>NW_026125562.1:2959166-3665000 GCF_943737965.1 Phodopus roborovskii
GTCCATTTATCCATCAGTCTGTCCATCTTTGGTAGGGCTGAGTTGAGTCTCACTGAACTGGAAGTCACTCTGACCCAGGCTTATGTCAGATGGTGACCTCATCCCTGAGATTGCTGATACTGTCGGTGTGAACCACAGCCACATCCTAGCCCAGCCTTTCCTAGAAATAACTAACTACCTTTCCACATGTTTATAAGAACCAGTAATATAAAAGAAACCTTTTGTTGATCTTTGGGAGTTGACTTTTTTTTCCTTATCCAAATTTCCATTGCTCTTTGGCTCCACACAGATAAAGCACTGTTTTTTGCTGTCTATCTGTTGACCTCTTCGGTTACACTGGTTCTCACTTCCTTTCTTGAGCCGTTTCTCTTCATTGCATGTTTCTTTCTTGCACTTACATCCATCCTAAAACTTTAATATTGGAAGAGAAGGCTCAGAGTTAAGAGCACTGGCTGTTCTTCCAGAGGATCTGGGTTCAGATCCCAGTGTCCACACATGGTGGCTCCCAGTCGATTGTAACTCCAGTTCCACAGGATCTGATGCCCTCTTCTGGCCTCTGGGCACACACAACTGACACTCAGACAAACTTGCAGGCATACACCCATTGAAATAGGTTTTTAAAGTTAAATATTATCAGTTACATAAAGAGTAATTAAAATGTTGTAAATAATCACTTTCCTGTTTTTCAGCAAGTTGTCCATCTTAACTTAGCTGAAGATTGCATGAATAAGTTTAAGCTGAATATTGAGAAACTCTGCAAAACTGAGCAGGTATGTACAGAGCCAGAAACACCCACTTCTGCAGTAGACTCCAGAACGACGTATAAGCTAGCATGTAACTATTCCGCTCAGTACAGCAGTTGAGCTCCACACAATCATAGATTCTAAGGAGGAGACTAACCTAGGCAGTATTAGATGCCCGGTTCTCTGCTTCCTTTCTCAGCTTTGTGATATTATAACAAATACCTGAAACAATGAACTTCAAATGAGAAAAGGCTTGTTTTGGCTTACGGTTTTGGTTGGTTATATTTGGTTTTGGTGCTACGGCACACTTGGTTGAGAATACTTGAGATTACAGTTTTGTGATCAATTAGCTTCGCTGCTTTTAGGTGTGGCACATCATAACGGGGATGTCTGGTAGAAGGAAGCTGAGATAGAGGAAAGGACAGGAATTCCACTGTCCCTGTCACAGGCACAACCCAAAGACTGGAAGACCTCCTTGGGCCCCTACTCTTAATTCCCTCCACCTCTCAAAAGCATCAAAGGACAAAACCGTATCACATGACCCTCTGGGGTCAGTCATTCCAGATCCACCAGCATTGACAACTCAGCCCTCCTTCTTTGTGGACTTGTGTGTGGGTTGTGCCATTCTTTAAATTATGGAGCATCTTGTCAAGGTTTTCTCAGGATGCTTTGCGAGAGTACTATCAGGCAGAACTCTGCACAGCACATTTTTTGTGTATACACACACACACACAATTCCTAAGCTGTTTAGAGTATCACATTAACAGAAATTGAATGCAAGTTGCATGAACAATTAACTATTCTGGTAGCCTCATTACAAGGGTAAAGTGCAATTAATTTTGATAATAAATTTGACCTAACCCAATATGTTCATAATATTGTTCCAATGTGTAATTAACATAAAAACTATTAATGAGATAGTTTCTACTTTCACAAGTACTCAGAAATCCATTGTTTTGCACCCAGCGCACATCCAACAGGTTGAGCACATCAGAAGTGCACATACCCCCATTCTGACTGCCACAATGGCTAGCTTGGGTATACATGACTTTCTTTCCCTTGGATTTGCTTTATGACATTTTGTATTTTGTGCAATGAATAGTTTGCAGCTAATACATTTCCTGTGAAATATCAGTGTTCCACCAAAATTTGACAATTTAGCAATAGATAAAAAGTAATAGAAAAGTAAGTTTGGATTGTGGAGCACTGTCTGCATTTTACTGTCATTAAGGACCTGGCGCTTGGAACAGATGCGGAAGGGCAGCGGGTGAAGGACTCCATGCTGGTGCTCCTCCCAGTGCTGCTCAACAAAAACCATGACAACTGTGACAAAATACGAGCAGTCCTGCTCTATATCTTCGGTATTAATGGTAATGGAAAGCCTACTCATTTCTGTGAATGTATTAAAGTATTAACTCTAAAATCACTAGATCCTCTTTACATTTAGTTGTTACATGTTATTTATATGTTTGTGGTGGATAATATACATGTCATGGCTTGTGACTAGAGGTCATTTTATGACCAGATTTTAGCACCCACCATCACTGACCAGTACCCACATGGTTTCTGCTCTGTGATCTTGCAGTTTGGGTGCATTTTGAGGTTCTGTTCTTTCCTTCCACCATGTGGTTTCCAGGGACCACACCCAGGTTGGCACTCTTAGCACCTTTACTCACTGAGCCATCTCCCCAGCCCCAAGTGACTTTTTAATAACCAGCATGTTACTCACCATAAGGGAGTCAGAAAACCTAAAAGTAAGTAGTTCAGGTGAATACAAAGAAAGTAGGAAACTGAGAGGAGACTAGAGGGGATGCAGGTTTGATTTTTTTTTTTTTTAAGCTTTAGTCCTTGTATTAATTACTTCAAACCTAGAATTAGTTACAGTAGTTATCTGACTGTCCACTCCTGCTTTTACTTCCTCAAGGAACAACTGAAGAAAATTTGGACAGACTGATCCACAATGTAAAGATAGAAGATGACAGTGACATGATTCGGAACTGGAGTCACCTTGGTGTCCCCATTGTTCCTCCAGTAAGGAAGTGTGTGTGTATGTGTGTGTCTGTAGTGTATGGGTGTGTGTATCTGTGTCCGTGGTGTGTGCGTGTGTCTGTGGTATGTGTGGTGTGTGTGTGCCTGTGCTGTGTGTGTCTGTGGTGTGTGCTTGTGCCTGTGGTATGTGTGTGTCTGTAGTGTGTGTGTGTGTCTGTAGTATATGTGTGTGTGTGTGTCTGTAGAGTATGTATGTGTGTATGTAGTGTATGGGTGTGTGTGTCTGTTGTATATGTGTGTGTGTGTGTCTGTAGAGTATGTATGTGCGTCTGTAGTGTATGGGTGTGTGTGTCTGAAGTAAATGTGTGTGTGTGTCTGTGGCGTGTGCATGCATTAACTACTTTTGGAGTCACATTCACTGCCATTGCACCATGAGGTATTTGCATTCTACCTTTGTTTATGGGAATCTTATACACATTTTTGACTTCATCTTACAGAATTTGATTATTAAGTAAACATTCAGGGTTTTTGTTTTGTTTTTGTTTTCATTTTCAGAAACAAAGTCTCATGTAGTCAAGGCTGACCTCAAATTTACTATGTATGAAGGATAACCTTGAACTCCTGTCTCTACTTTCAAGTGATGGGTTACAGTTATGTGCTACTACCCCCCAGTGTATGTGTGGCTGGGAATTACTAGGGAAGCATTCTTATCACCTGAGCTACATGCCCACCTCCAATATTTTGTTTTCTTAGGTAATCTGAATAAATATTTTCTAGTGAATTGTATTTTCAGCTTCTATTATAATTTGCTACTTTTCTCTTTTTTGTTTTCAGCTTCTATTATAATTTGCTACTTTTCTCTTTTTTGATTTATTTGTACCAATGGTTGAATTTTACATCCAACCATTTATACAGCACAGAAAAAAATTACATTCTCTGAAAATAATTTAGGCTCGGGTTGGGCATATACCTTGGTGGTTTAGCACTCACCTAGTATGTTTGAGGTTCTTGGTTCAGTCCCCAATACTACACATAAATAATGAGTAAACAAAAATAAGGTTCAGAGTAAAATTTGAAAGAACTCTATTTAAAACCCCACTCTTTCCCACAAAGTTTTATAAGACTTTTTTTTATGTAAATTCACACTTTCTGACACAAATTTAGTACCAAGGTACAAATACTGTTCAGTGACCCAGCATGTGCCAACCTGCTGTGATTTCTATTTTTTTTTAAGTAGGCAGTTTTACTGTTAAAGTTAATGCAATGCAGATTTAACCTTTGTTAGGAAATGTAAGTTACACTACTGAATGAAATGATTTGTCCCTTTTAATTCTATTAGTCCCAACAAGCCAAGCCAGTGAGAAAAGACCGTTCAGCAGAAGAGACCTTTCAGCTTTCCCGGTGGACACCCTTTATCAAAGACATCATGGAGGTAAAATCCCAGTAACTGAGCGCCATCTCTGTCTACTCATTCCTCTTTGTCATCTGTCAGTGTAAGCACAGCTCACATGCACAAGTTTCTGCAGTGCTTGGAGAGACCACAAAAGGAAGCTTTATCTAGTGGGATTTTATAGCAAAGAAGCTTTTGAAGTCTTAAGGATCTCAGAAAAATTCACCATGATTGATTGATTGATTGATTGATTGATTGATTGATTGATTGATTGATTGGTAGGTAGGTAGGTAGATAGATAGATAGATAGATAGATAGATAGATAGATAGATAGATAGATATGTGAATGCACATACTTCAGTGAAAACATTGCTTTTTTCTAAATAACTATGTAACATTAATTTGGATGACACATGAACACAATGACATTTACATATGTCTTAGTCAAAAGTTAAGTCTGGGGTAGAGGGGCATGCCTTTAATCTCAGCCCTTGGGAGGCAGAAGCAGGGGGATCTCTGTGAGTTCAAGGCCAGCCTGGTCTACACAGTGAGTTCCAGGATAGCTAGGGCTGTTACACAGAAAAACCCTGTCCAAAAAAAACCATAACCAAGAAGTATGTGGTTAAACCATACACCCCACTATATTTTATTGTTAGAGTCATGAAGTAAATATACTTTTAATGTTGTTTGCTTTTAGAAAATAATATTAATTTATAGGAATTATAAATTGCCTTAGGAGCTCAAATAAAAAAAAAACATTTTTTCAGCTTTCCTTTGAGTAATTATACTTCTGACTCTACCTTCCTTTGGGTGCTAATGCTTTTACTATTTTTCTGCTTTTCCAAGCTAATTTTATATCATTTGTAAATGCATGAACACATCCAACAAACAGAAAGCGGTTAGACTTTGTTTTCTACAGTTTAAGTTCCTCACACCTAACAATGATCATGCAAAAGTAGCTTTTCTTAACTGGTTATTTTTGAAATGAAAATAAACGTGTTCAAACTCTGTAACAAGGTTTTTCATGCTAAATCCAGAAACCACACATTGAATGCGTGACTGTCTATATGTGTGTTGTGTCTCAGAGCAACTGCTCTGAAGGACAGTGGCCTGGGTGCTTTGAAGGACAATGGCCTGGGTGCTCTGAAGGACAGCGGCCTGAGTGCCATTTAGATACCTCTAGCATCCCTAGAGCTGAAAGGTTCTCATACCATTGCAGGCCCTCCAATAAAGAAAGGCAGATCTTAAGTACGTGTTGGTTTAATATGTGAGTAAATTAGTACACTCAATTTTAAATTTATTTTTATTCATGTAATTATGCCTGTATGTGTTTGGGTATGTGCACATGAGTATAGGTGCCCATGGAAGCCAGAGGCATTGGATCCCATGGAGCTAGAGTTACAGACAGTGTAAGCTGTCTGATGTGGGTGCTGGGAACTGAGTTTCAGTCCTTCAGAAGAACAGTAAGTGCACTAAGCCACCTCTCCAGCCCGAGTATATGGATTTTTACTGCAAGTAAGATTTATGGGTATAAAGAAGGGCCATGCATCTTTAATGTTCATTAGAACTGCATACAAAACAGATTTCTGATACTACATTTTCTTGATGCTTTGATGATTTTCTTCTCTAGGATGCCATTGATAATAGATTAGATTCCAAAGAATGGCCATACTGTTCCCGGTGCCCAGCAGTGTGGAATGGCTCTGGAGCTGTGAGGTAAACTATAAACAAAAGTCACTAAAATGTTTGTGCTAGAACACTATCAACCAATAATTGAAAATGCTGCACAAGTGTTCCCTTTGAAGCATATAGTAAAGTATATAACGTAATGAAATGAACTTAGGAAAGCATACTTTATAATACAGAATACTTTCATAAAACCTCCCCACACATCTTTTTCCTTATATATCATAGCTTCCCTTCCTACCTCCCTTCTGACTTGTGCTCTGATTTAGTCTCTAATTTTTCTCATCTGTCTGAGTTTAATCTTTTACCCATATGTATATACTTTCTTCTAACTATATTTCTACCCCATGTAATGTATGGAATTGTGCCTTGTAGGGTTTTGTTTTGTTTTAATTCTGTATATGGATACACAAACGACACAACACATGTACATAGGTCAGAAGACTTATAGGAGATTGTTCTGTCCCTCCACCACATGGGTCCTGAGAATTGAACACAAGTCATCAGGCCTGGCAGCAAGTAAACCTCTTTACCTAAGGAGCCATCTCATGACCCATGTAGGGTCTTCTCTTAATGTTTGGCTTCTGTCAATTTAACTGTGTTATGTCAACATGCAGTTCTCTCTTGTTTATTCTACCTGGGGGTTTGTTGTGTTTCTTTCATGTTCATCCAATTCGGGGGGTTTTCAGTGTTGTATTTTTGAGTGTTTTTTTCGTTGTTTCCTGGTCCCTTTCTCTCTCCTGGGTTCTGAAGATTTGCCATTGTCCCAGAGTTGCCAGAGCTCTGCTTTCCCCTTTGTTCTTCAGTTGTCTCTACCTGTTTTCCTTTAGTGCATCTGCTGACTGTATTTCATTGTGTGGCACATCTGCTTTCGTCGTTGGTTCTTTGTAGTTTCCATGTCTGCCTTTTGTTTTGTTAGTCAGTGGTGCTGAAGGTAAAATCTAGGGTTAGGCAAGCTCGTCATCGCTAAGTCACTGTCAGCGCTCTTGTCCTGTCTGCTGAGACTGCATCCATGAACTTGACATTTTTAAAATCTTACGTTCACACAGTTGCACATACCATGTAGACATATATGATGTGCTTTGGGCTTTGCTCTTCTCTTACTAAACCCACTTTCTACCACAGTACTGATCACCTTGTTTTTATGCATATCTACATTTCACTGAAATTGGACCTTTTAGGTAATGATGTAGAGCGACTCTTGAGTTGTTTTCTGTGGTGAGGTTTTAAAGATTTATTTTTAATTATGTGTATGTTGGGGAAGTATGTGCATGTGTGTGCACGTGTCCACACAGCCCAAAGATGTTGGATCCCCTGGAGCTGGAGTTGCAAACTGAACTCAGGTCCTCTGCAAGAGTAATACTCTCAGAACCTTCTCATCATCTAACCCCTTTTGGTATAATTTGTGTAGACTTAAAGTGTAGACTTTTTCTTTCTTGTTGTGTAGAGCCATGTAACCCTTTTGAGTTTATTTTTCAGCTTGGCTTAGCGGTTGTTTCTGTCTGTGTAGTTTAGCGATCAGCTGTTGTCTGGGCAGACATTGTCATTGCTTCAGGCATGTCCCTTCCATCCTCCACTGATCACACTGAGGCCTAAGGAATACAGTCTACCATGGCCAGCTCTCAGGCCCGCTCTTCTCCTTCCCATCTTTACCCAGACGGTCTTGAGTCTCCCTGCATGTAAGTAGTTGATGGCCAGCAGAGCCTACAGAGCATATCCTTGAGGATTTGTTTCCTTATTCCTCGCTTCTTGGCCATTCCTCTTCAGTTTCTGACAGATGTGATGGCGTTTGGTCATCATTCTGTTGTGGAGTCCCAGCTGTCCCAGTGCCATGCGAGGTCCTAGTCAGCCCCTGTCCTCTTTCCCTGCTTGTCCTCAGCTCTTACTCTTGCAAGGCTACACCCCGATTTCCTATAAATTCCAACAAATAGACTCTTCAGGGGTAATATAAAGTAAAAGAGGGGGCTGGAAGGATGGCTCAGAGATTAAGAGCACTGGCTGATCTTCTAGAGCACCCACATCACAGCTCACAACTGTCAGGAACTCCAGTCCCACAGGATCCAACGCTCCTCTCTGGCCTCCCAAGGCACTGCATCCACATGGGGCACAGACTCATATGTAGGCAATACACACACAAAATGAAAATTAGAAAGTATTTTAAACATTAAAGTAATGTTAGCTTTCTAAGTAAAAATGCTGAGCTAGCATTATTTTAGTGTTTGGAAATAAGGTTTTATGTATCTATACTTATCCGTTCATCCATCTCCTAGGCCAGCCTTAAACGCTTTGTCCTACTGTCTCATCCTCCCAAATAAAACTGTGAGTGATTATTCAACCTGGAATGTGAAGTGGGGCTGTGCTGCCTTTTCTAACTGTGGTGAAATTGTTCCATGATTATATACTTCATTAAGACCAAGGCGGGTGCTTCCAAAGGGGAGTTTGATTGAGGCTACATACAGTGTGACTTTAGGAATGCCTATGGCATGGTAGCTTTATTTTTTACTTTCTAGTGCTCGCCAAAAACCCAGAGCTAACTATTTGGACCTGGACCGGAAAAATGGATCAAGGCTGATTATTTTTGTAATTGGAGGAATTACATACTCTGAGATGCGTTGTGCGTATGAAGTTTCTCAGGCTCATAAATCCTGTGAGGTTATTATTGGTAAGACTTTCATCTTCTCTGTTTCTAAAATGTTTAAGGCAAACTATATTCTTGTGTGCAGGAAAAGAATTAATCACAAAACATGTTTTGTAAATTTTCAGTTTTTTTCCTAGTTGGTATTTTGATAATTTTATTTTAAAATATTCTTTTGTTTAGGGGCTTGAATTTGCTCCTTTAAAACTACATCTTCTGATATCTGCTGTGCTCATTGAATGCTTTTGTGATATATTAAAACATTTTTACTTCAGTAGTATTTGTTTTCATGTGTATGTATCTAACATTGTTGAGGCCTGTGTGGAACTGACTTGCTAGCCAGCCTGGGCTAGCAAGATGGCCCAGTGGGTAAAAATTGCTTGCCAGGCAAGTCTGACAGGCTCCAGTCCCAGAGCCCATAATGGCAGGAGAGAGTCCTCTGACCTCCACACCTGTGTCATGGCACATATGTGCCTGCATGTGTGAGTGTGTATAATAAAGCCAATTAGAATTTTTTTCAGTGAAGAGAGCTGCAGGAACTGTCTGACAGGCCTTGGATCACAGCACTGCTTACTGCATAGAGAGTTTCTGCTTGCAAGTGACAACTGCTACATCTCTGTTACAAGGATAGGGAAAATTCCTCGTTTTTCTCTTGACTGCTTGCCAAGCCATAGCAAAGTCAGACAGACCCTAGTGAAGGCAGTGTTTCTGAAGAGTTACTGAGCGTGCTTAGTAACGAGAGTTGATAGGGCTTTTGTAACAATGCTGTAGAAGTGTTGTTCAAGCACACCAAACATTGTGTATGTGAAGGACAAGGTTTTAAGCCAAAGGCATTTTTTTAATTCTGAAAATTTATTATTTCTTCCACCAGGTTCCACACACATTTTAACACCCAGAAAGCTGCTGGATGACATAAAGATGCTGAATAAGTCAAAGGATAAAGTTTCCTTTCTTAAGGAAGAGTAGCTTTTTTATTGTCGTTTGGAGGTTTTGTTAATATGTTCAGCTAAAACAGAAGATATTGCTGTCATAACTTAAACAGTGTAAATATTTTATGGGGTAATGTGCTTTTCAAATATACTTCTTAAGGGACTTTATGTATTATTGGACTTGCCATTTCTAATAATTTAAATACTGTTGCTGCTTTGACCAAGATATGACATTAAAGTGCTTTCTAATCAGTTAAAAGATATGGGTGATTTTTATAGCCACCTGTATAAATACTAATTACTGACTGGACACTTAGGCTGAAATACAGTGTTCAGGGGCAAAATGATTTTGAATGAAGAGATTATAAAAGTAAAAACTGTAAATGTATGTATGATAAAATTATTTCTTATAAGTGCAATTTCTTAAAACTGAAAGTCAAAAAATTTATGTATAAAATAATTCCAATTAATATGATTTCACTGTGTATAGTACCTGCAAGATACTTCTAAAGAGCACAGTTTTATATGTTTGAGATCATGTCTGCTCAAGTTAGAAACCAAAAATAATCATGAACATTCTAAGAAAATAAATATATAGTCATCAAACTTTTCTGAGTTTTTATTTCTTTTTGACTCTGAATTGGAGCCAGAAAGAAGAAAAAGCCTGTAAGTTCCCATCAACTCAGTACCTAATGATTCTCAAAACCAGTGTGAGGCTGCGTGATATAGATGTGTCTGCAGGAGTGAGTGTGAGAGGCTTGGGATAGATGGGGTCTGCAGGTGTGTGTCAGTGTGTGTATGAGTGGGGGGGGGGGGCTTGGTGATATAGAAGGGTCTGTGGGTGTGGGTGTCATGTAAGGGAGCATCATTTCAGCTCTCTGCTTGACCATGGAGCAGTCCAACTTTGAATTGCTCTTGTTCAGACTTTTGTTTTTACTGCACTTTCTGGTTTCGAACCCCTGTCAACTTGTATAACCATTTCCATAATGGAGATTGTTACCGGTGGCACAGCATGTGTGTGCTTAGACTGTTAGTGCCTTTGTTGTTGTTTTCTTCCAGAGCTGAGGATTGACACAGGGTCTCACCCATGTTAAGCAAATGTTCTACCACTGAGCTACATCCAAGCACTATTTACAACTGTAGTAGTCAGGGTTCTCTAAAGTACAGAACTTATATACTGGATCTCTCTCTCTCTCTCTCTCTCTCTGTTTTTCTCTCACTCTGTCCCTCCCTCCTCCCCACCTCTTGTCCAGCTGGTCCATCAATCCACTAGTTGTTCAATTCACAAGACTGAATGTCTCAACTGGTCTTCAGTATATGCCAGGATCCTGAAGAAGTAGTCCTGATGGGCTGGCTTTTGTACTTCTAGACAGCCAGGCTAAGACTCTACTTGCTTCTCAAATTACAATTTATATCTCAACTTACCTAAGAGACATATGAAATGAAAACAATATTGGAGAATGTCCATGGATCTAGGTAGGTTCAGGGGAGTGGATGAAGTTAGAGCAGTTTACTTCAGATGAGCAGGATTTGGCATGAGCTTAAGTCATCGCTGTTGGCTGTATGGCAACCTGTTTCTCCCCAGCAGTCAACAGGGTGCTTGAAATCAGCACAAGCAGTGCTGGTCTCTTCAGAGCCCGTAAACGTAGGTTTGTATCAGCTGCCATTGACACTCAACTACCCATCAAACTAGACTCTCTTCTACCAAAGTCTCTCTTCACCCTCACTACTAAAGCAAAAACAGTTGAAGAGATTTGGCCAGAATGATGGTTGTGTTGAAAGAAGACGCAATTTGGAGGGTATCTGTAGATTAAATATAGACAGAATTACTGTCAAAGCCCTTAAATATGGGGAGAATTTATCAATTTATATAGGAAATAAAAACAGGAATTATAAAGATATGGAGTTTTGGCTACATTGTCTGGACTCAGTGCTGTTATTTGGAAAGTGAAACTTATAATTCCCTTAATTTAATCAGAGTAGAGACATTTGAAATAGTCTGGAGCAAACAAGACAGTCACATGCTAAAGGATGGACATTCTTTAATTCTTGAGTGAGAGATGGTCTCATATAGCCCTGGCTAGCCTTGAACTTACTAATCTAGCTGGGTTGACCTTCAGCTCCAGATCCTTCTGAGCAGGAAAAGAGCAAGGCTTCCTCTTCCCTGTTCTTTATATAGGCTGCCAGCAGAATGTATGGCCCAAATTAGAGGTGGATCTTCCCAACTCAGAGACCCAGGTCCTGCGACCCAACTCAGAGTGGGTCCTCCCATTTCAGTGATTTAGTTAAGCAAAAATCCCTCACGGTGTTACAGCCATTCCTGGGTTTTAGGGAATTCCAGATATAGTTGTTGATAACCAAGAACAACCATCACAATCGTTACACAAACATTCATAACTTTTCTCTTTTGGCCTCAGAATTTCACTCTAGGATCATAAATTCAGTGTCTTCTAGATCATTTTGACTCTTTGTAGTTAATTTCATCCATCTGGAAGGATGTTAATGTATGAATGTGCTTGTTCAGTATTGGCTCCTAGCAGTCAACATTGTTGTGCCTTACCTCCCCCCCCCCCACCATACCACTGAGAGGAAATGCTACAAGTGAAGCTTTACAGACTCTGAAGTGGATGTCTGTCATTCGTAGGCATCTGTTTTGTCAAAATTTGAAAGACAGAGGGGAGACAGGGGCCATCTTCTGCAGCTGAGGTGCAGCCAATTGTCTGGAGCAGTTAGACCCAGTGTTAGTGCCTTGCCTGCTTCCTGCTTGTGAGGCAGCACTCACTTCCTGTTCTCTTACTCATAAGCAGGACAGTAACCTTAATTCCTATTTTCTGTATCTAGATTTTTCAGTGGTTTTATAAGGATCTAATTCTTTTTTTCTTTTTGAGATTGTAATAGTAATTACATTTTTCCCTTCCCTCCAAACACTCCCTGCTCTCCTTCAAATTCATGGCTTCTTTTTTCATTTATTGTTATTGTATGCATGTATATACCTATATATTCCTAAGTATAAGCTGTTCAGTCCATGTCATGCTAATTTTCTCTTAAGTCCCTTTTCTGTTTAAAATAGGGGATGGTGCTAGAGAGATGGCTTAGAGGTTAAGAGCGTTTTGATCTGGGTGGGCTGCGCTGCCACTGGGTTCTGGCCTGAGCTGCTGCTGAGGGCCATGTCTGGGTCTGCTGCTGCTGAAGTTGAGATGTGTGGTGATGTCCATGTCCTCTGTTAGCACCAGAGCCAGCCCTGCCCTTCACTGTCCCTGGGATGGCTGCTCCCATCCTCCCCACCCCCGGCTACTGCAGCAGAAGAGCTGGGCTTATGCCACCAGGGAGACTCCCCCAACACCCCACCCCTCACCACAGGCATGCACCTCACTTGGGCCACACACTAGAACCGACCCTGAGGGCCTGAGAGCAGGAGAGCTGACCCTGCCCCTCCCTTACACCCCCCCCCCATAGCAGTCAGGAGAGCTGGGCCTGCACCTTGCCTGGGTGAACTAGCTGAGGCAGTGCTGGAGAGCTCACCCAGGCAGTGAGCTGACCAAGCCAGCTACCACCCACACCCCAGCATCCGCTGAGTCTATGAGCTTTTGGAGCATGTGAAGGGGACGAACCTCCAGATCCAAAACATCAGGTTCTCCCTGACACAGGATATCCAAGAGGAGCCCATTATTGGTGCAGCAGAAACCATAGGCCTCCAGCCAGACCAATGACTCTGACGGTGAACACTTGCATTAGCATCTCAACGGGCCACGCTACAGCTGCCACACGTTTCTTTTTTCGTGGGTTTTTTGTCGTTGTGGTTTTTTGTTTGTTTTGTTTTTTTGTTTCTCTGTTTTGTTTGGTTTTTGGGTTTCCTTTTAAATTTGGTTTTGATTTAGCAGGGGAGGTGTAAGGACAAAGGGCAGATGATAGGAGCTGGGGAGAGATAAGTAGGATTGGAGTACATGATGTAAAATCCACAAAGAATCTAGAAGCTTGTTTTGTCTTGTTTTTGTTGTTTTTTGTTTGTTTGTTTGTTTGTTTTTAAGAGCATGTACCTTCTAGACAACCAGGGTTTAATTCCCAGCATCCACATAAGTGACTGTTCCATGCACATGGTGCACTTACATACAAGGGTGCAAAGCATCCTTACATGTAAAGTTAGTAAATCTTTAAAGAATAAAAAGAGGTACCTAGAAGAGTTTACTTCTGGAAGGCTTTACTCTTTTAATTTGTTCGAGTATTTTGTGTGCATGTATGGCTGCGCAACACGTGCATGCCTTGTGCCCACAGAGGCCAGAGAGGGCTTGGATCCCCAGGAACTGGAGCTACAGACAGCTGTGAGCTGCCATGTGAGTGCTGGGGATGGAACCAGGTCCTCTGGAAGAGCAGCCAGTGCTCTGAACTGCTGAGCCTTCTCTCCAGCACAAAGTGTACAGTTTCAAATTTTCAACTATTTATTATTTCTTGTGGAGGAAGGTCAGAGTACTGCTGTGGGACCAGCTCTTTCTGCCATGTGGATTCAGGGATCCAGCTCAGGTTGCCAGGCTTAGCAGAAGGTACCTTTTCTTAGCCCAGAAGGGTGCAATTTTAAACTTGAGGGTGGGATAATGATACTTGGCATACAAAATGGATTGTCAAGTTATAGTTAAATGCACATATGCTCTGAGGAGAGACAGGCCAAGTTACCGAATCAGCAAGTACCCCTGTAAGTCAGAGCCTGGCACTTTCCCAGATCCATTTAGGTCATTGCCTGTGTTGCAGTCTCAATTTGAAGGGTTTCTGTAGGCCATGGTTTAAATACTCCTCCCTAGTTACTGGTGCCATTATGGGAAGCTGAGGAGCCTCTACGAGGTGGGGCCAACCTAACAGGAACAAGCTATTGGGAGCGTGGGCCTTTGAAGCTGATCCTTGGCCTGAGGTTCCGCTGTGTATCTGCTTCCTGGGTGACCATGGTAGTAACAGCCTCTGCCACACTCCTCCCACCACGAGCTGACCCATCATCCCACCCAGTGTGATACTCGTATATTCATTTGTTAAGTTCTGTTTCTCTAGAGAACCCTGACTGATACAACCCCTGATAAACAGTTTTAAAATGTTATTTAGGGCTGTCCCTTTATATATTCTTGAGTTCAAGAGATCATTAAACGCCTCTACTATAAACATATCATAAACATAGCTCTCGTTAGTTTTTGTTAACTTGACACAAACTAGAGTCACCTGGAAAGAGGGCCCTCAGTTGAGAAATTCCTCCAGATTGGCCCATGGACTTGTCTGTGGGCCATTTTTGTGAGGGTTGGTTGATGTGGGAAGACCCAGCCCGCTCTGGGTGATGCCACCCCTGGGCAGGTCGTCCAGGGTTGCCTAAGAAAGCAAGCCAGTAAGTAAGCAGTGTTGCTCTGAAGTTCCTGCCTCTGCCCCTGCTCTGACTAACCTCTAACACTGTGATTGGGAAGTGTAAGCCAAATGAACAATCCACCCACCCTACCCGAAAGTTGTTTGGGGTCATAATGTTTTGTCACAGCAATAGAAAGCAAACTAATAAAGAAATAACACAAGAGCCCCACACAGAACAGTAAAGGACGGGAAGTAGAAAGTCCTTCTTCTCCCAAACTCAGTTTTACTCCATATAATTCACTTAAGGTTTTTGTGCATCATTCTAGAAAATTCGCAAGCCCTGTAAAAAATGGAGCCTGCACGGATGTTAGATGCCTGTATCTCTTGCTGTTGTGTTAGTTACTTGTTTTCCCTCATTCCTGACAAAACACCTAACTAAAGCAACTTAGGAAGGAAGGGTTTATGTTGTTCAAAGTTTTGAGGATTTCGCCTATCAAGGCAAGGAAGTATGACAGTAGGAATGTGAGGCATCTGGTCATGTTGCAGCCACAGTCAGGAACAGAGAGTGATGACTACTGATGCTCTGTGCACTTCCATTTATCCAGTGCAGGACCCCAGCCCATGGGGTAACATTCAGGGTGGGTTTCCCACCTCATTTAAACACTCGAGAAATGCCTGCACAGACAGACGTCCCCAGAAGTTGTCTCCTAAGCAGTTCCAAGTCCTGTCGGTTAACAATCAAGATTGACTGTCACAAGCCTGCCCCTTGTCAGCCTAACACTCAAACACATTGTTTTAAATCAGAACATTCCTGGACCCCCCAGGTCTCAAGTTCATCTCATACAAAATGCATTTAGTCCATCCCTCAAAGTCCTGTCCCAGTGTCGTTCCGTGGTGAAGCAGAGGGGACTTTTTCTTGTCAGCTTGGGTTGACCGGGCTTCTCTGAGAGTCTCCTCTGAGATTGAAAGCAATCTCTTTTAACTGTAAGCCCCTATAAAATAAGCAAGTTACATACTTCAGGTATACACTAGGGTAGAGCAAACATCATCCCAAAAGAGAGGAGAGGGGCAAAATGGGTATAACAGTTGTCTTCTAGTATAACAGGGCCCCAGACCTTACCATAACTGATGCCAAGTTAGAGACACCATTCTGACCTTAAAACCCAACACCAGCCCAAACAGGAACGAAGACCCAATCCATCAAAGACCTGGTCCATGGTTCCAGGACCCAGGAAAGTCCCTAGATGTACTAACCTTGCTATTGGTTTCTGTAGTTCTGCGTCTTGCTAACAGAAGCATGCCACACAGGATGTAGTTGTTGTGTATAAAAGACAGCTGTGGGATTAGGGCTGCATGATTTGGGCATGTCCTCCCTGCAGCTGCTGACAGGTGACAGACTTTCTATTCAGCTTTTAGAACGTCCATGTGTGTTCTCTGGTGAACTTACTTCAGCTCACTAAATGCTATGATGAACATCGTGACCAAAGCAACTTAGGGAAGAAAAGGCTTCCTTGGCTTACAGTCTCTAGGGAAGTCATGACAGGAACCTGGAGATAGGAACTGGACAGATACCATGGAGGAGGGCTGCTCACTGACTTGCTCCTGGTGGCTTGCTCAACCTGCTTTCTTATACAATGAAGGGCCTCCTGACCAGGGGTAACACTGCCCACCATGCGTTTGGTCTTCCCACATGAATCATTAACATTAATCAAGAAAAACCCCATAGATGTGCCCACAGGCCAATCTGATGGAGGCAGTTCAGCAGCTGAGCCTCCTCTCAGGTGACTCTAGTTTGGGGATGTTTAGGAATGGACTAAATGCATGAGACTTTTGGGACCAGGAGTGGAATGCCATACTTTAAAAAGAGAGTGTTTTGGGTGTCACGTTGTCCAGGGAGGACTTGTGACAGTTATCTTGATCATCAGCCTATCAGGACTTGGAATGGTTTATGAGACAACTGTGGGCATGTCTGTGAGAGTATTTCTAGAGAGTCTAACTGACATGGGAAGACTCAGGCCAGGGAGCTTTGGAGGACACTTGAATAAACATCCTGGAGTCCTCTTCACCCAGAACACTCTCGGCACATTTAAACAGCGCAGGACGGCTAACCCATACAGTGTGTCTCAGTTCCTTCATCCACCTCACTCGTTCTCGGGACACGGGAAGAATGCCGCCAGACTCTAGAGCAAATGTGACAAGATCTCTCAATCTGCTCTGAAACCCCACGGCCCACATTCCTCTCAGCATCCTGGGATTCTTCCTCGCCCACCTGAACACTACAAGCCCTGCTATCCCACTCTATTGCTGCTGTAGCCAACAACGCCAGACTCCACACTCCTCTCTCAAACCAGTTCCAAAGGTTTACCTCAGCAGCAGCCCGGCCTCTCGGTCCCTGGTTTCTGTATTAGTTATTTTTCTCATCACTCTGACAAAGGCAAGTTCTAGTACGAAGGTGTAGTCTGGTTCATGGTGTAAGAAGGGCTCCAGCCTACCATGGAAGAGGACGACATCTGACAGCGGCTGGTCACACTGTTCTCATCCAAGAATCAATGGGGTGACTGCTCCTGCTCCTCAGCCCAAGGCCCTGAATGCCAGGCATTCAGGGAATTTCTTCCCACCACGGTTAAGCACAGTCTCTGAAAATGCCTTCATAGGCCTGCCCAGGTGCAGTAACAGCTGATTCTCAACCCCTTCAGGTTTCCACACTTCACCACAACTGACTGCTCTCTGTCTCATCCTTCCCAGTGTCTGCAGAGTATCCCTCCTTACCTACTGTGGGAAAGGGAAAGGAAACATACTGTCCTTTCTGGTGAATGATGCAGAGAAGTTTCACCTTCAAGGAAATTTGTAAATACACCGTCTGGCACACGTCCCTGCCATTTTGCCTTGCATCCATCTCTTTTGGGCTAGCCTTACACTTTGCTTTTAGGCTGATCCCTTTTCTAGTTAACACCGTGTGAGGGCTCAGCTCTGGCCACTGAGAGAGGCCTTTGCGTTAGAAATAGAAACTCAACAGGACTGACAGGACGGGATACAGACCTGCTTGGCTTGTGGCTACACACCTCTTTGCAGAAGTACAACTTACTGTGTTGCCCAAGATGATGTGGTGGTCATTGTTCCAAGACCCCACAACTCCCAGTTAGCATTCAGGACCCTGAGTGAATGGTGGCCCTTCTTGGATGTGTTTGGTAGCTTGCTGTGAGCTGTGTGACTTTCCTACAAGTTCCTAGCAGATGGATTGCTGGCCAGCTAAGTGCTTTTTGGAATTTGGTAAATACAGTTCTCGACTTAGCAATGGTTGAACTTACAATTTTTTTTCCAACTAAATGACAGTATAAAACTGATATGCATTCAATTGAATTTTTTTTTAAATTGGCTTTTTGAGACAAGGTTTCTCTGTGTGACTTTGGAACGTGTTCTGGAACTCTAGACTAAGTTGGCCTCAAACTCAGAGAGATCTGTCCACCCACCTCTGTCTCCCCTCCCCAGTGCTGGGATTAAAGGTGTGCTCTACCACCACCTGGCTCTCTAATTTGAATTTTTAAAATGTTATTGTGTGTGTGTGTGTGTGTGTGTGTGTGTGTGTGTGTGTGTGTGTGTGTTACACAGGTCAGAGAACAACTTTCAGAATTTGGTTCTCTCCTCCTACCAAGTGGGTCCCTAGGATCTAACTTAGGTTGTCACATTTTTGCAGCCAATGCCTTTACCTGCTGAGCCATCTCCCCAGCCCTCACTTTTGGATTTTTATCTTTCCCCAGGCCAATGATAAAACAGCAGAGTACACTCCTGCCCCTGGGCAGCAGCCCCCTGACTCCCAGAGAGCTGTGCACTAGCAAGGAGAAATAGTGGGTATTTTACGTAGTGTCCCTAAGCAATTATGTAGTCAGCTTATTCCTAGCATGTTTTACTTGAAATCCTTTGACTTCATTATGGGTTTATCAGGATGTGAGCCATTGTAAGTTGGGGAATGGTGTCATGTTGCCTTGCAGCAGCATTTGAGAGTGTCTGTTTCCCATCTCACTGACCCAATTTTATGAAACTTTCCAGACTAATGGATAAAAATATTTCTTTTGTTGTTTTTATTGTATTGTGAATTAGGAGGAACATAGATTTATTTTCACATAAATATATAAATTCCAGAGGGCTGTTTGCTTTTTGTTTTTTGTTTTTTTTTTTTTTTGTTTCATTTAAGCCCTTCGTATGGTTCATTTCTTACAGTTTTAGTGTTTTTTCTAGAAGGCCATCTTCCTACATTGTGTCCTCAGTAAAATACTCTGGAGAAGAAGACCAAACATATGACCTTTGGTCACATTAGCAGGGTTTTAGTTGGTACCTGCATCGATGTGCTTTGGCGAGGTCTTCTGCAATGGATTTAACCATTTGGTCAGTGGTTTTTTTCAATATGGTTGCTGTCTTTAAGGCATGATCCAAAGCCGAGTTTAAAATCTACAGAGGGAAAGTCCACATATTTTAGTTACAAAAACTTACTGATGTCTCTGATAATTGGATTTACTCATTATTAAACATTACAAGATGGAATTTTTGGAGCATTCTGTTTCCACACAGTTTATTTCTGTTTTTGAGGCTTGGTCTCCTAGGAAACCACTCTGGGATGGAATGTATTTGTCAAGGGAAGGAAGAAAAAAAAAATCAACACGTGACTGATGAACATGAATCAGAGGGTGAGGCCAACAGCCTGCTGGCCTGCTCCTGCTGCAGAGAGAAAGAAGAATTTAGGGGCCATCAAAGGGACACACATGTGTATGAAAGTAACCCAGGGGCTGGTGTTACCAGTCTGAACATAGGAAACAGCTGGTACCCCTAGCCTAGGTCAATGGAACCTGACTGTGGCCTTCAGGGCTGGCCCAGGGGAATCCTGAAGCAGAGGTACCACCCACTGACTGCTGTCTCCAGGAAGATTCCTTTGGATCCTGTTTAGGAATGATGCAAATCATGTGGCTGTTGAGGCCCCATGTTTCCAGTTAGTGCTGAGCAAGGACTGCTTTTAGCAGAACATTTCTGAAAGCCCATATGCTAATGCTTGAAAGCTAGCCTTTTTGTGCTCTTTAAGGCCATACGTCTGAACTTCGAGGGTTTTCTCACTCCTCACCTTAGATTCCGTTTCTTCCACGCTATTCCCATCACATAAGGATTGGATCCCAGGAATCTTGAGGAAACAGAGGTGGGGTGAGGGTGTTGCAGGGTCTGTGTTACAGGTCAGGTAAGTCTTGGGATGTTTTCTAGAAGACAAAAGCACATTGTTACCTGTGTATGGCACCACCCACATGCATTCTCTCTAGGCTCAGGGACAGCTGTGTGTGTGTGTGTGTGTGTGTGTGTGTGTGTGTGTTTGTAATAGAGGGACCTGCCTTTCATAGCACTCATGGTCCATGGGGTCAAGCACAGGAAAAAGTGGTTGCTATAGCCAATGAAGCACATCCTTCCAGAGCTGCTCTTCTTTGGGGAGGGGGGATGTGCTTGTGCCTGCACGCGCGCGCGCGTGCGTGTGTGTGTGTGTGTGTGTGTGTGTGTGTGTGTGTGTGTGTGTGTGTGCATGCATGTGTATTTCTCCAGAACAGAAAGAGCCAAGACTCCAAAGAGATTCTTCTTTGCTTGTCATTCTTTTGAGGCCACTCTCTACTCTGCATATTCATAAAGATACACAAAAAATGCCAGTTACAATACCTTGGCTTGAGTTCATTCAAGCACCAGTGATAGTGTATAGCAAGGTAGCCAAAGCATTGGGGAAATGAAGGCAGTGTGCCTCTAAGTCACTGGGCCCCTACACTACCTACTGTCCTCTGAGGATGAACACTAAGTCTGCATGTGATAGATATGGCACAGGACCACTGGTGTTCAGGTTGTCTACCGCACAGCTCTGAGTGGCTTGCTTCCTTAATCTCTGTGAAGAGCAGCTGCCACTGCACTTGCCTGGACACAGGTCTGTTGTGGCGCCTCCTGCATTTGGTCCCTCTGCTAAGACCTTGTGTGCAGTATCATCTCCAGGAAGTCACTTCAAATGCATGTCACCTCACAGCCTCTGTCCCTGTCACTTGCACATGAGTTTGTTCTGCAGTTCACTTAGCACATTGGAGCATCCTCCACATGAGAAACATTCTGCTTCAGGGTCCCCCAACTAATTAAAAACACTGGGCAGGGGGTGACAGTGTGGTGTAGTGGGGAGGACAGGGATTTGAAGTCCTCTCCCCAGATGGAGTTACCCAGTGCCTTGAACAGGATTAACAGTATTGCTGATTACTTCACTTGTCTTTTAAAATGCATCGATGACTTCATACATGTACGTAATGCATTTGTATAATGCGTTCTGATCACACTTGTCCTTCTACCCCCTCTTAGTCCCCTGCCATTCCCATCAGCCCCCTCCTGCCCTACCACCAAGTCCCCGTCCCACTTTGTTTCACTTTGAGACGCACTAGACTTTTGAAGTCAAGTCTCGTTCTTGGTGTTTTACATGTAGTCTTGGTG
The DNA here is from genome assembly GCF_943737965.1 of Phodopus roborovskii. Lineage (NCBI taxonomy): Eukaryota > Metazoa > Chordata > Mammalia > Rodentia > Cricetidae > Phodopus > Phodopus roborovskii. The sequence continues at coordinate 2,980,341 of NW_026125562.1, forward strand.
AATCTGGTCCTATCGGTCCCATTTTTACATTCAGGAAAATAAAGGTTCAGGGAGGGTAAGTAGCCTTTCCAAAGAAAACAACACAACATAAACCCAAGGAATCTCCAACAGCTACATTCTTTGTTGGTTTGCTTTTTTTTTTTTTTTTTTTTTTTTTTTTTTAATTATTTATTTATTTTAGTGTGTTGGGGTGGGAGGCACAGAAGCCAGAAGAGGACCCTAGAGCTGGAGTTTCAGGCTATTGTGATCCACCCAGTGTGGGTCCTGGAAACCAAGCTTCAGCCCCTTGTTTTGGTGGTTCTGTCTGTTTTGTGAGACAGTCTCATTATGTAGCCCTGTCTGCCCTGGTGCTTGCTGTGTAGCCCAGGCTTGCCTCAAACTCACCCATGCTCTTGCCTCAGCCTCTGACCTGTGGTTGCAGGCCAGCCCTGCCATGCCTGACTTCAAATATTGTATTTTAAATGACTGGACTTTTCTGGGTGGCAGGCTCGGGCTTGGATGTGTCTAGATGAAGAGCCTGGACTGTTGCCACTTAAAAGGCTCCTGACACCCGTTTCTCTCTCCATCACCCTGAGCCGAGTTGCCATGATCCCAGCAGACTCTCCCCTCGCTGCCTCTTTGACCTCTGGGCTCTGGTGTCTGTGTCTCTAACCTACCGCTCATTTCTCACTAGCTACAGAGATTTCTTTTTTATTTATTTATTTATTTATTTTATTATTTTACATGTGCATCCCAGTTCCCTCTCCCTCTCCCTCCCTTTTACCCTCTCTGCCCTCTCACATGCACCCTGACCACCCTCCCATCCCCCCACCCCAATTCCACACCTTGCGAACACATCCCCCATGGAGGGTTACTGCCTTAACCTAGAGACAGGAGAGAAGCCCTAGTCCCTACTTCACATGACCTGACAGACCTACATGACCCCACCTGGATGGCTACAGTGATTTCTTACTGTTGATGTTTTGTTTTATGAGATGGCCTCCAACTGGCCTGGAACTCATCGTTACCCAGGCTAGCCAGCACTCCTACTGAAAGTGCAAGCCACTGTGCCTACTCTACACTGGTCTCTTACAGTTCTACACATTTCCCAATTTTAAAAGCTCCTCGTTTGCCTATTGTTGTGAAGAACCTGAAGAAGCCTGCCTCCACCTGCTTCATCTTGCCCTACCACTCCCTTTGGGCTCCTGACAGACGACACACTGGCTGGTTGCTGAACTTGCCCAAGGGCCTTTTCTCCTCAACAAGCCTTAGTCTAGAATGTTCTTCACGTCTACCCCCATGTCCTCATCCATACTTTTCCTTTGAGCTCAGGTTCCCAAACCCCCAAATCAAGTCAGCAGCACTGCGAGCATGCTCCTTTCTGGCATTCCCAGCTCTGCCTGGGAGGTCCAGGGCAGATGCTGCTGTTTTCCAGGTGTCAGCTCTGAGCACAATGTTCTGCATTTGGCGCTTAAGCATTGGCTGAATAAACAAGACTGAAGTAACGCCTGATAGGTCCAGCTCTACCAGCAACAGAGTAGGACAAGCAATCTTGTCTAGGTAGTTAATGGTACAGTATGTGCACCTGAATAATGAAACTCGTGTGTGTGTGTGTGTGTGTGTGTGTGTGTGTGTGTGTGTTTAGAGTCTTACTCTGCACCCCACACTGGCCTCAAACCAACCTCAGAGCCCAGACTTTTGGTAAGCCTCCTGCCTTGTCCTCTCAAGTTTAGAGATGATGGATGTGAGCCACCATGCCTGACTCTACTTTTGTTATTAGTAATAATAAACTACTCACCCTGTCGTGGAATCATGTTCGTCTTGAAAGGGTTCTGAGTTTACTCCCTGGAAACAGGTCCACTTAGATGTTGAACAAGCTGAAAAATGTTAGCTGCGATTAAATTCAGAGTATCAAAGGTGGCACCACAGATATTTGAATTAGAGGCCAGCCTGGTATTCACTACAAGTTCCAGGACAGCTAGGGACACATAGTGAGAGCCTAAAAAAACAAAACAAAACAAACCCTCCAAATGGTGGGGAATATATTACCTACTCAACTTTACAGTATGATGAAATAGTTCATAAAAATTTAACTGTGATGTAAGGAACACAGAAAGCATTCTTCCAAGAATTCTGAATTCATGAAACAACTTTATCTCTAAATTTTTATTACATTATTGATTCATTTTGTGTGGTGCACACATGCCACTGACCCATGTGGAGGTCAGAGGACAACTTGCAGGAGTTTGTTCTCCCCACCATATGAGTACCTGGGATTGAAATCACATTGGCAGGTTTAGCAGCAAGCACCTTTACCAGCTGAGTCATATTGCTGGCCTTTTTCTTGTTTGTTGACAGAGTCTCACTCTCTTTCCCAGGCTGACCTTGAACACACAGCAGTCCTCTTGAGTGCTGGTGCTCCAGGTGTGAGCCATGATAACCAACATGAAACTCTGACATAAAACTACTAGAGTTCAAGAGACTGAGGCAGGAGGGTTGTCACAAGCCCAAGGCCAGCCTGGGGTTCAAAGTAAAACCCTGCCTCAAAATACTAAATACACCATATTTCTTCATTTATTAGTAGGTAAGAGACCAGGCATTCATATTCCTTGGAAGCTCACTGTGCGGCCTGGCATTGTTTCCAGCTGTGCACAGGGAGGTACAGTTTCCAAGAGGTGAAACCCAAACGAATTGTAGACCCTCCACCAACTTCAGGAGTCAGAAACTGACGATTGTATTATTAAGAGAAAAACTTGATGATGAAGGGAAACGTGGGAAGTCACTGTGGAAACCAAGAAGACGGCAAGGAAGGGACGAGTCCGGGGAGAAAAGAAGCCTGCACTGTGTGTTACAAAGAGTGCGAGATGCACTCCCACCCCACCCGTAAGGCGCCATGCATTTTCACGCTTGGTTGCCGGGTGATGGATGTCTTAGGATGGAGATGCTTTCAGTGACGGTGGGACTTGCCTGGAGGAAGTGGCTCACTGAAGGGTAGATGCTGTGGCGTAAGGGGTGGCTCTGCTTCCAGCCAGGGCTCTGTTTTCTGAAGATGCACTTGGCTTCCCCCACTCACACCATTATGCTTTCTCCGCTGTGGTCGACTTTACCCTTTCAGCCCATGAACCACAATGAATCCTCCCTCAAGGGAGTGAGAAAAGTAGCTAACACTTCGGTTGTCTAGGAACCCCGCCCTTCCCCTTCTTCATCTTCATTCCTGCCTTAGTCGCTAATGCCTCATAGTGACGCTCTGCTCCCTTCCAGAGGGTTCTACTGGACAAAGAAAACAGCAGACTGTTCCTGGAACACGGGAGACAGGGTGAATGCCAAAAGGTTCGGCTTTAGGCAGCTGGACCACCAGTGTTGGGTCATGAACACAGATGATAACTTATGGGGGAATCTCAGTTGTCTGTAAATGTAGCTTGGGAATTTACTGTAAATAGAATTTGAAATGAGTACAGCGTCATGGGATTCAGTTCTAGACCAGTCTGCAGATCGACACTGAACCTCTCCTATGAGATGCCTGACAGCCATTGTCAACAGCTCCCTGTACTGAAAGGTTCCTTTCCAAGACTGAAGGAAAGCTGCCTTCCTGTGCTGTGTCCCCTTAGGCTGCTATGTTTCCTCCGGGAGTTCAGGACCTGTTTCAGTGACTCTGTGGCATTCCACTGTGTGTATCAGAAGTCCGGGGCTGGGATGTACAGTTCAGTGACAGAGCGCTGGTTTTACATGTGTGAAGTTCCAGGCTCCGTCCCTGACACCATCGAAGAGGAAGAAGAGAGGGGGAGAGGGGAGCAGGAGGGTGGGAAGAGGAGGAGGAGGAAAGCCCCAAAGACCAAGAAGATAGAGAAGAATCCACTATGTGATGTGGCTTCTGCAGAATCATGGTGACTCGCTTTGGAAGAATGTATCTAATTGGAGGATTTGTCTCCTGGGGAGGGTGGGAGAGGAAGGAGCCGCTGATTATCTCAAGTAAATGCATCCTTTGGTCTTGGGCATTGGCAATTGCGAAAATCGAGAAACATTCTACCTGGGGCTTGCCTAAGAGAGAGAGAGTTCTAGAGGGATGGAGCAAGAGATGTACCTCTGTCAGAGAAGTCACAGCTGGCTAATGGAGTAGAACAAGATGCATCTTCTTCCCTGTGCCCTGTCCCCACAGCATCCTTTGGCCTTGCTTTTAGCACCTACGGCCTTTGCTTTGAGCTTTCCTTACTGGGCCCAAGTCCCTTTCAGTTAGGGCCTTCTTAGGAGACAGGTGCTGTGCCTTCCTTATTCATCTTTATAAATAAATGTTGGGGTTTCAATTTTTCTCAAAGATTGCAAGTATTTGCATTGGAAATTAACAACTGTGTGTCTAAGGAGTGCCAAACCTCTGGGCACACTGAGTAGGGATGGTAATAGTAGAGTCAGCCACCCATTGGTTCAGAGTATCTGCTTGCTACTGACTTGACTGTGGTCACTAACTTCACAGCCCTCCACCACCATTTCCCAGTTCCCAGCCCCTGCTCAGCCTCTTGTCACCCACATACAGACCTGAATTTGGAAGTGTCAAGTAAATGCAGAAAGCCTATGCAGTCATCTAGAGAGGCCCTGGGAGACACGGTTATTATCACAGATAGGACCACACAGGAGATGTCACAGATAGGACCACACAGGAGATGTCACAGATAGAGTCATATAGGAGATGTACTTACAAGATGAAGACATTTTATTTTCATGTAAGGAGTGGGACTGGACAGAGGTATATCCTCCACTGTGATTTAAGTCATCCTGCCCCGGAGTGTCGTATCTGTAATGAAATTCTAAATAAAAGAGAAAGGTTGAAAACACAGCCCCTTGCCTGGGAATGATGACTGTCCCTACCCACCCGTCTGGAGTCCCGAGTCAGTTTCGCCTCTTGGTGGTTCTTCAGTGCAGACTCTCTGGGAGTTCCTAGCCTCACTGCCACTGTCCTCACATTTGTTTCTCTGTAGCCCAGTGCCAGAATCAGGAGGGAAGCTGGGCCCCGGGTCAGAACCTAAGAGGCTACACAGGTTTGTTGGGCATAGTCAGGAAGTGTGGAACATCTCAGATCCCTGCTGACAACGGAGATCTTTCTGATATGGAAGTTCCCAGACATAGCCAGGCCATACAGACACACAGGAAAGATCCGAACCATTGTGAGAATTTGGTCCACTGGATTATTGGATCCTCTTACATTTGTAGCTGTGTTTTCATTTTTTGTTTTTGTTTTAGATTTGTCCCCAATACACTCAAGTTTTTCATCTCAGATCCCCTTAGGCCCAAGACTGTTTGTTCTGTCATCCGGATGGCTGCAAAGATAATTCCCTCCTATGTAATATCCATGAACTCACAAGAAAATTCAAGTGATAAGTTTGCCTGTCCTGAGGCGTTAGGAGCAGAGGGCATGCTGTAGCTGGGGTTAATCTAGAACCTGCTGGGCACACTGTGGGCTGTGGAGATGCCAGGGAAGATCAGGGTGTTTAGAAGTGCAGGGTCAGGCAGGAGAGCTTGTAAGCATAAATCACAAATTAAAGACCTAGGGATGAATCCTGGCTCTGCCAATTATTAGCTGTGGTGACTGAAAATGTCTACATCGATTTTTTTACACTTGTTCTATCTGTAATATATATATATGGCTCTGGCATTTGGGAGCAAGTGGGCTGGATGGTTCAGGCACAGGGTCCCCTAGAAGGATGTCTGTCAGGGCTGAGAGTGACTGAAAGCTAGAATGGATCACTCACATAGTACTTGACAGGGAGACTCAGTGCTTGTCACTGAGGTATGACAGCCAGCTTCCTTATGAGAAGGGACCCAAGAAAGAAAGAGGTTATTGGATTGTTGTTACCTCTTTATTTTGTTAGATATGAACCCAGATTCAAGGAGAGAAGAATAAAAGATCTTCCCTTCCCTCTGTAGTTCTGCAGATGGAACCCCCGGTATTATACAAATGTTCCCTAGCCCAAGTGCCACCTTTCAAAGCAAGTATCAGCCAGGTGTGGTGGTGCACACCTTTGATCCCAGCACTGTGGAGGCAGAGGCAGGTGGATCTCAGTGAGTTTGAGGCCAGTGTGGTCTATATGGTGAGTTCCAGGACAGCCACGGCTATGTAGAGAGATCCTGCCTCAAATAAATATGTCTTTTAAAAGGGGGTGCTAAAAATAACTTTATTAGTGTGGTTTTTATCTACTATATATGAGAACATGAACCATTTTATATACCATAAAATAATTCTCCCCAAGGCAGGCCATGGTTGCTCAAGCCCACAATGCTACCACTTGGGAAGAAGAGGCAGAAGAATCAGGAGTTCAAGGCCAACCTCAGCTACATAGGAAGTTTGAGGCTAGCCTGGGCCATATGAGACCCTGTTTCAAAAAATGAAAAGTCTCCCCAGTAAAAAAAACCATCATAGACTGTTTAGCCCCCCCATCTCAGATAGACTCAAAAAGGTATCTTGATATGTAAAGTGTAAATTATTTCAGTGTCCAGACCTTCCTAAGGCTAAATGAACAGTTAGTCCCAAGGATTATTTTCAGTTTAAACTAAGACATTACAGACATTACAAATACTTTATTATTTTATCTAAAAATAACAGGGGCTGGGATGTGGGTCAGTGGCAGAGCCCTTACTTAGCACGTGAGGTCCTGGGTTCGATCCTCTACCCCAGCAGTGACAGCAGCAAGAAGTGGACACAGGGCCACCTGCCTGTCATCCCCTCTACCTAACTGAAGCGGAGTTTCCAGGAGTTTGGGGACAGCATAGGCAACATAGCAATACTTTCCCTTTGAAAAATAAGTAAAAGTAATGAATTCATCTTATATTAACAGAGTGGTATATTTTAAGTAAAAAAAAATTTTTTTTTCCAAAACCCAAAGCTAGTGAGAAGAGTGTCCTCATTTTATGCTTTGGTAGGTATGGCTTCGTACTGGGAGCTGAGTTCTAAGACCGCATCCCTATGGACGTGTTACATTGCTGGCCTTCTATCCTTATAGTACAATACTGTTGGGTAAAGAAGGACATCCTTGAAAGGCTTTGAAAACTCTCAGTATATGCATTGAGTTTAGCAAGTGTTCAGTTCCTAAAGCCTATTGTTTAAATACTCATTTATGTGAGAGAGAGTGTGTGTGTGTGTGTGCGCGCGTGTGTGCGCATGTGTGCAAGTGTGTGTGGGTGCACATGCACATGTGTGCTCAAGTGTCCATGGAGACCAAAAAAGGGCATTAGATTTCTTGAGTGCTGGGAAACACTAATCCTCTGCAAGAGGGACAAGCAGTCTTCACCTCTGACCCACCACTCCAGCCCTCCAAAGCTATTATTTGAAAACATACCATCCTCAGAGAGGTCAACTTAGAACCAAGTGGGAACTACTAGAATGCGGAGTGGCAGGAAAGGCTCTGGGATCAGGGACCATGCTCATAAACATGCCAAATGAGCCCTCTGGCCTTCACGAGGATGGTTGGTTCTACCGATGCCAGCACTTCAGGAGCAGCCTGAGCAGGCAGGCCTCCTGGTCACCCTCAGCAGTTTAGCCAGAGTACGTTTCTCTACTTGAAGCAAGGATCTTATGACTACAGTTATTAAGGCTCAGACACTCTCGCTCTCTTAGCTGTTCCCATCCCCAGCTTTCTTGGCTTCTGTGAAATGAATGAGCCAGCAGCTCCCATGGGGCTGGTAACCATACCAGGGCAGCCATGGGTGTTGCCTGGAGGGAGGAGATGACTAGCACAGAGTCCATCTAGAGGCATGGATTGGTACTTCACTCTGCTTAACCATTATTAGCTCTTCACATTTTGGAAAAGAAAGGGAAACCAAACAAACGCCATCCTAGTGGATGGCAAGCTATGACCATGATGATGGCAGGTGGCGCTCACTGCTCACTGTGAGCAGACCCCATAGAGGGGGAGCTGTACCAACCATGTGCACCCTGCCCCTCCGGCTTACCGAGAGGTGAGTCTTGGTTCAGTGTTTTTACATGGGTGGCACTGGAAAACTTCATGCAGTGGGTTCTTTTGGGGTTCCCTTTCTCCACTTTCTGTTTCCTAAAGAAAAAAGAAACAAAAGAAAATGAGGTCTCAAAATTATAGTACTAGTATGGGTACACTAAAGTGCTAAATTTCTCTGATATTCTTCTCCAAGCCGGTGAGATAATTCAGTTGGTAAGGTCACTCGCCACCAAGCCTAGGGGCTTAAGTTTGATCCCCACATTATGGAGGGAGAAAACTGATACCTAAAAATTGACCTCTGACCACACATATGCCCCAACACATACCTACACACGTACACACAATTTTAAAATATTAAAAGAATACATATTTTAAAAAGGAAATTGAAGTATAGAATTATAAGAATTGGATTTTTCTTCATAATGCTATGCCCAAATAGGTTTGGGGATGGAGTTGGGTGGGGTGGAGAATTTTTGTTTGTTTTTCAGACAAGATCGCACACTAGTCCAGGCTGGCCAGTAACAGTAACCCTGCCTCTGACCTCGAGGGTACTGGGACTTCAGGCCAAGCCACCTCACCTGTCTCAGAACAGTTCTTATCTGGAGAAACAGTGTGTTTACATTATTAGTACTGGATTACATCGCTCTGACCCTCTAAGTCCAAGACAAAGTGGGTTTTGTGTTTGTTGAGGAGCCAATGGCTGGGAGCCTGGAGTTACTTTAATAGCATACGGCCACCAGAGGGCGTCAGAAACACACAAGTACAATCGGGAGACTTCTCTGGCCTGTGTTGAGTCAGCCTCCCTCCACCCGGATTCTAACTCCTCCAAAAGAGTTTTAATTGCTAATAGCATCTAAAAATGCTTTTGCTCAGCTCCGGGATACAGTAACAGCCCCTGGAGGAAAGTGTGTGCTCTAGTGTGAAAGGCATGGTGTCCAGGACATCCTGGCGTCCAGGACATCCTGGCACACAAGGGACAGGCTTGAAGCATAGCCGAGCAAACACATGCTGGTCCAGCTGTGCCTAAACCTGTTGGTAGTGGAGAGGGGACTTCATTTGGGGTTCCTGAGGTTGGGACTGGAAAGCCCTTGCCAGCCCTTTCCTCCTCTTGGAAAAACACGCTCTCCTCCTGAGTCATGTATTTTCTCACACCTCATTTTCTGTCTCCACCCTCCGCCTCTGGGGCCTGTGAACATCTGCTCTCCGGGTGGAAAACTTGGATGTGGTTCAAGTGAGCAGAGTCCAATGCATCAATTACATTTCTCTGCTGCCTTTAGACTCCTGTCTGTACTAAGATCTTCCGGCCAAACAGAGCAGCCAAGAGCAATTCTACCGGGAAAGGCAGCTTTTCAGCAAGACAAAGACTCTCCAATCCCAATTCCCATATCAGTGTATCCACAGTTAGGCAATTTACAATTTGTGTATCATCAAACTTCATAAAGGACAGAAGGCTTTTAACGGAAAGTTCACAGCTTTCCTCCTTCACAGACGTTACCAAGATTCAATTCGGGAGTCTTGTGTATTCAGACTTCCCACAGCCGAGTTACTTGAGTGCTTTTACACTGGCTTGTGCCTTTCTTCCCACCTTCTCCATCTTAAATGCTCGCTCTGGAACACTGGTCCCCGCCAGAACTGACAGGTTTTTGTAGGCTGTAGCTTAGGAATTTGGAAAACATTTGGTACTTTAACACTTTATTTATTTATTTACGAAACTATGTAGACATGGCTGGCCTCTAACTCAGAGATCTCCCTGCCTCTCCTAGGATGAAAGGTGTGTCACCAGGTCCAGCAATCAGAATCTTTTCTAAATGTCAAAATATTTCACTAGGCATAATAAAACCCTTTTTAAAAGATCCCAAATCAGGATTGCTAATTAATTCAGTACACTGAAGATCACAAGTTTATAAGTGAGGGCTGCCGGGCAGGCGAGCAAGCTCCCGTGGCATCCTGTGCTTAGACAGTTCAGAGGCTCAGTCCACCACAAAGGCTTGAAGTACCAGTCCATCCCAGGCAATGCACAGTCCTTTGTAGCCCAGCCCCGCGCTGACTTTTTCTAGGGCCAGAAACTTAATAAAGCACTCGTGGCAGGTGGCTCACATGGAGGAGCACTTTCTAACAGGAAGTTACCGTCCTCCAGACCTTGTCATCCTCTTATTGGAGCCCATTATGTACTTTAATAGTGGTTGCAAAACAGCCCCTCCCTTCTTGACTCTTGACCTTTCCTGGTAAATCAGCTGAGCTTTGCACTCAGAGGTGGTGCCTCTCCTAACTGATAGGAGCCGCAAACAAATACCCTGAGACCACACGGGCCAACTGCTGTTCCGATGGGGGTTGTGCAGCTTACAGCTTGTTAATGATAGAGGATTTCTTCCTTACAAATTCAAAGGTCTGCCCTGGGAAGAGGAATGAGGCTTGTTTCCGTGAGATTGGGGGCTCAAGTGAGATCCGATAGGAAAGACTGTGTGCTGCAGTCACATGAATGCGTATGCAGATGCACATGCTTGCAGAGACCACTGCTGGCCACCTTACAGCCTTGAGACTGGGTCTCCTACTGGACCGCAAGGCTGGCTGACCAGGTTTCTGTAGCTAGCCAGTGGCTTTGTTTAGCTATCATCCATGCTCACTGGATTACATGCTCGCTTCATCACAGCCTTCCACCCATCCTCAAGAAGCCCTCACACACCAACGAGCGGGCAGCAGAAAGCACGATGTGGATGGTGTGCCATCATGTCTGCACACGCCTGCCTTCCCCAGGCACTGCTTGGATTCTCCTGTGCCACAAAGCGCAGCCCAGCACACAGCTCAGACCGGGACAACCTCTCCACATCAGGACCAGAAACAATTACCAGGTAGCTCTTACAGACAGGAAGTGGGCCCAAGGGGATGGGAGGAAAGAACCCACACTTGGCTCTGATGTCTCTCGCTGTGGACAGAGCCTCTGGTGGCCTGGTTTGGGGAAGGGAAGCTGCAGTCTTATTTATGCTTCTTTCTTCCTCCGAAAACATTTTGAAATCTGGAGTACAGATGAGATAGAATACTTTCCCTCCCCCTTATTTTCAAAGTCCTCCACCCACCACCCCAATATGAACAGACTGGGAAGTTGTGGTGATTTTCTTTTGGTACAAGGATGGAATGAATGCATGTCAAGGAAGTGATCTACACCCCTACCCCAGAAGATGCTGTTTTGCTATTTATTTGGAATGTATGCGTGTGCACGTGTGTCACCTGCCACAGTGTATGTGTGGAGGTCAGAAGTGTTAAGAGACACATTCTACCTTCCACCGTACTGAGACAGGTCTTTTTGTTTCTTTCTTTTATTAATTTGTTTGTTGTATGAGACAAGGTTTTTCTGTGCAGACCAGGCTGGCCTCGAAAACTGGTCTCTTGTTTCTGTGGCTGCTCTGTGTAGTCCAGGCTAACCAGCAACTCTCCTTCCCGTGCCTCCCAACTCTGTAGGAGAGCCACTCCATCTGTCTTAAATGTGGGTTCCAGAGATCACATTTAAGTCGGCATTTAGTGCTTCTAGGTATCGCCCCTAGAAGAGAATTTTTAAACCAGTCTGACTACTGGGTACTCCAGCTCAAAGTTGGTTTGGGTTTTGTTTTTCAAAGAAATGTAATCATGAATTACTATGAGATCTAGGGATGACTTATAGCCTAAGTGATGGGAACACACAAACACCTTAAACACATACAATCGCACAACTTAACTACAAGAGCTGCCGTGTAGTTTCACTGTGGTCTCATCCTTCATGTAAACAGAAAAAAATGTCCCCTTTCCACCATTACAGACAATACTGGCATAAGCATAACTGAACACGTGAGGTTTCCACATTCTGAATTACTTCCTGGGGAAACATCTGGGCCAAAGGTTTTGAGCGTGTTTGTGTGATGACACACTTGCCAGATTGCTTTCTACAAGTTTCACGATTGGATTACACAGCTGCCAACAATGTGGGTGGCTCAGCTTGACCACACCTTTCTCAGTATCAAGGATAATCACCTGAAAATGTTTTCAATAACTTAGTGAAAACCTCGAGTGGGGGCAATATGTGCTAATTTCTAGTATAAAAGGAGGCGAACGCATCTCCTACAGTTATTCTTTAGTTTCCTCTCCTATTTACAACCTTTTAGCTCACATCCTATTTGCTCATTTTTTTTTTTCTGTGTGGAGAGAAATGCCGATAGTATGAGGTCTTCCAGATGCTCCTCATGCACCCTTATCTGTGACTTTCTGTCACCCTAGCTCTGCCATCTCCACTTTAATGATGGATATACTATTTATTATACAAGAGAACCTGACAAGGTCACCGAACAGTAAGCTGCTGAGCTGCCATTTACCCTTAACTGACAGTGTGACTCACTCCAGTGTGTTCTTAACCCAAAGCTGCTTCCTTGTGGGATCCCTGAACAGAATTAAGATTTCCACACCAACAATATACACTCTTCCTATTTTCCCAACTGTCTCCTTAAACAAAAAAACAAAAAAAAAAAAATGAATAAATAACTGAGGTTTTGCCATTACAAATGTGGTTGGTGTCTAAAAGTGAGTAGCCAATAAACAACGGAACACTAGCAAATTTCACAGTCAAACAGAAATGAACAGGAAGATACCAGGTTTTACTTCCCAGGCTAGCAAAGGTTGGGAAGAAAAGACTATCTGGAGTGGGCTGGAGTTAGAGAGCCTAGCATTCCCATGTAGCGGTGGGCCCTGCACACTGACACCTACCTGCCTCATGAGAAGGTCAAGTGTGTGATCCAGTCCCTACAATGCTAGGATGTGATTCTAAGAAACTAGTTAACTATAGACAGAAGCAAGCAAGATAATGCTCCTGACAAGAGATGAATGAAATTCAGAAGTCAAAGACCGGAAGGCTATACACTACGGACTGATCTTTCTTGTTCCAAGTACTAGGATTACAGGGATGTGCTACCATTCCTTGGTGGGAAATTTGTTTGTACTGTTATCATTTCAGAGTACTTTTATAATTAGTACATTACTTGTTTGCTCTCTCTCTCAGCAGGGTTTCATAAAGCACAGGCTAGCCTTGATCTCCTGATCCTCCTGCCTCGAACTCTGAAAACTTGGGATTTTGTACATGCACCACCACGTCTGGCTCTCATATTTATAGTTCCCCAGCCACTTTCCTTTTTTTCCCCCTTTTATTACTGCTAAGCTCACAGAGTCATCCCTATACTTAACATTGAAACTACATTTCAACAGCAGAACAGAGATGTCCTCAAACAATTTGGGAGACCTGGGTTTTATTATGTTTCTTGTCATTTGTCCCACGCATGCCTCATCTACCTAAAATATTCCTCTTTGGCAAAAAGTCTTTATAAAGCAGAGCTCCCGACCAAATTATTGTATTAGTATTATTTCCTGCCTATTACAGTTAGTACTGGTTGATTTTCATCAACTTGACACAAGTTACAGTCATATAAGAAGAGGAAATCTGAACTGAGAAAATGCCTCCATCAGATTGCCTGAAGGCAGGCTCGTGGGTCATTTTCCTGATTAATGCTTGATGTGGAGGCCAAGCCGCTTGGGAAGGTGCCATTCCTGGGCAGGAGGTCCTGGGTTACATAAAGAAGTAGGCTGGGTAGGCCATGGGGAGAAAGCCAGTGAGTAGCACTCCTCCATGGCCTCTGCTTCAGTGCCTGCTCTGACTTCCTCAATGATGGAGTGTGAGGTGAAACCCACCACCTCCACCATCACCACCACCATCACCACCACCATCACCACCACCACCTCCACCATCACCACCACCATCACCACCACCACCTCCACCATCACCACCACCATCACCACCACCATCACCACCATCACCACCACCTCCACCACCATTACCACCACCACCTCCACCATCACCACCTCCACCATCACCACCATCACCACCTCCACCATTACCACCATCATCACCACCACCTCCACCATCACCACCATCACCTCCACCACCATCACCACCACCTCCACCATCACCACCACCATCACCACCTTCACCACCATCATCACCACCATCACCACCACCACCTCCACCATCACCATCACCACCACCACCTCCACCACCATCATCACCACCATCACCACCACCACCTCCACCATCACCACCACCTCCACCACCACCACCACCTCCACCATCACCACCATCATCACCACCACCTCCACCATCACCACCACCACCATCACCACCACCACCACCTCCACCACCATCACCACCACCTCCACCATCACCATCACCACCATCACTACCACCATCACCACCACAACCATTACCACCATCACCACCTCCACCATTACCACCATCACCACCACAACCATTACCACCACTATCACCTCCACCACCACCACCACCACCATCACCACCACCACCTCCACTACCACCTCCACCACCATCACCTCCACCATTACCACCACCATCACCACCACCACCATCACCACCACCACTACCACCATCACCACCATCACCACCACCATCACCTCCACCTCCTCCACCTCCATCTCCATCACCACCATCACTACCTCCACCACCACTACCACCACCTTCACCTCCACCACCACCTTCACCTCCACCACCACCTCCACCACCATCACCTCCACCATCACCTCCACCATCATCACCACCATCACCCTCCACTTCCACCTCTACCACCACCTTCACCTCTACCATTACCACCATCACCACCACCACCACCACCACCTCCACCACCATCACCACAACCATCACCACCATCACCACCACCATCACCTCCACCTCCTCCACCTCCATCACCATCACCACCATCACCACCATCACCTCCACCTCCTCCACCTCCATCACCATCACCACCTCCACCTCCTCCACCTCCACCTCCATCACCACCATCACTACCTCCACCACCACCACCACCACCTTCACCTCCACCTCCACCATCACCACCACATCCACCACCTACACCACCATCACCACCACCACTCCTGCACGCCTCTCCCCCACTGCTTTTGGTCATAATCTTTATCACAGCGATAGAAGACTAATCATTATATAGAGCCAGAACATTTAATCCAAGTATTTCCAACTCACTCACAGTAAAATAACCTCTGGATCCTGCTTACTCAAATGCTCATCTCCAGATGGGTACCACCTGGGAGCTTGTGGGTACCACCCACAGCAGCACAGGCTCATAGCAGACCTACTGAATCAATGCCCATCTTTCAGTAAGATGTGGGATGACTCCTAAGTACAGAAAGCCCTGGTCTAGGTCCAGGTACCCCAAGTCCCTCCAGAACTGAAAGGGTGTGAAAACATCACTGACAGCAATGTCACTAGCTGGAACACTAGGCTGCACAAGAGGTACAGAGCCTGGGGCTGAGGCGGAGCTCAGTGACAAACTGAGTTTAGGATGCCTGAGCCCTGGCAAGAAGGGAAAAGAAGAGAGGGGAGAGAGAGGGAGAAGAGGACAGAGGAGAAAGGAAGGGAGAAGAGGCATGTGATGGAAGGAGGAAAGGAAAAGGGAAAGCCAGTGAGCTGGTCACCTAGACCATCATGATGTCCATGGAGCTTGAGGGTTTGGGCACTTAGGGTCAAACCTAGGGTTCCATGCATGCTAGCCCAGCGCTCTACCCTGCCCCTCCCAAGCCACATCCCCAGTCTTTTCCAATTGTTTGCAATTTCAAGGTAGGTGCTGGCCTGGAACTCATGCAAACTGGGCAGGCCTTGGATTTGTGTCCACCTGCTTCAGCCTCCAGAGTAGCTAGAATTGAAGGCATGCACCACAGGCCTGGCAACAGGAATTTCAACTAAGGAGCCAAAAGAGTGAGCAGCAGGGAGAACCAGGTGATGGCCATGTGATCCATTTATTCCTGGGCGGCTAGATCCATACTTCATCTACTTAGGTAAGTAGGTTTGGGTGTTGTTTGCTTTTTAAATAAGGAAGAAAAAGCAGTGTGCATGTTAATTTTTGAACTTCCTTCTCCAGCTGGTGAAGGGCCTGTGGGAATTTAGTTCGGTGCTCCTGAACCTGTAGAAGGAGACAGCCATGGACAATGTCATGCGGATACCCTACAGCTACTCTACCTTTGTCATTCTTTGCAGTGTGAGACCCTTGCCCTGTGCCCCTGGGCTGTGTGGATGGATGCAGGCAGAGCCCCCATCCCTGTCCCAGTTCAGGCTTGATAAGTGATGGAGGTGCCTGGGAGAGAACTCACATCTTTGGGGCCAGCTCACTGAGCTCCTTGGAGGTGACTTCCTGTGCCCTTGGCAGCCCTGTCACTCCACTTCTTGAGCTCCAGGGTCCTGGAAGACAGCCAGTGTGCTCCTTGGTCATCTGCAGGAACACACAGAAGGAGCCATTACGACTGTAGGCTTTAGGAAATGACTCAATCAGGTCAGCACCCAAACACCCCAAGGTGTCTTTGCCTCCTGTCCTTTGCTCCAGTTTCTTCATCTTGCTGGGATCTCACCTTAGGACAGTTTAAATGCCCCTGGCCACCATCTGTCCCTTAGGATGCTGGCCTTCCACACTTAACTTCAGTCCATTACTTAATAGGTATGACAAGCTAACACCCAGGAGATTTGCTTACTCTGAACCCTGCCCTGTTTTAAGTACCTTACATACATTAGCTCACCTAGGTGTGCTAACCACCCTGCCAGACAGGCATTGTTATCCCCATTTTCCAGAGGAGGGAATGGAGGCCCAGAGAAGTTACATAACTGTCCCAAGACCACAAAGCTGACAAATGACAGAACCAATATTTGAACTAAGGCAGCCTGGTTTCAGGGTCATGCAGGCTGTCTTATTACCCCTCAAAGCCCTTTTATCGTTCTGTAGTCATTCTGATTCAGTTTGTAAATGTGACTTTTCCTCACTGAGGCACAAGCATGCTCATGGCAGGCAATTTTTCCATTCTATACTATAATCCTACAAAAGCACTTAGAGTCTCCCAGTAATTTCTATAAAAATTAATGAATTAAAGCTGGGTGGTGGGTGGCACCCACCTTTAATCCCAGCAATCAGGCGGCAGAGGCAGGTGGATTTCTGTGAGTTTGAGGTCAGCCTTGTCTACAAAGCTACACAGAGAAACCCTATGTCAAAAAAATTAAATAAAAGAGAGAGAAAGAGAGAATGAATTTCTGAACAAATAGGGTTATTAGTAGACTTTCTCTTAGGACTATTTACTGGAGTATATAGCTCTCATCACTTTGTAACAGTTGCTGTGAATTTAGGACCAAATAAAAAGCAAATGCAGACTTGTTGGGCAATGGCTGGGCTTACGCAGGCCCTTCCCACTGCTAACTCAGGTTCAGGCCCAGTGGGACATCAGGCTCAGGCTTAGCAGGGTACCATGCTACCAGTGGTGGCATTCTTGGGCAGCACTGAGATTGATGTTATCCAAGGGGCTCAGGGCTTCTGATGTGAGCCCCCACTCCATGTTAGGTGTTTAGGGTGTCAATGCACAAAACAAGCCAGACACAGGCAAGATTGCATAAAGGCTAGAGCAAGGAATTGTGCTTGGGGGTGGGGGGTGGAGGGGGGGTGCAGGGCAGATACAATGGCATCCCTCTGAAGCTGACCTTTGAATAAGTGAGATTTAGCCCGGAAGCCTGGAGGAGGCAGACATACATCTTTGGAAGAGTTAATATAATATCTGCTTCAGGCTGGGTCTTTAATACTGCATGAAACTAAGGAGTCTGTCGAAGGCAATTATTTAGATGACTCAGTTTCTCAGCATCTTAAGGTCGTCTGAATTGGTCTGATAATTGAGGCTACAAAAACAAAAGGTTGGGTTGGGTGTGGTGGCTGATGTATGTATGTATGTATGTATGTAATGTATGTATGTAATGTATGTATGTAATCCCTGTACTCTGGGAGGCAGAGGCAGGAGCCACTCCAAGTTAGACAACCTGGTCTTTGTGTCAAGTTCCAGGACAGCCTGGACTATAGAGCACAACCCTGTCATAAAAAAGTTAAACACGAGGGCTCAACTGATAAGGAACTTGTGGTACAAAAACTAAAAACCAAAAGGCGTAGGAAGCTACTGGTGGTTGCTTCTCAAACCCGCCGTACACATAGGCAATCCAAACGAATTTAATTTTCGAGACAGACACACAAGTGGACTCAGGAAATCACTAGTTTACTGAACTTGCTTGCTTGCTTATTTATTTATTTATTTATTTATTTATTTAAAAGCATGACTATAGGGGGCTGGAGAGATGGTTGTGCTGTTAAGAGAACTGGCTGCTCTTCCCGAGGGCCTGGGTTCAATTCCCAGCAACCACATCGGGTATCTCACCTTAACTCTAGCTCCAAAGGGATCCTATGCCTCTGGCCATCTACAGTGCCTAATTTCAGGTATTACCCCCCCCAAACACAGACAAACACACACAGTCATGTACACATAATTAAAAATAATATTTAAAGAGGCAGCCTAAAATTATGAGGAGGAAAAAAAATCTTTATCCAGGCATGATCCACAGAGGAAGTTTTGTTATTCATTCAGAAGAGCTAGCTCTTTAGGGGCTTGTCATTTTTGAACTGCAGTGTTGAATCCTAAACTAACACAGTGTCTCAAAAATTAGCTCGAATTAGCTTCCATTCATGAAAAGCTGGTTCCATTTTAAACAATATGACTCATGAGGCTTTGGCAAGTCAAGGATTAAGACAGAATCCAGCAAGCCCACAAGAGTTGAGAGTCTACATGTACATAAACAGCGTTTCTCCTGGTGCCACATTAGGCTGTAAGCGACTGTATTACGTCATCTGAAGCTGAAGAGGATACAGATGCCACAACATCCAAAATGACTGGAGAGCACCAGGAAAGAGAAGGGGCCCAAGGGCACCCATGTGCATCACTTTTCCCTTTAATGTCTTCTAGTAGCATCTCCAAGTTGAAGATTACACTGCCCACTTCTTGAGTAGGTACTTAAGTAGGCTAAGTCAAGCTAAGGAAGACAGCTCATAAATAGGACCCTGGGCAATGCCATTTGTATCTCCAGGCAGAAAGGAAAATGCATATCTGCCCTGTTTAGAGTAGCATCCTGTTTAGAGTTTCATGTCATCAGTCCAGGCTCCAATCCTCACTGACTGCTTCCAACATCTCTACTCCACCCTGGCAGGATTAACCTTGCTTCTCTGGACCTTATGATGTCAAGGTCACTCATGTTTGCTTTTTTTTCCTGTTATTATTTTGTACATGTAAGTTTTGTACCTGTATCTGTGTGCAAGTGTGACACAGCAGTTGGGTGGAGGTCCGAGGACTGGAGGCTGGCCCTCTCCTATCCTTGAGTCCCAGGTTATAAACTCAGGTCATCAGGCTTGACAACATAGGCCTTTACCTGCTGAGCTGTCTGGCCCACTGCTAAGAAAGAGTGCTCAAGTTGGACACTAAGTCTTCCTGCTGAGTTGTTGAAGGGGAACCCAGTTTTGCATTGAGAATCAAACCCAAGTGAGCATGAGAAGCAAACTACATCCCCGCCCCCAACTCTCACAGTTCTAAGAGCTGTGATTCTGAAGAAATTAATTGTTATGTGAATGTATAGGAGGGCAAACAAAAATCCACAAATAATCTAACAAGTTTGTTATGAACATATGTACATGTTTATATAAGAACACACTTTATCCAACACTCAGCTAAATGACTTTGGATTAAATAGGAAATTTTTTGAAGGAATCAGGGCTGGTGAGGTGGCTCAGTTAGGAAAAAGTACTTGTCCTGCAAGCCTGACAACCTGAGACTTCACTGGGTACATGTGATGGTGCTCACAGCTGTAAACCCAGAGCACCTGTGGTGAGATGGGGGGAGAGGGGGAGGGAACAGAATCATCCAGAACCTTTAGAATAACCAGCCTGGCACAAATCCTGTCTCAACCATGAGGAAGGAGAACCCAAAAGTTGGCCTCTGACCCCCACATGCATGCCATGACACTCATGTACCCACACCGATACATACGTGCACGCGCACACACACACACACACACACACACACACACACACACACACCAGTTTAAAAATATAGAAATCAGGGGCAAGAAGAGACTACACCTATGACAAAGAAGTGAGGACACAGTTCAGTGGTAGAGTGCTTGTCTGGGCTATTAGTGACTTTTCGGGTGCTGTGATAAAACACTATGATCAAGACAACTTACAGGAAGAAGGACTAATTTGGGCTAACAATTCCAGAGGGACAGAGTCCATGCTTGCAAGCAGCAAGCATGGCAGCTGGAACTGAGAGCTCTCACAAGCATGAAGATAAAAGAGCAAAGACAAAAAACCAACAGTAAAGTGAATGGGAAATGATATAAGTCTTTAAATTCTCAGAACCTGCCTCCAATGACATATTTCCTCCAACAAGGCTGCACCTCCTAAATTTCCCCAAACAGAGCTACCATCTAGGGACCACATGCTCAGATACATGGACTTATGAGGGACCTTCTCCTTCAAACCACCACATCTGCATACACGAGGCCTTGGATTCAAGCTCCAATGGGAAGAAAAAGTGAGGTAGTATAAAGTGGGGGGGGGGTAAAGGACATGCCTGGAGACAACAGATGGTGATAAAGAAAGACATGGAGTTAATAGGAAAGACATTTGTGGAGGGGATTTATGATCTTTTCTGTAAAATGGAAGACAAGATTGGATTCTGGAACTATCAGGGGCGAAAGATTGATGGAGGTAGACTAATTTCTTGACTACAGTATCTTTTGTTAATGTGTAAAAAACAAATGCCTATTGGATTTATCCTAACTAGCAAGACTAATCCGATCCACAGTTATTTTTGCATATTAATCTGTGTGTGTTGCTAGGTAAGCACTGTCACTGAGATACATCCTGTTTTTAAAGTCCTTTTATCCATTTCTTTACTTGAGATGGAGTCTCATGTAGCCCAGGCTGGTCTGGAACTCACAGAATGGCTGAGGATGACCTTGAACTGCTAATCTTTTTGTGTTCTTCTCCCAAATGCAGGGTGATGGGTATGTGCAACTATTTTGATTTAGAGATAGGATCCTATATTGCCCAGTCTGGCCTTAAACTCACTATGTAGCCCAAGCTGTCTTTGAACTCCTGATCCTCTTGTCTCCTCAGCCTGAGTGCTGAGATTACAGGCTGCAGCATCACACCTAGCTTCAAAAGGTAATAAGAGCACAGGTGCTGAAGGAGCAAGTGATTTCTCAACAAATTTACCAAATTCTTGCCCCTGCAGACAGACATCATCTACATTAGCCATTGGGTGGACCTCTGCTAAGGTTCTGCACTCTGCAAGACCCTGGCATTGCATGGGGTGCTACCCATTGTTGGGTTAGCCCAGATGAGGCTGAGAGCCCATCTCAAGCTATTCCTTGCTTGTCCTGATGTGGCTTCAAAAAGTGTGGGGGAAGACTGGAGTCTGGGTCCCTCCCTCATCCCACTGTAGAGAGCTTCTCCCGTATATGGGATATAATTGCAGTTCAAACCCTTCTGATTTATATTCATAGCAGACACAGTGTGGTTGTAGCTAGGATATAAATAAACATTGTATAACTTTGGTCTCAATTTCAGACAGAGGTCTGTCTTGAAAATGGCTGTCAAAATGAGAGATTCCCTGGAAAACAAATATACTTACTCTATTAATTTCCTTTAAAAAGCAGAAATGTGGCAAATTTTTCCCCCAGGAACAAAAATATAAAACAAGCCTCTGGTGAGAAAACCAGTATTAAACCCTAATTATGCAGCATTGACATAGATAGCTTTCATTTGTTTTTCTAAAAAGTAAAATTGTGCCTTGGAGAAAAATACCTTAGGATGCTGTTTCCAAACATCAGTCGTTAAAATATTCTGGCATCAAGATTTCCTGTTAAATGCCATGAGTGGAAAGAGCTGACAGATATTAAGTCTACTCAATGGGTTCCTTTAATTCATACCAGGAAATGAATAAAAATAAGCTTAGCCTGGAGTTCTGGAATGAATTTTAAAATTATTTAGAGTGGAGAGAGAAGAGAATGATTCCACAGAAAATGGAAAGTTCAGTATGAATGTTCAAAGTGTCTAATGTGACAACAAAGGCTATTGTTTAAGCTTTAACATTTTTCCTTTGTCAGATCCGTGGGCTCCTCACCCTCAGTCTTAGCCATCAATGGAATGGGTATCATGTTTACATCACGTTGAGTCAAAAACCCGTTAAGTCAAACTGCTGTTATTATAAATTCCTATTAATATAGAAATCACTGGGCATGGTGGCATACATCTTCCTTTAATCTCAGGACTTTAAAGGCAGAGGTAGATGGAGCTCTGTGAGTTCAAGGCCAGCCTGGTTTGTACGGCAAGTTTCAAGCCAGCCCGAGCTACATTGTGAGGCCCTGCCTCAAAGGAAAAAAAAAAAGTACTGGGGCTGGAGAGAAGGTGTAGAGGCTAAAAACACTCTCTCCTCTTGCAGAGGTCTTGAGTTCAATTCCCATTCCCAGCACCCACATGGTGGTCACAAAGGTCCATAATGAAATCTGGTGCCTCCTTCTGACCTACAGAGATACACACAGGAGGAATGATGTATACATAATAAATAATCTTTTTTAAAAACTACTGCAAATGAATAAACATGACTTTGGAAACCTATTGACCAATGGACACACAAACGGCTGACCTGGTAGATGTTTCTCCCTTGTCTCTATAGCCAGCCACCCTGTGTCTCTCTCTGCAGGAGGCTGGCCCTGGCTGCACTGCCATATCAGGACCTTCTGCCCCGGCCTCAGTTATTTTTAGCCAAAGGAAGACGGCAGCAGGGGAGAGGAGTTCCTACAGATGAGGGAGAGTCCTGATTTCTCTGATTTCTCCTACTCTTGCACCATCACAGGCACATTGGCTGCACCCTTCTACCAAAACCCACGGACCTCAGCTACTCCTGTAGCTGCAGCTGCTCCCCTAGGCCCCGGGGCATGCATTTCCTCAGCTCCTTCAGGCCGGGGGGTGGGGGGGGTGGGGGGGGAGTGTGAAGTAGTTCCCCACTTCTTCATGGCTTTCCCTTAGCCTTGTCCAGGCTGTTGTAAAGCAATTCCTTTATTAACCACCCAGTCCCTGACAGGATGCTGACTGATCCTGTGAGCTCTCACGGAGGTCACTGGGGTATTTCGGATGGAAGGTGGAAGGCGTGGGACAGGTCTGACCCAAGTGAGGAATTAGGGAAGGCTAGTAGGCTTGAGTGAGTATCAACGTGGGGTAAGGTAGAGCTCACAGTGAATTCCACAAGATGAACACAGACCCTGAGGCAAAGAGTGAGGGCTAGCCATCAGGAACTCTAAGCAGGAAAATGTCAGTGATAGCGATGAGAGGGGACAAGGTCAAAATAAAGAAGGTAAGAAGGAAAGAGAAGGCAGGCATAGTGGTGCATGCCCATAGTCCTCCGTGTATGGGAGTCAGAGACAGGAGAATCATCTCGAGTTCAAGGAGTGCCTGCTCTACACAATGAGTTCTAGGTTATTGGGTTTACACACTAAGACTCGGCCTAAAAGTTCAAAATGGGTTTTGGTATTTAAATCATATTTCAGAAGACGGCATGATTTATCTCTTTTAATTTGCTAACAGTGCTGAGATTAAGGACAACATGCTACCATATGCCTAACATTATATATCTGAAGTCCAAATGCCTTCCTCTACATTGTTCTGAGAAGGTTGGCTTTAGCCCTTCTTCTAGCACTGAATACTGTGGCCTGCAGCTCTCAGACTGACCCCCTGAGGAGCTATAGCTGTAAATGTCCACTAGGAATGGAAGGATTGTTTAGCCTGTACAAGCAGAAAGAAATTTCTTGAACTGAAACCCCTGAAGGCCAGTGACTCAAATAAGTTCTGCTTTGCTGAATCCTTTAAAAATCTGCATTCTTGTCCAGGCAGTGGTGGTGCATGCCTTTAATCCCAGCACTCAGGAGTCAGAGGCAGGCAGAGCTCTGTGAGTTCTAGGTCAGCCTGGTCTACAGACAGAGTTCCAGGAAAGCCAGGGCTGTTACACAGAGAAACCCTGTCTTGAAAAACAAACAAAAGTCTGCTTTCTTCCATTTGGACACCGTCCTTTGTCAATCATTTATTCCTTAGCTCCCCACCCTCTGGCTTCTAGATGTAGCTTCCAAGATTGGCAAGGGCCCTTTTGATATCTGGCTTGCTAAACCCACACATATCTTACTTTCCTTCTTTCTTTGCGCTCATGATGCCATGTTGCCCACTTCCTGCTTCTCACAACCTTCTTTCTCCTGGCTGCAACATTCCTTCAGGTCTGCTTGACCCTGGGAGTCCTTCCTCGAGTCTCCTTAGTGAGTCACTGTTCCCCACCTCATCCCAGGCTCCCCTGTCACCTGGAACTCTGTCCTTGGCCCTTGCCAATTACCCCGTGACTCTCTTTGTTGTCTGGGGGCATCTCATCCACACCATAACTTCAACCATTCCACCAAAGCCTCTGTTCTGACCCAAATACCCCTGAGGGCCAGATCCATTGCTCTAACTTCCTACAGCTAGATCTCCTCATTTGAAGGTCCTTAAGGGGACCTCGAACCTCCTAAGCTGTACTTAATTCCTGGCCTGCTTGCCATGCCCTTTCTAAACTGGCTACTCCACTGATTTCTGTCTTCTGTTATCTAAACCAGGATTCTATCACTATCCACATCTCTTTTTCTTGATGTTTTTTTCCATTTAATTCTGTCACACACACCCTCTCCATCCTCATTGCAGCATGGGTTCAGATCCTTATAGCTTGCCCAGTGTTGTCAAGTTATTCTTTACCAGTCCCTACCTACAGTCTCAGCCCATAGTGCCTGCTATCCTTGGTTTCAAGTCCTTCCCTGTTTCTCCACCATCAAACTCAGGATGCAATCCAAGCCCTTCCAGGACTTGACTGTCCTGATAGTCTTCGTGTGCACTCTGAGCTTGACCTGATGAGTTGTGTGTGTGTGTGTGGGGGGGGGGGGACACAGGTCTTCACAGTAGTTGTGTGTGGCCCCTGTGCTATTGCATTTTCTGTTTCTTTTTGGTCTGGAAGATTCTCGCCCCTGTTCTGCCAAGCTCACTGTGTTCCTCTTGTAATACCCAAATGGTGTCTTTGAGGACCATCCAAAGTCTTCCCTCAATGACAAAGGATGAACTTCCATTAGGATGCAATGGCATCGGTTGTCACATCCCATAAGCTGCGTTCTAATGGTCTCTTCACCAACAGCTTCTAGTAGAATAAAAGACGCTTGCAAAGGAGGAGTTTCTCTAACTCCCAGGTGCTTGGGGCATTAAAAAAAAAATTCCAACAAGTGTTTTCTGAATGACAGAGCAGTTAATTAATATGATGAATAAATGAATGTATGAATCAGTAAACAGATAATCACTAGGTCCTTTCCTGGGTTTGGCCCATAAATTGTGTGGGGTTTCTGTAGCACAGTTTGCCCAGAATTTGGCTACATTAGGTCTTCTGGTTGTTCCCTGTGGCCTAAACTCCATCTTCCACATCTTTAGCTCGTGTGTTTTGTCCATTTTCAACTTTTGCCCCCTTGCTACACCTCCATTTCCTATGACAACAAAGCTGTTATGGTGACAACACTAATTAGTCATTTGATTGGCTGTGAAAACAGGCAAGGGTGTAGAAGTATGTGGTTAGGATCTGAAAGATTTGAGCTTCATTTCTAAGTGTTTTCGGTCTTCCATGTCAAGTTACCAGATACCAGCTATTTTTGCAATTGAAATTTACCAGGCCCCAACCATTCTGGACAGGTTTGCCCTTTATAGTGGTTTTCATGGTCTCCTCTGGAACATTCCAAGGTCTCGGGTTTATCACAAGGTGACTGGAGAGCTAAGTATAACTTCCTTGAGAAGAAGAGAAGAATAAATACATATGGAGACAGAATTCTAAACCATGTAGCTCCAGAAAGTAAGCTCCAGAAAAGGCTCATTTTCCTCCCCTTTTTCTTCTCCTACCACTGTACGGACTACCCAGTTCTGTGGGAGCCTTTGCATTTGCCCATTGGAATTCCCAAGTAAAGATTTAAAAAACTGGATTAAGTTCATTACCAGTCTTATGTCTTGCAAATGACAGAGAGAGTCCTGTTTTATTCGTCTGGAAAAGTCTTGTACCTGCAGTTGAAAAAGATGCAATATTTCATTCACAGTATGCCCTCTTCAGTTTGAGGTTCCTTGTTTCTATTGCTATTGACAGACTTTGAAGGTGTCAGGGGCTAGTGAGATGTCTCAGTGCACAAAGGGACTTTCAGCTAAACCTGATGACCTGAGACCCACAGAGTGGAAGGGGAGAACCAACTCCTGTAAGCTGTCCTTTGACTTTCATATGCATGCGTGCACATGGGGATGTAAGGACACACACACACACACACACACACACACACACACTTAAGTTTTACCTTAGTCTTCAGTTGGTCAGTCTGTTCTTTCAGTTTCTGGCACATCTGTTTTCCTTGGAAGATCTTTTGAAATATGTAAGAATTTAGGGAAGTATCTTTCTGGGTTGTTGGGATCGACTTCAAGTGACATTTCTCAAATTCGACTCCTATGCAAAAAAGGCTAAGTTTGGCTACCATTCACTTCTACTTACCACAGTTTTATTAAAAGTTACAACTAGGAGTCTGTAACAATCAGCATAATTTTTTAAGGTTTCAAAATGCTTCTCCAAATAATAGTGTAAGCTGCTACCTGTGAGAGCTTCTTGGCAGGTGTGTGTGGCAGGCTCCATCTGCAAAATTAAAGAGTAAGAAGGCATTGTTTGTGGGGACTAAGCAATGACACTGTTGTTCGGAATGCAGGCAGCACAATGCTATGGTCCAAGCTGTGACACCACGTTGAGGTTGAATTTCATGGTGACACTGTAGCACTGACTGGGTGACACCGGCAATTGCTCATTACTGTAGACCTACAAATTTCCTGGCGGTAAAGTGGGAACAATAGAGAATGTGCCTTATGGGGCTGCTGTTGAATTGTGATTGTGTTTGACATTAGCATGTAGAACATGTCAACATTTCTCCTAGACATAAACTCCATGAGGGCAAGGGCCACTGTCAAGCTCTGTTGCTGGTGTTCTTCTTAATACCAGACACAGCAGCCGAACTAGTGATAATACAATATGCATTAATGACAAACTCATCAAGATGGCCATGGTTCCTACTGCTGCAGGATGACTGGACAGGGGTTTAAACTCTTGAGTGGTTCACCTTTAGGGTCCTGAGAAACCCATACATGCCAGAGAGATAAATGACTGTTCAAAATCGACTCTGACCATTATTATATAAACATATGCAGCTTTCAAACAATGTTTTTTAATTTAGATGAAGTTAAGAAATATATTGGAATAAAAAGAAAAGAAATATATTGGAGGCTCAGCATGTTAACACGTACCTTTATTCCTAGTACTTTAGAGGCAAAGGCAAGAGGATCTCTGTAAGTTCAAAGCCAGTCTGGTCTACATTTTGAGTTCCAAGTCAACCAGGACCATAGAGGGACTTTGGCAAAACAAAACAGAAAAACAAAACCAAAACAAAAAGAAACAAATAAACTAAATACATGCACACACACACCAAATTTAAAAAAAAAAAAAAACCTAATAACAAAGAAAGAAAAAGAAAAAGAAAGAAGCTTTGAGGAATTTGGATTTTATCTTCCTATTTTTCTGAATCCAGCTTCTGATTCTTTTTTCATGAGGTTACCACTGAGCTTCTGAGAGGCCTGTTCACTTGCCCAGGATAACCCAGAGTCCTAATGAATGAAACCTCAGAACTGCAACCAAGCTCTGTGTATAAGCAAACCCTGGGATGACTACCCTGGGTTGGTCTCCCTGGATGACCACCTAGGATGACCATCATGGATGATCACCCTGGGTGACCACCCTAGAATGACCACAATGGGTCAGTATTGATAGGGACCACTCTTATTTACCTGAGTTTGTTGTGAAAGTTCAATAAATTTCCTGTTTTGCTCTGATTGTTGCTTTTCAACACAATTTGGCACAGACATAGTTCCTAAATTGTCTTGCACAACTATTGATTTATTTCTCAACCTAGGAGAACATTTGGCTTGGTTAACTATTGTGAGTAGTTTATTAGTTATGGCATTTCTAGGGATTTTCACTTTGGGAGCAACCTTAGAAAAGTCTTGAAGTTGGTAATGCACTTGACCTTGGCTGTATTTGAGCCGGGTGCCTGAACTTGCTTTTTCAGTCAGCTGTCTCTGCTGCCCTTGGCAGTTTTTTTGTTTATCACCTGGATCTTTATTTCTATTTAAAAAGCTTGGATATTCTTGATGGTTGTTCTGCCCAGCAGTCACTGGCTTTTCTAAAGGAGAGGTGCTTTCTCCTGCTGTGCCTGGAGAGAAATTGGGCTTATGGCTATTTTCTGCACCACTTTTGGGACTGGGTTGGTCAGTGGATGCCAGGGTTTGTTCTTTGGGGCAATAATTCTTTGCATAACATGAAATGACGTTTGTAAGAATAGCCGCACCACCAAGACTGTGAGCCTTCAAGGTCTCTGGGAGAGTTTCATAGCCAATGCCTTGCCCCCTCAAGAAGTACTCCCTGGAGAGATGATGGAGTAAAATATCTGAAATGTGTGACTTGGAGGCTTCTCCTTTACTAGCTGGGACACAAGAAGCCAAGGCACACTGTTTATCTTTATGGTGCCCGTTGCTGACAACACTTTCAGTGATCTTATCGGAAGTCATGACCACAGCTGCTTTCTGGCACATTTCACAGCATGCACCCTTTTCCTGGGGCTCTTCTGACAAAACAACTTCTTCTGGGACAGCCAGAGTGTCATTTGTTGAGGTAAAGTTGTAAGAACTGCACGTCTTCATCTGAGAGAAGTCCCCATCATAAGGCAAGTCCTCTTGTTGTTTATAGGTTGTGTCTTCTGAAAAGTCAGCCTCTTCCATGATGCTGTGGGCTGATGTCTGTGGTCCTCTGCTGCCTGGCCTCAGTGTTCTTAACGGTCACAATATGTTGCCTGGTTTTCATTGAATGTTCCCCACTGTGTGTTCTATGCTGTCAGAAGAGAAAACAGCTTCATTAGTAAATACAGAAGAATAATGTGGGGAGCTATGCTTACTCTGTTTTCTATGCAGGAACAAAAACAGATGTGTTTCATTCAAAGAAATTCATTTACAAATCTGAAAGCAGAAATCTCAGCCAAAGGATAACTCATCCTAAATGCTACTGAGAAAAAGAATGATGGGAAGGTTATAGTTTTTATCCATTAAATTTTGAGGAGGTGTGGTCTGTACTTAATGATATATCCTTATCAAGCTCTCTCAGGAGGTACTATTTGGCATTTGTTCTCATCATTTCTCAGTCTTTTGGTGAAGATCAAGTGTGGATTTGTTCTCTCAGAGTGAGAGCTTGAAACACAGGTAAAAGGTCACTTGACATATGCTGCCCATTGCTTATCTACACATTCCTGATGTCTCCGAGTCATGTGATTCTGGAAGCTGACTCAGCTCACACACGGCCACTCAAGTTCTCCACTCAATTGTCTTTTGTAAAGTGGTATTTTATTTTTTAATTAACACATTATAAATATTTGTGGCACACAATGTGATGTTTTGATATGAAGTAGTAGCACTTAAAAAATATGAGGTCTCACTGTTTAGCTCTGACTGACCTGGGACTCACTATACTAACCAGGTTTGCCTCCGACTCAGACATCTGCCTGCCTCTGCCTCCCAAGTGGTAAGATTAAAGGCATGCATCACCACAGTGGACCTAACAGTAACTTATTTATCACCTTGAACATGTATTATTTTCTGTAGCAAAATATTAAAAATCTTCTCCTCTATTTTGAAATATTTATCGTTGTTAAGTACCTCATTGTGCAATAGAAGATCAGGACTTATCCTTCCTAGAGTAACTTTGTAACCATTGACCAGGTCCTGCCTACACCTGCTATAGCCCTGCTAACCCTTGTTTTGCTCTCTGCTTCTATGGGACCAGCTTTTTAATTTTCATGCACATGTATGTGTATGTGTGTTGTGTGTATTGTGTGTGTGCCTATATATATGTATATGTTGTGTATGTGTGTGTTGTGTGTATGTGTTGTGTATGTGTGTGTTGTGTATGTGTATGTGTTGTGTATGTGTGTGTTGTGTATGTGTATGTGTTGTGTGTGTGTGTTGTGTATATGTGTGTTGTGTGTATGTGTGTGTTATATATGTGTGTGTTGTGTGTGTATGTGTGTTGTGGATGTGTTGTGTGTATGTGTGCACTGACTGAATGAGTATATGTTTGTGTGGGGATATGTTTGCACGTGTATATATATGCATGTAGAGGCCAGCAGATAACACAGTTGTCTTCTTTAACCACTCTCTATCTTGTTTTTTGAGACAGGATCTCTCCTTGAGCCTGGTGCTCAAGGCTGATGAACAGGCTGGCGATCGGCCCCGGGGATCCTTCCGTGCTGCCTGCCTCCTCAGCACTGGCACTGCAGGACACTACAGCATGCCTGGCTTCTTGCATGGATGCTGGGGGTCAAATTCAAGTCCTCGAGCCATGTAGCAGGACCTTTACAGGCTCAGCCATCTCCCTGCCTCAGGTCAGCTTTTCTGGATTCTACATGCGGATGGGATCAAGTCCTTGTCTCTCCGTGCCTGGCTTCTTTCACCTCACATATGTCTCCGTGCTCTTTCTACTGTGCCGTCTCCCAAAGGTTTCCTCTTGTGTCTTTCGAGAGCATAGAACAGTGGTTCTCAAACTGTGGGTCTCGACCCCTTTGGGGGTCACATATCAGATATCCTACATATCAGATATTTACATTAAGACTCATAACAGTGGCAAAATGATGGTTATGAAGTAGCAGTGAAAATAATTGTATGGTTGGGGGTCACCACAACATGAGGAACTGTATTAAAGGGTCTCAGCATTAGGAAGGTTGAGAACCACTGGCATAGGATTGACAGAAAAATGCCTAGGTGAGGTCTTTTGGACCCTGGAAGGCAGGCCATAGCCAAACATCCCTCTTCTACTGGGACCCGGGCAGAAGGTTTGGTTTGCCAGTGAGGCTTTGCCTCAGCAAGTCCCTAGCGGCCGCTACAACCCAGAGGGCAGAGTGGTGGCTGCCAAGTGTCTTGGGGGATATTTCTGAAAAATTTTCAGGGCACAGCTGGCTGCCACTGGGTACAAATCCCTTTTTATGCTAAAGAAACTCTGCAACATCCATTTAGAAGACAGCTCCTTTTGATTGGTGAACAACACCTTAGAAATAGTAAAACCACCTCAGCTTTTGCTCCCAAATCACCAGTCAGGTCCTGAGTTCTCCTGACAAAGGGTAACCATAACCACTGGCTGGCCCCACCCATCTGATGATGGGGTTAGGTGAACAGATCTTTGAGGTCCTTCCGCATCCAGATTTTTATGTCCAAGAACTTGTGATTTATTAGTTAACCTCAAAGGCTGAAATAACACATTTAGGGAAAAAAAAAAAAAAAAAAAAAAAAAAAAAACCTGAACTAAGTTTCCCTAAAAGATGAGCACAAGCTTAAGGCATCTGGAAAACATCAAAAATCATAGTTTGTAGTTGCATGCCAGTGTTACGGAGCCCAGATTTTAAAAAGTGAAAACTGGTTTGGGGAGGGGAGGAAGAGAACAGGACCATAGGGCTACGTTGTCATTTATATAGAGATGGGTGCTTGCTGCAGGTGAGGGAAGGCACATCTGTATAAGCAGAATTCCACATTACTCCAGACCAAGGTGAAGGCAGGAGGAAATGTTCCGTGGTAGAGATGATGACACAATGAGAGAGCTGAAATCAGCCCTGGATTTGTCCTCCACTCTCTAGCTGTCTGGCATCTGGAGGTGTTTAACTTCCCTCTCCTCTCCTTCCTCCTTCTCTGCTGTCCTGTGATAAGAACTCTTTATATCCAGCTGGCCTCAAACTCCTGGGCTTAACTGGTCCTTGTGCTTCAGCCTCCTGAGTAGCTGGGTCCACAGGCGTGTGACTCTGCTTGGTTTTTATTTAACTTTTTCTGAATCTGTTTCTTCTAGAAAGAAAGAAAGAAAGAAAGAAAGAAAGAAAGAAAGAAAGAAAGAAACTAGAGTGCCTAGTTCACAGGACTTGTAGATGACGGCATGATACAAGGCGTGTGAGGTGTGCACCAAGCTCAAGTTTAAAAATAAAAATAAAAGGTGATGGGTGTGGTGGCGGACACCTTTAATCCCAGCACTCAGGCAGAGGGAGGTGGATCTCTGAGTTCAAGAGCAGACTCATCTAAATAGTGAGTTCCAGTACAACGTAGAGACCCTACAGACAGACAGACAGGCAGGCAGGTAGGCAGGACGGCAGGCAGACAGTCGGATGATAAACAATAAGGAAGATAAAGGGTGGATGAGATGGCTCAGTGGATAAAGATGCTTGCCACCAAGCCCCATGTTCAAACCCTGGGAGCCACATGGAAGAGGACAAAACCAACTCCTAAAATTTGTCCTCTGACTCCACACAACATAGCCAGTCACACGGATCTCTCTCTCTCCCCCCCTCTCTCTACACACACACACACACACACACACACACACACACACACACACACACACACTGTTTAAAGAAAAGGGAAAGACCTCACAAAGATGAGCCAGAAGCCCAAGGAATTCCCTCATTATACATAGAAAAACAGCTTCAGAACTACTGTTGTTTGCCTGTGTGCACATCCAGAACCTCACAGGGCCTTTTCCTAGACAAAGACACCCCACATCCTTTGCTTTAGCATCACAACAAGACCCTTACAGGTGGCTGGAAAGAACCGGAACATCTTCGTGATACCACCCAGCTCAGTCTTGGAATCTGAAGGTGTCTTCTGAGAGATTTTAATCAGAACCCAACAGAACATGTGGAGCCACAACTGTCCCCACAGGTGACCTGAGCATTGTGAGCTCAGTGGTGGCTCATAGTCACTCTACGGAACACAGGAGCCCCAGTGCCCCTGCCTGTGAGAACATCTCTCCAGCCCTTAGCAGAGTTGTGTATGTGCTCTTCCCAGTGTGGTTTACAGCATAAAAAAAAAAAAAAAAAAAAAAAAAAAAAAAAAAAATCTAAACTGGATGAAATGCTGGCCTAAGCCCACTAACTTGCCCATAGAAGAGAGGATGGCTAGATTACCTGGTTTCTGAGGAATCAAAGGTATCTTCAATTTGGGGACAGAGGACTACTTAGTGTAGAGGCAAAGGTTGGTCGCTGATCCTTGTTTCCAGCTGGCAAGTAGTATTTCTTCTGTTTCCTAGGTAGGTTTAATATAACATAACTTCATGTCCTGGGAGGACTGTTTTTATCACTAGGTCATGGGTTTATTGTTTTTGTTTTGTACTGTAGTACTTGGGGATTGAACCAAGGGCCTTGTGCGTGTTAGGCAAGTACTCTGCCACTGAGTTATATCCCCAGCCTTCATAGCTGGGGATAACCTTGAACTTCTGTTTCTCCCCTGTCTTTGTTATGGCCAAAAACAACTTGTGGGAAGAGAGGGTTTATTTCATGTTATAAATCTCATGTCACGGTCTGTCACTGAGGGAGGTTAGGGCAAGAACTCACAGCAAGAATCTGGAGGCATACTTCCCACCATGATGGTCATTGACTCTCCCTCTGAAACTGTAAGCAAGCCCCCAGTTAAATACTTTCTTTTATAAGTTGCCTTGATTGTGGTGTCTCTTTGCAGCAATAGAACAATATTTAAAGATGCCAATAATGAGCTGAGCCCTTCTACATCAATTATCAATCATGAAAACACACCACAGGCTTGCCCATAGGACAACCGAGCCGGGGCATTTTCTTAAGGTTCCCTCTTCCGAAATGACTCTAGCTTTTATCAAGTTGACATAAAACTAGCCAGTACATCCTGTCTCCACCCACTTTGGGAGGATTACAAGTTGTGGGAGTACAAGTGTGCCACCTCATGACAAATTTATGCTGGGGATGGAATCCTGGGGCTCATGTATACTCAGCCAGCACCTTTACTGACAAAGCTTCAACCCAAGCCCTCATTTTATTTTTTGAGACAGGGTCTGAGTAAGTTACCCAGCTGGCCTGGGACTCATTTTACAACCTGCAACCATCTTGAGCTTGTGATTCTCCTGTTCAGCCTCCCTCACAGCTGGAAACATGGCCCTATACCACCAGATACAGTTCCATGGCCATCTTTTGATCTCAGTAACCCCTACTCCCTGCTTTGTGAGCCAGGTAGATGGAAAGATGTCTGTGGCCCAGCTGTGGAAGAGAAAGCCAGAATAACTTCTACTTAAACCTCATCTCCCTCCTCCCCTCCCTATAAGATACCCATTATCTCAGCCAAGGCCCCCTCATGATCCTAAACCCACACTTCTGAGGTCAACTGTGCTGACTGAAGTAAAATAAGACTAACTATTGGAGGCAGTGATGGACACACACACACACACACACACACACACTCTCTCTCTCTCTCTCTCTCTTTCCTATACTGTCATTTAGAATGTGACAGACTTAGAATCAGCAGCCTTGAGGACCTGTTCCATCACATTTTGTGATGGACACATGCTTCCCTGTTCTCAGAGGAAGCAAAGTGACAGTCACCACCAAGAGGGAAAACAGGGTGGCAGCAAGAGAAACTCACCTGCATCTTGGGGTCCCAACATCGCACAGTGAAGAGCCTTGCAATGCAGACGAGCCAGCCTTTAACTCAAAATCATATTCTATTTCTTTCAATCACTGAAAGTTGGTTGCAATTGAATGACAACAAACGCTGCCCTTCAAAACTGTGGTGTCCTTTTAAGCAAGGGATTGCTCTGAAAAGCCACAGGGAACTTCTGATGCAGTCTAAACTTTGTGTCCTTCTTTTAAGAGCAGTAAGAAAAACGCTTGGTTTCACTCTTAGACTTTTATGTCCTCTGCCTTTATTTCTAGCTGTGGATTTCTGTTTATCCATGAAGGAAAAAGGTCAGCTGGTCCAAAAATAAGTCCCAGTCCACACCCAGGGGTCAGACAGTCAGGGGTTTTTGTGCCAGTCTATGATGTTTCTAAGATAAAAATATTTGCAAAGGTAATGTGACGAGACCTTCCCTGTGAGGTCTGCATTGGATTCCGAGCTGGTAATCTGACCAGTTAAGTGGATCTCAGACCTATGGGCTGCCCACGAATGAG
This sequence comes from Phodopus roborovskii, assembly GCF_943737965.1. Taxonomy (NCBI): domain Eukaryota; kingdom Metazoa; phylum Chordata; class Mammalia; order Rodentia; family Cricetidae; genus Phodopus; species Phodopus roborovskii. The sequence continues at coordinate 3,015,321 of NW_026125562.1, forward strand.
GTGTCTATAACTGTAACTGTATCTCGTTCTGTGTGGTGGCCCAGCTTCATCTTGTCATTGTGGCATGACAGCAGGGAAACTTCAATGGAACAACAGATTAATCCAATCCTCCCTCGAGAGCCAGGTGGATGTATTATTTATAGTCAGGCTTAGGGCCATGGTCATTCCATGAGTGGGCATGAGTGTGGTGACCAGCTGTTAGAGAACATTGTCTGGAGAATATTTTGAAAATCTTTGAAACTGAGCAAACCAGCATTTGGAGACACCTTTTCTTTGCTGTCTTTTTATCTTATTTTCCTGTTCATGTAGCCCTGTTGTTACCGTAGATGGTCCAACCTGAACCATAGCCCATGGGCCTTGACCATGCTCAAGGAACACTTGGAAAGCAATTGATTTTCTAAAAATAATTTTCACGATAAAGTTATGTTTATGGGGTATACATAGATTCATATGAGGGGATGTGCACGGTACAGAGGGTGTGTGTGTGTGTGTGTGTGTGTGTGTGTGTGTGTGTGTGTGTGCGTGCATGAATGTTACAGGCACCTTCCACTAGTTTAAGACAGAGTCTGTCACTGGCCTGATAGATACTTCACCAGCACATAGGAGGCAGAGGCAGGAGGATCACAACTTGGAAACAAGCCTGTTCCACATAGCAAGTTCCAGGTCAGCCAGGGCTACATAGTGAAATCCTGTATGTTCTAGGAGTGTTGGTATAGTGTTTGCCTAGCATTCATGAAGCCCCAGGTTTGATCCCCAGGATCAAATGAGCAAGGTGACATGTATCTGTAGTGTTAACATTCAAGAGGTGAAGTCAGGAGGCTCAGGAGTTTAAGATTATCCATGATTGCTGGGCAGTGGTGGTACATGCCTTTAATCTCAGCACTCAGGAGGCAAAGGCAGGTGGATTTCTATGAGTTTGAGGTCATCCTGGTCTACAAAGTGAGTTCCAGAATAGCCTGTTACACAGAGAAACCCTAGAGAGAGAGAGAGAGAGAGAGAGGAGAGGATTATCCTGTACTATATATATATAGAGAGTGATTTCAGGTCAGCCTGGGGCACATTGGACCCCATCTTAACAAATAAAAATCAACCAACTAAATCTCTTGCCATATAGCTATGTGCCTGATACTGTTGTAATGAGTTTACAAACCTTCATTATCATATGTGAGTTTAGACTGTTATATATTACTGTGAATGGTGGTGAGTGCTGTGGGAAATAGGTTAGGGAAAGACTACTGAGGAAAAGCACATTAGAAAGAGAGGAAGGGCTTTCTTGTGAAGTGGGAAAGAGCTCTCTGAGGACCAGCATCTTAGGCTGGAACCCGAGGACCCAGAGAGACACAAAGTCAGCTATGCAAAGAGACAGACTATTCCGGGCTGAGGTGACAAGTATAGGACCTGAAGATAAGAAAGAGCTTTGAGTATAAACAAGCTGAAAGCCAGCAGGGCAGTGGCAGAGGCTTAAAGAGGTGCATTCAGTACTTAAGAAAAAAGTTGGGGAGAAACCAAAGTGTATGTGTTCAATGCATATGAAATAACTTGGAGAGAAGCAAAACAAGTACATGTGTACAATACATAAGACATTGTTACACCCAAAGTCTGGAACCCGAATCACCACCACAAGACCAACTTCGATGCAAAAACAGTCTTTATTTGCGAGATAACTTGGGTTCCTCCATCCATCTGAAATAACTTGGGGAGAAGCTAAAGTGTATGTGTCCAATACATATGAAATAACTTGGGGAGGAAGTCAACAGGCACAGGCAATGTGCTTGTATGAGAAAAGGGGGAAATGAACCCTGCCTCCTTGGCCACACCCGCATTTTTCTGGTATTGTACAATGAAGATGGACCACACAAATCGATATGAAAATGAACTCAAAGGGCAAAAGATAACAGAAAGAGAAATGCACATGGCACACCACCCTAGGAAAAGATTATCTGCATTTCACCTTCATTAGAATATTCTGTATGAGGTGCTGAACACATCTGTGGTCGACTAAGGTTTACTTTTTAAAATTAAAATTGTACATTGTTTTGAGACAGGGTTTCATGTGTCCTAGGTTGGCCTCAAACTCGTTACGTAGCGGAGGATGCCTTGAATTTCTGATCCTCCTCCTCCACCCCCAGAGTGCTGGGATTACAGGCACTAGGAATCAAACCCAGGTCTTTGTGCCCACTAGCAACTGAGCCCACATCTTCAGCCCTACACTAGCACAAAAACACAAATACAAAAGTCAATCACAGGATGACTTTTAGACACAGCATATCTCCTGGACAGCATATATATATTCTAACTTTGTAGCTCTGGCTATCCTGGAACTTACTATGTAGAACAGGCTGGCCCCAGAGATCTGCATACCTCTCCTTAGAATAAAGGTGTGACCTACTATGCCCAGCCTGAAGCTATACCTTCTTAAAATTTCATTATTGCTTTATTATATGTGTACGGATGTTTTACCTGCATGTATGTCTGTATACAGGGCATGTCTGGTACCTGTGGTGATCAGAAGAAGGTGCTAGATGCCCTAGAACTGAAGTTACAGATGATTGTGAGCCACCATATGGATGCTGAGAATCAAACCCTGATCCTCTGGAAGAGTATGTCAGTGCTATAAGCCATCTCTTCAGGCCCTGTGTCTTTTACATATTAAAAAAAAATCATATGTTGCTGTTGTTGTGTGTGTACACCTGAGTATGTGTGCCTGCATGCAGTGCCATTCGAAGCCAGAAAACGGCATCAGGTCCCTGAAACTGGAGTTACAAGCAGTTGTGACCCTCCTGGTTTGGGTGCTAGGAATTGAACCTGGGTCCTCTGGAAGAACAGCCAGTGCTCTTAACCCCGGAACTAGCTCCCCATCCCAGACATATGGAGTCTGAATGGAAGTGAATCTGACTTTCTGGACAGCTTGGGATCTCAAAGATCCTGTCCCAAAAAAGAAATAAATAAGAGAGAAGGGTCCCTTTGCATGGTTCTAGGAAATGGACAGCCACCCCAAAGTCTTGAAATACATACAATATATGCATGGTCTTCTCCTCGCCTGATCTAGCTTGATCTGACCAGGTGTCTGTCTTTATGTGTGCATACCCCAGAAGGGTGCCTCAGTTTTTTTGTTTTTTTTTTTTTTAAGATCTTTATACTTGGAAGAAGAAACCTCCCCCCTGAGAGGCTACGCTGCCTTGTTTACAGGGGTGAAAGTCTGATAATGTCCTGGCTTCCATTAGTGTACATGTCAACTTCATAAGATCAATTCTTCCTTACTCAAAACATCACAATTGCCAAAAACACTGTTCAAGGAAGACAGACAGGGTCTGGGAACATCCAGACTAGGGTCTGACCCCGCTATTAGCACTTTCTAGTTTTAAAATGTGGTGCAAGTTACCTAAATTCTCTGATCTTTATTTTTCTACTTTATAAAATGACAGTGACAGCTGGACTTCAAAGATTCTTGGCCGAGTCCTGCATAGCTTGGTCCTGGAAAGCAGACAGAGGTTCTGCAGGAATGAAGGACAGACACAGAAAAGCTGGGACTGTGTGGACTGCACCTACTGCATAGCAGCCAGGAATGAGCACATGAGTTGATTGTGTGCAGGACAGGAGGGTTAGCTCCAATGTCTCTGCAGGGGATCACTCAGGCTGTGAACAGCTGGGGAAGGAAGCTCCAGGCCACACCTGGGCACTGTCAACATTCCCACACAGATCAGAGGAAGGCTTTACCAATTTCTAGGGTCTGAAGCACTGGGGTATTTGTCCTTTACACATTCAGGGTTTCCTCTGCTCCCCACAATCCCTCTAAGAATAAAAGAGGAAAGTGTGCTTCCTTCCTATACTATCTGTCATACCTAGAAATGGAAGCCACTACTACAGAGCCAAAGTCCTGGTCTCACTGATCCTTCACCCTCGCCCCAGCGTGAGCCATCCTAAGCCAGCCACATATTGGGAACATTATAAACAAATTAATGTAGTGCATTAGGGTTGGGCTGTGTCTATTTTAGCTTTAACACGCATAGGATTTAGAGCAGTGCTTGTCATATAATGTCTCATAAATACTAGCTTTAAAACAATAGTAACTGAAACCAATGGGATGGTCCAGCAGATAAAGGCGCTGGCTGCCAAGCCTGACAACCTGAGTTTGATCCTACATTATGAAAGGAGAACAGACTTCTCTACGCTGTCTTCTGGCCCTCACACAGGTGTCATGGCACAGGGGTGCCCACCAATTCAACGTGTGCACACAGAGCAAAATGAATTAAACTGTATAACAAAAAAAGCTATTAAAAAGGGCTGGGGGGGGTATGACTCAGCAGTAGGAACACTTGTCTAGCATCCCAATGACCACAAATTTAATCCCTACCATTGTCAAAAAATGTATCTATTATATAGGAATATTAAGCTTTTAGTCATTTTGTATCATTTTAAAAGCTAAGGATTTGAAATGCAAACCTGTTATAAAGTGTAAAGTTATAATTCAGAAAAATGTCAGTTATCAGTACTCCCATAACCTTGAAAACCTATATAGCTCCTTTAGAATAAATTAGAAACCCCACGATTATGAAGAAATATTAGCTCAACTGATGCTGAAATGCTAATCTTTATTGGACAACATCGGCTTCTGTATTACATACCGGAAGTGGAGGTGATACCCATACTTTAGGTAAACAATCCACATTTAGCCTTTAAAGATGAGCTTGTGCGGGCTTAATAGGCACTAATTAGTTAATTCCTAGGTGAGGTATTTCTTTCCTCTTTCAAGCAATGCCATCATTTCAGAGGTGGGAACAGTATGATGCTGAATGATTTCGTTCTGGAAACAATGATCTGCTCAGAGCAAGACAGCGCTCTGTACCTCCAACACGCTCTCAGCAGCATCCAGTCACACATCAAACCTCATTAAACACTAGGAGGGAATGGATGACATCACCATGTACATTCATGGTCTGTTCAAGAGAGGAAGATGTTTAGCTAAAATTATGCCTGGTCAAGAGCTCCTAGTGCCCTGAAATCAAACATTTGTTGGGGAATGAAGAAAGTATTTATTGGAGGCCTAGTACTATTTTGAGGTACCTTCTCAGTATCTCCCACAGCTCTCAAGGAGCAACCTTGCTTCCTTTCCTATTATACCATGTGTCACAATGAAGAAGAAACAGAATCAGACTGAGTTATGCTTTTTGCTCTCCCTTCCCCAAGACTGGTTATTAGATTATTATTGCTACTGTAACACATTGCTAAGCAAAAACTCATGAATGCCATTTAAAAGTTTGTGATGGTTACTCTCAGTTGTCAACTTGACTAGACTTAGAATGACCTAGGGGACAAGCCTCTGGGTCTGTCTGTCTGTCTCAAAGGGCATTTATGGAAAGATTTCATGGGGGGGGTGGGAGTAGGAAGGCTCACCCTGAATGTGGGTGGTACTGTTCCAAGTGTGGTGCTCAGGACTGAATCAAATGGAGAAAAGCAAGCTGAGGACCAGTGTTCATCTTTCTCTGCATCCTGGTTGCAGATGTAGTGTGACCGGGAATGGTTGTTTAGCATGCATCAGGCTCTGTGTTGGACCCTCAGCACATGGTTGTGTAATCCTAGCACCAGGGAGGTAGAACGAGGAACAGAAGTTTAAAATCATCATCAACTACACGGTGAGTTCCAGGCTATCCAGAGATGCTAAACACTATCTCAAATGAAACAAAACAGGGCTTGAGAGATGGCTCAGTGGATAGAGAGGCTTGCTGCCAAGCTTGAGGACTTAAGCTTGACTGCCCAGGACATACAAGGTAGAGGGGGGGAAGTGACTCCTACAAACTGCCCTCTGACCTCCATGTCACACTATATCCCAACGGATAAATATATGCAATAAAAATTTTGAAAACCAATAAAAACTACAGTGTTGAATGTTTAAGATGCATTACATTTGTTTATGCTGTGAAGCATTTGCTTAATGATGCAAGATGTGTTGCATTCTCTTATGTTGCATTTGTTTAACTCTGTGAAGCTGTGTTACTTTGCCTAAAACACCTGATAGATCTAATAAAGAGCTGATTAGCCAATAGTGAGGCAGGAGAGGGATAGGCAGGGCTGGCAGGCAGAGAGTATAAATAGGGGGAGACATCTGTGAAGAGAAGATCAAGGAGCAGAAGAAAAGGAGGAGAGGACTCCAGGGGCCAGCCATCCAGCTTCACAGCATGCCATGGAGGAAAAGCCATGGAGGAAGAAGCCACAGAGTAAAGAAAGATAAAAGCCCAGAGGCAAAAGATAGATGGGGTAATTTAAGAAAGGCTGGCTAGAAATTAGCCAAGTTAAGGCCAGCCATTCATAAGAAGCCTCCGTGTGTTTTTATTAGAGAGCAGGGTGGTGGGTCCCCAAAAGAGTCAAAGAGTAAAAACAATAACAGTTAGGTCCTTATCTCAGTCTTACTGAGAACCTTGTAAATTGTCTGAGGGATCTGAACCTTTTTTTCCTCATCCACAGAACGGGGACAGAGGCTTGTATGGAGATTAATGAGGTAAGTAGACAGAGTAGCTTCCTCATTGTCTAACAAATGAGAGTGCTTAATAAATAGCAGATGTTTTTTTTTTCCTTTCTTTTCCTCTTCTTGTCCAAATGCAGGCATGTGAAAGTAGTCATACAAAAAAAAAAAAAAAAAAAAAAAAAAAACCAGGACTGAAAGGGGCTTTGGAGCTAGTGTAGTAGAGGAAGTCTCTTAAGACTTATAGATGCTTGACAAAAGTGACAAACAAAGCCTGTGGTCAGGAGATAGCAGTCGAATAAGTTGTGAGTGGAGGCAATGACTAGAATTCTAGGTATTCATATGTTATCATTGTTTTTTAAAAGAAATACAGTCTTCATGATCCCAACTGTACACATTGGCATGATTGTTATTGGTGTCCATGGGGCATTAATTCCAGGACCCCTGGGGATGCTAAAGTCCACCTAGGTCCCTTACATCAAATGATAAAGTATCTGTATGTTATCCTCACACTCTTTCTGTGTATTTTGAATCGTCTAGGTTACAGTACTCAACTGTGACGATCAGTTTTAGTTGTCAATGTGACACAACATAAAATCATTTGTAGAGACAGTCTCAGTCAGCGATTGTTCAGGCCAGGTTGGCCTGTGGGCACATCTGTAGAGGGATTGACTTGGTTGCTCTAATTGACTGGGGAGGTGGAGTTCCCTGGGCTTGAGTCCTGCGCTGTGTAAGAGTAACAAAGCTATCTGAGCAATAAACACGTATGCCATCATTTCTCTCTGCTCTTGACCGTGGGTCTGATGTGACCGGTTCCTTCAAGTCTGTGCACAGACTTCCTCAAAATGACAGCATGTAAGCTGGAATTGTTGAGTAGTTCCCTTTTTGTCAGAGTATTTTATCAAAGCCACAGAAATGAAACTAACACAATAATAATACATTCCAAAGGCCTGAATTAGTTACTTTTCTATTGTGAAAAGACACCCGGCCCAAGGCAGCTTATAGGAGAAAGCAATAAATGGGGCTCACGGTTATATGGGGAGCAGGGCAGCAGGCAGGTGGGAGCATGAAGCAGTAGCTGAGGCCTTACAGGTAGACACAACAATGGGGGGGGGGACACAGGAGAGTGACAACTGGGAATGGCATGGGACTTTGAAACCTCAGAGCCTACCTGCAGTGACACACCTCCTCCAACAAGGGCACACTCCTAAGTCCTTCCCAAACACTTCCTCTAACTGGCGATCAAGTATTCCATATATGAGCTTAGGGGGCAATTCTCATTCAAGCCAACACATGGTCCATAAGCAGTTGTTACACTATATTTCTTGGGAAATAATTACAAGTCTGAATATGTATAGTATTTCAAAACACAATCGGTTGAATCTGTGAGATACAGATCTCAATTTGGAGGCTGAGAGTATCTGTAAAACAACTGGACCTGGCTTTTTGAGAAGTGAGATCTATCTGAAAAGTGACTTCCAGCAGGGCTCAAGGGCCTACTTATCCTTGTAACCCAAGCACTCAGGAGGCTGAGACATGAGGATTGCCATGCTTTTAAAATCAGCCCGTGCTATATAGCCAGGGCCAGTCCAGTCAGAGCAGCACATAGCAAGACCTTGTCATTAAAGAAAAAAAAAAGTTAACTTAGTTCTTTATGTCTCCAAGATATGTCTAGTGGGGTCATGCTGATTCAATAGCTGATGTCTTGGAAGTATCCGTGACAAGTAATTAAGGCAGAATGTAACCACTTAAGAGTAAAAAGTTCCATATAATGATAATTTAGGTTGCTAGGATATGCTGTTCAAAGGAACCTCTGGGCACATTTGCATTCCCATAATTAAGACTGATAATAGCATCATAAAACAGAGGAATTATCTTCAGAGGAGAGCATGTGAGTAAGAACAGCCGAGCCAGCTCTTCAAAGGTAGGCTCAACACAGTCATGAGGGGCTCCTACCTCCTTCCATGCAGCCTACCTTCCTGAGTTTGCACACACTGGATCAAAACCACTCAGTGGCCTCTGGTGCCTGGCGGCCTCCAGGTTATCCCAAGGCTGTTTTGTTTGCATTATTTAAAAGCTGAGGAAGCTAAAGTTCCTGTGAAGAAACATTATGGCCACTAGAATTCCATTGCCAAGTGCTGATCCTGCCCTATGCTTTTCTCTTGAGTTGTTGCCTTTATTTATATTAGATCACTTAATTCCCTAATAGTTCTTTACATACTAAGTATTTAGTATTAATCCTTTGTCAGCCTCAGATGCCTCTCCTTATGACTTTACTTTGAATTAGTAAGAGACATGAGATGTCAAAAGCATAGCCCTGAGACAGATCGGTTCTGCTGTTCACCGGGCAAATGGATGCACTTCAGTGTGATTTAGCTTTCTGTTACTGTGACAAAATACCTGAGATAATAATCAACTTAATAAAGAGATGAAAAATGCTGGCACTAAAAGCATACACCACTATTTTCTGCAAAAAAATTTTTTTTATGTTGTTGGGAATTAAACTTAGGGTCATATATGTGCCGGGCAAGCCCTGTGCCACTGATCTATATTCTCAGCCTTCATCTTTGAATTAAACTTTTAAAGGTCACTTTAGTGTGTTTTGCTTGAATGTATGTGTACCACATGCCTGGTACCTGAGGAAGTCAGAAGAGGGCATCAGATCCCCTGGAATTGGAGTTACGAATGGGTGTAAAGCCACCATGTGGGTGCTGAGCCATCTCTCTAGTACCAACATCTTAGATTTTGACTAGACACGTGTTGGACCATCTTATTCTATTTTTCATATTTCTCTTTTATTTGAAATATTTTGCAAATATTTGGTTGTATCCCTTTAATCCCAGCACTGGGTGGGGGTGGGGGTTGGCAGAAGCAGGCAGATTCTTATAAATTCAGGGCCAGCCTGGCCCTCAGAGCCAGTTCCAGGACAGCCAGGACTACACAGAGAACCCTGTCTAGAGAAACAACAACAAAACTTCCTTGAGTTGTATCTCCTGGCTCAACAGTTCTCTTTTCATCTATTTCTTAGTCTGTCAGATCTGTGCATTGCATTTTAAATTTCAGTCATTTCCTTATTTTATTTTGTTTTGTTCCCTACTATTTCAGTTTTTTTTTTTTTTTTTTTTTTTTTTGGATTCTTTTTAAAACCTGTCTTTTTTTCAGTCCTTGACTCATGCCTTTCTTCCTCCCTTTCTCTCTCTCTCTCCAGGGTTTCCCTGAGTAGCTTTGGAGACTGTCCTGGAACTAGCTCTTGTAGACCAAGCTGGTCTCAAACTCACAGAGGTCTGCCTGCCTCTGCCTCCCAAGTGTTGGGATCAAAGGTGTGCGCCGCCACTGCCTGGGTATTTCTTTAAATATATTAAACATTCTAATTTTATGATCTATGCCTTATTTCAGTTTCAAAGTCTGTGTGGGTTGATTGTGCTGCCTTTTTCATCCTCTGTGGACCCTTATATAAGCTATCATGTTTCTTTGTGTAAATTCTGATTTGATTAAGAGTTCCCATTGGGGGGGGGCACTATATTTGTATAATTTTGTGGGGATCTGGCTAAATTTGGCTTCTCTAAAGGCAATTTGGTTTACCTTACTGGTTAGAAATGCCATCTAACCAAAATCAGGTTAAAGCAAAATGCTCCAGCTTTTAAGACAGGCTTTAGTTTAAAATTCAGAGGGCAGGTAGGACTGGAGAGATGGTGTGGAGATGGCTCTTCTAGAGGACAAAGTTTGGTTCTTAGGGCCCATATCAGGCGGCTCACAACTGCCTGTGACTCCAGCTCCAGGGTACCCAGAGTCCCCTTCCCGTTCCCACAGGGCATACATTCACACAGGCACACACATACACATGAATAAAAATAAACCTAAACCTTTACAGGAATTTTAAAGTAAAATAATTTAAATTAGGATCTAGTTTCTGCCTTTTCAGAGATGCCTCCACCAACAGTCTCAAGCAATTGAAACATGGTATTTTCCTTGTTAATATATATTTTGCTGTTTTGGTAGTCCTTCATTTGTTACAGCTTCATGCTTTTGTTTAAATATATTAAACATTATTTTATGATCTATGTCATGTTTCAGTTTCAAAATCTGTGTGGGATATGTGTGTGTATGCTCTTAAGTATACTTAATAAAATGTATACATATGTAAATATATATATATATATATATTTTAAGATAATATTTCACTTTGTAGCCCTGGCTGGTCTGGAACTCACTATGTAGACCAGAATGGCCTCAGACACACCTGCATGTGCCTCCCAAGAGCTGGGATTAAAGGTATGTGATATAATACTTAGCTCTTGTTACTTTTTAAATTTTTGACCATTAAATGTTTTCAAGTAGAAGAATGCACACTCTAGTGTAAGTCTGCTTTTGGAAAGATGGCTTGCAAGACCATTCAACCTGAGTGATTAGGAACATGCACATAACTGATAGCAGAGATAGGAAGTCAAATCTATGAGGAGAGATGCAGGAGAGAAATGGTTCACTTTGGCTATGCTGAATTTGAAATAGTTCCATTGTGGTTTACTAGATCAATACCCACACAGAATTTATGAGTATGGAAGAATTATAATACCTACCTCTGAAATAGTACAACCAGCTAATTCAGTAGTTTCTAAAAACCTGGTGTTAAGGGTGCTGGCTGATAATAACAAGGGCACCATTTATAGAGCAGCTTCGATGTGTCAGCAGCAGTGTTAACTATTTCATAAACTTTACCTCCTGAAGCATCATAACAAACCTTATTAGAGAAGAGCTTGTTATCCAAGTTTTATAAGTGAGGAAGCTAAGGCTACAGAGGACGCCTAACTTAAGGTCAGTCAGTTGGAAGGCACCAAGCTGAAACTCAAACCCAGATCTCTTTGCTGCCAACACTACCTCTATAAACAATTTTCCATGGCACACACGTAAGGAGAAAAGTTCCTTGGAACAATCCTCATGGCCATCACCGGAGAGATCCTGAAACCAAGATTTCTCTAACACGTGTCCAACCCTGTAAAATGTTAAAATTTCATCCCAGTGGAGAAATGACAAATGGCTATATAATGTCACCAACACCATCACCTTCATGCCAGAGAGACTCTAATTTGAGTATTTTATGAAAAACAAATTAATCTTTTTTTTTTTTTTTTTTTTTTTTTGGTGGGCTTAATGTAGCTGCTGAAGCTGATTCAACTCGACACTGCTTTTCCTGGGAACCAGCGCTCCTGCCGTCCAAAGAAGTTTGCTTTTCCAACAGCTGGAAACGCCAGAATTGTGACACAGCCTCAAGAACTGAGGCTCCTTGTTCAGACTTTCACACGGGACCCTCTGTTCCTTTCACACAGGCCTCTTTCTTTCTCACATCTGCCTCTTGGAAGACTTTCGCAGGGCGGGACTGAGCCTGCGGGGAAAGAGGCACTGGATTGGGGCTTCAGCGTTCAAAGTCTGAACTAGACCCGGCCTGAACTCTGATGTTTAATGTTCCACTTTTCGCCGTCTGAAGGAGAAATTCGAGAACAATAAGCTGCTAGTTGGCGGCGGAGGATCGGTAGGAAGCAAAGGAGGACCAAATCCCACTGCCTCGGAGGCAAGCTCGCAGGTCTTCAGGAGGCGGGGCCGCGGGCTCGCTTAGCCCCGCCCTCAAGCCGCCTAGCCCCGCCCTCGCCCTCGCCATTGGCCGGTCCAAAAGACGCGGGGCGTTGTCGGTTTGAATGGGGAGAGCCTGGAGCTGGACGCAGGCGCAGAGGAGCACGGGCGCTGAGGGATCCTGGCTGGCGGTGGGACGCCGAGAGGCCAGGGTGGGAGTCCGAAGCTCTGGCCCACGTGACCTGCCGGGGGCGGGCGCTGGGGGCGCGCGCCGGCCTCCCGCGGTGCCCCTGCTTGGCTCGGCCGCGTCGCGGCAGTAGCCCGCCCGGGGGGAGCGCCGTGGTCCCCAGTCTGCGGCCGGAGGCACTCACCCCTGCAGCGCCATCGCGTTCCCAGGAGCCGCTGGCCGAAGGGAGGTGAGCGGAGCCTGAGGGGGCGACCGAGAGGGGCATGTGGCGGGTGGGGGGGGTCTCGGGCCATCTGAGCTCCACCAGCTCGGGTGACGCTAGGACCTCTGGGCTCCGCTGGGGGTTTCGCACCCGCACCAGCGCTGGGCTGTTTTCCCCTAAATGAGGGGAGGCTGGGGAGCTGGTTCTGCAGATCTTGCAAACATTTGCTGGGATGCAGCGACTTCACGCGTTTTCCGAGCGTAGTAACAGACAGTAGGTACAAAGCCTTATCCCGGTGGAATCGAATCCGAGGCTCGTCGCCCGCTCCTGGTCTCCAAACCATTTTTTTCAAATCACATTTAAACTCGCGAACTTTTGGAACTCAGACCTGTCGGTTTTCTGTTGGCAGGTGAAATGGATTGATCGTTGCAAGCAGTTTTAAAAGCAGGCGTAAAATGTTGAGACCTTTCCCCGAAACCTGTAAACTTATCTTCAAATGAAAAGTGGGAAACTCAATTTCCTTGTATTTTAATGGTAAACAATTAGGTGATGTTAACTAGTATCATTTGAATTATGTTGAAAGGAGTAAGGATGGAAATTGTATTTGCCTCAATGCATAATTTAACCGTACTGTGGAATTAGAAGAGGTTAGGTTCTTGCCTTTCGTGGCTCGTATTGACTAGAGTGCTGTGTGGTTTGTGTTGGAAGTGCCTGTCGCCAAATGGACACTAATTTTCAGCCTCCTTCTTTGGAAGGTTACACAGAAAACTTTCCGGCATGTTAGTGTAACCACCTTGATTGCTTCGAATACAGAAAGAGCATGTTTGCGTGGGGTTTCTATGAGCCGGTGCTCCAGCTCATTATCTGAAGTACAAAAGCGAAGATCACTGTCGTTTGACCTGAGGAGGGTGGGGACTTAGGGATGCCTGGCTTTTCTTTCCAGGCATTCATAGGTTACCTCTTGCAAGCTATTTCGAATTTATAATTCAAGGATTGGACTGGTTATGAACTCAAAAAATGTGGGATATTGTGGAAGCATGTCCCACAGACAAGTAGTTTAACTGAATTTTCACTAAGACATAGAATATTACAAATATGTTTTAATGTCAATCTGAGATTTTATACTAGGCTAATTATAAAAGGTACTGGAATATAGCCATTTTAAACGTGGCTCTCACACTCCACCGCCTCAGTGCTTGAGTTTGAACCCTGAGCCATGTGAACACTAGACAAGAGTTCTATCACTGAGATACATCCCGGCTTATTTATTTAAGATAGTGTTGCTAGGTTTCCAGGGTTGGCTTGCAATTTGGAATCCTCCTGCCTCAGCCTCCAAAGTAGCTAGGGGTACAGCAGCTGTGCACAAATTACACCTGGAGTAAAATGACTTTTTTTTTTTTTCTCTTTTGTTCTTTCATTGTTTTGAGACAGGGTCACAGATAGCTCAGTTTGGTCTTGAACTCTTTGATCTTCCTGCTTCCTGCTTTTACCTTTCCCAGTGCTGTGATTACAACCACACACACACACACACACACACACACACACACACACACACACACACGTGCGCGCGCAGTCAAATCCAGAGCAGGTGTATGCTAAGCAAAAACAGAACCACATCCCCAACTTTCACCTTTTTCTTATCCATAAAATATTCCAAGATTTACCTAAAAAATAGCCCCACCAACTGTGGGCATTTATTTTAAGATTGTGTAATTAATAAGTTACTGGTGGGATTGAAATCATATTGCCCAGTCTCAAAGCAGCTGTATGTAGTACATTTAAATCTCCACATGTTTACCCCATTCATTCGTGGCACATTCTAATTAAAACCACCTATAGGTTCAGTGTTTTGCTGTGAAGTGTGAAGGAATATTTCTGCCTTTCTAACTATGGGCTTGCTTTTATTGCCTTCTACATCAAGTAACACTTCCCGTCGCTTTTAACCTTTCTAAAAACATGAGTAAAAATTTTTGAATTTTTTTCCGTGAATGTGAATTTAGTCTTCACTGTAAAACAGAAATGTATTAAAACCTTATTTTTGCATTATTGTCAGAGTTGTGTTTTGCCTTTTGGAGTGCTAGGGGTTGAACCCCAGTTCTTGCCCTCACATGCTGCTACTTGTTCTGAGCTGTACCCCAGCATTAGTGAATTCTTTGCTTTCTCATACATAGTTTTTGTCATCTTCTCAGGCAAGAATTCCAAGGAATTTGGTGGGACATCTGCTATGCACAGAATAATGTACTTGCTGTTCTGAGATGACCAGAAAGGCTTCTGAGTTTTTTCAGTTATTTTCCTCCTCTTTCTCCTCATCCTGCCCCATATGATGCTGCCAGTTTCTCTCCCTAACCTCTAATTTTGCTATGTCATTGTTGAAAAACAAAAACCCTACGAGGGTCCCCATTGCAGAAATACAGTGCCTCAGCCAGATTGAAGTCTCACGATTTGGTCCTGTCCTTCCTTCTGAGAATCTCACTCCTGACAGTGTGCTCGCCCCAGAGCAGGCTGAACAGCCCACCTCTTTGCTTTTGCTTGAGTAGGTTCCCTTAAATAGAATGCCTTGCTTCTGTTTGCCTAATAAGTTCTACCATCCTTCAGTGCCTGCAGTACAAATTTCCTTGCTTCCACAGAGGGTTTTTTTTCTTCCCTTTTAAATTAGAATTCTTCTTATATAACCTCATAAAATTAAACAGAATAGAAATGTTTCCTTCCATAGATTATTAATAACTTGCTTTATATATAAAAGGTCATGTTTCATATGTAGTTTCCTATGAAAATTTTAAACTTAAACTTTCTAAGGCCCTTTTGTTAGATGTAATGTTTTGCATTTAGGATTCATTTTTGCTTTAGAATATGTTAGAAGTTGATGTCTTTGCAAAAGCACTGGTAAAGTGCTGTTTACCAAGAAGGAACCAGTCCTTTACAGTCTCCCTGTTCATTTTTTAAATTGTCATGTATATGTACTGACTGATTAAAGTTGGTGAAACATTGGTACAGTAGCCTATCTTATTCACCAGGGGTACTTTTAAGACCCCTGTCTTGAAACCTTGAGTAGCACCTAACCAGTCTTTTCCTGTATAAACATACGGGTAATACATGCGATAATTAATTTATGAATTAGACAAAGTAACAATAGCTAATAATAAAAGAGCAGTTGTAGCACTATACTGTAATGAAATTGTCAACATTTCTACTGTTGTGCTTTGACACCATTAATAAGTCAAATAAAGATTACTTGAATGAGGACTGCTATACTGTGACATTTACTGATCAACATAGTTACTGGTAAATGACTACAGGGCAGGTAGCCTATATACAGCTTGGATACACAGGACACAGTGATGATTCACTCTCTTGGTAGAACTAGGAAATTTTATCTTGCTACTCAGAATCGTTCATAAGTAGTTCATAATTATTTTCTGTCTGGAATTTAGCACTTAATAGTTTTGGGCTACCACTGACTGTAGATAATTGAAACTAAAAAGGAAAGTCACAGATGAATTACTGTGGTAATAAACAACAACTGGTCATGTTTCCAAGTGGCTTGCTAACTAGTTTTTCTCTGAGTTGCATGCTTTCCATTGTTGACTAATAGTTCCACTTTTCTGTAACAGTAATAGTCATGAAACTGTTTTACATTTATTTCTTTGAGCTCTTAGTTATATTTGTGTGGTCTCTGAAAAGGTAAAATTTAAACACATCTTTATTTACTAACAAAAACACTACAGATTGGAAAAGGGAGTGACATAAATATATATGGATCTTTTTCTCTTTAGAATTGGGCTTAGTTTATACTTTTAGTATTTTTGTATTGCAGACTTTTCCTGTGGTCTCTTGGTTTTTTTTTTTTGGGTGGGGGAGGTTTGTTTGTTTTGTTGTATTGTCTTGACATGAATAGTCCTTTAGAAAGTACTGAATATATTATTGTGTTAATTAAAGTCTAGGATGTCTTTAGAAAGTGAGAGAACTTTCTGAAGGTGCTCTGTAAATAACCTATTAAGGTCCAGGGCCCATCGCAGCAAGGTGCTTTTGAGTGCAAGCCTTTTCCAGCTCACAAGCCCACTCCCACTCCTTTCCCTTTAATAAAGGCCTCTGTTTCCATCCTTTTAACGTTAATATGGCCATTTCATATTAATGATAATTGGCTGGATATCGTTTTTTTGCTCAAGCCATTATGACTCCTTGAAAATGCTGGATATAGTGCACAGTCCTTTATTCCTAGAACTTACGAGTCAGAGATAGGAAGATCTCCATGAGTTCAAGGCCAGCTTCATCTATATATCGAGTTCCAGGACAGCCAGATCTATATATATATATATAGAAAGACCCAGTCTGAAAAAACCAACCAAACAAACAAAAACCCCAATTGCTTGAAAGCTTGTTAATTTTACTGATGGAGTTAATTCTGAAGTTCAATATGATAAGAAATAAAACCAACCAATGGGGGAGTATTAGGTTTGCTATCATGAACATATTTAGTGTAAAGCCTTTTTCTTTTGTTTGAGCATGTTTAATAGTCTTTGGCCCCCACAGTCAGTGCTAGGAATCAAATACAGTTTATCATGAATGCTAACCCCTAGCCCTAACACACTTGGAATTTTAAATGTCGGAGTATTAGTATTTAGGCATTTACACTGGTCTGCTTTTAGGGACCTAGCAGGACACAGCAGCAGCAGCCAACATTGTACCTACCACAGTTGCTAAGGAGAGCTCCCCCCCTTTCTCTCTCTCTCTCTCTCTCCTCCCCTCCCTCTCTCCTCTTCTCCCTCTCTCCTCTGTCTTCCCCTTTCCTCTCTTCCCTTCCACTCCCCTCCCTCAGAGGCCACCTCTGCACCTCCCCCCCAATAAACCTCCCATGTGAGCTCTTTGTATGGAGTGACTTGGTCACCTTATGTCGCTAAACTATTACAAGTACTCTTGTTGGAAACAAATTATGGTGGAGTAGCAGGAAAGATCAGGGTTCATGGTCTTCCCTGACTATATAGCTCGTTCAAGGCTAGCCTGGGTGACAAAAAAAATCCTGTCTCAACCCCCCCCCCCAACAAAACAAAACAGGGTTATGGTGCTGAGTGCCTGTATTCCCACACTGTGGTGTAGAGCCAAGGAGGGTTGTGGGGGTTTGCCCAACAAGCCAGGTTGATTCCACGTATAATGCAAAAAAGTGTAGCTTATCACCCCAATCCAATCTTTAACAACTTTCTGATTTATGTGCTGCTAAACCTTAAGATACTAAAAAGGTACCATGCGGTAATTATAGCCACAGTAATATGTAGAGAGGAGACCTACACATGCAGCATTGGGTGGGACTCCTACACATGCCTCTTTCCCACTCTTAAAAATGCTAGAGTGAAGACTTGACATACTCAAATCTCTGCATTAGATTCCAGATGTTTTAGTGTTCCTTTACTTTGAAGTTTCATGTATGGGTTTTACTAATAGGTTTTGGCAATCCAGGTAGCTGGATTCCTTTTAACTTTATATAATGGAAAAAATATAAATGTCTGTCCAACCAAGAAAGGAAGGTTATTCAATTATCCCTTAGTATCAAAGGGGAGTGCTCTAGGACCCTTGAGCTATCCAAGAATAAAAATTGTTTGAGGAGGCAAGAGAGGTGGCTCAGCAGTTAAGAGTGTTTGCTCTTCTACCAGAGGACAGGGGTTCATTTCCCAGCACCCACGTTGGCTGGTTCACAACCACCTGTATCCGGTGCCAGGGCATCTAAATGCCCTCTTCTGGCCTCTGAGGATACCTGTTTACACTCATACACATGCATAAATAATAATAATGTTAAAATAAATCATTGAAAATAGTTTGGCATTGTGATTTTACTTTCTTGTAATTCTTCTTCATGACCCATATGAATTAATTTTAGATGCATTTGAATTGATTCCAGATCTCTTTTAGGCCTTTTGGATAAGTTTAAATGAATTAATTTCAGATAGCCTTCTGTCTGGTTGTGTTCATTTGGAATCATTTCAGGTTCATTTGGAATCTCTAACGCTTGCCTTAACTGTTGTTTAAATATTATCCTATTTGTTTTGCTGGCTGGTTGATAATCACAAACAACTTAAAGTTCTTGTTTATTGTGTTCTTCTGGGGATCAAACCTAGAGCTGTATATGATGCTCTAAGCAACTGCTGTGCCTCTCAGCTCTCACGTTTTGTAGGTTTTTAAAAAAGGTTTATCTCATGCACTCTTGTGTGTATGAGTATGTTTGTGTACCACATTCGTGTAGGAGCCTGAGGGAGTTAGAAGAGGGCATCAAATTGTTATAATTTATGTTTGCTGGCCGTGATCCTATTTATTGCATTTGGGTTTCTAAATTAATTTGTTCTTAACTCTTGCAAAATTAATGATGATAATAAACTAAGATTTAGCCTTAATTGGAGTACATATTTTAGGGGTATGTATTACTTAAAGAGAACTTTGTCAGCAACAGTTTTCACAGTATAAACTCTGAGTCCAGTTTTGCAGCATAGGCTTGGTAGATTTTTGTAATTCTTGTCTCCAGAGCAGTTGAGAATAGGGTAACCCACTCAAGGGCATGGCCATGTTTATTTTGTTAGTTTGGGTTATGTCAACTAATATATGCTTTATACACACATATAAACACACATATACATATACATATATGTATATAAATATGTTAATAGTAAAACTACATGTAACACTTATTGATGGATATATGTTGTAGAATATTTTTGAAAGCTATATTACATTTATGCTGTGGAACTTTTTTAATGTTGCAAAGATGCGTTGCATTATTTTATGTTGCATTTGCTTGACTCTGTGAAACTGTGTTACTTTGCCTGTCTAAAACACCTGATTGGTCTAATAAAGAGCCAATTGTCCAATAGCAAGGCAGGAGAGGGGCAGGTGGGGCAGAGAGGCAGAGAGCAAAAAGAGGAAGAGAGATCTGGGAAGAGAAGAGGGAGAGTGAGAAAGAAAGGGGACAGCCAAACATGGAGTAAGAAGGAAAGAAAAGATGTACAGAAATAGAGAAAGGTAAAAGCCCAGAGACAAGGTAGCCGGGATATTTAAGTTAAGAAAAGCTGGTTAGGGCTGGAGAGATGGATGGCTCAGAGGTTAAGAGCACTGGTTATTCTTCCAAAGGTCCTGAGTTCAATTCCCAGCAACTACATGGTGGCTCACAGCCACCTATAATGAGATCTGGTGATCTCTCTGGCCTGCAGGCATACGTGCAGGCAGAAAACTGTATACGTAATAAATAAATCTTTAAGAAAAGAAACAAAACAGCTAGCTAGAAACAAGCCAAGCTAAGGCTAGGCATTCATAAGTAAGAACAAGCCTCAGTGTATTTATTTGGGAGCTGGGTGGCGGGCCCCCAAAGACCAAAGAGTAAAAACAACCAACTACAGATAAATATCTTGAGTGTCATGCATGTTTGATTACATTACTGGCTTACTGAGTATGTTGGATGAAGGATCAGAACGTCTATGTATTGCCTTGGTTTTTGTTGTTGTTGTTTACTGCTGGTGGAATTTGTTTTTGATTTTAATATTAACTTTATTAACATTTAGATTTCAAAAAGAAAAAAGATTGAGAGTTCTTTGACAGTTAGCTTTAAAGATGTATGAAAATTCAGGGCTATTGAGATGGCCTTTGCCCCTCGATTGCTTCAGTGGGCCCTGTTTTTATTTTCCTCTGGGTGCTCTGATGACATCAAGTGCACAGTTCTTGGGTTCGACTGTCTCACTTCAGGCCCTGGTTTCTCACTTAGCGCTGTTTTAGTGCCTGGATAAGTTTTGCCTGTTGTTCTCTTGAGCCCTGACCACAATAGACTCAAACCTATGCTACCTTTGGAGCCTTGGTGCTGTGCCTTTTCCTTTTGTGGTGAGCATGCTTCTTGTGTTGCCCTATATCAACATCCCATTCTTTTGTGTTAGGATGTTTTAATCCAGAGAGTTTAACATTTACTTTGTTTTTGATTGTCCTCTGTGTGTGTGTGTTTGTGCGTGTGTGTGTGTGTGTGTGTGTGTGTGTGTGTGTGTGTGCGCGCACAAGTGCATGAGTGCCTGTGACTACAGATACCCTTAAAGGCCAGAGACATCAGATCTCCTGGAGCAGTGGTTCTCAACCTGTGGGTTGCAGCCCCTTTGGGAGTTGAATGACCTTTTCACGTGGATAACAGAAGGCCATCAGAAAACACAGATATTTACATTACGATTTATAACAGGAGCTAAATTAGTTATGAAGTAGCAACAAAAATAGTTTTATTACAGGTGGGGGTCCCCACAATGTGAGGAACTGAAGGGTTGCAGCATAAGGAAGGTTGAGAGCCACTGTCCTAGAAGCAGAGTTACAAGTGGTTGCAAGCCCCTTGATGTGTGTGCATGGTGGGGAGCATACTTGGATCATCTGCAGGAACAATGTAGACTCATAAGTGCTGAGCCATTTTTCAAGCCATGGTGTGTGTGTGTGTATGTGGTACAAATCAACTTCCTACACTCATTGTTCTCTTAATTTTGCATGTATCATTATTTATACTTGCCAACTGATTTCCGCTTATCTTTGGAATAGAGTTTGAATAGAACGAATACATTTGGGGAGCAAAGGAGGTAGCTCAAGGGGTAGAGCACTTACTTAGCCTGCCTGAGGCTGTAGATTCAGTCCTCAGCACCAAGGTGGAGTGGAGTTAGACTTGTGTCTACTTACAGACACATAATTAGACTCAGAATGACCAGTTTACCTAGGAAAGAGTTTATTCTAAAAGTGGCTGTTTGTCACCCTGCTGTGTCTCCTCCATCATTACACACGATGTGCATGTGTTGCCAGAGCCTGTACTCTGAGTTCTATACCACAGGGCCTTGTTGTGAGTTTGTTCTTGATGGATCCTTCTACTTATTCCTGCTCACATTGACAAAAGACTGCTGTATTTGACGTAAAATATAACTGAGTGGATTTAAGGAATTTAAATGTTGTACCTTAGAGGAAATTAATAGGATACGAGATTTAAAGAGTTTAGATGACCTGAGATAGAGGTAAGAAAAGTAAGTTATGTGATATGGGTTGCCAATACACATACATCTGTTTTTAGTTTTTATTTATTTAGATTTATGTGCATGAGTGTTTTGCCTGCATACATGTATATTCACCACAGGCATGTGTGGTGCCTGCAGAAGGAGAAGGCATCGGACACCTTGGAACTGGAGTTGTGGGTGGTTGCAAGCCTTGAGGGTCCTGGGAATGGAACCTAGGTCCTCTGCAAGAGCAGCCAGTGCTGGTAAACACTGGGCCCCCTCTCCAGCTGCACTTATGTGAATGAAGGAAGCAGCTTAAAAGTCACTGTCATTACAATTGGAGACAGGGGCAAATAGTTTAGGCAGTTCATAGACGTGGAAAATGTGGCTATGTTCTGTTGGCTCCCCGCTCGCATTGTGTAGTCTGTGAACTTTTCTGTCAGTGGAGTAAACCTGGGGTGGGATTTCTAGTCTGCATTTGCTGCATACCATGGACAATACCTGAAGTCCACTAGACACTCACTGTGCATGTGTGTGAGTGCAGTGACTCTGTGTTTATGTGAGTGCTGTGACGCTGTGCATGTATGTGAGTGCTGTGACACTGTGCATGTGTGTGAGTGCTGTGACACTGTGCATGTGTGTGAGTGCTGTGAGGCTGTGCATGTATGTGAGTGCTGTGACGCTGTGCATGTGAGTGCTGTGACGCTGAGCATGTGAGTGCAGTGACGCTGTGCATGTGAGTGCAGTGACGCTGTGCATGTGAGTGCAGTGACGCTGTGCATGTGAGTGCAGTGACTCTGCATGTATGTGAGTGCAGTGACGCTGTGCATGTGAGTGCTGTGACGCTGTGCATGTGAGTGCAGTGACGCTGTGCATGTGAGTGCTGTGACGCTGTGCATGTGAGTGCAGTGACGCTGTGCATGTGAGTGCTGTGACGCTGTGCATGTGAGTGCAGTGACGCTGTGCATGTGAGTGCTGTGACACTCAATGTGTGAGTGCTTTGGGGGGTTTTCCTGTGTGACTTTGATTAGAGTTACCTGTGAAGCAGTCAAAGTTATATGTCACTTCTTTCTGCATGCTTCTGCCAGTTTCTGGGTTATGGGGGAAATAATACGTTCTCTTTATTTCTTTATGGTCAGACACGAGTGCTGCTGCTACTGCTGCTGCTGCCACCCTTGGTTTTTGGAGCATTGTTGGGAGATGCTTCGGGGGATAATTGCATCTTGCAAATTATTAGTAATCTTACTAAAAGTCCAGATTGAAAGTTGCTCACTTCTCAATGTTCTTTCAGACCTCACATTTCCATTTGCAGTGTCTGTCGTTAAAATCTCTTATTCTAACAAAGTTTAATAATTGTTGGGAATGTAACTAGTGTTGCTATATATGTGTGCATATAATACATACATCATACTAGTATTACAGTATATAAATATGCACATACACAGATGTGGTGCTAAATATGAACTGAATTTGTTAACTATGCAGCATGAAGCATAGTGAACACATTGTTACAAAGTTGGTTGAGCAGTAAATCATGAGTCAAGAATAGCTTGTTTGCTCAGTGAGTAGTTTTAAGAGGTCAGATGTAAGAGCACTTGTGTAGCGTATTGAGGACCTGTGTTGAAAGAGAAGGGAGAATAATATGCTACCCAATTGTTACAGAGAGTGTAATGATGAGAAAATTTTGGGGGAATAAATTTGAGAATACTAAAATCATATTAGCAATTTACTTAGGAGTTATTTGTAGTGGGTTATGCTTTTACTCTCAGGACTTTGGAGTTTGAGGTAGGAGGATCAGGAGTTTCCTGGCTGGGTAGGGAATTAAGGCTAACTTGGGCTATATGATCCTAGATTAAAACAAAACAAAACCCACAAGTCAGTTCACCAGTCATTGAATCAGCTGATGTGGTTTTTATGTGCAGTTTTCATCAGGTAAGGTTATTTTACAATTTCATCTGTATACTTTAATCATGTAAACATCATATTTTTACAAGTATGAAGCTAACATTTTATTAGAAGTTGGAATTCCATTATCTCATAGATGACAAGGTATTTAAATACAACTTAATTTTAAGTTCGATAAATCCTAATACCTTTTATTGCACTTCATTTTATAAATGGCAGGCTAAACTCACAGTGAATAATGGGCAACTGTCTAGCTGGTTGTGTAATCTAGATGCACTTTAGAGCTATTGTTCTGAGCATCCACACTAACTCCCTTCAGTCATGTTTTTAAAAGGGAGAAAGATACACAATGGAATTGAGGGGGCAGGGCAGGAGGAAGAGGGTTGTTGGGTTAATAGCTGTAACTTACCTTTTTATCCTTAAGTTATTGCTTCCTTTATTGGGCGAGAGAAGGACTAGGAAGAGCATTATTGTGTTCCTTACAAGCCAAGCTGGTGTTTATGTGAAAGGCTCATTTCCTCTAGGAAGCATTTCCAGTCTCCCAAGGCTGGCCACCCCCCATCTTACCGCTCTGCTGCTCAACCAGCATCCACAACAGAGCAAGGCTTGTTCATTATCTACAGTCCAGCTTGCTGTATGGTGGACTTACAGGATGTTATATGGAAGAAGAATTGGGCTTTATTGGGCATGAAGACAAGTGAGTAGAAATGGAGACTGCTTCAGATAGGAGACTCAAGGCAGGAGGCAGCTGTTCACTTTGCAGACTAGTAAAATGTTTGTTTTCAACGCTGAAATTCAGGACCCTACAGTTATATCTTTGCTTATTTGCTTCCTGATTTTTGCCATAAATGTTATGGTTTCATCTGATGTGTTCATTCCTGTGCTGTGTCTGGACGCGGACCATCTCTCTGTTGGGACTTGCACTGCTCCTGTTCGCTGATTGGTGCCTTTAAGTCTTTCACTTCTCTTCATCTGTTTATTTTTCTGACTACGTCTACTCTGCTGCCTAACTAGTACATCAGATTAGCAATACCAGTCTTTGTGGCGGGCCATTGAATAATAGCAAAAATAGGAATAAAAAATGTTTACAGTCCAAATGGCCATCAACAGCAGATTGAAAAATACACTTGCTATATAATGGAGTGTGATATGGAGATAAAAGTGTGCAAATTATAGCTATGGGCAACAGTGATTTAAGTACACCTCAGAGGCATAATGCTGAACAAAACCGTAGAAAGTGAAATGATGCGTTCTTAGGGCTGTGTACACACTTGAGGTAAAGTTGTTAAGATAAGTGAGAGAATGATGAGTCCATTCAGAGCGCATCTGACAGAGGAAGTGAAGGCAACTGAGAAGTTGGGGCATCCAGGAGGGCCTCAGGGCATGTGGGGGCAGTGCACATTGTCTTATATTGGGTTGTATTAATTAAATACTGTGTTCTCATTCCTTCTCAAATATCTGCATTTTCTAAGTTCTTTTTTGTGCCTATTCAATATTAATGTAACTATTTTAAAGAACTTAAATATGCTCATAGCAAATGAATGCAAACATGACTTAACTACCAGTGTGGTATCATCTTTGAAAAGACAGTTTTATAGTTTAGTTAACTTATTTAGACAGTTGTTGGATCGCACTTGATTTGTTAATAGATTTGTTTAAGAGCTCAAGTCTCATGATTTTAAAGTATTAGTTTCATACGTTGCTTTTGCTCATGAGTGCTAGCAATAATTCCATAAGATGATTATACTTCAAACCAGAGTTAAATTTGAAGTGCAGTTCTCCAGCACACCTCTTAGAGTCACATCCTTTCTTCTGATCTGTGCAGTGGCAGTCTAGCTGTCCCTCTGTGTCCATAGTGACTGGCCTGACCTGCAGTTGATGGCATTAGCTGTGTGATCTTGTACACCTCAAGCGACTGTAGGGTAATCTTTGAAAACAGGACTTCCAGCAAAGCATCTTCTATTCCTTTTACAGAAATCTTGCTGAAGTGTTGCTGAAGGGGCCAGAGATGCAAGGATTTGGGACACATTTGCAC
The DNA here is from genome assembly GCF_943737965.1 of Phodopus roborovskii. Lineage (NCBI taxonomy): Eukaryota > Metazoa > Chordata > Mammalia > Rodentia > Cricetidae > Phodopus > Phodopus roborovskii. The sequence continues at coordinate 3,040,653 of NW_026125562.1, forward strand.
CTTTAAGCTGCCTGACATTGACCTCCTTTCATTATTAACAAAGAAGAAGCAGGAGCTTAGAATGTATTAACCGACTCAATACTGTACTAACCGGACAGTGTTCTGCAAACTCCTCTGCGCTGTAAAGGCCTGGACTGGCCCAGGAGACAGTAATTTCGCATTTTTCTCAGCTTATAATATGACTCGATGGAGGGAAATTTGATAAGCATGAGGGAAGACCATTCTTTTCATGTTCGCTACAGGTAAGACTGCTGCTCTTCGTGTGTGTCCCTTCGTCCACTTAGACCTGTATTTAGTTCTTGTCCATTTCAGTTTCAAAATTCTCAAAGTGTACCAACTAAATTTAGTCTGTTCTGCAAGCAGTTTCATGGTGGCGGTAAATTTTTCTATACTTTTGTGGAACAGTGGTAGACAACATGTACTTAATTTATAATATTCTCTGGGAGAACTTGTGAATAGCTGCTTATATTTTATAACTTGTGCATTGTAAATATAAAATGGAATCTATTTTAAGATGGTTGTGGGTTATAATTGGATGAGCTGTTGTGACAGCTTCTTAATGGTGGTCTTTCTAATTGACCTTTCAAAACAGACAGGTTAAATGAAGTTGGAATAAGTAGCCACGTTCTAAACGTGTCAGATCAACAGCCAGCCTAATGTTTAGTAATACAACACTAATGACACATCTCATAGAATAGGAACAAAGCAAGAGTATTTCTATTATTAGACATTTATTCTAGAAGTTCTGGTCCAACCATAAAACAATTAATTACTCAGGTGATTATGTGACAGTAGATTCTTTCTCAAAATGTGTTGATGAAAAAGACACCGGAAGTGTCATAGTGATGAGCAGAATTGGAATCAGTGTCTGTCTCTTTCTCTCCTGCTGGGATTGAATCCATGGCCTTGTGTGTGCTTTTGCTTCTGAGTTAATAGTCTCAGCACACACTCTTCCATATGAAGATGTCTGCTCCTAAACCCTCCATTTCTTAACATGTCCTTAATAGATGATTCGTGTTAGGGCATGGTGCCAAGAAAGGCTAGATAAAATTAGGATCAATCTCTCTCTCGCTCTCTCTGTCTCCCTCTTGCACGTGTGTGTGTGTGTGCGCGCGCACACACGTGCATGTACACACATGTGCATACACTTATACATGTGTGCTGCATGAATGTGGAGACCAGAGTACAACTTCAGTGTCATTCCTCAGGCGTCATCTACTCTTTTTTAAGATAGGGTCTTCTTTGGCCTGGAACTTGCCAGAAGGGGTTGGCTGATCAGCAGGCCCAGAGAGCCCTGTATTTCTGCCTCCTAGCACCGGTATTACAAGTGTATGACGCCACACCTGGGTGTTTAAATGTAGGTTCTAGATTCTAACTCTTTTGTTTAAAAAAAAAAGTTATCTGTCTGGTGTGTGTGTCTGTGTCTGCCTGTCTGTATATCAGTGTGTCAGGGCCAGGGGTGTGTATGCCACAGTGTGCCTTTGGAAGTCAGAACACCATATGTGTGACTTGGTTCTCTGCTTCCACGGTGTGGATTCTGGGCTGAAGCTCAGGTCACCGGGCTTGGTGATGCCCATCACCCACTGGACCACCTCAGCGGCCTAGAACTCATGTCCTTCTGCATGCACTTTTCTAACTGACTACCTCCCCAGCCTAGTATGGGCATTTTTATTAAAAACCTTAAAAAGAACCTCAGGCTGGTGAGGTCACACAGTGGAAAAGGGCACTTAGCGCATCAAGTGTCCCCCTGAGTTTAATCCCTTGGTATACTCACAAATCAGGGAAGTGCTCACCCTCAAGAGTTGGCCTCACTGGCATGCCATGGTACATGTATGCAAATGTGTGTGCATGCATACATACACAGTAAGTAAATTTTTCTAAAGCCTGACTGTAATCTCAGCACTCAGGATTGAATTTTTATGGAATTCAGCCAGCCTGAGCTACATACTAGATTCTAGTTTAGGCTGCAGAGTAAGACTTGTATCAGAAAAGAAAGTTTTCAAATAAAGGAGAATGGAAGGCATTCGGCTTGGCCAAGCATTTACTATGAAGTTCTGTCATCTTAACTCCCCAGACCTGAAATTTCATTCCCTTCCTTCCTTCCTTTGGGAAGCGCTGCCACTCTGTCCCTTGCGTGTTTCATAGATGCCTGTGCTCATCTGCTCATCTGCATCTTTCCCACCCTGCAGTGGTTCAGGTTCCCAGCATCCTTCCTCTTTACTCCCAGCACTACCCACTCTTACCTTCCTGGAATCACCTTAAATTTTCACTCTGAAAACAGAGCAGCCCAGGGTGGCCTCTAGATGCCTGGGTCACAAGCCAAACTGACCATAGTGTAAGCACCCTCTGCCTTTTTTTTTTTTTTTTTTTTTTTTTTTTTTTTTTGTCTCAAGACATGGTTTCTCTGTGTAGCCCTAGCTTTCTTAGAACTCACTCTGTAGACCAGGCTGGACTTGAACTCACAAAGATCTACCTGCCTCTGCCTCAGAAGTGCTGGGATTAGACATGTGATGACTACCTCTCCCTTGTTTCTGTGGCGGTTGGTGCCTCAAGGCAGTCCAGTTGCTTAGCATTTGTTTGGTATGCATGCCTGTTGAACTTTGTAGGACATACCATCAGATGAACCAGGAACATGTTTATCTGCCTTTTGATCATTGTGAGGAGTGGTACGCCCTCTGACACAGTATAAGAACAGTAGATAAAGAGGAAAGGATTGGACCCTGCCTGTGGGGAGACCTTAGTTTTCCCATGACAGGTCAGACCTGGTTGCATGTTGCTGCTATAGGACTTCGCCAAGGAAAGATTTATAACTATCTGTAGTAAAAAGTACCAAACACGCCTGGCTGCATTAGTAAGTACTCTAACACAGCATTCTGTAGCGTGTGGGTGTGTGCAGTGTCAGGTCATGGTATGAATGGGTCGTGTTAGGTGTGGTCTAGTGTAGGTTCCTCTGCTGTAGTAAATACTTAGGCTGCTGTGTTTTAGCCATCTGGTTCCTTCATTGTAGAATTCCTCGTCTATCCCTCCAGGAGTTTCTGTAGTTCAGTGATAACAGCTTTGGAGTATTTCCCTTGATAATTGAGAACGCCCCCTTCCCTGGGGACATCAGAGTACTTTAGTATACATATACACATGTATGCTGATAACCAAACTGAATGAATACAGTTCTAAACTTTAAAAGATGGATTGACTTTAGAGAATTTTAGGTGCGATAAAATAATCTCTCACTCGGTTTTGTGACAAGGTCTTACTATGTGCCCAGGTTAGTCTCAAACTCTTGAGCTCAAGTAACCTTACCTTTTCCTTCCAAGTGCTTAATGATATTAAAAAAATACTTTTTAGCAATATACACTAAATATTTGTTAGTGAAATTGTATGCATTCTGGAATATATTTCAAGATAATCTGGGATTGGAGTGAGTTTTGGACCAGAGATGAAACTGATTGTATTGGTAATTGTGAAGTTGAAATATGGATACATTCTATTCATTACACTAGCTTCTATAGTTCTGTGTTTCCTTGGGACCTGTCATTGTTTGTCCTTGTCACATAAATAATAAATACCTCAATGCTTTGATATTGTAAGAGTAAGTCTTACATTCAAGTAAAAGGAGCAATTACCAGCTGGAGAGAGGGCTCCGCACCTATGAACGCTTTCCTCTCTTACAGAGGACCCAGTTTGATTCCCAGGATCCATGTCAGGTTCACAGCCACCTGGCTATCCAGCTCCAGGGGATCTGATGCTCTCTCCTGGCCTCTGAGGGCACCCACACATGTGGCATACATTCACACACCCCACACATGGCAGGGGGTTGTGAGGGGAGACATACATGAATAAAAATAAGAAAAAATATTTGTTTAGAAGAGAGAAAAATAGGACTGGGGAGTCTTGGTGGGTAAGAAAGTCTGCAGCTTAAATATGAAGACCTGGCTTCAGATCCCCAGCACTCACATAAAGGCCAGGAGAGGCCATGTGCTGGGGGTTACACACATGTAGATCCCTGGAGCTTTCTGGCCATCACTTGAAAGACCCTGTCTCATTGGGATAAATTAGAGAGTGGTAACTCAGAATACACATACATATACATATGTACACTCATAATACCAAACACACAAAGAAACGAAAATATTTTTTAAAAAAGATATAATTTAGGGGCTGGTGCGGGGAATGTTGCTTAGTTAGTAAAATGCTTGCCATGCCTTTAGTGGACCTGAGTTTAATCCCTAGAACTCTCAAACAAAAACCCAAAAACACAGAGACTGACTCAGTGGCACAGTGCTGTAGAAAAGTGGGGATTTCTGGAGCTCGTCGGCAGCCAGTCCAGCCTACTCAGCAAGATCCAGGCCAGTTAGAAATGAAGTCGGTGAATGGCATGGAGGTTGTCCTCTGGCCCCTATGCATATATATAACTGCATAACGCAGGCAGACAGACAGACAGACAGACACACACACACACACACACACACACACACACACACAAATATACTTTGATATTTGCTAGAGATATGTAATTACTAATATTCTTCCTGAGGCCGAGGAAGGGAGCTCACTTGGTGGAGTACTCTTGCTTACCTAACCTGCCTGAACCCCTGCATGGCATAACCAGGTTGGTGGCTCACACCTGCAACCCCAGTACTCAGTAGGTGGGCGGATAGGAAGATGAGGAATTGAAGGCCATCATTTGTTGTGTAAAGTCAAGGTGAATCTGGGATTTATGAAACCCCATCTAAAAAACTAGCAAGAATGTTATTTCCTTAAGGTAGTTTGGGGTAACAGGGGGTAGTGGCAAGAACACTAGATTTGGAACCAAAAACCAATTTATATCCTCAGCTTTTCCATCATGTGGCCATTGAGCCAGTCAAATAACCTGTCTGGGCATCAAATTCCCTTTCTGCTATTTGGGGGAGATTTAAATTTGAAACTTGTTATTATATAAAACTTAAGGTTTGGGCTGGAGAGGTAGCTGATTGGTTAAGAGCATTTGCTGCTTTTGCAGAAGACCTGGGTTCCATTCCCAGGTCCCATGTGTGGTTCTAGCCCTCATGTGATTCACAACTAGTCGTAACTCCAATTCGAAGGGCACTGATGCCTTCTTCTGACCTCCTCTGGCTCCCGGCACACATGTGGTGCTCAAACATACATGCAGGCAAAGCACACATAGAATGAATAAATCTAAAAAAAATAATTAAAATTTGAATCCTAGTAATTTTGTACTGCTTTTTCCTTTCACAAAATAAAGTAGAACAACTAGAGATACTTGGTAAGTAAGATAGACATTGCCCACAGGAGTTAGGACTGGAGGTGGGAAAGCTGCATGCCCGAGAAGGGACACCGAGAGGCAGGACTAGGTTTCATGAGAGGAGGTGGTGGCCGTACTCCACCCTGAAAAACTCATCTGTCCTCAAAAGCTGTGGAATCCGTTTGAGGACTCACACTTGGGCATAATGGGTATTAGATATTTTTAAGTGCAGCATCAAGATTTTCAGACAGTTTTGCTTTGACTGATAAAATATGAATGTAAGAAATTAAAATTAAGGAGGTAATGAAGATGCTAAATGTCAAAATCTCGTGTAGAAGTGAGCAAAAGAAGTTGGGAGTAGAAATAACAGACCTGTGCAGAAGACGACTCATACCTGGTATTTGTGTTAGTTTCTTTCTGATTACTGTCACAAAATGCCTGACCAAGACTTGAGGGGTGGGGCTATTTGCTCACAGGTTGAGCGTGCAGTCTCTCAGGGCAGGGGAGACGCGGTGGCAAGAGTGGCCACCTTCGTTCATACTCAGGAGGCAGAAAGCAGTGGCTCTGGCCAGGACCCCAGCCTGGGAAAGGTGCTGTTCCCACTTAGGGAGCCGTTACCTTAGTTAATGTAGAAATCCTTCACAGACACTCAGCTAAGGTGAACCATCACAGGTGGTAAATCTGCTTACCCTTATTCAGAGTACTTTCTTTGATTATGCAGCTAGACAGGCTGCCAGGAGAGACTGGAGAAGCCTTGCGGTAAGGTGGTGTCCTGGCCTTGTTCCTGCATCTGTGTGTTCTTTGTTACCCAGCTTGCAAACAAATGAAGTAAACCTGTTCTTTCACAGTGACAGAGAGGATAGGAAATTGCTTCTCTGTCATTTAACGATCTTCTAAAAATGTATAAACTTGACTTGCTATATTTTGCAATTACAAATATTTGATTAGGGTTTAGGGATTTTTTATAATATTGTTTCCTCATGATATATAGTAGAGTCACAGTATGTCCCTGCATTAACAGTTCCCTAGATAGTTTTGAGTTTTGTCTCAGACATTAGTTACTATAATAACTTAAAACTAAGTTATGAACATTCTCACTTATGATCTCAGAGGACATGAGGTACGCAGATCAGCAGAGTTCCGGTTGACTATTATGGTCTGGTGATAATTACTTAAAATGTCTTTCTAAAAGTGTGTGACTTGGGCTAGGGGGTGTCTCAGTGGGTAAAGTATGTTACAGGCATGAGGGCCTGAGTTCAGCCCTCCAGCACCTGTGTGGTGTGGCAGCTGGGTGTGCTAGCGTGTTTGTAACCTCCAGCCGGACAGTATAGCCAAAATGTGGTGAGCTCTAGGTTTAGGGGCAAACTGTCTCAAAAGTACAGTGGAGAGAGATGGAGAAGATACTTCGGTCTCTGACCTTCTCAACTGTATACACAGGCAAGCAAACGCTGGCATGCATGCATGTACAAATGTGTATGATACCATTTTGTCTACAGCAGATAAACCAGCAGGCAGAACACACCCAGACACATAAATGTCATTTGGATTGATGAAGGTCATACTGTATAGATGAACTTAGAAACCCAGAAGGTCATGTAATTGTACTGGTGATACTTTATATGCATGTTTGCTTTAAATGGATGTAGGCAAAACACATAGGTCTTGTCTGTAAACACCTTCCATATGAACAAATAGTTGTGTTTGACTCTGCCCTGTGTGACCCGGTCACCCTAGATTGAGAACACCGCTGTCTGACCACTTCCCTACTCTCCTTCTGTGGAAGCATGTGCCATATGTAAATTTATTCTTTTAAAAATTTTGTTGGATGAGTGTTCTGTCTGTTAATATGTCTGTGTACCCAAGGAGGCCAGGGAAGTTATTGGGTACCCTGGAACTGCAGTTACAGTGTCTACACTGAGAATCAAACCCAACTCCTCTACAAGAGCATCCAGTGCTCTTAACCATGAGCCATCTCTGCAGCCTTGCTTGTCATGCTAGTATTTTGCTGCTATAAATTCCTTGTGTACACATCTTATGAAATTGTGGAAATCTGCTCAGAAGTTGTTCCTAGAAGGGAAAATGCTCCATACATATTATTTACATAATCAGAATGCTTAGATTAAAAAGTTTAGTAGGAAGACTTTATATACATATCCATACATATACACACACATAATGTGCATACATACACACATACTTTTTTTTAGATGTTTCTCCCTGATTATTCTTAAGTGCTCATTGATTCTGATATTTAGACAAAGACTACTAGTTAAGATACCTCATCTAGCCTCTTTCCTGTAAAAGAAAGTTTTCACTTGTGAAAGACAAGAAAAGTTTTATTAGTTTCAAACCTTCTTATAAAGAAATGTAAATAGCTGCTGTGGTGGTGCATGCCTGTGACCCCAGCCCTCTGGAGACTGAGGCAGGAGAATCCCCAGTTCAAGGCCAGCATGGGCCAAATAGTGAGGCTGACTCAAGAAAGTAAACATTAGGGGGAAAAAAAATATCTACAAATAAAATAGCTGATTAAATCCCTGCCCAAGACTGGGCCCATCAACATTCCATCTTGGGTGGGGGAGGGGCTGGTGAGACTCCCCCCCTCCCCTTCTCCTGAAGAGCTGTAGACAGTTAATAGTTGCTAGGAGACAGGGAATCATATTCCCAGTGTTGTAGCCACGGGTAAGTTGCCCAGCTCATGAATCCCCTTACTCATGCTCATTCAAGCAACTCTAACTAAATTCAGCAGGGGACCAACACTCCCAACACACACCCATTTTAAGTGTTACACCTACACCCAGGAACCTAAGAGGACTCCTTGTAGAGAAGAAAGGTTTGGAAGTAGAGGGAGGGGGTAAGAGAGGGCAAGGGGTGTGAAGTGCATTGTGTATCTGTGTGAAATTGTGAAAAAATAAGGGAAGTGTAAAACAATATAGCTGGTTACTTCTCTGATTAGATTGATTTAATCTGTGTACTTAGTTCTTCCTTTCTATGTCTAATGTTGAAGCGCGTTAGAGCCTTGATTATATTGACTTGGATTGCTTTTATAAGTTCACACATGGAAGTAAAATTAGTGATGTAGAACAAGCAATAGACATTGGCTAAGTCTTTTGAACTGTTAAAGAGAAAGTTGAGTGTAAAATTGAAAATTCCCGTTACAGATTGCTGGATAAATCTAACTCAAGAGCCGGCTTTGCAACTCTGTATTTGGCTCATCTTGGTCAAACCTTTTCTAGTTCCATCAGGGTTATACCCTCCTTTTACAAACCAGTTTGGATGATGACTCTAAGGGCAACCTGGCCTGTCGTTCTCAGGAAGACCGTACATCTCTGACAGTTTTTCACTACTCAAAGGTCACCACCAAGGCTAGATCAGCCGGCTGGCAAACCTGGGGCCCTTGCCTCTTCCAATGCTGGGATGACAAGCATGTGCTACACCTGGCATTTTTACATGGGTCTGGGGAATAAAATCAGGTCCTTATGCTTCAAGGTGGGCGCTATTGTAAGGATTCAGGCATTATGCTGGCCCGCAAGTCACCTGGCAGAATGCACTCGTGCAGTGCCCTGGTCAGCCCAGGTGCAAAGGACCCCTTTAAAATACGACCCCAGCCCCCTTCCCCTCTCCTGCTCCTCTCTTCCCCAGCGATCCCCTGGGGCAGACAGGACTGTTTCTGTCTCCCTCTTCTGTCCTCTGTCTCTGTGTCTCTTAACCTCCTTTCTTTTCCCTTCCCCCTACTTTCCCCTTCCAAATAAAACTTCTCACTAAGCTCTGTCTGCCTGGCATGTCTGTTCCTCCGCCATGTCCCTCCATGTCATGGAATCCGCCAAGGTCCTCGAAGAGCATTATCATAAAAGCTGTACCAGCTAAGCCCTCCACCCTGCAGCTGTGCCAGCTAAGCCTTCCATATCCATCTAAATTAATTGCTTTCCAGGAAAAGTTTCTTGACCTTTAGTTTTCTGGTGAATCAGGATATTTTGTTCCTTTATTCTTTTAGACTATGATTGCTTGTTGCTGGTAAGCAGTGAAAAAGGAGTGAGGTGTGTCTGTCTGCCTGCCTGTCTGTCTCTGTCTATGTCTGTGTGTGTGTGTGTGTGGGGGGGGTGATGTGTGAGGCTGAGAAAGGTAGATGAATGATGAGTGGGTGGATGGAAACACGCCTTTAGATAGCCTCACTGGTAAGGTGGGTTACTGGTGGGAGCACTTACAATGAACTCCATATAAGATATGTTAGCTCCCAGTCTAAGAGACCTCTGTGGCTCGGAGAAATTTGAGTAGACAAATTAGTTGTTGCTTCAGTTAAGTACTGTTTTGTCAGTCATTTGTGTGTAATTCAGCCGAGCTTCTGTTTGATGACACGTAGCCACAAAGTCCACGTTTGTATTACTGGGAGTTAAAGTCACTGATGTGGGATGTAATGCCGTGTCTGTCCTACATAACGTTGCAGAATGGAAGCTTCTTGCCTCGAGCTGGCCTTGGAAGGAGAACGCCTGTGTAAGTCCGGAGACTGTCGTGCTGGCGTGTCGTTTTTTGAAGCTGCAGTTCAAGTTGGAACTGAAGACCTCAAAACACTCAGTGCAATTTACAGCCAGCTGGGTAACGCTTACTTCTACTTACATGACTATGCCAAAGCATTAGAATACCACCACCATGATTTAACTCTTGCCAGGTAATTCCAGTTTTTTATTCTCTCCTTCTCTAAATTAACTTACTTTAAAAAAAAAAAAAAAAAAAAAAAAGCAAAAACAAACTTCCATTTGCTTAAAAACCAAAGGAATATTTAATGACTTCTAACTTAATAACATGACTTTTGAAAACTAATTTTTAGGCAAAACAGTTTAATTGAACAGTAATAAAACAGCCGTAAAGCTTAATTAAATGGATGAAAATTAACTATAGAAATGCTTTTTTAAAAAATTATTTAAAATAGGTTCCAAGACTAATGAATTTTGTCTTAACTCTGCCACTTGTCCTCTAGGAAAACTGTTCTTTGACTTCCTTTTTTTTTTTTTTTTTTTTTTTTTTTTGAGACAGGGTTTCTCTGGGTAGTCCCTGCTGTCCTGGAACTCACTCTGTAAACCAGACTGGCCTCAACTCAGAAATCCACCTGCCTCTGCTTCCCAAGTGCTGGGATTAAGGGTGTGCGCCACCACTGCCCACCCGTATCTTAATTTTTGACATCATTCACTTTTCAAATGTATTTCCTAGGACTATTGGAGATCAACTGGGGGAAGCTAAAGCCAGTGGCAATCTTGGAAACACCTTAAAAGTGCTTGGGAATTTTGATGAAGCGATAGTGTGTTGTCAGCGACACCTGGATATCTCCAGAGAACTTAATGACAAGGTAACAAAGATGGTATACCAAATGCCAGTTGTTTTGCTGATGTAGTGTTCTAATACTACTTCCATAGTGTATCTATAAACTCAAATATTCATAGACAAAAGTAACAGAGAGAACAGGATTTTTTTTTTTTAATAGAAAAAACAAATAGCAAAAGGTTGGTCCTTCTTTGTGTGTAATCATGTATTCGACTCTGTGGATGGGCACTGGGGACACTTCTTTTCCTTGACAATAGTGCTGAGGAAATTATAAATATATGGCAAGATGGCTCAGTGGGTAAGGCTTGCTGTGCGAGCCTGGTGATCTGACTTCAATCCCTGGAACATGCAGAAGGGTGGGAGAGTGAACTCTGACCTCCACCTGTGCACTGTGGCACATGCACCACCACACACATCATGCACACACGATAATAACACATTAAGTAAGCACATGGGATAAGCAGTGTAACCCTGGTCTCCCATTTTACAATATGAGCTTTGTTGACATCTCCGTCTAGGTGGGGGAAGCAAGAGCACTCTACAATCTTGGAAATGTGTATCACGCCAAAGGCAAGAGTTTCGGTTGCCCTGGTCCCCAGGATGTAGGAGACTTTCCAGAAGAAGTGAGAAACGCCTTGCAGGCAGCTGTGGATCTCTATGAGTGAGTAGAGACGGTGTGGCCCCACCAGCCCTGGCGCTGCCTGGTTGCTCTTCACTCAGGAGGAGGTTTCCAAGTTTATCAGAGGTGTAGAAAGAGCTGGGTGGTGGTGGCACACACCTTTAATCCCAGCCCTGGGGAGACAGAGGCAGGTGGATCGCTGCGAGTTTGAGGCCAGCCTGGTCTACTGACTGAGTTCCAGGACAGCCAGGGGTACAGAGAAACCCTGTCTCAAAAACAACAACACAAGAAGAAAGATGGGAGCTGTTTAAATGTTACTGTACTGCTAGAAACCTGCAGTTTCAGTTAACCTGCAGACCAGTGCCCCTTAGTGGTGACAGCAAGGAATATCAACGCTTGGCTTAAAATTTATTTGGGGTAAATTTCGTGTTTGGCCAGTAGAATTTCATACAGTTGCCTGGGTGCAGGGCTCCAAGATCATGTCTTGCTGACTGTGCATAAAAACCTACAGCCAACTGTTTCCAGTAAATGAATTCCAGCCATTTCATTTCTGCCCTGCTTCAGAATGTACCTTTAAGATACTGTCATTGTAAGCTGACCTTTTTAAAATGATAAATAGAATTAACTCTGGGGCTGGGGGTATATCTTGGTGGCCAGTACTTGTCAAGCACACACTGGGCCCTGGGTTTAAATCCCCAGCTATGAAAAAAACTGTCTGTAAATAAATCAGCTAAGAACTTTTCCCTAAACTTACGTTTTCACCACTTTTTGTCATCACTAAGGGAAAACCTGTCATTAGTAACTGCTCTAGGTGACCGAGCAGCCCAAGGACGAGCCTTTGGGAATCTTGGCAATACACACTACCTCCTTGGCAACTTCAGAGATGCAGTCATAGCTCATGAGCAGGTAAACGGAAGGCCTCGGAGCCAGATCATTTCGTCAGAGTGGAGGACAGGGATTGGAGGGCCTTCAGTTCCCTTGTGTCTCTCTCTGATGAAGGTTTTCTGTCCCAGCGTCTCCTTATTGCCAAAGAGTTCGGAGATAAAGCAGCTGAGAGGAGAGCATACAGCAACCTCGGAAATGCATACATATTCCTGGGGGAGTTCGAAACCGCTTCCGAATACTACCGGTTAGTCGAGCATCTTTGTGGATAAGTGTAAAATGAGTAATTATGCATTCTGTAAAATAACAGTGGGCTTTGAGGGTGAGACCTGGTTATTGATGTGTGCCAGCAGCAGGATGAGGCTCCCAGGCCTGCCCTCACCTGAGGCAGCCATCAGCATCTGGAGTTGGGGGTGCCAGGAGAACTGGGTGAAAGGGAACGTTAAGTACTTTGCTGGTACACAATGCTCAGGAAACACTGTATGTGAATTTGCAGTCTTCCTGTCTCCCTCCTGAGTGCTGTCACTGTGGCATGCACCATCAAGGTAGCCTTTTACCTAATACTTAATAGCAGCAGTATGGCTTCCTTTGTGGTGCATTGTTGTGGTGGTGGTTGTTTTCTTTGTTTTTTGAGACAGGGTTTCTCTGTGTTGCTATGGAGACTGTCCTGGAACTTGGTCTGAAGACAAGGCTGGCCTCGAACTCACAGATCGCCTGCCTCTGTCTCCCTAGTGCTTTGATTAAAGGCTTTTGCCACCAACACCCAGCAGAACAAATATTTCTTAAGAAGAGAAAAAAATAGGACTGGGGAGATGTCTTTATGGTTTTTTATTATTTTTATTATTATTATTATTATTACTTTTTACCTTTAAAACTTTTTGTTTAAAGTTCTAAACTTCTAAACTCCTTTATAAACCTGTTTAGCAGGTAGGATGTGTATAGGTATTTGCTTTATTTCATCTAGTTACAAATGTTGAGAGGCCCAAAGAAGGTGGTAACAAAACTAGGTCTTGTCTGAAGAGTATTAAAGTTTAAAAAAAAAAAAAAAAAAAAAAAAAAAAAGATAGATCTTAAAGTCACTGACCACTGAATTTTTCCCTCCTGCCCCGCCCCTTAGCCAGCAGCTCTCCCTCTCCACCTGCCCCGCCCCTTAGCCAGCAGCTCTCCCTTCCTTGCCCAACATGGACTCCACCAAAGCTAAGGCTCTCTTTACCGGCCAGCCCCATTGCCAGCTTGAGCATTTGTGTCAGGGCCCCTCTAGCCCAATAGGTTGGAAACAGATGGTAGCAGGGTCTAACCCACTTCATGTATCTTCTAGACTGTAGGGCTTTCTCTTTGAATGCAGATTTGAGACTGAACCAGACACACAGGGGCTGATTTGTTCTGACACTTAAGAGATTCCTGTGTACAGAATTAGTTTGTCATCAAAACAACAACAAAAACAATGCTGGCTTTTTGGTGTTTGCCTTTCTGTTACTTCACAAAGAAAAATCTGGGTGCATGGCATATGCCCTTAATCCTAGCACTCATTAGGTGTAGGCCAGCAGATCTCTCTGAATTTGATGCCAACCTGGTCTACAAAGTGAGTTTCAGGCCTGTCTGAGGTACACTGTCTCAAAAACAGAGAAAAAAAAAAAAGAGCTGAAGTTGCTTTGGTCATCTAAAACATTAAATGATGCTGTTTTTCTTTAAACTTCTATTCATGGTTAGTATTTATTGGTTGACTATTGATTACCTCAGTGGTTCTCAGCCTTCCTAATGTGACCCTTTAATACAGTTCCTCGTTGTTGTGAGAACCCCCAACCATAAAATTATTATATTGCTACTTCATAACTGTAATTTTGCTGTTATGAATCATAATTAAATGTCTGATATGCAAGATATCTATATGTGACCCCTGTGAAAACCACCTTATTAGCTAGATAGGAAATTTCCTTCTTGATTGTCATGTGAGGAATATAATTTACATTTTGATTTTAACTGTCAAATGTTCTATAAAGTCAAGAATACAGAAAAGTTTTCATTATTAAATATTGTACCTTTGTTAAATATTGAAATGTCCTGTTAGCAATTGGTTGGTGGCTTTTAGACTAAAGAAGTATGAGTTCACTGTGATAGCTTGCTTCCCCACAGCAAGTAGGCTAGAACTCAGCAATTTAGCCTTTGTTACAAAAACAGGTTAGTGATGGTTTTGGAACTCACCCTTAGAATTGTCTTCAGGCCTGTGTAAAAGCATGTGAACTGAACTTTTCAGGATACAATGCAGTGGCTTGGTAAACAGAACTAAGTAATTGAATTCAGTTCTAGAATGGTTTTTGATCATTTGTAAGTCAGCTATGCAGAAAATAATGGTGGACCAGAAACAGCTGTACTGTGGGGTCTTAAGGCATTTCCTGAAGTCTCAAAATGCAGATGAGGACCAGCCAACCCTTTAAAGCATGGAACCTCTCAGGATGACAGCTCTGGAGTTATGTATATAACGTCAAATTTGTGTTCTTGAAAAGGCCTGTCTTATTTAAATTTTTAAGTAATTATGGGTGGTATGAAGTAATTGTACTTTTGGCAGAAATTATGGAAAAGGGTCATTTAGATTACTAAATCCAAAGGCATCTGTAGGTTTAAGCACTGATAGGGTTTATATGCAGACTGATTCCTTTCAACCTTCTTAGAAACCTTGTAAGGTATTCCTCCCTCCATTATATGTATGAGAAAGCTGACAGGGCCCAAGTAGCTTGCTGTAGAGCACACAGCTAGCAGTGGTAGGAGCTGAATCCGACTCCAGGCCCATGTTCTAGTCTCTTACACCTTCTTGCTGACAGTACCGCACGTGTTAGGTAGAATTTGGGTATTGTCAAGTGAAATGCTTGGTATTTTTTATGAATCATTGACTATAAACCTACAATAAAGGATTCTCCCTAAATATTATGTTGACAGATAGTAAAGATAGGAGCAAAGACAAATATGAGGGCTTGAGTTCGACCCCCTGCCCCCACCTAAAAAATTAGGCATAGTGGTGTTAACTGTAACCCCAAGTGCTCGGACTAGAGATGCAGAGACGAACATCCCTGGGGTTTGCTGGAAGACACCAGGCTGATATCAACCCTGTGCCTCCACAATACATAAGCACACACATATGTGCACAAGATGGCTCTTACATGAACATGTGTAAGTCATTGCCAGCACAAAGGGATGAGATCTTCTAATATCTGAAATAGTTCCACTCTCTAGAGGCATTTGATCTCATGCTTTGGCACGCCTTTATTTTGTTGAGCTATTAGTGCTTGTAAAGTCTGAATCTGGTTTTTCAGTCTTTAAAAAACATCTTTTCACTTTTTCTAAAGTAATGGGAAAATATACTGAACTCTCAAACAGACTTATTTAAAAGGTGACTGAAAGCAACAGAGATGGAAAATGCCAGCATTCAGTTCTTAGAACCACATTTGAAATGAGCATTATGTGAACTGGTTTCTCTTAGGAAGACACTGCTGCTGGCTCGGCAGCTTAAAGACAGAGCCGTGGAAGCCCAGTCTTGCTACAGTCTTGGAAACACATACACTTTGCTTCAGGACTACGAGAAGGCCATCGATTATCATCTGAAGCACTTAGCAATTGCTCAGGAGCTCAAGGACAGGTAAGTTACATTGTTTCTGAGTTTGGTATCTGCAGATGTGTTATTCAATTCTGGTTTTTTGCCTTTGCCTCCCGAGTGCTGGGATTACACTGGGGTCACTGCATATTTTTAAAGACTGTTGCCAGGTTTTAGGGTTTGGCTTTGAGTTTGGTACTAAGTATTCCCATTTCTCTGTCTAGAATCCTCATTGCTCTGTCTGAAGGCTAAGTAAATCCAAAGCATGCTTTAACCCTTTAATTATTGCTTGGTTGCATTTATTCTGTACTCTTTGGACCTTGTTTCGGATAACTGTGTTAATTTTGAATTCATTTTAGAATTGGTGAGGGGAGAGCATGTTGGAGTTTAGGAAATGCATACACAGCTCTGGGAAATCATGATCAAGCAATGCACTTTGCTGAAAAGCACTTGGAAATTTCAAGAGAGGTATGAAGCAGAAGAAATCACTGCCAGGCCTGTTGTCATTACAAATCAGTGATGGGTAGAGTGTGTGTGTATAAAGCAGATAGGTGACCATATTGCCTTGACCCGGGGAGACAGTAAGATGAGCTGAGGCATGTGGAAATAGGATCTTACCAAAACACTCCATCTTCTTACCCTCATTCTCACGTAGAGGAACATCATGGATTTTAAATAAAAAGTTGATATTTAGAATCAAGGACTGGCTCTTGTTACACCTGATAGCTGTTTGAGCTTAGATATTTTTGTATGTGAAATGGGAATGGTAATAGATACTTGGGAATTGGTTGGTTTTTTTTTTTTTTTTTTGCTCCAGTTTTGTTTTGCTTTGAGACAGGGTTTCTCTATGTAGCCCTGACTATCCTGGAAATCCCTCTGTAGATTAGGCTGGCCTGGAAATCACAGAGATCTGTGTCTCTGCCTCCTGAGTGCTGGGATTAAAGGCATGAACCACCCCCGCCCCTCCCATGGGATCTGTATACACACACACACACACACACACACACACACACACACACACACACACACGCGGTCGATCTAACACGCTTGTGGTTACAGGTTGGGGACAAGAGTGGCGAACTGACCGCTCGGCTGAATCTCTCAGACCTGCAGATGGTTCTTGGTCTAAGCTACAGCACAAATAATTCCATGATGTCTGAGAACATTGAACTTGATGGCAACTTACATGGTAAGTAGCAGCTTTAAAAACCACTTCTTTATGCTGAAGATTGGCTTCACGTTGAGCAAAGGGAAGGGTCTTTTAGGCGGCTGACGAAGCGTCTGCTGTACTCAGCGTGTGTGACAAGTGTAACTCCTCCCACCTTTGTGGTTGTTACAGTTCAGTTACCCCATCAACACAGAACATAGCGTTTTATAATTCTTATTGTGAACATAGCAATGCTGAAGGTATAATTCTTTCCTTTGGTTAAAAAAAAAAAAAAACACTCAAATGCTGTTAAATTAACCTGAAGGTTAATTCAGAAATCCATAAATATGAAGATGCTAGAACAAAAACACTTGGTCTGCCCCTTTGCATTTCAAGTAGTTATAATATATGTGATTTTTAGTAAGTTCTTTTTCTCTCCCGTTTCACTTCTGCTGAAATAGCTTGGGATTGAGGTCTCTTTTTTAAATCAGAAAACTCAGGAAATCTACCTGTACGTGACTCTGAAATACATTTTTAAACTTGGTTCCATGAGCCGCAGACATGGCTCAATGGGTAAAGCACCCACTGAGAAGTCTTACGACCTGGTTCAAGCCCCAGAACCCACATGGTAGAAAGAGAGAACTAACTCCTAAAGTTGTCCTCTGACCTCTACATTGGCACTGTGGGCACATGTCACACCACCTCAACAATAAATAAATAAATAAATAAATGTAGCTTTGAAAATATATTCATTCCTAAGCTTAAATTCACAATGAGGGCTAGAGAGATGGCTCAGTGGTTAAGAACACTAGTTACTTTCCCAGAGGCCTTGAGTTCAAGTCCCATCACTGTCATGGCAGCTCCTAACTGTAACTCCTAGTTCCCTTAAGAGGGAATGAAGTATTTTAAAAAATTATAGACCCATTTGGATAGTTGGCTATTTGGACTATTAATAACCCAAAAACTAACCAAAAGGAGATAGTACTGGATCAGACAGATATGCTTAAGATAAAAGGTCTGTGGCAAGGGTGTGGCTCCGCTATAGGGAAGCTTACATAGCATGTGCAAGGTCTTGCATGGATCCCTAGCACTGGGGAAAATAAGGAATGTGATGGCAAATTTGTATACAGTGGGGCTTACACAGGCAGATTTATATGTTGTTTATATTTTAAAGCTGGATGTTAGGAATCAGCTATGCTTTATATTATGCCCTTTTGTTCTTGGTGTAGTGGTTTTGTTTTATTTGTTTTGTTTGTTTTAAAGAAGGTCTTGCTGCTGGGTAGCCCAGGCTGCCCTTAAACTCACTATACTCTTCAGTGTGGCTCTGCATTTGATTCTCCAGACTCAGCCATCCTAGTGAAGTGAACAGCCATGTAATGTCATGTCCATGTACATTGTGTTTTTAAAAAAAAAAATACCGCGTAGGTGCTGGAGAGATTGCTCAGTGATCAGGAGGACTGGCTGCTCTACTAGTGGACCTGGGTTCAGTTCCCAGCACCCACAAGGTGGCTCACAATCGTCGGTAACTAATTCCAGGGGCACTAGACACCTCTTTCTGGCCACCTTAGGCACCAGACATGCATGTGGGGCAGACAAGACACACATACACATAAAATAAATCATTAGAAAAATTATCACATAATTTTAAAAATATTGTTTGGTTATAGAAACTCTGTACTGAACAATATATATGGTCAAAAGCTGTTTTTGAGAAACTTTGCTTTTGTTTGACTTGTGGTAGTGAACCTGTCTGGAACTAGGAAACTTTGCAAAAACTGTAGAACTGGGGTGTCCTTTATAATTCTATCAAAACTTAAGTGCCTACAGCCTTCCCATGATTATACTCACTTAAACCGCAATGTGTTTGGGTTTCTTTGAGACTACATAGAGAATAGGAACCAGTCATTATAAAATTCGTTTTCTAAATCTAGGGGTAATGTTAGTAACCAGTTGTTTGCCTGCAACCAGTGTGGCTTCTGACATGAAAGTATTTAGAGGGACTGTCTATTTTTATGTAGAGTGGAGAATAATTACTCTTTTAAAATGTTTGTGCTCCTTCCATGAGGATTTGTGAATCAGATGTTAGAATGGAATCATGTAACGATGCCAAGTTTGTATTCTGAAGGGCTCCCTGGTTTATTTGAATTAATTTGTTTTTTTACAAAGGTGCACGCTCCAAGCTGGGACGAAGACACAGTATGGAAAATATGGAGCTTATGAAGTTAACACCAGAAAAGGTTGGTAGGTTTATGTTTTAAATTTCCATGAACTGTAATATTTCAATAACTTTTAAGTAAAAGAGGTTCAGCCTTGTCCTATGTGGATATCACTTAAAAATTTGCTTTTAAATAGAACCAGTAAAGTGTCCAGTGCAAAAGGATTGAGTTCAGCATGTTGTCATGTGCTTAATAAAGATAAATGCATATATATATATAATTTTTTTTTCTTTGTAAGCTCATGTAACATTTCTGGAAAAGTACATAACTATTACACTAGCTGCTTCTGCAAAGTGCCTGGAATAGGCTGGAAGTATTTTATAAGCTATTTTGAACTATTTGAACATTTTGCCTTGTTAAAAAAGTTTTTAATTGAAAGGATACCAGGTAGAGTAGAAGCAAGAGCAATACTTCTTGTCATTCAGTTAAGTAGCAACGTCATTGCAAAGCTGTGTGTGAACGTGTGTCTGTGCATCCCCAGGCCACATATGTGGAAGTCAGGGAACAACTTTGTTCTTCAACCTTTTAGTAAAGAAGACATTTATGTGTGCCAGCGAGTGCACAGGTAAAAGTCAGAAGACAACTTGTAAGAGTTGGTTCTCCCGCATCAAACCCAGGCCATTAACCTTGTTAGGAAGCAGCTTTACCCACAAAGCTACCCTGCCAGTCCCCACCTTGCTTTTGGAAACAGCCCACTCCCTCCCTCTTCTGCATAGACTAGCCCAGGCTAGCTAGCCCATAAGCTTCTGGATGATTTTCATGTGCCCCTCCCTCCCATCCCCTCCCCCATAGGGAGCTCCAGGATTACAGATACACACTACTACTGGTTTTTTTGTTTTTGTTTTTTTTTCCCCCGGTTCTGAAACCCAAAGCTACAGTACCAGTGCTAAGGACCATTCCCCCACCCCATGAAGCTTTTTCCCATCTTTTAGCTGAAGTACCTTTTATTCAAGATGCATCCTTACTAAACAGTGTTTTTGGTTTTTTGAGACAGGATTTCTCTGTGTAGCCTGGCTGTCCAAAACTCACTCTACATCAGGCTGGCCTGGAACTCAGAGATCCACCTGCCTCTGCCTCCCTACTGTGCTAGGATTAAAGGTGTGCGCCACCAACACCTGGCATGTTTGTTTTTGACAGTAGGTACAGAGAAGAGATTATAAATGGAAGATGTTATTAGAACAAATCAAGGTTATTTCCACTTTCATTCAGTTTAATTTACATTGTTGAAATAGGCCTTTGTTGCCTTTATTATAAAGTACTTTCTAAAACAATTCTATTTTACATCTTGGCTGCAGCCTCCCCACCCCCCACCTTCCTTCCCAGTCCCTCTCCCCCCATTCCCCACCTCCCTAATGTCCTCCTCTTCTGTCTCCATCCAGGAAAGGGGAGGTCTCCCATGAGTATCAATAAAATATGGGTCCCACAAGCCTGTAAAAGAGTCAGAGACAGCCCCTATTCCTTCTGTTAGGAGTCCCCCAAGAGGACCAAGGTACACAACTGTAACTAACATATATGCAGAGGGCCTAGGTCAGTCTCATGCTGGCTCCTTGGTTGTTGGTTCAGTCTCTGAGCCCCTATGAGCACAGGTTAGTTGATTGTGGGAGTCTTCCCATGGTGTCCTTGATCCCTTTGGCTCCTACACTCCTTTCTCCTCCTCTGTAGGATTGATTATAAAGTACTTTCTTATAAAATATTCTTTATAGCAACTTTAGGAAATTATAAGAAATCAGAAGAATCAATAATCTCTCATCCCAATGGTAACTTCAAATATTAATTGTCAAATATTTCATTTGAATATTAACAGCTGCTGTTTTCTAATAAGCAGTCATGCATCACGAACATCTTTCAGCGGGGCATGGTAGCAGGGCATCTGTAGCCCTAGCACAGCAGGCTGAAGCAGGATTGGATGCTGGAGGCCAGCAGAGACAAAGTGTGAAAACCAGTCTTTGCCTTCCCTTAAACTCTTCTGTTCTGTTGTTACAGCTAGCATATGGTTTATAAAATTTTGATACTTTTTGCATAACTAGCCTCTAAAACTCCCACAGCTTACCCTCTGATCTCTACATGTGTGTCATGACATACACACAGCAAATGTAATTTAAAAATGTTTCTAGAGGAAATAAGTTCTTCTTAAAAAATTGTGTGTGAGAGAAGGTGGGTATGTGTGAGACTTTTTTCTGAGAATTTACTTCATATTAGTAAAATCACTAGTTTTATCAACAAGTATATTTGTATTATATAAACTTAGATACTAATTCTACATATACTCACAAGTTTCTTGTTGTAAGATATATAATTTACATCCAGAATAATACTTTGCCATCTCTGACCATTCAAGATGTATTATTAACGGATTTGGGTAAACTTCATTTTCTTACTCTTACATTCTAAAAGCATTCAATGTGCATTTGATATGAGGCTGAGGCAGAAGGCTCACAGGACCAGCATAAGTGCCAGTAAAGCTACATAATGAGACTCTTGATCTGAAAACAAAACATACATAACAAAAAAGCCACCCAAGGACCTATGATCCTTCATGCTGATAGTCACTGTGAAGGTGGGGTTTTCATGCCTTGCTTTTCACTTAAAATTTATAGGTACCAAATTGGAACAGTGAAATCCTCGCTAAACAAAAACCTCTTATTGCCAAACCTTCTGCAAAGCTGCTGTTTGTCAATAGGCTGAAGGGGAAAAAGTATAGAAGCAGCAGCAACACTAAAGCTCTTCATGACGCCAGCAACTCCATCGACCACCGAGCTCCAAAGCCTCAGAAGGTATTAAATCAGGAGTTTAGACCTTAACACCCAACTGTAACACTTTTCTTGTAGTCATACCAAATTGTCAACAAATGGGTAATATATATTAGTCAAAGAATGTGTCTTTCAGTCTTTCCTGGTTCTCAGCTAGGACCTACTCTGATTATAAATTACTCCATTGATTTGGACATTAATTACTATTTTAAGTCACTGTTGCAAAACTATTTTACTGTTTGCTAGTAAGACTAATTTATGTTTGAAATCACAACAAATTTAATTCAGATATTCAAGGTTTTATTTTTAATGAATTAGTTTTACAGCACTAGACCTAGTAGAACAGAAGCCAGTGAATTTTTTTTTTAATCTTCATGGAATTCTAAATAGACACTTAGAAAAGTATTTAGTAGCACCAGCTTTTATTTCATCCTATTACTGAAACCTAACTGCTTTCTTATTAAAAGTATACCAGGTTTTTGAATTTAACTTACTATAAAATGAAGACACTTTGGGCTTTTGGTCAGTATCAAAGAACTTTCTAAGCACTCCAAATGAAAGGCCCCTCCCTCCTTTCTTCAAACATTTAATGAGGGTTTTTTTTTTCAGGGTTGTCTTTAATAAAAAGAACTGGAGGGGATGGGATTTCCTGAGGATTTATGCATTTGATTCCTAGTTCTGGTGTCCCCCACATGGGAAAAATCCTTTCAGATTTTAGGAAATTAATTTTTGTAAACTGGAAAAGCAAGTATAGTTTACTTAAATTCTATTGTGAAGTCATTGAGCCTGGGGTGCCTCTATATTACTAATACAGTAGCACGATCACATTCCCTTCTGCAAAGACCACATGCTTACAGGCACTCTACACTATATCATGTAGCTTAACCATGCAGTGGGTTCCACCCACCTAGGTCTGCATTTCTCTGGAAATTGAAGTGTTTTTTTCCTTGTAGTGGAAATTAAATCTAGAGTCTTAAACAAGTTGTGTAATCCATCACTGAGCTCTAGCTCCTGAACGTCTATAAAATTTTATTTGGGACACTTACCAAGTTTGCCAGACATGGCCTTGAACTTTGTGATCCTCCTGCCTCAATGTTTAAGAAGTTAAGATCATAGTTATGAGTGTCCAGGCTAAAGATATATTAAATACAGGAATTAAAAGTGATTTGTTGTGGGGTCAATATGGGAGCATTTTATTACCAGTATTGCCACTTGAATTCTTTAAAATAAAGGCCAGTTTTTTGTTTTTAATCATGCATTTGATTACATCATGATGTTCACAGATGACCTAAGGATAAAGGTGAGTAACTAAGCATACTAGATTTTCTGTTTTAGAAAACCAGTGCAGACACTATTGGAGATGAAGGATTCTTTGACTTACTAAGGCGATTTCAAAGCAACAGGATGGATGACCAGAGGTGCTACTTACAAGAAAACTGCCCCACAGCATCCACAGCAGCAGCTTCTACTACCCCCAAGATGATGAAAGGTTAGCCATCTTTACTGCTTCAGTTTTAGTTCATTTTATTTGAGGCATAGCCCAGGCTGGCCTCGAATTCCTGACCCTCTTGCTTCCAAGTGCAGGGATTACAGGCACCATCATGCCTGCTTCTCCCCAGTTTTAACTATCATTTCTTGTACGTCTCATTATCGGAAATACAGTAAAAGGCCCCATAATCATAGTATGTGGCACTTAGGAGTGTTAAAGTGAATTCAAAGCCAGCCTGGGCTAAGTGGTAGAGCAGTGTCTAGCAGGTAGTAGGTCCTCTGTCTGCAGCACCATACAAACACAAGGTAGCTATTTGTGCAATATACAAATAACAAAGCATCTATTTCATATCTGAAATTTAAAAAGTCTAAAATACATTACTTATTGTTATATTTCCCTACTAAAAGATTGATTGGTCAGTGTACACCTTTGGTTGCAACAGCAGGCCAGCCTGGTCTACAGAGTGAGTTTTAAGACAGCTAGGGCTACAAGAGAAACCTTATCTTGAAAAAACAAAGATTGACCAGTCTTTTCTTCCATGCTCTGGATGTTAAAACAAACATTGCATGAAATTATATAAGGAAAAACCAACACCATTTGTTTATGTGCTAAAATACAGCCCATGCCTGTTATTTTGGGTCTGAGTGCATCTCAAGCAGTGGCCTGCCCACAGCAGGTGGAGAATGGTGAGCACACAGGTGTTTCAGCACATGGTTAACATTTACGTGCTTTTTTCTTTGCCACCTGTCCATAGCACCGTCTGTTTCTGTGGTATCCCCCAACACAGATGAGTTCTTAGACCTTCTAGCCAGCTCACAGAGCCGCCGTCTAGATGACCAGAGGGCTAGTTTCAGTAATTTGCCAGGGCTCCGTCTGACAAAAAACAACAATCAGTCTGTACTTGAGCGCCTGATGAGAAATGACAAGAGCGAGCCTGATGAAGACTTCTTCGACATCCTTGTGAAGTGTCAAGTAAGTGTACACACATTCCATCTGTAGAATAGTACAGGCAGCTCTGGCACAAGGAAGGGCTCATTGTGATCATTATTATTTTACCTGTCTACATTCAGAGCACCATGGAACACCACTAACGTTACAGATCAATTTGGGATATCAAGGATGCTCTTGCAGGGTCCTGCGTTTTTAGTGGGAAGACAGAGGGCAAGTGTGTACATTGTGCTAGAGCCAGACAGGCATGCAGTGGTACCTACTGTAAAGAAAACAAAGGATGAAGGGGCAGTGGATGGTCAGGATGGGTAGTGACTGGGAGACATCTGTTTTGTACATAGTTGGTTAGATAAAACCCTTCTGGATTGCCATTTAAAAACCATTTGTGCAAATAGCTTCAAAAGTAAAATGTAACCTAGTGCCTACAGTTTGTTGCCCTAGGTCATTTAGAAATATATACAAAGCCCTGCCCCTGTAAAGTCTGGGAAGCTATTTCTGTTAAGATCCCAATCTTGCAGTTGCCCTTGCTTTGCGGTGTCACAATATACTTATGCAGCCCATTTCTTCCTAATACTACATTCTCCTTCCATCAAGTGTCTGAAAAAGGCCAAAAGAAACACTCATAGGTGATGTCAGACATTACAGCTGGGCACTGCCCTTCCTGGTCATTGTGTTTTAATTTCTCTCTATCTTTAGGGGTCCAGATTAGATGATCAAAGATGTGCTCCACCACCTGCCACCACAAAGGGGCCAACCGTTCCTGATGAAGACTTTTTTAGCCTCATTTTACGCTCTCAAGCTAAAAGAATGGATGAACAAAGAGTTCTTTTGCAGAGAGATCCAAACAGAGACACTGAGCTTGGACTCAAGGAACTTTTGCAAAACAATGCTTTGTTGGAATTTAAGCATTCAGGAAAGTAAGTAGCAAACCACTAGATGCTGTGGTATTTCCTACTAAAGTCGACTAGTTAGTTCCCTTTGGACCACTGCAGGGAAATTCAACCTTTTCTAAAAGGAAGAAACTATACAACACTGTAGTAGTTACCATGTTTTTAGGTGTAAACGCTGAAGTACTCAGGGGCTGACATTCTTGTAGACGCTTGTTTCAGGGCAGAATGTCCTGTAGGTGCTCCAGCAACTTACCCTTAGATTCCTTGACTAGCATTTGTGAACTAGGAATTTAAATGAACCCTACATTACAATTCAGTCCTCTTACTGTAAGAGCTGACTTTTTTATACTTACCCTTGAATATAGTGGATTGCATTGTTTAGTTGGAAATAATGTAAATGTCCTATGTAAAAAAATGAAAAATAGTCATAAAATTCTAGTTTCTTTAAGAAAAAACTATATTCAATATATTTTTAGGCAAAGCCAGTGGGAGAGATAAGAAATAAATTACTTTTCACGTGCTTTGGGCTATTTGTCTCTTATTACATAATACTGATGGGAAAAAACAGAAAAAACAGAAAATCATTTGGTATGTTTGGTCAAAAACACAAAGTATATAAGCAGAAAACACATGAAAATTTACACATGAAAATTCACAAAGGGCATTGGTTAGGCCCTCAGCCCCCATTAGACCATGCCATCATGTAATGTTTGCTTTTACAAGACAATGTTTATTTTGTGTTTACAGTGTTCTTAAGACCCTGTAAGCATTAGACCCATTTTAAAAAGTGCTTTAAACAGCTACCTACCCTGTTCTCATTTTCTTAAAAGCCAGTTACAATATGAGTTCACCTCAATGACAAGTTCTTTCTAGTCATCTGAAACAGCCTTCTCTCTTCTGCAATAAACTGGCCTTGATATGTTCACTTTGTTTTTAATCAAGTCTTCCCTGAATTGCTGTAATCATTCAAGAACAGCATGTTGCTTTGCTAGCTGTCAAAGTAGATTCCATTCCCAAATGGGTATCTGTAATGGAAAAGTACAAAGATGAGATTGTAGAAGTGTTCACATTTTGGATTAAAAATAATCAGTAGTGCAACAGCACTGCCTTTCCTCTCAGGAACATCTGTTATATGGGAGTGCAAATAACAGTTAGGGTGAATGGGTCCAGTCCACAGAGATAACTGCTTCTATGCACAGATGTTCAGAGTCTAAATAAAACTATATGCATCCATTTATTACATGTCTGCTATGATAATGTCTGCTATTGGGAATTTTTACCTTCCTGATAAAATACTAAAGACATTTATGATAAACAAGAAACACAAACTAAGTCTTTCAGATACCCAAGTAATAACATACATCTAAAGAAATCAACATCAACCGTTCTGAATGTCCTTGCTAAAATAGCATAACTGATAATCTCAAGATAATTTCTTGAGTGCTATCATTGTTCGGAAAGCAGCTGAATAAAATGTGCAGTGTGGATATGGTTACAACAAAGGACACCTGACTAAGTGCATAGAAAGACATAAATTGTTTTTTGATTGACAATTTTTCCACAGTAAATACATCTTGTTCTCTACAGCTCTCTGAAAACCAGAATTGCACTTTGCCAAGAGAATGTGGCTTGCCCTAATAAAAACTGCATAGCATCAACTGCTGGGTCTTGAAAAATCCAGCACCTTGTGGTGGAGAATAAAGCCATTATCAAAGTCACTGATAAAGTGAGAAACTGAAATATTGATAGAACCAGGCCATCCTCGGGTTTGTCTTAGTGAGACCCAATGTAAAAGGTGACAATGAAGCAGGCCTGATAACCAGAAAGTCACATTGTTCAGCAGGTGGCCTACTGTAGTTGCCAGCCCGCATTAAACACCCATTGCTATGGAAACACTGAATCTAAGTCAAAACCAACCAATTACTCTGTTAGTAAACTAGGTCTCACAGGACCTTCCACCAGTTAACATATACTTTGATTAATTGGTTCTTCTAAATGCCTGTTAACAAAATTATTTCATCACTGTCCTTAACTACAGTATATTTTGCCATAGCATCATCTAAACATGTACATAACCCTGTTCTAAAATTATGAGGTACATCTTAATATACAAGAGATTGATGGTATGTAAAAAATTAATGTAAAGCTGGCAGCTTTGTATAAATTTCAATATATTTTTAGGGGAAAATGAAGAGTTAGTACTTTACAGACTTCAAAGATGACTTCCACACGGGCCGCTGACAGGATCAGCCCCACATGCTGCACTTGCTGGGCTGTGAGTTATGCCTCCCTGGGGGCTGCACTCAGAGTCTGGCTTCAGTGGGTCCTCCTTTATGGGTGAGCCTTCTGCAGTCCCTGCAGCTTGGTCAGAGACAGCCTTGGTGGTAGACTGGCTGTGTTCTGTAGGGATGCTTTCTCCTGAGAGTTCACCAATTTCTTTGAGGTTTGTATTCACGATGGATGATTTATGCTTGAAAATACAGAATTGTATTTAATAAAATGTAAATGTTTCATTGCCAATTCTTATCCCAATCTATTGTAGTGTGCTCCAAACATTTTAAAATCCCAGCTCTAGAGCTGCATCATCATTAAAGCACTAAGCCTCCCAGAACTGTAGATGGAAGGATGGGGGGACTGGGAAGGGGGTTTACTGACCCTGTTTAGGAGAGGTCAAGAGGATTGGCTACAAGGAATGGATACTGTCTCTCCCCACCTGGTGAGAACAATCACTTCATATCTATTGAGCCTGATTTAAGTTCTAGGTGCGAATGAATAAAGGAGCAAAACACAAATACAGCTCCCATAGGAACCCACACTTAAGTGTGGGAATGCAGCATGCAAGAAGAGCATTAATTACATTTGAAGAACACACTCTATAGGGAAAAAAAAATGAGGTGGATGATAATTATGATTAGATGGAAGATTGAGATGAGGTGAATAAAGGCTGAAGATTTTGTGTGTGCACATATGTGCTCAGCAATTTAGACAGCAAACCACAGAAGCAGACGAAAGGCAGAACAAGCACAGAGGAGAGCAGATGATTAGTAAGGTGGTACATGAGAGGCACAGCAGAGCAGCGAGTTCCCAGGCTGGGGAAGATGCCTTTAGAGGGGTTTAGAATGACCGGTCATCAACAGCTATAAAAGCTGAAGGAACAGTCTCAGAATATCCAGCTACATTAATACCTGTAAAAAGAACTCATGCCTGTCATTTCTAGAGTCTCTCATACTTGAGAGCTTTCTCAAAGGTTTCTAGGTGGAACTCATTGCAAATGGCAATACCAATTCCTGTATCAGGCAGAAAGGAAATGTCCCTTTAAAATAAACCAATAGTGATGCTATAAAATGTAGTTCAGTGGCCTAGCATGTGTGAGACCCCAGGTTCAATGCCCAGAACTGCTGATAAACAAAAATCAATACCTCAGCTAAAAAGTCCAGTCTAGCCGACTGTGCTATTACTTTCTTCTACACTAAAAAACGATAGGGATTCTGTTCAGAGAAGGGGAAAGCAGGGCTTCTGATCCCTGCCCAACCCACTCTTCCAGGCTGGGCCACCAGAGCTCTGCACTAGTCCCCTAGCACTCTTAGGCCCTCAGTGAGGCCTTCTCTGATCCTGTCAAAGCAGACAGTTCATTCTCACTGGCGTCCTGCTCATTTTCATAGGAAACACACCTGCCATCTGTTGTAAAGAATACAGTTAAACGGTATTTAACATAAACAAACCTCATTTTCTGAGGATGCTGAGCTGGTGACAAAAATGAAAAGGATAACTACTAATCCTACCACTAGAGACTTGGCAGAGGGTAAAGAACAAACACAAATCTCTGTAAGGTCTTGGGCCTAGAGTGAACAGGCAGCAAAATAAACAATTGCTGACTTACGCTGGGTACCATTTCGGGATGCTCTTGTGCCTCTGTGTCAGGTAAATCAAATGCCTGGAGCACTTCAGGGCTCTTGTTGCCAGTGTCAAATCTCACATCAACGTGTCTCTGTCTCAAAACATCTCTTTCACACGCATGCGTTTTGTCATAAGGGCCTTGCTCGATGGAGCCAGCTTGGCCCCTGTAAGAGAAATCTGCATCACCTGCTCCACCGTGGAGTCTATAGTTGGGTTCCGTCTGCTGTCTTCTGTCACCTGGCTCAAGTGCCCAGGGAGGTTCTCTTTCAGGACCAGTCACGTGTCTCAGCATGGTAACTGACCTTCCAGCACCATAGAAGAAGCTCTATAAAGAAATGAAATAATTCTGAAGATTTAGTGACTGACGGGTAAGGAAGGAGCTATTTTATTCAGGATTTAACAAAATCATCTTAGCATTTGTGGATATAAAAACTGTTCATTTCACTCTTTAAAAACTCAGAGGACAAAGTAGCCAATGAAATGTACTAAACTCAATAGTACATAAACATTGCAATCAGCTTGATATACTTTGAATTCATAACAAGAGTATTCTTAGACCTAGCCATTTAAATTAGAAAGTTCTAGAAATACAAATTTAAAAACCTGGTCATTGCCCATGTTTCTATTAACACTCATATAGGGCAGATGATGAAAACTACTAACCACTGAACCACATAATCAATCATGCACCAAGACAAAACCCAAAAGAGAATAATTTCGTCAGTGCATACAGCACTGTAATTCCAAATCGCTGGGGAGTCACTTTTTTTTTTTTTTTTTATTCAGACAGCAAGTGCTTTGGGAAGGTCTTGGCCATAAACAACAAAATGCTGAACCAACTGCAAGAGAACTACGAGCAATATTTTTAATAAATATCAGACACCCCCACAAACTCAACTGCTTTTCAATACACACACACCCCTTTCTGTTGCAAAACTCAGATTAGAATAAAGCCTCATTTCACTACAGAGGACACAATCAACCTTCTGTGTATTCAAGTTAAATTTAAAAAGAAATTATTCTAAATCATTGCTATGGTGCCTACAAACACAAGAACTACTGATTAGAGGAATATATAAAATCTCAACTCATTAAAAATCACCTTATACCTCTGAGTACAGTATTAACCCAAAGAAATCTAATTGCTTTAAATTGCCTTCTTTTTTATAAGTCACAATCTTGTTCATTATCAGCAATTAGGCTAGTGTACTAACCAGGACAGCCAATGCCATAATCACCAGCACTGGAATCTGCAGTAACACTGGAATCTCCTTCATGAGTGCTTGAATGAATTCACCTGTTCCTTTTCCAATGTGCTTTAATGGTTCTGTTACAAAGTTAGTGAATGTAATTGCCAGAACCTAAAACCAAAGATCAGAGCAACTTCTTTAAAAGACAGACATCCACATGCAAAACTTCACTGTGCGCTCAGGCTCAAATTACACAAATTAAAATGCACATTTCTGTGTATTGTTTTGAGAGTGGGACTCTCATATAGCTCAGACTATACCCTAATTAGGCCTTGAACTCCGCCCTCCCACCTCTGCTAGGATTGATAGGTACAACTCCATGGCTACCCAAATTTGAAGACCAATGTTTAAAGGAAGTAGTTTTTCCTAGAACAAGGTTTATTTTTAACCCTATTAATCCTTTACAAAAGCAAAGAATTTGTGATACTGTAATTATTACAAAATACACTATACCTTTGTTGGTGGAACAAACCAAATAGGGTTGACTAATAAGAGCTCATAGTACTTTTGGCATGGGTCATCCTTGTAGGTCCATGAACTTCTAAACCATTCTACGTAGAGAAACAGACAATCAGTTAAGGAAAAACAAAGTTGTATTTCACAAATTACTTTGGTTTTTTACCATCCTTGCCCAACCACTAGTAAATTTCAAGTTGTTTTAGGTTTTAAAAAGACTCTGTAATGTTGTATTTAATATCAAGTCCAAAATCATATTTTCAAAATCCATTCAAATTTGACAAATCTGATGGAGACAAAAAGAGTCTACTTTATAGATTTCCAAAGGGACAATAATTAGTTTTTTTATACACACAAATAAACATAAGTAAAACTGAGAAGTGTGAATAAGACTAGTACTTAATATCCTGGCTCAATAGTGTACTGTTGTAGCTGTATAAATGTAACTGGGAAAAAAATAGCTACTAATCTCTAATTATCTCAATAAAAATTCACTTTAAAAAGTCAACTCTGACAAAACTTTTAAGAGTCTCTTAATTTTTCTAAAGCAGCCTTATGCACATTTGGAAACTGCCCTGCACTAGAGGAGGCATATCGTCTTCTGAAGCCAAGAACCCAAGCTGAACTGGTCTACTCCCACAACTTAAAAAGGGGACAACAGGGGGCTGGAGATGGCTCAGTGGTTAAGCGTACTTGTAGCTCTTGCATAATACCAGATTCGGTGTACAGCACTCACATGGTGGCTCACCATCCATTAATTCCAGTTCCAGGGGACCCAATGCCTCCTGACCTCCTTGGGCAGCAGGCACACGTGTGATGCTCAAAACTACATGCAGGCAAAACACTAAACACATTTTAAAAATCTATAAAATGTTTTTAAGTGAATTTGGGACCTACTTGTATAATCAATTAGATTCTATCCTGTGTCAGTCACTACAGACTTGTGTTTATACTGAGCCTTTCAACATTAAACCATTCCAGTCTAGATTTTCAGTTACAGTGGTCAATACTAGTGAGAATTCTCACAAAATCTGGAAGGATAAACAAATTTTCACGTGGTTAAAAACAAAACCTAAGAAAGCTATAAAATGGTAGTTTTTGTCCATCTAAGGAGACTAAAGCTAAAACAGTTCTTATTATATCTAGAAAATGCTATGGGAGGTAATGAAAAGGGAGCCTGGGACCCTTCAGTCTAATGAGGGAGAGGGAGACATCCAAACCACACATACACAGCTGCTGTCTTCCCTGTGACTTTAGGTGAGTTTGTAAATCACTACAGTTTAAACTTAAGAATGCATGTTTTCTTTGCTTTCATTTTGTTATTATTTCACAAGGTGGGCAAGATTCTAACACAGAGCTACATCCCATCCCCTTTATCTTGAGACAGGGTCTTGCTAAATTGCCGAAGCTGGTATCAAACCTGAGAGTGTCTGGAGTAGCCGGATTACCCTCCCCCAGCCTTAGCGTGTGTGCCCTGTACATCCTCTTCTCATATTACTGGTGGGTTTTGTTTTCCCTGATTAACAGAATTCTACTTAAAATGCTGACAAATAAACAGACACCTTACCCCGGAGACTTCCAATCCAATCCATCTTCGCAGCACACACATCATTGAATGGTGCCATCTTGGCAACGTTAGCCTGATGCTGAGCAAAAGCTATCTGACCAGAACAAAGGGAGGCAAGAAAAAAGCTGACAATGAGGGTTTGGCTTGCAGATCCAACAGAATTTAGTCCAATATTCTACCATTTATCCAAGCAAGACTTTTTTTTTTTTTTTTTTTAAAGACATGGTCTCTCTGTGTAGCTCTGACTGTCCTGAAACTCATTCTGTAGACCAGGCTGTCCTCCTGCCTCTGCCTCACAAATGTGAGAACTGAAGACCCCCCCACACACACTATATCCAGCCTAAATTAAGAAAAACAACATTTTTAAAGACTGGTTATTTTTAGTTCATGGAAAAGCACTTTCCCCCCCTTCTTTTGGGTTTTTAGAGGCAAGGTCTTTGATGGCCCAGATGACCTTACTATGTAGCTGAGGATGACCTTGAACCCCTGACCCTCCTGCTTCCACAAGCCAAGTGCTTGACTACAGGTACACATTATCACACCCAGCTAGAAAAGCATTTTTGTTGTTGTTTTAGGTTTTTTTGGTCCCCTAGAACTCATTCTGTAGACCAGGCTGGCCTCAAACTCACAGAAATTCACTTGCCTCTGCCTCCCAAGGGATTAAAAGGCCACCACCACCTGGCAAGTATTCATATATAGATCATACCATGACTGAAAATATAAACAATTCAAGTTATTTCATAGTTCGTGATAAAAGGGTATTTTGCTCTGGTTAACATAAATGATTACTATCCAATACCGGCTGGAAAAACTGCATCGGTACTCAACATGTGCAGCTATTTACCCAGCACTTTTAGGAATAAGGGACCAACAGATGATGTCATGTTCTGAGAGGGTATACACAGCTTTTATGCAGAGTATGTGTAAGGAGGGGTTTCCAGACCTGAGCCTCTTTTTCATCCAGGGGCAGGTGTACAGTTTTCCTAAAACCACATTCCCAGGGGAACTCACTAAAGCAGTCAACTCTCCATCAAGTCCTATGTGTAAGTGGTTTGTTTCAGGACCACAGAAACCAGAGCAAAGGCTAAAGGAAATGTAACAATGATTTCATCAGAAACTCACTGAAGTCCTGACCCACCTTGTCAGGAAGACTAAGTTAAAATGCTGCCCCCCCCACCCCCCCGTGATTAGACTATTCTGTTAACAACAGTCCTTTTAAATTTCTGCAATCTTATTCCAATTTTGAAAGATGACTAAAAATGCTGGAAAAAAAGTTTGGGAAAAAAAATACATAAAAAACATCAACAGTCCATGTCCTTAATCCCAGCACGTTCAAGGCAGGCAGAGCTCTGAGTTCAAGGCTAGCTTAGTCTACACATCAAGACCCTCTCTTAAAAAAGTAAAAATTAGATAAAGATTTAACAATCATTATTCATAGGTAATAAGATTAATGTTGAGTTTTAAAAACTAGTTTTCCTGTATCTCTATTTTCTAATTTCTCACAGTGAACATACCTAACTTTTATATTCAAAAAGCCTAATTTTTAGAGATCATCTTTTCTATCATAATTTTGGTGTCATTTCTAAAAATAAAAGCTCATTTCCTGAATTATGAGTTTCTAAAATGTGTCTATTTTGCTCTGTGATGGCCAATAGTAAGCAGGTGACAAAAAGAACTACTTTTCTTCACTAACTGATCAGACCCCCAAACCACATAATCAATTTATGTACTTTACTGATGCTAATCCAACCACTATCTGAAACCAGACTGTTCTAAGAGTGGATTATAATCTCCGGTTACTATGAATTTACATTTAATTAAAACAAACAAATAAAAAACCCAAACTTATTTAATACCTTATATAGATATATCCAATTCCATCCCAAACCGAAAAGAAAACTGATGATAAAAACTCGTCTCAACTGCGTGTACCAGTGAACATGTGTCCATAGTTCCGTAGCCACCAATGCCACAATGCAGAGCAAACACAAGAGCACCTTATAAACAGAGATAGGAGTCAGTGTCATCACTAAGTGGTCTTCCCAACCAACAAAAACAAACCAAAACAAAAAGAAAGGTAAGTTTAAAATGGAGAAAAAAAGGCTAGCCTTGGCCATGGAGACAACTCAGCAGGTTAACACACTTGCTATCGATCCTGATGAGTTCAATCCCAGGACCCACATAGTAGAAACAGGACCAAATCCACAAGCTGTCCTTTGACTTCTGCACACTCTCTCTCTCTCTCTCTCCCTCCCTCTCTCTCTCTTTCTCTCTCTCTCTTTCTCTCTCTCACACACACACAGTATATAAAATAAGTGTCATTCTTAAACAGCCTTAAAAGAACTAGACTCAAACAGAATTATTTGTACAATTTCATTGCTTATTCATCCCTGAAATGAGCAACTAAGAACACATGCTCAACTATGTTGGCGTTTTGAAAGTACTTTTCCAACGATGCATCTATGGCACCCTCATGTCATCTTACCATAAATACATTATATGGATCCACGCCAAAAAAGTCTTCAAATTGCCACTTCCATGCTTCTGCATCATGGCACTTAAAATTGATTAAAATATCACTTAAGGCATCATCCAAGGCTCCTGGCTGCCACTCCCCTCCATTGAGGAACTTCTGAATGTCCAACAGTGTCTGTCTTGTGAGCAGAATCTCAGCATCATACCGCACATCAACTTTGTTTTCATCAGGCTGCATCAGTTACCAAAAGACAAACAGCAAGACGATTATTACATTGTTCAACAAAACATTAAGTTGAAAGCCAGTTTGGGCCAAATATGATTTCGCACACCTGCAATCCCAGTTCTCAGGAGGATCATGCAAAGAACTTTGAGTTCAGGACTAGCCTGGGCTACATACTGAGACCTTTAACACTTTGGGACTTAATATAACAAGGTATAAATAGTTCTAGGTGCCAGCAACACTAAAAAAAAAAAAAGTATTAATTTGTAATGTTTCATAAATATAATATATACTTATCCTCAAATGCTAGCATTAAATACCTGTAAAAAAGCACTAGAAACATTGCAGAATTCTTAAAAAAAAAAAAAAAAAAAAAAAAAAAGATACCAGGCACTTAACTAAGGCACAGTCACTCTCACTGTATGAAGAACACAGGTTCTACAAAGCCACTCGTAAGTGCTATACCACAGCCTTACAAGAAACACAGGGTTAGGTTCCTGTGCACCCCTTGGTCTCAACACTTGCCAACTGATTTGACACCTTAATTAAAAATATTAGAAACTCGTTACCACTGAACACACTGCCAACAGTCCTGTAATTCATGCCTGGATGAAGTTTATATAACAAGTTTTTCTGTAGGGCGCATCATAGGTTTCTTGTATGTAGGGATAGTAGGTGGCACTTCACATTTGGGAGACATTACAAATGATAAAATCACTGAAACACAGAAATCCTCCCTGCCATGAAGTGTGGAAAATGTAGCATGTAATAGGCCACACTAAACTGCAGGAATAAAAACAATGACCTGCAGAATTGGACCTGAAACAAAGCAGCAGAGTTTTGTTGCCTTGTTTTGCCTTACCAAACCAGAGCCTTGCACAGGCTAGGTCATAGTGTTACCATCAGGCAGAAAAGCCCAGCTCCCATTTCCCACGTATTTTTTATTGTATATTTGTTATTTTATCTTTTTTTAGAATCATTATTTCAGTTCGGGGAAACAAGACATGATGAAAGTATCAAGCAACTCAAACTTGCACATGTACAAGAATGACCATGGAAATAGCTCAAGGAGATGTACCTGAGTTTAGATCTCCAGCACCCACATTAAAACCCAGCTGTGGTGGTGCAAACCCACAGTCCTGCCCCTGAGAACATGGAGATAGGAGGATCCCAGGGGCTTGCTGGCCAGCTAGTCTTGCCCAGTTGGTGAGCTCCAGTTCAGTTAGAGACTTTGCTTCAGAAAATAGGGTAGAGAGTGATTAAGACACTCCAAATTGATCTCTGGCCTTCTCATTGTGAACACACATAAGACATATAACCTTATAAAAGAGTAATTTTTAAGAATCACCAGATTGATTTTGATATGACAAATTTTAATGATTAGATAAATTCTCAAATGTGGAAATTGCAAAGAATAAGGACAGACTGCATCTTTATGATTCAATTTATGAATTTTCATTTGCTGACACAATTTTCAGATAGCCTAAATTTTACAGTAAGTCAAATAAAAACATGTTTTAAAATATTTTTAAAAATGCGTTTCTGGGGGCCGGCTGAGCGTTTGAAGAGCACTGACTGCTCTTCCAGAGGACCTGGGTTCAATTCCCAGCAACCCACATGGCAGCTCACAACTGCCTTTAACTCCAAGATCTGACACCCTCACATGGACCTATATACAAGTAAAGCACCAATGCAAATAAAATATAAATATTTTTTTAAAAAATGCATTTCCTTGAAATAGAAAACATTACCTCTTTGTTAGTGCCAAGTTCAGCTCAGAAAAATCACCATAAGCAACTGATAATCATTGACCAGTTGATACATAATTTGGATTTTAGTTTGATTTTTGAGACAGTCTTTTTATGAAGCCCAAGATGGCCTAAAGCAGTGATCCTCCTGCTTTAGCCTCCTGAGCACAGGGATTATAGGCATGTGCCAGTACACTCAGGTTTTACAGTCTGGATTTTCAATGTAGCCCCAAGACCCATGTGCTAAAGGCTTGATGCCCAGGGCATCACTATAGGGATGTGTTCCAATCCTTAGGAGGTGGGACTTAATGGAAGGAAGTTAGGGGTATGTCCTTGAAAGGAACTATGGGACCAGTGTTCCTTTGTACTTCCCTTTTGCTTCCTAGCCATGACATGAACATGTACATTCCACCACATGCTTCTAACCATGATCATTTACTATACCTACTAGATGCCAGGTCTTAAACTGGAATGTTCAAAATCATGAGCCCAAACAAACGTTCTCTCTCTGTTGTTGCTGTTTTGGATTTTTGTTTGTTTTCTGTTTTTGAGACAGGGTCTCATGTATCCCAGACTGACCTTGAACTTGCTATGTAGCCAAGAATGACTAAAATTCTGATCCTCTTGCTTCTACCTCCTGAACTTGGGGATTGCAGACATGCACACCTATGCCTGGTTTGTGGGGTGCTAGGGATGGACTCCAAAGCTTTGTACAAGCTAGGCAAACACTATCAACTAAGGGCCCTTTCTTCTTAATTATCTCAGGTGTTTTGCTATACTAAGAACAACTGGGAAATTGGAGCTAGGGTTACTGCCCAGTGGTAACACTATGGCCCAGTATATGCAAGGCCTTGGGTTTGCTTTCTAGCACTGCAAAATAATACAAGGAACTCTCATCATCATAATAAGCAACATATGTGCACGATACACAATTCCACAAAGTAGGACCTACCACACAATGCACAGCAAAGAGAAGGCCGACTCAAAACACATTTTTCCTGTCCTCAATGATGATTTTATATTTTATGGCTATGAAAGTATGGGAATGGAAAATGAGAAGAAAGGTTGGGATGGGCTTCTCTCCCTAGTGGGACAACAGTGGAGGCGATGGAACTGACCCTAAGAGGTCTTGGGGAAAACAGCGTGGCCTGTATGCTTGCCTTCCACAGCACCACTGTGGGCTGGATGGTTCCTGCCAGTTTGTATACACAGCTCTTGAGGAAAGGGAGAAGCAGGTTATTTTCTGTTGAAGCACAATGAGGCTCTATTTGGGGTGGGAGGGTGATACAGTCTGAACCAGAACTGGAAATTTTCCTGCCTCAACCTCCTGAATGCTAAGATGACAAGATGTGTGTCACATGCATGGCACAATTTTTTATATTATGTGAGACAATTAATGAAAGTATCTACTTACAATGATTAGTATCATGTCATCAAATACTTACAAGTCCAAGCTTGCTGGCTTCAATTAAAATCTTATTTAGGTATCTCTTAAAAACAGGATTACTTTGACTTTCATAATCTTTCATTTTCTTTTTACAGTCATCAACCTGTAATCATACAATGAAGTCATGAGCATCAAAGGCTAAGAGAAGGTTCAGTTGTAGTGCTGTGAAACATTAAGATGTATTACATTTGTGTATGCTGTGGGACATTTGCTTGATGATGCAAAGATGTGCTGCACTCTTTTTTGTATTTAAAAAATGTTTTTAAAATTTTTTACTTATCTAAAAGTTTGTTCATTTTACATACCAACTACAGCCCCTCCCCCTCCCACGTGTTGCAGTCTTTATGTTGCATTTGTTTGACTCTGTAAAACTCTTACTTTGCCTGTCTAAAACAGGCTTGGGCTAATAAAGAGCTGAACAGCCAGTAACTAGGCAGGAGACGGGCAGGTGGGGCTGCCAGGCAGAGAGAATAAACAGGAAAAATCTAGGCTTGAGAGGATGCCAGGGGCCAGCCTCCCAGCCACACAGCCAGCCATGGGGTAAGAAGGGAAGAAAGACATAGAAAAAGAAAAGCAAAAGCCCAGAGGCAGCAGGGCAGTGGTGACGCGCCTTTAATCCCAGCACTCTGGAGGCAGAGACAGGGGGATCTCTGTGAGTTCCAGGCCAGCCTGGTCTACAGGGCAAATTCAGGACAGGCTCCAAAGCTACAGAGAAATTCTGTCTTGAACCTCCCACCCCCCCCCCCCCAAAAAAAAAAAAAACCCAGAAGCAAAACATAGTTAAAGAAAAACAGGATAATTTAAGTTGAAAAAGCTGGCTAGAAACAAGCCAAGCTACAGCCAGGCATTCATTAAGTAAGAATAAGTGTCCTATTTTTGGAGGGAACTGGGTGGTGACCCCCAAAGAGCAAAAAAAAACACACACACACAACTCAACTACATTCTAGCCTGGTGATACTCTCAGAATTAAGTATGTCTAAAGGGAGGGAGGGCGAGGGAGCAAACAGGTGATTAGAGCACTTGACTGGGACTCAAGTGGACCTCAGTTAACAGTCTCACAAGACGGACACAGCTCCCACTCACTACCCACTGTCACTAACCCTTACCTATGAACGTTCCATATCCACCTCTTCACTCTCATCACTGTGTCACTTTGGACCATCAGCACATTGCACCTCCTTAGTGACCAC
Organism: Phodopus roborovskii; assembly: GCF_943737965.1. NCBI lineage: Eukaryota > Metazoa > Chordata > Mammalia > Rodentia > Cricetidae > Phodopus > Phodopus roborovskii. The sequence continues at coordinate 3,079,985 of NW_026125562.1, forward strand.
ACGGCAACCTCCCCCCACCCCCCACCCCCCGCCCATTCCAGGCCCTTTCCAGGCTATATAACCATTTCACTGTCTATACAAACAACGTGGTCATCACAGTGACCAGAAAATATACGCAAATCCCTTAACATTCGATTTCCTTTTACATAAACTCTACATTTAAAGAGGGAGAGAGAGGGAGGGAGGAAGGAAAGAAGGAAGGGAGGAGAGGAGGGAAGGAAGGAAGGAAGAAGGGAGAAGCAGAGAGGGATAGGAAGAGGGGGCGGGGTTAGTGGTGCACACCTTTAATCCCAGCACTCAGGAGGCAGGTGGATCTTTGTGAGTTCAAGGACAGCCTGGTCTACACAGGACAGGTTCCAAAGCTACACAGAGAAGCCCTGTCTCAAAAAAACCAAACCAAACAAAAATTTAAAAATCTTGAAGAGCTACCAATACTAAATTATAACCCCCCTTCACATTTGCAAGAGCAACGGTTAGAACATTTAATAAGCCAATTTACTCATCTGCTTACCTATTACATCATCAATGGCTCAGCAGTATGGCAGGTGTTAACAATCAAGATAAAATCGACTCCTATACTAACAAGTTTATAATCTCATAAATAATTATAATAAATGTTATTACAAAAATATTAAGTACTGGGGCTGGACAGACGGCTCAGCAGTTAAGAGCATTGGCTGCTCTTCCAGAGGACCCAGGTTCAATTCCCAGCACCCACATGACAGCTCTGAACAGTCTGTAACTCCAGTTCCCAGGGATCCAACACCCTCTCATACAGACATAGATACAGGCAAAAACACTAATGCACACGAAATAAAAATAAATAAAAAAAATACTAAGTACTATTTGAAAAAACAAGATGTAACTAAATTATATCAATAAAAATATATAATTTCATAGTACCCAGAAACATTACAAATATAAAAATTAGCAAAGACAAGAAAAGAAGCAATTGTTTTAGTTAAGATCACCACTGCAGTGATAACACACCATGACCAAAGCAACTTGGGGAAGAAGGGTTTATGTGGTTCCACATCACTGTCCATCACTGAGAAGTCAGAACAGGAACTGAAGCAGGAACCAGGAAGCAAGAGCTGATGCAGAGGCCATGGAGAGGTTCTGTTTACTGGCTTACTCCACCTACTTTCTAATAGAAGCCAGGACCACCAGCCCAAGGTGGTCCTACCCACTATGGGCCCTCTCTCATCAATTGCTAATAAAGAAATTGCCCTATAGGCTTGCCTACAGCCCCATCTTATTATTTTGTTGTTGAGATAGGGTTCTCTCTGTAGCTTTGTAGACCAAATTGGTATTGAACTCACAGAGATCCACCTGCCTCTGCCTCTTGAATGCTGGGACTAAAGGCATGTGCCACGACCACCTCCCAGCTGGAGGTATTTTCTTTCTTCCTTTCTTTTTTCTTTTTCTTTCTTTCTTTCTTTCTTTCTTTCTTTCTTTCTTTCTTCCTTTCTTCCTTTCTTCCTTTCTTTCTTTTTGTTTGTTTTTTCAAGATAGGGTTTCTCTGTATTGTTTTGGAGCCTGTCCTGGAACTATCTCTGTAGACCAGGCTGGCCTCGAACTCACCTGCCTCTGCCTCCCAAGCGCTGGGACTAAAGGCGTGCGCCACAATACCCGGCTTTGGAGGTATTTTCTTAATTGAGGTTCGCTCCTCTCAGATGACCTCAGCTTGGGTCAAGTTGACATAAAACTAGCCAGCACAGTAACTGAAATAATATTTAAATTGTGAATGGGAAAAGAAACCAAACCTTGTGAGTTAAAGAATCAAGTCTGTGCAAACAGTCTGATAATTCCTCTTCGTTTGACGAGTCAGGGCTCACTTCCCTTTTCTCGGATATACCACATTTCACCTAAATCAGAGATTTTAATTTTTATGCACAGTTGTAAAAACAAGTTCCAGTGAATAAAGACTAAAAGTCTGGCTATCATTTTATGACTTTGCTTCTTAAATTCTTCACTTGCATCAAACCACCAAGAAGAATCAACTATACATGCTAAGAACCAAAACCAAACGGCTTGATGGGCATTACATCCAAATTCAAACAGAAATAACCAGACAGGTGAGTGCTTGTCTATCATCTTAAGGCCTTAAGCATGGTAGTAAAGAGGGGAAGAGTATCGGGAAAATACCTTGCATGCCTGCTAATCACTTATATGACTCTCAGAGCTCTGGTCATGACAAATACAATACCTGAGATTTTCTCATTGTTCCTGAAGCAGCATCGTAATTAAGCATGTCTGTGGGGTCGATCCAGTCATCATCATGAGCATGACCAGCCATCAGTAAAAGACATCCACAGAGGAACCGACACAGCATCCTGAACACAGCTTTAAAGAAGCAGTGAAATATTAGCTTTTAAATAATTGTTTCATTGATAAAAATCACTTCCTTCAATTCAAGAGGTAACACTTTCTGAATGAAGACCATAAAGAATGTACATGAAATTAAAAGCAAAACATTGAAATGGATTGTGGTATATCTCAGTTAAGAACACTTTGCTAGCAAGTACAAAGCCTGGGTTCAATTCCCAGCACCTCATAAAACAGGCATTATAGTGTACACTTAAAATCCTTACACTGAGGAGATAGATGCAGGAGGATCCACAGTTTAAGGTCATCCTTAGCTACATACTGACTGGAGACAAGCCGGGGATGCATGATACAATAGCTTTAAAAAATACAATAAAATGGTATTCACACATTCACATACACACACATGCAAAGTAGCCTCATTAAAATATAGGCATTTCTTTTAACATGATACTGTCATTTTACTCTTAGTTCTTCTATATCCAAAAGATATATGAACACATAAAAACTTCTATATGAATGGGTACACAATTTTTCAAACGGAAAAAAAAAAAAAAAAAAAAACAGAAAAGAGCCCAAAAGTCTAAAAATGTGGTATAGCCATAAAGGATATTTAGGCATAAAAGTAGGATTGCTAATACCATTTTACAACATAAATGAAACCTTTTAAAAATGCACAAGAAATCAGTCAGAAGACAATGACTCCATTCAAATGAATGTCCAGATATGCAAATGTAATGACAGAAAGTCAATTAATGTGTGTTTAAAGCTGGGTTTGGGGGCTATATGGGAATTGTCCCTGAAGGGTATAAGTAATGAACAACTTTAAAGCTGTGATAATGGTGAGACACATCTGTGAATATACTAAAATGCAACAAAACAGGCCCTTTGTTTTGTTTTTTTTTTTTTTGAGACAGGGTTTCTCTGCATAAGCTGTCCTAGAACTTGATCTGTAGACCAGGTTGGCCTCAAACTCAAAGATTCTCCTGCCTCTGCCTCCCAAGTGCCTCCCAAGGGATTGAAAGCCTGCACTGGGTCTTGCTATATTGCCGAGACTAACATCAAAACCCCGGGCTCAAATATCCTCTGACCTCAGTCTCATGATGAGCTGACCTCCTGGCACTCAGCTTCTGAATTTATTTCCTTATTTATGTGTGTGTGTGTGTGTGTGTGTGTGTGTGTGTGTGTGTGTGTGTGTACGCGTGCGCGTGCATGCGTACGTGTGCATGCGTGCGAGTGCACATGCTCGCGCAGGACAACTGTTTTGTGAGTCTCATCTTGCCTTCCACCTTGTTGAGGCAGAGTTTCTCTGGTTGTTTTTGCCACTGTGACGCTTATCTGTCTAGCCAGTTCTGTCTGTTGTTGGAACACTGGGATTGGAGATGTATGTCATTGCATCCAGCTTTTTACATGGGTTATAGGAACCCAACTCAGGTCCTCAGGCACTCTTACCCCTGAATTTCTTAAACTGAAAACAAAACAGTGGACCTGTATCCAAGAAGAAAGTTTAAGATACAGACAAATCACAGTAAGGCAATGTGAAAACAGGCCATTTATAAATCATTATACAAGCTGCCTCCACTCTATTGAAGCATTCTCTTCCACGAAGCCAGGCAGTCTTACCAGCCTGATGAAGCCCACCCCACCCCCCAAACGTGGTAAACAGTTGCTGGGGGGAGAAGGGGACTCTTCAAAGACAGCTTCCTCCAAGTGTCTCCTCACCCATGGTATAGTGTACCTTTCCCTTCTATAGATGCAGTTACCCCAGTCAGTCACCCATGTGCCATAAGTAACCCAATACATTCATTAGTCACTAAGCTAGACTTGGATGGAATTGTTGTTTCTTTGGTCTGTCATTGCTGTCTTTTGTCTTTATCTGGGATGAATGAAAATAGTCTTGTCAAGGGGCTGGAGAGATGGCTCAGCAGTTAAGAGCACTGGCTGCTCTTCCAGAGGACCCAGGTTCAAGTTCCAGCACCCACATGACAGCTTAGAACTGGCTGTAACTCCAATTCCAGGGGACCTGATGCCCTCTTCTGGCTTCAGCAGGGACAGCATGCACATAGCACACAGACCTGCATGCACGTAAGCAAAACACCCATAAACAAAATAAAAATAAAGGGAAAAGGTTTTTAAGACATCGAGGAGGAGCTTGACTGAAAGAAACAACTCCTAGTCATAGTTAGCATTTCAAAGAAATTCAGTGAAGCCTGAGAAAAGGTCATTAGATGAATTAACTCACTGACCATTTACTAAAAAATAAAAAAAAAAAAAAAAATAGGGAAGGACCTAATTCTAAAGACTTAAGAAGTAGGCAAGAGTATATAAACTGAACTGAGGCTCTGTAGAGATGGTAGTTTATAAAATCAGGATACAGGAAAGGTGTCGTGTATCCCTTTCGAGGTCACCACACACTTCATTAATAGAATGCATGAGAGGGAAGACAAACTTTCTCAAATAAACAGGGATGTTGGGGTGGAGGTAGTGGAGATTTAGCAAATAAAAGCAGAGGCATTATATAACGGAAGGTGACTGACAGCCTGCCAAGCATCGCTCACTAAGTCATGCCACTAGCAACAGTATCACATCCGCCAATAATGACCGGCAGGTGAAGAGTCAACGAAGATTATAGAGTGATTAAAATGATGGGAAACCAGGGGTCAAATAAGAGCTGGGAAACAAAACAAGAGGTGCAGGGCTATGAAAGAAAACAAAAGTAGAATCAGCTGGGAATTCAAGCCCTCCTGCCAGGAGTCCTGTCACCATTAATTTAAGGCTTCTTAGAACTCTTTGGAAAAAATACTTATGACTGATTTGCATCCCTTCAAAGCGCCATCTAGACCTGCTGAGCGCTTATTTGAAAAGAAAGTTTCTGAGCTGGAGTCAGTCTGAGGTACATAAAGAGACTGGCTCAAAAAAAAAAAAAAATCATATGTTGCTTTTGTTTATCGAAAGAACTTGTGTTATTCTACGATTTGTCGGTACGAACTAGTCTGTTTCTACCTCTTTTACCATTTTTCTTTTTTCTTTTTCGAAACAGGGGTTCTCTGTGTAGCTCTGGCTGTCCTGGAACTCACTCTGTAGACCAGGCTAGCCTTAAACTCAGAGATCTGCCTGCCTCTGCTTCCCAAGTGTTGTTCCAGGACAGTCTCCAAAAGCTACAGAGAAAACCTGTCTTGAAAACCAAAAAAGAAATACTTCAGTGCATTGAAGAAAACCTAACTCGTTTTCGCACCCAGTCATAAACACACAGGCTTATGGCAGCTCTTAACTTTACATACTCAAAATAGATTTGGAGTTTTAGAGCATAAACTAAAACAAATACTTTCTTATGCCTAGTTTTTAGAAATAACAAGAGCTAGAGTGCTCTTCCCCTAGGCCGGGCCGCTCAGTATCCATAGGACGAAGGTGAAGCAGGGGGTCGATTATTGGCAGGAGCTATCTTCCTGGGCAACACGGAGCAGGCGCTCGCCACAGGCCCAAGCCCTGACACCCGCCCGCCCGACACCTCCCGCACCGCCTCCCGCTCAGCCCCGCGGGCCACCCAGACACATTCGGGCAGGCCCACTCACTTCGCGGGTCCCTGCCTGCCTACCCAGAGCGAGCGGGGCCAGCACGGACACGGAAGACGGCGAGCCGTCTACCTCCCACGCCGAGCGCTCACTCCAGGATCCAGTGCCTACTCCGCGACTCGCTCGGCCTGCGCCTGCGCGGCTGTGCGGCCTTGCCGTGCGCGCCACTGATTGGCTGAGACTCGGGGCGGGGCGGGGCGAGGCGGGATGGGTTTCGCTCTTCTGCTCTGAGGTTAGGGCTTTTCAATTATCCAACCACCAATCCGGTTCAGGGGAGTCCCGGGAGAGAAACCCAAGTCCTTTAAAGGAATACAAATATATTTTCTTACTGTTTGCTTGTTTTTATATGTTCGACGATATAGTGTTTACAATAAAATCGAATCTACTTCGAGCATAATTTTCTTCTAAGATTTTACTTTATTGTTTTGCCTGCATGTATGTGTAAGAGAGCCAGCTCCTCTGAAACTGGACAGTTTTGAGCTGCCATGTGATTGCTGGGAATTGAACTTGGGTGCTCTGGAAGAGCAGCCAGTGCTAGTAACCGTTGAGTCAAATCTCTAGCCCCAAACTTAAGTTTCTAAGTAGCACCACATTGAGGCCGGCAAACGAAGAGTTGGTACACTATAAAGCATTTGGGATGTAAGGTTTGTTCTGTGTTTATCTTCAGCTTCTGGCTTTGCAATATCAAAAAACTCACCAAAGAGGAACCCTGCCCCCACCCCAGAAGTGGATACAAAAATTAACTGGCAATGAATTACTGCTGGTATGTAACAGTATTCTTGGGTACATATATGTTGTTTACAACGTTTTGATTTTATTTTAGTATTTTTAGACTTATTTCTGTATTAGTGCTTTGCCTGTATGTATTATGTGTTCCACATGTGTGTCTCATATCCACAGAGGCCTGAAAAGGGGGTCAGATCCCATGGAAATTGAGTTATGGATGTTTGTGAATTACCATGTGGGTATTGGGAATCCTCTGCAAAAGCAACACATGATCTAAACATGCTGAGCCATCTCTCTGGCCCTGAGATTTATTTTTAATTATGAATGTGTGTCTATGCATGTAAATTCAGGTGCCAGCAGAAAGCAGGGACATCTCATCTGATACCTTAAAGGTGAAGTTATAGGTGATTATGAACTACAAAGTGCAGGTGCTGGGTGTTCTGGTGGAAGGAAGCTTCACCCCAGCCCCTGGCATCCATGCCCAAAGAGTCTGGGATGTTATGGTGGAGGTTCTACCCAAGCCCCCTCCCCTATCTCTCTCAAACCCTGCTGCATCTCAAAAAGCCCTCCAAATGATAACCCCTTCTCGAGATATACCCAAGACCACTCCCACATGGTATTTATACTGCCCCCCAGAAAACAGATTCATGGTTTTTCCAGTCTCCCTTTGCCATCTCCTCTCTGGGGGGAGGGTTGGGGGGGGGCTGGAAGGCCATCCGGGAGCATTATATCCATTATAATAGGGTGAGGCTATTAAACATTTCAAAGCTCCCAAACCTTACTAAAGCACTGGGTTAGAACAGGTACACCCTCCTAGGTAGTTGAATTGACCTGGCTTTCCCCTCCCCATCCCCACCTTCCCCCAAAAACAGGGATTTTCTGTGCAGCTTTGGAGCCTGTCCTGGAACTCTGTAGACCAGGCTGGCCTCGAACTCACAGAGATCCACCTCCCAAGTCCTGGGATGAAAGGCATGCGCCACCACCGCCGGTCTTTAACCTTGCTTTTTTTGTTTTATAGTGCTGAGGACTGAACTCGGGGCCTTCCTGGTGCCCTGACAAGTGCTTTACCATGGAGCTATGTTCTAGTCTCAGCTGTGACAGGCTTTGCTAAGTTTAAAAAAAAAAAAAAAAAAAAAAAAAAAATCACAAGAAAAGCTGGGGATGCAGCTCAGGAGTAGTAGACTGTTGCTTAGCATGTGCAAAGTCACCTGATGAATGAATCGAGAAAGGTCAAAATGGGGTGGAGCAGAGCAGTGCTATCTGTTACTAGGGCCTACAGAGCTTGTTAGTGGAAGAGCTTTAGGAAAGTAAGGTCGGGGTATGGTTCCATTTTTCCTTGGAACCATTTTCCTTTACTGAAACTGGGAGCAGCATGTTACAATAACTCTTTCCTGCCAGCCTGGTCCCACAGCCTCGACAACCCCAAAAATAACACACTGAGACTTATATTAATTATACTACTGTTGGCCAATGGCTTGGACTTCTTATTGGTCAGCTGTCTTAATTATTAACCTATAACTACTAATCTATGTATTTCTACATGGTCTTACCTTACCAGGGAACCCTCACAGGCATTGTCTCTTCCCAGGCTCCCATGACAACTCTGCCTCTGCCTACACCTCCCAGAATTCTCATAGTCTCCTAGACCTGCCTATCTTGCTGCCCTATTGGCCACAATGTTTTTTTCATCAACCAATAAGAGAAACATATGTACAGAAGACATCTCCTCTTTCCTGTCTAAATAAAAGGAAAGGTTTTGCTGGGCAGGGGTGGCACACACCTTTGAGGCAGGTGATCTCTGAGAGTTCGAGGTCAGCCTGGTCTGCATAGACAGTTCCAGGACAGGTTCCAAAACAATGCAGAGAAAGCCTGTCTTGAAAAACAAACAAACAAACAAAACAATAATAATAATAAATAAAAGGGAAGGTTTTAACTTTAACATAGTAAAATTACATATAACAAGGCACTTATCAAGTAAGAACTATAGTTATAATATTTAGTTCAATAATATTTAGCAAGACTTAAGAAAATATTCTATCATCTATCCTATCTTTATGAGTCTAAAGTCTTATATGTAACTTCCTTTATCATAACTGATGAAACCATAACCATAACTATTTTTAATTCCATCAAAGACCACAGAAGGATAATATATAAATTCTAGAATTGACAGAGATATCTCGCTGTCTGGACAGTCATCCAAAGCTCCTCTGTAACGTTGGAGTTTCTGTCTTTAGCCCATAAGCCAAGTGTGTCTGGCAGACTTCTCATTAAAGTAGGAAATTTCAAACTGTCCCACCTGTATTGGCAGTTTGTCAGTCATTTTATCTGTGTCCTATAGAATGTCTGGCAGACTCTTTTATGAAGTGGGAACCCTACAGTATTGTCCCATCTTGTTTCAGTAGTCACTTTTCTATGGGTCCTGTATGTCTATTTTATACATCCCCATCAGCAGCACTCTGGATGGAGTGCCATAGACTTATCCTGTGAGAAACCAATAGAGTCTTAGGTGTCAAGAGGTCTTTATTGAAATAAAATCACAGTTACACTTCTATTACCCTTCCCACTTGTAGACTATAGATTTAAAATGCTTGCTACATATAGTGAACAGACAGGTCAATACAACTGCAGTTGAAATAAATAAAATAGCCTATTTAATAACTTAAAGTAAAATACTGAACAATATGAAAATAAAGATACATACAATGTTAGGATCTATAGTACTGTACAAATAAAGTCATTATTCTTCATTACACAAAACTGTGCAAGAAAAATCCAAATAAGTTTCTGGAGTGCAAAGTTTCAGTTTTCCATTTTAAATTATCATGCAGACAGTTTTTCAAGCCATGCTAGGGCCATGGCAGAGTCTTTAATTTTTAAGAGGAAAATGCTACCCAGTAAATATACCCTACCATCAGATATTGTTGGCGGCTGTTCTGTTTCTACAGTATCATTTGGGAGGGAGGTATCTTGTGCATTCAAAAAATTGAAATCAACAAGTTTCCAAAGCAAAATAGTTACCTTTTAGCCCAAAACAAAGTGATGTGACAAATTATCAGCCACGCCCTGGATTAAGGAAACGAAATGGTTGCTGCAGAACGAGCAGAGAAGCAGTTTCCCCTTCCCCTGTGAACTCTAAAAATGATCCCTATGTAGAGACAGTCATGAAAAATTTGAAAGACTTACTAAATTCTGACCTCTAGAAGACACGTGATACAATATGGGATTGTGACAAGAGCAAAGTAATTTCTGAACACCTATGTTTCATCTGGGGAGAAGTTGGCTGTATTATATGTAACAATTACTTAAATATTAATTCCGTGTCAGTGTGTGTATAAAACTGTTATCTGGGCAAAACCCAAGGAGTGCATTTAATAATAAACCATGAACACATCCTGTACCTTGACTTGGCGTGCACACCAACATAAGAGCTCTTCTGCAGACTTTGGCAAGGAGACTACACAGCAGCATGAACACCCGTGGAAGACTGAAAACCACCACCCAACACCTTCTGTTGGTAGGACATGGTAACAAGGGGCTTCCTTGTGCCAAAGTCTGTCTGGAGCGGTCATGTTCTTCAGGCCTGTAGTCCTCGCAATTCAGTAGTCTCGAGTCTCTCTGTGCTCCCTCACTGCATAGACCTACATGGGGTGGACTCTAGCCACTGTAAGTCCAGAGGCTCACAGTTCTGTCTGCAGAAGATGACAGGAAGGAAAGATCCTGGGTGTGCCATCTGCACTGAATCACTTTGTCCTTGTGCTCCCCCACCACCATAAGAGGAAGCTGCTTGGTGAGGTCCCCTAAATCGAGAAAGAAGAAATATTGGCTTATAAGAAAAAGTCAGTAGATACACAGATTGTACAGCCTTCCTGCTACTTTGGGGGTGCTGTAGGAGAAACGGTCTATGCAGAAATAAATGTCAGAATTTGGTAGTGTGGGCATGACAACATTTGTCACAGCTGCCACTCTTCTCCAATGCTGCTCCATCTCACTCAAGACCTTTGCAGAATTTCCTTCCTTTTCTGATTTAAAGTTTGATGGGTTCCTGGAGTCAGCTGGCAGACCTCTTCTGCCCCCCTGTATCTTTTTGTTTGTTTTTTCCAGGTAGGGTTTCTCTGTGTATCTATGAAACCTGTCCTGAAATTCACTCTGTAGACCAGGCTGGCCTCAAACTCACAGAGATTCACCTGCCTCTGCCTCCTGACTGCTGGGATCAAAGGTGTGCATCACTGCATCCAGCCTTTTAAAAATCATTTAATACCTCCACTTGACTCCTTGTTCTCTCACTCCCTAAATCTAACCTGAATTAAAATACCCTGAATTCAGGTACTTCTTTTTTCTCCACTTTACAGACACCATTTTCTTTGATTCTGATTTTCTATTCCTGTCCTACTAACAGCACATGCTAGAAGTCAAATTACTTTTAGATTGTAATTGGTTCATATTACTTCTTGATTAATCATCTTCCATAGGATTCATGTCATAGCGTTTTTAATGCTGGCATGTGAAGGACAGACTGATCTTTCCCTTGATTTTTCTATTACCCTAAAACTGCTTTTAAAAACAGACCTTTTATGCCGATAAACTTTGCCTCAGAATTAGACTTTTCTGTTTCTTTCCTTGGGTTCACTGAGTGCCAACCACCTTGGCTCCCTTCAGAGTCATGACTACTCCAAGTCTGTCCCTGACTCAGCATCCTTGTGTCATGCTCTTCACAAGGGTCTTGGTACAGCTTGTTCTGCCTCACAATTCAGGCCTCCATGCAATGGCATCTCCCTGACTAAAACAGTCATCCCCTAACTATAGTCACTATTTCTACCAACTAATTCTTAAACAGCACTAGCCAGTACCTAAAAAATTACATCATTTGTTATTTTTCACTGGCCTCTAAAATACAAGCTCTCTTAAGATGGGAGTTAATTATCTAATTCTTCTACTCCTGGTTGTTATGCAGTAAACATTTAGCTAATGACTGTTTAAAGATAAAACTAGACACTGAAGGATTATTTAAACAAATTGTACAATATTATTTTTAAGGATGCTAAAGAGTATATAAATCCATTACTTATATAAAATTTCACTCCATTTACTCAATAATTTACTACTAGAAATCTTAATTCAGTCTTCTCAATAACTATAAAATTAAAGCTTAGAAAATGTTAGTTAGGGCTGGAGAGAAAGGCTAGGCCCATAACCAAAAATATAAGAGAATGTTAATCATATCAGACTAGAAAAAAAAAAAAACCCAAATAGAATAGAAGACTAAAAACAAAGGGCAGCCAATCTCATCACCTTGTAGGTCTGTCACCTTTATTTTCATATCGTAAGAGCCTGTTAGCAAGTAGTGAGCTCCAGGAGAGAATCGAACAGAGCGCACATCACTGGAATGAGGGTGGTAACTCTGGACCATTCTGCCCCCTCTTATGTCATACAGCATGCAGCTAGAGTCTTCTTGACCTGTGGCTAATAGACGGCCACTGGGATCCACAGCCACGGAGGCCACCGCACTGCCTATAGTAGAGAAATGAAAGTTGAAACACAAAAAATTAATACACTTATAACACAATGTAGCTATTTGTGTTCACTGAACCAAACACTACTGATTTGATGTAGCTTATCAATACTGTTGTGTTGATTTGATAAGGGATGTGTTTTATAAAGAAAAATCTGCATTAATAACCACTGCATCTTTTTCAGATGCAAGGATAAAACAAGATCTGTAAGAAATGAGAACTTCTGTTTCTTGTGACTTGAAAAAACCCCAGAATAACATTGTGAAATAGTGCTAGAAAAATTTCTATCCCAGTGTGTTCAATACCAGGCAAGTCCTAAAAGTACCCCATTACTCAGCTTAGAATAGCTGAGGGAACAAGAAAACTCACTAACAAATTATACTGTAAAGCAACAGTGTAGAAAATACCCCCAACACCCCCAAGACAACTGATGACTTATTAACAACAGAAATTAAGTTCTGAGCCTGAAGGATATAGCCCTAACGTTACATTGTATTTTTAATGGAGGCATTTATAACCCTGAGCAAACACAAAAAGGTGGTTAAAAAAATTAAATGCTAATGATATTTTGTGGACTTGCCAAAACTCAACTGTATCTAAGAAAATTTTATTACTCAATTGTTTTTCTTGTTAGAAAAAAGTTTTGATTTTTCTTCTTAAAGGAGATCAATCATGAAAATAAGATTGAAAAGTTGTGCTCAATACCCAATTAGTTTAAGTAGTCTGTGGAAACTTGACAAGAAAAAAAGGATATAAATTTTATCTTGAAAAACAGTAAACAGTATAAATAATGGTATCTATATACACACAAACAAACACACCTATGTAAACTAAGGTAATCTTTTCAAAACTTTGACGAGAAAAAGGGAACATTATGGTCTGGAAGAATTAATGTAAGAAAGCATTAAATGAAAACATATAAAAGCTGAAAGGCTCAAGTAGTAAAGGTAGACATGAAAGGGAGTTGAGCCTTGAACTCTAAGCTATAGGGTTTAAAGTTGAAGCATCTCTGCAAGTTTTTAAGCAAGAGGACTACTTAAGATTAATCTAAATGAAAATGTGTAAACAACTAAAATAGATTATAAAAGGAAGACAAGGCAGAATAACTAAATAATGAGGGACTCAGGGATGAATTAAAAAATAAAGGATAAACAATACTGGCAGATAACTCAGTGGGTCTAAAAAAATAAAATTACAAATGAGTCCCAGAGGTAAAATAAAACAGCCTTCCTCAGACAGTGTCCAGTCATTGAACATCTCATCTGAATGCCCGACAGTCATCTCAGTTGTATGAGGGGGGAAAAATTATCAAAATCAGAAATGATGGTGCCAGCATAGCACAGCAGGTAAAAGTATTGATTACCAAGCCTGGTGATCCGAGTTTGAGTCCTGGAACCCCCATAGTGAAAGGGGAGAACTGACTCGCTCTAAAGTTGTCCTAAAACCTCCAGGAAAGCATCTTAACACAAGAGCACACACGCATGCACATGCACGCACGCACAAAGTAAATGCAATTCACCATTATTTTTCATTAGAGAAGCTGAGGACGAAGGATATGACTCAGTGGGAAAAGTGAAAGACAGAGTTCAGATCCTGGTGCCCCACCCCCCATGGGAATGCTAGGTCAGGCATGCAGGTCTGTAATCCCAGTGCTAATGGCAAAGACAAGCTCACTGGCCAGCCAGTCTGGCAGAGGTGACAAGCTCCAGAATCAACAAGGGACCCTCAAAACAATTAATTATAAGGTAGAGAGAAACAGATAAAGATACCTGACACCAACTGGCCTTTGGTCTCCACATGCACACACAGTGAGTGCATCTGCACACATGTGAACACACTACATATATAAAAATATATGGAAAAACTAGGGAAAATGAGAGCAGCTGACAAATAGGGGAATGTTGAGGAATATTATTTTAATATGTGCTACATTTGTTTACACTGTGGACCATTTGTTTTAATGATACAAATGTGTTATATTCTTTAATGTTGTACTTGCTTAACTATGTAAAGTTGTATTACTTTTCCTGTCTAAAACACCTGATTGGTCTAATAAAGAGCTGAACAGCCAGGAGAAAGGATAGGCAGGGCTATCAGGCAGAGACAGAATAAATAAGAGGAGAAATTTAGGACCAAATTTCAAGGAGCAAGAAAAGGAGGAGAGGAAGTAGCTAGGGGTCAGCCACCCAGTCAGCCACAGAGCAAGAGTGAAAGTACAGAAGTAAGATAAGGAAAAAGTCCAAAGGCAAAAGGGAGATGGGATAATTCAACTTAAGCTGGCAAGAAATAAACTAAGCTAAGGCCAGGCATTCAAAAGAAGTAATAAGCCATGTGTTTTACTTGGGAGCTGGGTGGCAGACCCCCTGAAAGAACAGGGGAACTATACAGAGTTGACTTTAAAAATATAAAAATTATTGTGCTAAGAGAAATCTTAGTTAATTGCTTTAAAAAGCTGGTATTAATTCAGCTGTCTCTTGGGCTGAGCACTTTACAATAGGTGGTTCATCTACTCTGGTACATGAAACAGATACGATCATTTAATATCTACTAGGGATAAGCAACAAATAAGCAAAAACATTTTAAACAGATATTAAGAGTTCAGTGATAGAAAACAGTGATGAGTTTGGAATTAGGGCAGTCAAAGAAGGCTTTTTATGGTGGTAAGATAATGCTGAATGAAACCTAAAGATAAGAATAAGCCTGGGCTGGAGAGATGGCTGTGGTTAAGAGCAATGGCTGTTCTTCCAAAAGTCCTGAGTTCCAATTCCATGGTGGCTCACAACCATCTATAATGAGATCTGTTGCCCTCTTCTGGCATACAGACATACTGTATACATAATAAATAAATAAATCTAAAAAACCAAAAAACAAAAAACAAGAGGCCTGATGAAGAGAAGACAAGAGGAAGAACACCTCAGGCTTTAGAAGCAACATTAACTCACAGAAAATCTAGAGATGTTACATAAAAGGAAAAGAAATGTTTGAGTTGAGACTGTAAGGATGCATGATGCCAGATCAGGTTTGACTCTGAATTCACCCTACAGCTTCATGTTTAAATACTTTTCCCCCAATGCAGGAAGGGATTTGGGGGACTAAGAAATACTTAGCAGATTGGAAAAGATAACAATTCACCAAGAAGAATATATCAATTTTTCATAAATACCAATGGCTTTTTTAAAGTTTAGGTAAGTCTTGATAGAACAATAGTAGGTGATTTCAATACTGTACTCATCTCTAGACAGGTCATCCAAATAAGTCAACAAAAGACATTAGTGTTAACCTATCCCATAGAACAGAGGTTCTCAACCTGTAGGTCATGACCTCTCTTTCTGTGGGGGTTATATATCAGCCTGCATACAGATATTTACATTACAATTCATAACAGTAACAAAATTACATTATGAAGAAGCAACAAAATAATTTTCTGGTTTGGGGTTAGTTACTACACCCCGAGAACTGTGTTAAAGGGTCACAACATTAGGAAGGTTGAGAACTGCTTCCAAAGAGAAAATAACAGGTATCAATGGAGAATACTGCATCTAACCAAAACAGCCCATTCTAGATAAGAACACTGTTACATGACACAGCTGGTTCATGAGAAGGAGCAGGCACATGAACATACTTCAGGAAATGAGGTTTATTAGGAGAATGGGCCTCGGGCCTGAAGCTGGCCTTGAGGTCAGAAAGCATTAGAAAGAAGAGGCACAAGATATAAGAACAGCACAACAGAGACTCAAAGGAAGAGTCTTTCCTTTAAAGCCAGGAGTCCAGGACAAGAGAAATAAGAGACAGGGAGAGGGGCTGGAGAGATGGGTCAGCAGTGAAGAGCACATGATGCTCTCACAGCAAATGAGGGTTTCATTCCCAGCTCCCCTATGGTGGCTTCACAACCGTCTATAACTTCAGCTTCAGGGGATCCGACATTCTCTTCTGGCTTCCTCAGACAATGTATGCACATGGTGCACAGACATTCAGGCAGGCAAAACACCAATGTACACAACATAAAAATAACCTTTAAAACGTAAAGATCTGGAGTTGTTCAGAGCCAGTGGCATGGTCCAAATACATAACGGCACTTGCTGTCAAGCCTGATGACCTGGGGTCAACAATCTTCATGGTCCAGACAGTAAAAGGTCAGAATGACTCCACGTTATCCACTGACTTCCATGTGAACATGTGCCCTCACGTAAATAAGTTAATTAGTTAAAAAGTGTTAAATGTCTGAGATAGGGACGGGAACATGGTTTGACAGTTAAAGACACTGCAGCCAAGTCTGGAACTCAGGCCACTCTCCAGAGCCCACATGGAGGAAGGGAGGAATGGTCTCCCACAAGTTGTCTTCTGCCTCTATATACACAATGCACACTGGTGGGGTGTATACACTCACATACATTACATAAACAAATATATATATATATATGTATATATATATATATATATTCTAAAATTAACCTAAGAGGCCAATTTGGAACACAATATTTAATCTAATATTGCTTTACAGATATGGTAACATAAGAACAAATTCTAAAAGAATTTAAACTAATAAATAAAATATAAAATCAGTCTCCCCCTCAACTCTCAACCCATCCCTGATAACCTTTTCTTTCTTCCTTCCTTCCTTCCTTCCTTCCTTCCTTCCTTCCTTCCTTCCTCCCTCCCTCCCTTTCTGGTTTATTTGGTACAAAGAATTAAACTCAGAGGAAGCAGACACTACTATAATTTATAAAGTTTCTTTCTCATAGAATTTCATTCACATCTATGCAAACCTACCAGTTCCATGAAATGTTGTGCCAACCACACGAACACAGCTCGGTACTCGAAGATCCCAGAATCTAACAGTCTTATCCTGGGAACCAGATGCAATCATCCAGCCACTCCAGGTATAAAGTGCTAAAATATGACCTATAAAAGACCATACACACATGCAGTTACTGCTGTGGGAAAGAGCCTTTCCACAACATGTCCAAAAGTAAGTTCTTCTCACAACTGGTTAACCAAATATGTCATGTCACAGAGATTTTATATACTATCAAATAGACTAATTTTTAAAACTTCATTAAAACACACATTAAAACCACTCTGAACAAATTCAATCCTTCTTTGGTGACTCTATTAGTAGAATAAATCATTTCTGTAGTTTAAGATATAATAATTACACACAAAAATCTGTCACTTGAAATAATGGCAACTTAAGGGGTTTTTTTTTGGGGGGGGGGTTGAGACAGGCAGGATCTGTGTAGCTTTGGAGCCTATCCTGGCACTCGCTCTGTAGATCAGTCTGGCCTGGACTCACAGAGATCTACCTGCCTCTGCCTCCCAAGTGCTGGGATTGAAGGTATGCGCTACCACCTGGCGGCAACTTTTTTATGGAGAAGATACAGGCAGTTATTCTGTGGAGTGAGATTACCAGCTTTGAATGAAATGGATACAGAATCCTATCTTAGACCTATCACTTCCTGGCTTTGCCCTTTCTGCCTCATTGTCTTCATATATAAGGAGGGATAAAACTGCTTACATCATAGAATGGCTGTGAAGATTAAAGTAAAGGAATTCTGTGATGAATAAATGGATGAATAAATAATGCCATTAGTATTACTACTCTGATATCCAAAGCACACAATGAAAGTTTTTGAAATAAAAATCTTTCTCAAAAAGATCCATTCTAAAGAGAGTTATCCCACTAATGAAAACAGAGCACATAACACAGGCTGAGCAAAACAAGAGTACAGAGTGATTATTACGTACCAGTGTGTCCACTCAAAGCATGAAGGCCCTGTCCTCTTTGACAATCTGTTGTATAAATGTTACAATCTCCTGCCCCAGCGCTTATTAAAATAGCTCCACCACTTTCAGGGCCTTCCATAAATGCCAAATCTCGGATTGTCCCATCATGCATGCTAAATTCCAGATCTGGTCCTGAAACAGCAGTAAGAATTAAAAAAAAAAAAAAAAAATGCTGCTCAACTTACTGTGTGAAGAGGATACTAACGTGCCTAAGCACTGGCCAAGGATAATTCAGTAGTGTTAGAGCAAAGCACAATGACACATCCTCAAGAAAACATCACAATAAAACCCATCATCTTGTATGCTAACCTAAAAAATTAATTTTAAAATAATGCAGTAGTATGATTTATATATTTACTTAGGGATTGCTATAATCAACTCATTTATTGAACACAAAACTTCAACAATTCAAAATATTGATTCAGTTATTACTGTTCTTAAAACAGAGCTACAGAAAGTTCATTACTTTCCTGTCTTATTTCAAACAAAGAGGACAGATAAACTCTAAAAAATATTCATTGATTCAATTATGGTAGTTATTTAAAAGGTTCTCTCATCTCTATTCCTGCCTCGTGTGTGTGTGTGTGTGTGTGTGTGTGTGCGTGCACACACTCGAGAGCACACACACATGATAGTTATGCACAAATGTGCAAGTGGTCTTCCACTCAGCTATATCCCTAGTCCATAAATTATTTCATGTTTTTCTAAAATTCATATACCATTTGGCTACGTGTTAAGACTTTTACTTAAAAGAATAATACCTCACTGGAGTGAAATAATCAGAACAAAAAATAAATTCCTTAAGACCATGTTCTGAGACTTCATTAGTGACAACAGCAAGACACAAACACCGGACGCCAGCCCCAGCTGCACACTCGGGCCCTACCTGTTGCGTTACAAGTCTCTGCATTGAAGGGCAGCACTTTCACGTATTTGTCATTTGATCCAGTCGCTAGTAACTGTCCACAAGGACTCCAAGCCACACAATAAATGGATCCTTTATGATGTTTGTTTCTTTTAAATCGGACCACTGGCTGTTTAGGTGTGTCATGTGCACTGAGAGGAAAAAGTACATAAAAATATTTCAATTTTTTTTAATTTTAAATTAGTTAACATGAAATTCTCCATTAAAAGGGAAGAAAGAAAAGAATATCCAGCAGCAAGGTTTTATTTGGGGAGAGGTTGGATTTCCTGGCTTCTTGAGATACAGTCTACAAAGCCTAGGATAGCTCTTAACTCAATAATCCTCCTGTCTCAGCTTCCGGAATGGTGATGTTAAATGTGAAAATCACCATATCCAACTGAGAGTAGGTTATCGGACTTCTAAAATCACAAAGAAAATAATATAAACCATATTTTTAACCAAAACAGTAAAGTTATAACTATTATATGAATCTCTCATTTCAGATCACATAATAAAATAGGATATTTCTTTTTAATCGCCATTTATCTTATTTTTTCATAATTTTTTTCAGGAAAAAATAAACAAAAGAAAGCTAATACAAATTAAGAAAGTGCAATAAATATTTATTAACAAGTAATAAACAATGTGCTTCAATTTAAGAAAAGGTGAAAATGGATAAAAATAAAAAGACAAGCTCTCTTCCCAGAGTTTAAAATCTAGTTGAAGTAGATAATGTCATGACCACTACATGTAAGTCATTATGGGAAAGTATAAAGTTTTGAACTTTAAAATACAGGAAGGTTTTTTTCCAAGAAAGTACAAGTCTGAGGATAGCTGCAGGGAAAAGAAGATATGGACAGGAGGTGCTTGCTCAGGATGTGGCATGGCTCTCAAGCTCAAGGGCAGCCTCAAAACAAAACCAAACCATCACATTAACTCTACACATACAAGTCTTGGCTGTGTCACCACAACTGCTGCTATTTTTCACTCCCTGATCTAAAATTTTTCTTTCTCCTTTTCAAGTATTTCTACTTAGAAACACAAAGCTGGGGTGCTGAAGAGTTGGCTCAGAGGTTAAGAGCACTCACTGACTGCTCTTCCAGAGGCCCTGAGTTTAATTCCCAGCTACCACATGGTGGCTCACAATCATCTATCATGATATCTGGTGCCCTCTTCTGGTGTGCAGGCGAATATGTAGACAGAATATTGTATATGTAATAAAAATAAGTAAATTTAAAAAAAAAAAAAAAGAAAAGAAACACAGAGCTGGAGAGAGAGTTCAATGGTTATGAGTATCTGCTGCTCTTGTGGAGGACCTGGGTTGAGTTCCTAGCACCCATGTGACTGCTCACAACTGTCTGTAACTCCAGTTCCAGGATCTGATACCCTTTTTGGCCTCTGTGGGCACTGCATCATGTTCTGCACTTACATACAAGAGCTTTCATCCACTCCATTTACTCACAGAAGGAGCAACAAAAATTTAACACTATGGACTAACAGGGGCTCTATGATTCCTTTCCCTAGTTAGTCTTTGATTTGTGTGTGTGTGTGCATGTATGTATGCCTCTATGAATTCAGGTGCCCTTGGAGGCAACAACAGGGTGTTAGACGCCCTGACACTGGAGTTAACAGATGTTTGTGAATCACCTGATGTGAGGAACTGAATGCTGGTCCTCCGAAAGAGCATCAAGTGCTCTCAACCTCAGAACTATCTCTATGCCTCTTATCTAAGTCTTTAAATGCTTTCACAGGGCAAGAATCAAAATTATTATTTATTTATTATTCAGGTGTAGAGATAATAAAAATACTATAAAAACTCCATTAATTCTATCCTGTTAGGGTTATAATAAGTCTTTAAATTATTCTTTAAAATTGGTACTGTTGTTGGGTGGTGGTGGTGCACACCTTTAATCCCAGCACTTAGGAGGCAGAGGTAATCAGATCTCTCAATTTTAGGCCAGCCTGGTCTATACAGTGAGTTCCAAAATAGCCAAGGCTACCCAGAGAAACCCTGTCTCGAAAAACCATAAACAAGCAAACAAATGAAGCTCAACATAAGGTAAGGAAGAATTGAAACATTAATAAATGGCAAATCTGAAAAACAACCAACATAGCTAAGTGAAACTCAGGCAAGTAGAACAATGCAAAGCTGCTGCTCTTACCTCGAGTCAGTTTTGTCAGGATAGGCACATACTCTCAGAGTTTTTGAATTTGAACCTACAGCATACAAACTACCACTTGGGTGAAAAGCCACTGCTCTAACAGCTTGTGTGTCTTCTAGAGTATTAATACAAACAAACTGTTTTTTTGATTTGTCATCCTATGGAAAGAATGAATACAAAAGTCAGTATATGGTTTAAAAAAAAATCACCTTCATCCACTTGAAGTTCATTTCAACTATATTTGTCCAATTTGGTCACTACCAGTAATTTGATTACTACCAGTAATCTTCTAGTTGACAAATCCAAATTAATCACAATGTTTCTAATTTTGCTAATTGTTATGAAAGCAAAGTCAGACTTAAAAACAAAACATAGGGTCTGAAGGGACAGTTCAGCAGTTAAGAGCACTTGTTGCTCTTATAGAGGACCCAGGTTCAATTCCCAGCATCCACATGGCATAAGTTCAGCATCATGCATCACTCCAGTTCAGGGGGAACTGATACCCTCTTCTGACCTCCTCAGGCACCAGGAACAAGTGTAATGTACTTACATACATGCAGATTCACAAAGCGCTGCCTTGAAAGAAATACACACAAACATGTATATTACACACATATATATACATACATAAAGCTTTATGTGTATATATATTCTTAATCTGTAATGAGTCTGTTTTTGTCTTGTATCATTTAATTGGAATATAATGTTTAGAAGGGTGTTAATCAACCATCCCTCTCCTTTTTCTCTTATCTTTCCTAAACTACTCATTTCCCGTACACGGGCTAAAGTCCATATGAATAACAGAATTCATTTAGATAAGAGCAATATATGTGGCCTTAGTTTTGCCTTAGCTTCCCTAAGGAGGAAGGCACATTGTCTGAATGCTTGAGAGCTTAGGTAGTAAGAGGGAAAGGAAATTCCTTCACTGGTCACTGTGGTTCTTGAGTTCTTAAGCTATGATCAGAGCTGAAGTGATTGGCAGTTTTGTGTACTTGACATGGATATTTCCCAAAGACAAGATTATGTTAATTTAAGGCTGTCAATCATGCCATCTAAAGATCCCTGTTCCCAGTCCAGTCAGTCCTGCTCAGGGAAATAGTGCTGTTCCAAAGGACAAAACAGCAGGAGCTATGGACATCTCTGTATAGAACTGCTTGAACTTGTCTCTCTGGAGGAGTGCCTTCAGAAAGAAACAGACACTTGAAATAAACACAAATCCCAAATATTTTGTTTAAAATCATTTTCATAGTTTTAAAGGGCCATTCCACAATTTCAGTTTGTAATGCTAAAATATTAATTACTGGAGATAATAGTAAGCTGTCTGGTTTTAACTGTAAGTGGGTTAAATTAATAATAACCTTTTATATTGGCCCTCTTCTTCCTGACAGAGTAATATGATTGTTTTGCTCTCCCTGGTCCAGAACTACTTCTCCTCTTCAGTTTCTCAACTAGTAGTTCATGAATTTCCTTTTAGAACACAAATCCTGTTTTGTTGTTTTTACTAGAACTATTTATGTGAGTTTCCCCCTTGACAGTTAAAGACAGCTTAATATGAGAATAGATATTCTAATGTTTTAATTTTAATTTTATGTGCATGGATGTTTTGCCTGCATGTTTATCTGTGCACCATGTGTATGCCAGGTGTCCTCAAAGACCGATAGAGGGTATCCATTTCCCTGCAACTGGAGTTATTCATGGCTATGAGTCACCATGTGGTTGATGAGACTTGAACCCAGATCCTCTGTAAGAGCAGCCAGTGCTCTTACCTGCTGGGCTAGCTTTCTAGGCTCTTCTTTTTAATTTTTAAAGATTTATTTGATTATTTATTATTTATTTAGTATTTATAATATTATTAGTTTATGTTTTATATTCAGTATAATATTATTTCTGTGACATTTATATATCTTATCTGTAAAATTCTTATATTCCAATTAAATGATACAAGACAAAAACAGACTTATTACAGGTTAATATATATATACACACATACATAAAGCTTATATATGTGTATATGTGTGTACGTGTAATATATACATGTATGTGTGTATTTCTTTCAAGGCAGTACTTTGTGAATCTGCATGTACTTAAGTACATCACACATGTTCCTGGTGCCTGAGGAGGTCAGAAGAGGGTATCAGTTCCCCCTGAACTAGAGTGATGCATGTAGGGATGCACATATGCACACGGAGGTCAGAAGTGCTCTATTTCCATCATGTGGATCCTGGGACTGAACCCGTTCATCAGGCTTGGTGCTAAGTACTGGTCCCTGCTGAGCCAGCCATCCTTTGGATTCCCAAAAGTGTGTTCTAAGACGAACTCTGCATTTAGTTCAGTGAGATCTATTCCACTACTTTGAGATAAATAATGACCATTTCTATAGTTTTCTTTGCATGATGGCACACACCTTTAATCCCAGCACTCAGGAGGTAGAAGCAGAAAGATTTCTGTGGGTTTGGGGTCAACCTGGCCTACAGAGAAATTTTCAGGTCAGCCAGAGCTACACAGTGAGACCCTATCTCAGGGGAAAAAAAAAAAATCTTGCTTCACATACACACATAGAAACTTCTCTAAAACATTACCTCTTCCCCTTTTGATCTTGACAGATTCCCTGAAGAATCTCCAAGAGATGGTTTAATGACAGAATTTTCTGATGAGCTGTGGGAATATAAATTCAAATAAAGTTTACTCTGAAAATCAAAACAGAAATTAATTTTTTTTGAATTTTTATTTTTTCTTTTTAGCAAACAATCTTCATTGACTGCATTCAAAGCTACTATATGGAGATATGAGGGGCTCTGGGTTTGGTAATACCAAGGAGAGTTGTAGAGAGAAGGTATGATGCCATTCTGGAAAGAAGGCCAAGTCACATTGTATAGTGAGCCTGTCCTCTGCCTGTCTCACAGTCCTTCTGTAATGCTTAATTCTACCCCAAGCACAAGCCTAAAGATTGCTCTTTAGGAAAATTATTTGGCCTTGCAGAGAAGAAGAAAAAGAACCTAACCAAAACTGACAATTATACCTTCCTAGAAAATTAATCCAATTAATCCCTTTTTTGTAAGGACAAAGACATATGAATCACCAACATATGCATTTCTTTTTTAATAAGCTCATGGAAACCCTCAGGAATTATAGACCATCAGAAGCTTCCAAATCCTCCAAGAAGCCCTCCTCATGAAGTAAGAGACTAAGGCAAGTGAACAAAGAGAAATGCTTCAAAGAACAAAGCCCCAAGACTACAAACATAATGACATGATTTAGACAAAAGGATTCCTTCTCAGGAAAAACAAACAAACAAAAAACACAAAACACAGTACATTTTTAAAGAACTGCTAATCAAAACATCACAGCAGGGGAAAAAAAATCAATAGAAAATAGTGATGAGGAAATTACTGAGCACTGCTTCTAACCTCTAAACCTTGTTTCTAGTTTTAAAAGGCCCATAGGGGATTCAACAGAATGAAATTCCAGAACATTGGGAAAGAAAGGGACCTAAAACTTTCTGAGTGGAAAAAGCAACAAGCCTTACCCAAAGGGTAAAGAGTCAAAAGGACATCAGACTTCTTCATAAGAGCTTTGAAACTGTAAGGTCGTGTCGCAGGGCTTTGAATACTGAGAAATGGTTACCATCCCAAATTCTATACCAATACTGTTTCCAGTACAGTAAACATGAGCAGACATGCAAGGTCAAAGAAACTTTATTTCTGACATATATCCCTTTGTGAAGAACTACAGACATCCTTCAAACAGGGGATCCAACACAGGGAAAAGGAAAAGAATATCCCTGGGAGATAAGGAAGAAAGTCCCAGGATTCTCTAGGCCTGTTGTTTTAAATAATGGCTTAAAGCCAATAAATAAAAGCAAGAAGGATTCTAGAGTCATGTTCCAGAGAGAAAAGAGACAACAAATTACTGGGTGCCTTTTACCCTAATGAAATGGTTTTGTTTCTTACATATAAATAATTAGGGTATATGCCATGCTTTATGCATGTGTGCATCTATGGATGTGTGCAATGCTGTGTAGTGTGCATGTGGAGGTCAGGGTGTGAACTCGCTGTCTTCTCAGATCTCAGGCCTTCTGAATAAAGCATAACTTTATGATTTAATTCCTGTCTCTACTTCTCTACTCATGGACATTTGTGCAACGGCCTGGGATGCAGTAGCCCAGTTACAAAAGCAGAATATGACATTAATTACAAAGCTAATTCCTACAAGTACACAAGTGTCAAAAGGAAGTCAAACATTTCTAAATTAACCTACCTGAGAAGTGTTTTATGGTAATGTAAGAAAATGTCCTTGGATTATTCTCACTGCATAAATTAACACTTGTTAACTGGTGATAGGAAGATAAAAATGTTCTAACTGGAGAAAATGCAAAGTCTTTAGCTGCTATAATTTTTCCAGTTGCCAAAACTGTCTTTCTATAATCACTAAAACATGTTATAAAAACACCCTGTTGTACCCCAAAAGTCTGTGAGATTATCTGTTGAAAAAAGTCAAATACAGAGGGGGAAAAAATCAAGGTAAAGCCTAAAACTACAGACTCTCTCAATAAGATGGTTTAAAAAGACGGAACTGTCTTGGTGCTGGCAGGGAAGCAAAAGGAAAACAGACAAGAAAGGAGTCTATAGAGCAATTAAAACAGACAAGTGAAGGCAAGTTGGAATCAGTAAGCTCTCAGCTCAATCTTATTTTCCTATCACTACAGTAGGAAGTTAACATTTCAGGTTTTACAGTCAAGCACTTACTTCTGGCTTCCACAAGGTGATTCTTCAAGAAAGGGGATGAGATTTGTTGATCCAGGATTACAAGGCGTGCTTGTGTGAATATTTGAAGTATCATGTATTAACCTCTGACTGGAATCTTGGGGTGGTGTACTAAAACCAGCCACAGAAGAACTGTTTGATCCGTTGTTTTTGTTCCCAGGGCATTGTTGGTTGAGTACTGGCACCTCATTACCAAGGCTATCCATTCCAATATTTAACTCACCAAGCTTTTGAATAGACCTATAAAAACAACAATACAAGTAATTTAAAATAAAAATGTAGTTTATAACATTCTAGTATTTCAAAGGCTAAAAGTTTGAAATGACAAACAAATATACATACATAATCTAGGGAAAATTTTATTTTAAATATGATCTCTACCAATTTAAGACATAATCCAGATACTAAAAAAGATAATCCAATGCTGGGTGATGGTGGCACATGCCTTTAATCCCATCACTCAGGAGGTAGGGGCAGGAGGATCTCTGAGTCCAAGGCCAGCCTGGTCTACATAGTGAGTTCCAGGACAGTCAGAGCTACACCGAGAAAACATGCCATAAAAAAATAAAAAAGATAATCCAAATTTTCCCACAGCATCACACTATAAAGGAGATAGGCCTGGTGGTAGAATGTGTACTTAGCATACTTTGGATTGAAAAAAAAAAAGCTTAATTTCCAAATGTTGTCAAAATAATATCACATTACCAAAATTTCCTCTCACAAAATAAGCTATTTTCATTTTATTCATCTCTAAAACATGAATGATTAGAGCAGATGACAAATGTCAAGTGGGACCCCGTCATTCAGATCTGCATTCATTCATTCATCCTGTGACTAACGACTGCCAGACTCTGACTAGGGCACTGCAGAGATAAAATGGGCACTAAACAATGCGACCTCATTACTTCTCTCTCTAACAATCTTCCCATCTGCATAGCCTGACTCCTTTGGGGATCAGGCTTATGAAAGGCAGAAAGAGGAGGTACCAGGCTCTTAGATAGGAAGTCTGGGTGGCATATACTTATAATCCCCATCACAAGAAATGTTAAGGCAGGAAGATAAGGCCAACTGTCTAGACCAGCCTGTGGTCTGGAACTGGCCCAGGATCACCCTTTCAGCCAAGAGTCACTATGAGGGAAGACTAACACAATAGAGCTAATTACTGAAGTGTGGTAGTTCATTGAGCTTTCCATATACATGTGCTTGGTTTTTGAAGAAGTTTTTGACAAAAGGCAAGCATACACATATACAAATCCCTGAGGCTAACCTGAATTACACAGAGACACCATCAACTCAAAAAACAAAAATATAGTAACAAAATCAAGAAAAAGTTATTTGTTAAATATTTATTAGGTACAAATTTAAGTAGGAAGAATTTCCCAAATTATGTTTTTGTGAAATATCAATCCTATGATATGCTTCCCCAAAAGGACCTAAGTAAACTGACCTTAAGTATAATGTTATTTGTGGATTTTTCTTTCTTTCCTTTTGAGTCAGGGTCTCATTTTATAGCCCAGTCTCTTAAAGTAGGGTAGAATGAAGGCAGGACAGCCTAAAATAAGTGCCAGTCAGTAATGGCAATTATAAAACTGATCAAACAATCAAGAGCATAAAATTATGGGGAAGTAGTAAAGAGTAGTCAACATGTAGAGACTGGAGAACAGAGGTCTGGGCCCACTCTCAGGTAAAATGAGACCACGTGGAAATACTTAGATTAATAGAAATGGGTTAATACTTAAGACAGAGCTAGCCGATAAGAAACTAGTAACTGGCCAACAGCATTATATCTAATGCAGAGTCTCTGTGTGTTAATTGGGGCTGGCGCCACGGTGGGACCAGACCAGCGGGAAAACTTACTCCTTACAAATGGCACCCAACGTGGCTAATAAGAACTTCCACTTAAAATTTAACAAAAGCTTAAAAAAGGGTTTTAGAAACAAAAGAACAGAGACAAGCAAGGTTTCTTGCTAACAGCATTTTTTTGGGTTGGACTCTGTTTTGTGAAAGACAAACAGAGACTTGCGCGGCTCCTTTAAGGGAGGTTTCCTGACTCAGCATAAGCGGCAAAAAACCGCACGGCTTTTAAGAAACTCTGCTACAACTTACTGGTATGTACGAGAGCTGACCATATCTCCAAGCCAGCAGCATGCTGCTGGATAGCAGCGCAGACCAAGGCAGTGAGTACAGCTCTCGGTGCTGGCAGTAAAAGTACCCGCCACCATCTTGGTTAGACCGCAGCTAATACAGCTATGACTTTCATGTTAGCAATGTTGTTGTTTACCAGATAAGACTCGTGGCCAGAAAAGATAAAAGATTTACAGTAAAGACAGATTCACATTAAGAAAAAGCGCTAAAAGTTTACAGTGTGTTTTAAAATATACGTAGGCTTGGGAGAGAAAAAGAATATAAGGGTTTTAAAAAGACAGAGAGGAGCTGAGTATGGTGGCACATGCCTTTAATCCAGCACTCGGGAGACAGAAGCAAGCAGATCTCTGTGATTGCAAAGTAAATCTGGTATGCAGAGTGAATTCCAGGACAGATAAAAGTTACAGTCTCAAAAAAGAAACCCTGTCTCAAAAAAATGAAAAAATAAAAAGTAAAGAAACAGAGTAATAAAAAGGCCAAGTAAAGATGAAAAGTACCGAGAAAATCTGGATATTGTACGGCATTATATTGTCTTTGTATCATTTGACTGCCGAGGAAACAACTGTTAAAGGAAATGCTACTGGATTAATTAAATTTATATATTTTAAAAATGCTTTGACTCAAACATTTAAGTTCAAGGACAAGTTACTGGGGAAAAGGATTTCTAGTTTTGTTTCCATAGAAAATGAAAAGCTGTGGATTCCTTCCAGACTAACATGGTTTGATCAAGCCAGACCCCCTAAAAAAGTGTCCCAGGTGATCCAACATTCAAAACAGTTGGGACAAGGCAGCCTTGCAGACTACAGCCAGGATTTCTGCATATCTTCTTAGGATCCCCATGACAGCAACCCCTACCAGCAAGAAGCAGTTTGGAAAGAAGGACACCCAAATTCCCAAATATTGTTTATAAATGTTTGTTTTCATTTAAATGGGCTTGGTTATAAATGGTTAATGATCACAGCCAATATCTTTAAAGGTAAAAAGGGGATTGTGGTATAGAAATGGATACTTTGTTTTGGAATGGATTTTCATTTATTGATATAAATTAAGGTCAATTTTGTGACATGTATATTTCTCCTCTTATTTAGGTATTGTGTTTATATAGCTCATTTAAAATGTAATGTATAATTTAACACAGATTATACATAATTACCTATGATAGTGAAAACTTAAGAGTTAAGTTAGTTAGGATTTCTAGATATTCAGAGATGTATTTGAGATAAATAGGCATTCTTCAAACCTTTCAAAGACCTACAGAATATGGCATTTAAAATGGTTTAGGGTTTTCTTGACAATGAGGCACAACTGCTCCTGGCAACACCACCTGCATCAGAAAGGAAGATGGACATTGAAGAAACTCGTTATAGAGTTTGCTTTCAATATGGCAAGACTAGCCATTTGGACAAGATACTGCTCTTGTCTGGACTGTTTGACTTTTGTTGTATAAACTGGACATGCAGGACCCACAGAAAAGTGACTGCTGATTCAAGATGGACATTGCTACAGAGTTCCTGCTTCATGGAAGAGTCTGCCAGACAGTTTGCAGGACACAGAGAAAATTGACTGACAAACTACCAATACAAGAAGACAGTTTAAACTTTCCTTCTTTACTGAAGAGTCTGCCAGATGCACTATGGCCTATGGGCTGAAGATGGAACATTACAAAAGAACTTTGGGTGACTGACCAGGCAAGGTGTCTCTGTCATTTCTAGAGTTTATATATTCTCCTTCTGTGGTCTTTGAAGGAGTTGAAGACAGATAGTTATGTTTATAGTTTTCTTTAGTTAGGATTAAAGATAAGTTACATTTGGATTTTAGACTAACAAAGACAGGATAGATGATGGAATATTTTCTTTAAATCTTGCTAAATGTTAATAATGAACTAAATATTGTTAACTGTGATTCTTATTTGATAACTATTGTGTGATATATTTTGCTTCATTTTAGACAGAAAAGAGGAGATGATGGGAGATGTCATTCTGTAAATATGTTTCTCTTATTGGTTAATGAATAAAGCATGGTTGGCCAATAGGAAAGCAAGATAGGTGGGACCAGGAGACAAGGATGATTCGAGGAAGTAGTAAGGGGGAGTCAGCAAGGAGAGACTGGGGAGACCAGATGCTGGCCCCACTCCCCGGTAAAATGAGACCACGTGGAAATACTTACATTAATAGAAATGGGTTAATAATTAAGACATAGCTAGCCAATAAGAAACAAGTAACTGGCCAACAGCATTATATCAAATACAGAGTCTCAGTGTTTTATTTGGGACTGGTGCCATGGTGGATCTAGGCCAGCAGGAAAAAACCTTACTCCTTACAAGCAAGCACTAACAACAAAACAATAAAGACATTCTAAACTGAAACTGAACTACTTTATTTCTAACTTTGATTGTGTTTAAAGGGTGCACACTCTTAAATAGTCTATTTCTAAGGCAGCACATCTCAATTACTATTGGGATCACAGATCCTTTTTCATACTTTATCATATTCTAACTCATTGCAGGTTATCTTGTTTAGACAGTCAAACAGCAACCATGACTTTTAGGGGGCATGAAGAAAATAACCTAAACTATCAAGTGTCACTTCATCAGATTAGGATAATTCTGACAAGCAAAAGTTGATCCAAGATGGTAAGGAAACACTCTCTGGGGCTGGAGAGTTCACCCAGTAGTTAAGAAGCGGCCCAGGTTTAATTCCCAGTACCCATATAACAACTCAACTCCAGCTCAAAGGGATCATATGCTGGCTTCTGATGTGCCTGGCCATCCTGCATGCATGCAGTACATATATATATACAGCATGTGGAAAACATTCATTGCATGAAATTAAATAAATAAATGAGTAAAAAATGAAGCTGAGTACTTTAATCCCAGCATTCAGATGACAGAGGCAGGCATATTTCTCTGAATTCAAGGCTAGCCTGGTCTACATAGGGAGTTCCAGGACAAGCTTCAAAGCTACACAGATAGACAGACAGACAGATAAGAAAGCACTCTCCAATGTGACTGTTCAGAGGCCTACTTAGATTGTGAGATCATAAACATTCCCCACATGAAGACTTGCTGATAGGATCAAATGATATACACTCCACTCAGAGTGTCAAGCACACATAACTTCTAACATTGATGAACATGAAGAACTGAGAATAATCACTGTAGCTGTCAATCCATAATTATAATAACTACAACACTTTTCCTACATGCCAGAACTTGTCTAAGTACATATATATTAGATACATACATGCAATCTTCTAACAACCTCTACTCATTTAAATACATATATTCTGGTTTCTTGATTTTTAAAAACTCACATATGCATAATCAATCATTAAAGACAATACAGTTAATAGTTTAAGAAGGAATCATTTTAATATGCTGAATCCAAAAGAATCTACAGGTTGTTTTTTGTTTTGTTTGTTTTTTTTAAGATAGTCTCATTTTGTTGGCCAGTCTGTTCCAAACTTAACTCCTAGGCTCAGATGAGTATCCCACCTTGGCCTCTCAAATAGCTAGAGCTATGTAAATGCATGTCACTATGCCTGGCTGAATCTGGTTTTAAAATAGCATAACTATAAAAATTATAAACACAGTATAGGGCTCACATAAAGAGTTGAACTCATTTACTCCTATGGCACCTGGGGAAAGTGAATGAGCAGACAGAAACTAAGTAGGGGCTGGAGAGTTGGTTCAGCAGTTAAGAGCACTGACTGCTCTTCCACAGGACTGGAGTTCAATTCCCAGCACCTACATGGTGGCTCACAACTGTCTACAGCTCTAGTTCCAGGAGATCCGATGATGACTTCCAGCCTCTGTGAGCACCAGGCATGCACACATAAAATATTAAAGCTTAAAAACAAAAGCAAGGAAACAAAGTCACTTCTCCTATATCTTCATCTACCTTGGGTAAAGTGGGATTCACCTAGCCCACAAGCATCCAGCCTATGGGTGAAACCACCACACTGCAGCTGCAGTTACTTGGGAAGGAGAGACAAAGCTAGATTTTGTAACTGAAAGACATTATGTAATTCTGTATTACATAAAACACTTTTTAAATCTTAAAAATTTCAAACTACATAGAAAGTAGCAGTTACTGGATTTTTTTTTTCTTCTGCTTTTGTTTTTTTGAGGCAGGGTTTCTCTGAATCAATTTGAAGCCTGTCCTGGAACTCACTCTGTAGACCAGGCTGGCCTCGAACTGCCTCTGCCTCCCGAGTGCTGGGACTAAAGGCGTGAACCACCACCACCCAGCTACTAGATGTTTTTTAAAGATTTATTTTATGTGTTTGCCTGCATATATGTTATGCACCCCATTTATATTTGGTGCCCACAAAGGCCAGAAGATGAGTCAGAGTTGGTGGGGAGCCTCTGAGCACCTTGTGGGTGATGATAACTGGACAAGGGTCTCCTATGAGCAACAGCATGTGCTCTTAACTGTGAGCCACACTCCAGCCCCAGCAGTCACCACACACTTTAAATGGCACTACATGAGATCAACAGACCTATTAAGGAACTGTTCGGTGAGATTTTGCTGCTGGTCAGGACCGTCCTCCTGGTTCACGCCTCCTTCGAGTAACATCTGCTGGTATATCTGCCGCTGTTGCTCCTTCTGTTCTAAATGCTGCTGATAGCGTAATCTTTGCCTATAATATTCTTGAAATTGTTCAGTGGAATCTCGAAGCTTAAAAATATTGGAAAAATAATACATATGAACAGACCACTCCTGAATTATGTTTTTACAATATCATCTTTAAATGCTGAATAAAATTATAACTACAAAAATTTAAAAATTACACCACTCTTTGAAAACTAACATTAAGCACATGTGTCTTAATAGTCACAGACTACCAGCTCCTTTACTTTACTCTGTAATAACTGACTGAAATGACTGGTTACTGTGTGTTCCTGACTAGCCCAAAGTCAACATGCAAATGGATGGTTATAACAGTCAGAGAATATGCATATAGATAATGATAAATTTGGTATTACTTAAATCAAATCTCTCACACGACTTATTACCATTTAGTAAAAATATTAACCTTACCAAACATATTTCATACTAAGCATGAAATAGGTTTCTATAGACAGAAACATGTATTTGCCTAAAAATTAGGCTCCAAGTGTTCTTTCATGAGTAAAAACTGGTTTTAAATTCAGCAATCTCAGTATTTCCCATTCATCCATAAATGGGTAGAGATGGGCAAATGGGTAATGATGCCCAGCATCTAAGCCTGACAACCTAAGTTTGATTCTAGAGAGAAGTAACTCCCACAAAACTCTCCCCTGACCTACACATAAGCTCTGTGGCATACACCCACATGCGTGCACACCACACACACCAATAATTAAAAATGTTTTTAAGAGAAAGAAAAAACACATTTAACACCTCTTCTAAGTGGAACAGTACATAAATCTATATTCTATGACATAATACAATTTCCTGTCAGAAACACATAAAAAATGGAACCTTTGACTTAGATAAAAGTATTACTCTATATTATACATTTTAAATTTATTTATTAAATAAATAAAATAGAGAATTATGCCCTTAAAATGAAAAGTAGCCACATTTAATGTAAATTCAATTATTTGAGGCATGAAATATGTGGCATTTTAGATTTTTAATAAATTCCTCTACTTATAAAAAATACATGGCAACTAAACATACTATAAATTACTTGGGGGAGAAGCCAGAAAAAAAGAAGGCAATATCTAAATATCTAAAATCTTTGTACTACTCCCAAGTAAGTATTTTATATTTTATATAAGAAACCCTATTAACTTTTACAAAGAGAATAACTTTGAGGCACATAACAATCAGTAAATATTACCTCATTTTTTTCTTGTTTAGCCGGTACTGGATTCTGTGCTCCATTTGCAGGCTCTTTTTCAAAACTTGAACCCTGGCAGGTGGGCTCACTGCTGACAGGCTGTGGGGCCTCAACAGGCGTATCACTTCTTCCCCCAAAAAAAGAAAGAAAAAGGAAAAAGCAGAGATGGGGTGAAAATAAATAAATACATGCATTTTAGAGGAATTTTCTTGCATTAAAACCGGATATTAAGGATTTAGGATTTATCAACCATACAAAAATAGATGTCTTTTCTTAACTACATAAAATATTTTCAAAATACAGAACATGCTTAGAGAGGAGGTACCTGTTATTGAGACAGGGCCTTGTTGTGTGGTCTCAAACTTCTGAGCTCAAGAGATCCTCAGCTTCCCACAAACCAAACCCACAGCTATGTACGCCATGATTCTCAGCTCTTACCACAGCTGCAGGTGTGTGCTGTCAAGATCCTCAGATCCACACACACACAGCTATAGGTGTGTGCAGTCATGATCCTCAGTTCTCACACATCTGCAGGTGTGTGCTATCATGATCCTCAGATCTCACACACAGCTGCAGGTGTGTGCAGTCATGATCCTCAGTTCTCACACAGATGCAGGTGTGTGCTGTCATGACCCTCAGTTCTCACACAGCTGCAGGTGTGTGCTGTCATGCCCCTCAGGTCTCACACACAGCTGCAGGTGTGTGCAGTCATGATCCTCAGTTCTCACACACAGCTGCAGGTATGTGCTGTCATGATCCTCAGTTCTCACACACAGCTGCAGGTGTGTGCAGTCATGACCCTCAGTTCTCACACACAGCTGCAGGTGTGTGCTGTCACACCCAGATAAGACAAACATTTACTCAGGAAGCAGGATCTCTAACCTAATATCAGTAGCATGTGTTTTCAAGAAATTAATTTTCATTCTTTGTGGCCCAGACTCATCTATAAACTAGGTAGGCTGGAGGATTTCATACCTATATTCTCTTTATGAAATATGAATTGTGATTTTATTACTCAAATATTTGCTTTTCCCTCTCATATGTTTCTTTAGTTTTAATACTTTAGATTTTATGAGGAGACTTTCCTTGGCTTATTTACACTGAACATGAAAGCAAAACAGATCTTTTCACTTCGATGGGAGATGGCATTCTATAAATACGGTTCTCTTATTGGTTAATGAATAAAGCACTGTTGGCCAATAGGAAAGCAAGATAGGCGGGACTAGTAGACAAGGAGGATACTGGAAGATGTAGGAGGAGGAGTTAAGATGTAGAGACTTGAGAGGAAGAGGTCCAAACCCTCTCTCCAGCAAGATAAGACCACATAGAAACACTTAGATGAATAGAAATGGGTTAATAGTTAAGACAGAGCTAGCCAATAAGAAATGCTAGTAACAGGCCAACAGCTTTATATCTCTAATACAGAGCGGCTCTTTGGTTATTTGGGGCTGACGCAACTGTGGGACCAGGCTGGTGGGAAAACTACTTATAACACCACTTCTTAAAAAAAAAAAAAAAGTTGAGTTTCTCTATATAGCCCTGGCTGTCCTGGGACTCAGTATGTAAACCAAGCTGGCCTCAAAACAGAGATCCACCTGCATCTGCCTCCCAAGTGCTGGAATTCAAGGTGCACACCATTATGCCTAGGCTATCTTTCCACATTTTTAATAAATGATCTTTTTAATGGCATAATTTGGGGATTTTATGGAAGATTATTCCTAATACGCTTTTTAAAATACTTAACATTTTCTGCTTTTCATAAATCTCAAAAATGTTAATAGCAACCCAGGTGTGATGATGCAAACCTCTAATCCCAGCACTTAGACGACAGAAGCAAGTTGGTCTCTATGAGTTTGAAGCCAGCTTGCTCTACCCAGGCCAGCCAAAGCTACATACCTTGTTTCACGGGAAAAAAAGAAAAATGTCATCTGAAGATATGAATACCAGATATATACCCAGATTTACCTGTTGCTACCATGGAAACAACTACAGAAGTTAAATGACCTTTCACTTTAAAGAATTTAATTATACAGTACTGACCTCTCTAGGCAGAGTATATAAGGACATATCAATACACAGTTTTGGGGATCAGGAAGACAACATTAGACAGTCATTGTCACAAAGGAACCCTTTACTTAGGAGCTTGTCCTTCTGACTACCTAAGTCTGTGTGCATGTGTAAGAATGTTTACTATATTTCTATAAATTACTAACAACCATGATAAGTGCTGCCACACAACAAACTATAGTTTAAAGAAAAATGTATGGTATCAGGACAAAACCAGACAGAGGCCAACAGATAGACTAGAGGACCAAGAAATAAACCCACACAGCTACAGCTAATTCTCTGGCAAAGAAGCCAACACATGTTGGAGAAAAGACAGCACGGGGGAAACTGGATTTCCACATGTAGATGAGTGAAACTAAATCCATGTATCTCTCTTTTTTCAGTTTTCCTTTTATTTCACATGCATTGGTATTCTGCCTGCATGTATGTCTGTATGAAGGTGTCAGATACCATGGAACTAGAGTTAGACAATTGTGAGGTGTTATGTGGGTGCTGGGGATTGAACCTGGATCCTCTGGAAGAGCAGCATATGCTCTTAACTGCTGAGCCATCTTTCTGGCCCTATATATCTCATCTTGCACAAAAATCAATTTAAAGTGGATAAAAGTTCTTACATAAGATTTGAAACTTTTAAAAGAAAATAAACAGGCAAAAGCAAAGACTTTTGAAAGGACTCCAGTCACACAGAAAATAATCCCAAAAACTAGAAAAAAGGAGATTACACAAAATTAAAAGGATTCTGTAGAACATATGAACTGGGAAAAAGTTCTGCCAATTATAAATCAAAAAAAGGAAATAATATCTAGAATATAGAAGGAGTTACAAAAATTAAACACTAAAGAAAAAAATTCATCAAAGCAATAAATCACCTAATGACTGAACAGACAATTCTCAAGAAATACAAATAGTCAATAATATTATACAAAGTGTTCAATGTCCTTAGTCATCACAGACATGAAAACAGAATCGCTCTGAGATTCTACCTCATCTCCAGTGAGAATGGCTATCATCAAGGAAACAAATAATGACTAAAGCTGGCATGAATGTGGGGAAAGAAGGACCCATAATTCATTGTTGGAATCAAGATGGAAGCTTATCAAAACACTAAAAATAGAACTACCAAGTAACCCAACCATAGAACTCTCCTGAGTAGGTACCCAAAGGTTCCCAGTCACCACATCACAGAGATTCTTGCACAGTCATGTTTCTATACAACTACGCAACTCACAACAGTGAGGAAACGGAATAAACCTGGATGACTACCAACAGAGGAGTGGATGAAGAAAATGTATGACACACACACGGAGGGGTGTTTTATGGCCATTTTATTTATTCCTGTACATATGTAATATGCTTTTGATAATTTGTATTTCTGATAATGTTATACATATAAAATGCCTGAGATCATTTCTCACAGCAATTACCTCTCTTATCCCTTCTCTCACTTGCTGACTTGCTTCTCCTCAACTAGTCTCCCTCCTATTCCCTCTTTTCTTTTTGTGCAGGTAGCTACAACTGCTATGAGCTGGGGACTGGGATGGCTATGCTACTTCCAGAAAACAGTGTTTCAAGGCGCTCCTCTCCTTCCTTAACAACCCAGCCTCCACCCACCTCTGGTGATGTTTCTTGGGCCCTGAAGGAGGTATAAACGTTCCATTTAGGACTAAGCACTCAACCATTTATTCTCAGTACTTCGGCCATTTGTGAGTCATGCTCAGCTAAAACAAGCTTTTCTGACCCAGGCAGCATTGTTCTATCAGTGTAAACATAAACATTCAGAGGACATTTTGACTAGATGTCCATTTAGCAAAAACCATTTAGCAAAAAAAGGAGTATATTTTCCTTTGGGACCTGGAACTTCCCCAGCCACAGGCTTAGTAGCAGGCATGTATTCCCTCCAATAGCATGGGCCTGTAATCCAGTCAGAAAGCAACTGGTTGTCCCCAAAACAATCTTGCCATTAGTACACCAATGGGCACATCTTGCCTTGCAGGTCAGAGTCCACAATGAGACTTAAAACATAAAGAAAATGAAATGATAATATTCAGGAAAAGGGATACACCTGGAAATTATTGTATTAAATGAAATAAATCAGACCAGAAAGACCAAAACCACATTTTCTAACATAAGGAGGACCTATTTAGGATTATATTTATGTATATTGTATATGATTAGGTCATCAAATTAGAAAGGGGATCATGACAGGGAGGAAGGTATCTTACGGAAGGGGAGAAAAGAGAGGAAACAAAACACATGTGCATGAAAACACAGAGAGGTCTACCTGAGGGAGGAAGAGGAGCCAGTCAGAAGGGCAGGGGAATGGAGGAGCACAGTGAAGAAGGAGACCAATCAGAACAAAGTAAGAACGGCATGTATATAAAAGTATGTGCCACTATGAAACCCATTACTTTATAAGCTAACTTTAACCCATTACTTTATAAAACTAAATTTAAAACTATAAATGCTGAACACCAAGAGCATTTGCATGCACACACTACAGACAACTTAGAATTGATAATTTCCTAATTCTTATGAGCAAAAACCTACCGTTCAGGAGATTCTTCATAGATACTGTGACATTCTGTATTCTCCAGCATGAGGCTTCTGCTAAGGTTTTGTACTCCTGGATAATGGAAGTTAGCAAAGGAGTGTGACATTGGAGAAGTTTTGTTCCCAAGATCTGAGATTCTCTTATCATGACTGGTCAATCCACATGTGAGGCCATCTAAAGCAGGATTCAGGGAGCGAGTCATATAGGCATCAGCTGACTGAGGTCTTCTCATTGGTGAGGATGGGTAGGGAGAGAGTTTGCTGATAAGAGGAGTCAAGAGATCAGCATATGCAGCTTTTGTAGGCTTCAGGAGTTTGTCAACATGAATATTAAGCATTTTCTGTTCAAATGCACAAGAAAAGACTGAAGAAGGGAGATTCTGAAGCCAAGACAATAAACTCAGATCTAAATCATCACAACCGTTGCCACATAAGAGGTCAATGCCAAGAAGTACTTCACTTTCTGTAATTTCTTCACCAGTTGCTTTACTCTGACAAAATTCTACACAGCATTCATAAAGTAAGCCCTTCATAACGAGTTGGAATAAGCGATTGTTACTTGCTTTAAAGCCAGCCTCGCTTAGCTTCCTGTCAGCAGGGATGAACTCTGCAACCATGACACAGACCTCTTCAAAGCAATGAACTCGTGCAGTGCTGGGATTCCAGTCCTTAAATTCAGCATGATTGGTCAGGCGAGGCAAAGTGAGGAGCAGGCAGAGCTTGCTGTAATCATCTTTAGAAGGACAGTACTCCTCTAGCGCATGTAGACACTGGACAGCTTCCTGCATGGTAAATTCCAACTAAAAAATATAAAGGATGACTATAAAAAGAGGTGAAAGGCAACTGGCCACCTTAAAATGAAACGTGAAAGCTGAGAGTATAAAAGATAAATTTTGGTGCCAGAGAACATACATACAATTTGCAGAATGTGTAATAATTTTTAATTGATAATGTTTTCACAGCTTAAAAAATGAAGAATTTGGTTTATTACCAAATTAACATTTTACCTATAAAAACCTATAAAAACAATCAGACTTAAAAATTTTAATTTCCAACTATTTATTCTTTACTTTCATTTTGCTAATGTGATTAGATACAGGGCCTCCACATCTTAGCTCAGGCTGGTCTGAACTTAAGCTCCTTCTGTCTCAGTCTTACAAATATGATTATAGTTGAGAGCCACCATGGCCAGCAAAAGCAAAAACCAAAGGATGTCAATAGTTTGTCTGAAAACCATGATTGTTTGGTTTATCCCAAATGTAAAAGAGCCATTTTCTTAGTCTCAACTTATCTTAGAATAAATTCATATGAGGACAGAAAGCAAATTCACAAAGGTGACATTTATAGTTATTACTACAAAAACAACAGAAATAGAACAAAAGAAAGCTTAGATTAGATGACTGACAACAATGTGTATACTAAATATTGTCAGATACCTTGTGAGCATGTCCAACCTTCAGCCTGTGAGGTACTTATGTGCCCCAGGTTATCTATAAATATGGCCTAACTCAAAAAATATAAACTTGGCCGAGTGGTGGTCCCAGCACTTGGGAAGCAGAGGCAGGCAGATCAATGTGAGTTCAAGGCCAGCCTAGTACCAAAGCTACACAGAGAAACCCTGTCTTGGAAAAAAAAAAAAAAATGTAAACTTGCTTTTAATCCTAGCACTCCTGAGGCAGAGGCAGGCAGATTTCTTGTGAGTTGGAGGACAGCCTGGTCTACAAAGTAAGTTCCAGAACAACCAGGGCTGTTACACAAAGAAACCCTGTCTCTAGAAAAAACAAAACAAACAAACTAAAAAAAAAAAAAAAAACCAAAAAACAATAACAACAAACTGACTTAAAACATTGAGGGGTTTTTTTTCCCTTTCAACTCAATTTTGCAGTCCTTAAGTGTAAGCATTGTAGATGTCCCAATGTCAAAAGGCTGGACATGCCTGATAGAATTTAACTATTTTGGACCATCTTACATATGAGAGAAATTAGGATACAGATTTAATCAACTGGTTAGTGATAAATTCAAAATAACAAGTTGAGGTATTTAACTTGTTCCAATGTCTTTCCTACTTATGGACATCATTATCTGGCAAAAATTGCTCCATCATGAAAAAAGTTCCCATTGTAATATCCTTTAGGGTTAGCTATGATCTGAGTATCTGTGTTCCCCATAGTTGGTTGTAGGTATAGCTCAGTGGATAACAGCATTCACTACACAGGCATAAGACATGAGTTCAAATCCTTAGATCCACAGGCCAGCAAGATGGCTCAGTGGGTAAAAGGGCTTGCTACCAAATCTTGAGTTTAAAACCCTGGATCCACACAGTGAAAGAAGAGAAGTAACTCAAATTGTCTTCTGATCTCCACACATGTGGAACACACACACACACACACACACACACACACACACACACACACACACACAGGCTAGATGGCTCAGTGGCTAAGAGTGGGCATTGCTATTCACAGGACCTGAGTTTTGATCCCAGGATCCATGTCCAATGGTTCACAACCACTGGTAACTCCAGCTCTAAGGAATACAATACTCGCTTCTAGCCATCACAGAAAACTGCATTCATGTACACACAACCACACACAGATATGCATGTCTACACATAAATAAAAATAATTCTTTAAACTAACTTTCTGGATGGCAAGGTGGCTCTTGGGAGAATAGCACTTTCCACATAAGCCTGATAACCTGTGTTTAATCCTCAGAACCCACAGTGGGAGGAGAGAACAGACTTTAAAAGTTTTTCTTAGACCTCCCATGTTTACCACAAAGCTCTGTCATGCACATGCACACACACACATGCATGCACACACTCACACCATTCACACAAAAATAAACAAGTGAAGCTTCCTAGGACTGGAGATAGAGCTCAGTTAGTAGAGTGCTTGCCTGAGACACGTGAGACACTGGGTTCAATCCCCAGTACTAAATAAATGAATGTAACTTTTTAACCCAAATATACTTTATAGTATTGAATTTAAGTCATAAAACCAAGCACTCCATTAAAAAACAACCTGGAAGCCAGGGCATGAAGGTGCTGCCCGTAAATTCAGCATTTGGGAAAATCAATATGGAGGCAGGGTGTGAGATTAAAGACGTGCACTAGGGAGGCAGAGGCAAGTAGATTTCTGTGAGTTTGAGGTCAACCTAGTCTATGTAGTGAGTTGCAAGCTAGCCAGAGTTACAAAGTGAGACTCTGTCTCAAACAAACAAACAAACAACCTTAGTTTGGTTCCTGGGACCCAGATGGTAGAAAGAGTCCTGCAAGCTGTCCTCCAACCTTCATATACTCTCACCATGAAGTGTGTGACACCCCCCCAGAAAATAAATTAATAGTAAAGTTTTTAAAGCTTGATCAACTCTGAAATATAAAATATTTAGCCAAGATTTAATCATTTATATAAAAATAAGAAGCATCAGGGGGAAAAGGCAGGAAGAGCTTACAGGTCTTCTTCCTGTTATAAGCTGTCAACGCCAGCCTGGGCTACATGGAACCTGCCTTTTTTCTTTCTTTTAGGTGCATGAATGTTTTACCTGAATGCCATGTATGTGCATATGTGTACCCTAGGAGGCCAGAAGAGGGTGCTAAATCCCTGGGAACTGGAGTTACAGATGGTCATGAGCCATCATGTAGATGTTGGGAACCAACATCTTCTTTTAACAAAGAAGAGAGCTTAGAGAGATGGCTCCATAACCCTTCCCCAGGCCTTGCCTCGAGGGAACAAGGAAGTGTGGACACCTATGAGGGTTCTCTGGCCTCCGTGTGCATACACACACGTACACCTCACCTATATGTATACACAAACCTGGTCTAACCTACCTTAAAGAAGAATATACTCTTGAAGTATTCACACAGCACCTTGATTTAAATCACAGAGCAAGTTTAAAAGGGCTATAGATTGAAAGTACTACAACTGCAAAACTATGGATCTTGCTTCATCACAGCTCCTAAAACTTTGAAAACTCATGACAATAATCTTCTGGTTCAGTGAATAAAATAACTGAAAGCAAGACTAGGGCGCAAACCTTCAGGAATAAAAATCTTACATGCTGGGGCTCATCTTCTGCAGACATTGCATTGTTAACACACAAAGCTTCTAGAAACTTCTGCTTGAGGATAATATAACGAAACCTATGAAAGAAAAAAACATTAAAATAATTAAACAGTTGAATGACACCAGGCATGGTATCATATATCTATACTTGGACTCGGGAGGGTAGATGAGGAATATGAGATGGAAACCAACCTGAGCTATATGGCAAAACACTATCTTAAAAGGAAAGAGTAATAACAATGTCAAATATTAGAGAAGAAACCTAAGCTTCTGAAACGCAGAAGGCACAATTTATTTCAGGCAGACTAAACCCATGATTCTGCACAAGCCAGGCATACATTCTTTTTATGTGTTTGTTTGTTTGTTTGTTCAAAACAGGGTTTCTCTGTGTAACAGTCCTGGCTGTTCTGAAACTCACTTTGTAGACTAGTCTATCCTTGAACTCATAGAGATCCATCTGTCTCTGCCTCCTGAGTGTTAGGGTTAAAGGCGTGCAACACCACCTCCCAGCACCAGGCATATATTCTATCACTGAGCTAGAGCACCACTCTGGCCATTTTGTTTCACAAATGGCCAAACTGGGCCAGTAAGATGGCTGCACAGGTAAAGATGCTGCCTACCACACCTGAAGACCTAAGTTTGAGCCCCAAACCCCAACATGGTGGAGAGCAAAAATCAACTGCTTTAAGTCATCCTCTGAACTTCATGTGTGCACTGCAGAATGTACATGTGTGTATGTATACCCATACAATTACATGTTTTTAAAGGCATCACTTATTATTTTAAAAGAAACCTAAAAAAACATAATTTTCCAGTAATTGACAAATGAACTTAGAAATTACTGTGAGTAAATTTGGGATCTTGAGAAACAGCTCAGCAGGTAAGAGCACTTGCTGCTCTTGCAAAGGATCCAGGTTCAATTCCCAGAAACTACATGGATGCTTACAACTTTTGTAACTCCAGTTCCAGATGATATGGCACATTTTTCTGATCTCCACAGGCACCAGACACACATAATATACATACATACATACATGCAGGCAATACATTCATAAACAAAAATTTAAAAGTCTAAAAAATTTTTAATAAAGTAAAACTGCTTTCAGAAAACTCTTAAAATATTTTACTAAGATCCTTATCATAGTGAAGTCATACCTGATATAATTCTAATCACAAAGAAATAGTATTAATCGCTATGTAGTGAGTTTGAGACCAGCTTCTGTCTCAAAAAACAGCAACAACAACAAAAAAAAGCATTAAAAAGAGCAAAAAGGTATAGTTCTAAGAATATCTTAAAATAACCATAGACTTAAATTTTAAAAAAAAATTGAGTAAAATTATGTATTGGTGGTGGTAGTAGTGCTTGCTTCTAATCCCAGCACTCAGGAG
Source organism: Phodopus roborovskii (assembly GCF_943737965.1). Taxonomy (NCBI): domain Eukaryota; kingdom Metazoa; phylum Chordata; class Mammalia; order Rodentia; family Cricetidae; genus Phodopus; species Phodopus roborovskii. Next base: position 3,123,781 of record NW_026125562.1, read on the forward strand.
GCAGAGGCAGGTGGATCTCTGAGTTCAAGGCCAGCTTGTCTACAGAGCAAGTTCCACCAGTGCTTCACAGAGAAACCCTCTCTCAAAAAAATCAAAACAAAAATTTTATTTACTTATCTATATGTATGTGCACCATATGCATGCCCGGTGCCGATGGAGCTCAGAAGATCAGAAGATGGTAGACTGTCAGGAGTGCCTCAAGTAAAGACAGAAGGTATGAAAGCAACAGTAGTTCAGATAAATAAACCAGTAAGAGCAAAGAGTCATCAAAAAAAAAAAAAACTTCAGCAAACTCTAAGCAGAAAATGTACAACCAACCAACAAATGAATTAAAAAACAAAACAAAACAAAACAAAAAAAACCACTTAATAATCAAACTGCTAAAAACCAATGATAAAGCATAAAATTTAAAGGCAGCCAGAGAAGGGGAGCAAAGAACCACATTGGTTACACTAGGAGAATCAGGGCCAAAATTACTGCTGGCTGCTCAGTAAACAATGAAGCAAGAGTCGACAGAAAGTCATCTCTGAAGACTGCACTGATACCTCTTTGTATACACACTACTGACTGAGTAAATCTGCATTTTCAACTCACAAAGACTTTACGAACTGTAACATGTAAATCATCCTATGGATCCCGTGTGTGCTGCTGCATAGGAAGGCTACATCTTACATGTGTTTATTGTTCTATTTTGATGCTAGGCTACTACCAATGACAAGACACTAAACCTTTAAAATAAAATCCTACCGTTTTTTGTCAAATTTTTCCATACATTCTAGAGGTTGAATGAACTGAAGAACTTCATCCCATTGGCCATCCAGAATTAACTGCCTAAATAAAGAAAACCCAGAATGCTAATCAATTCAGGTCACACTAACAGATGACAGAGCAGATGACAAAATAGACTTTAAAAGCAAATAATGAGATTAACCTCTGATTCTTCAAACATTAGCAGTATTCTTTTACAATAATAATGTCTTATTTTGAATTTATGATCACAGTAAATTTATATAAAGGATGAGCAGAAGGACTTTCATAAGATTATCAATACTTTATTTAAAAAATATTAATAACCAATCACAATATATATCACTGTAGTTTTATAAAGGGATGTTTTAGTCTTTAAAAGGAAGAAAACACAATTTCAAACGTTAGATCTTTAAGATGAATACATTAACTTAATAGAAAACTTTTCATCCTATAATTCTTTCCATTTCACCTCAGACCAGTAAAATTCCATCACAAGCCACTAGGCTTCTAGAGAGGCCAGTACTAAATTCCAGAGGTATCAACACTTGAAAGACAAGAGTAAACTAGGCATGGTGGTACACACCTTTAATCTTAGCACTAGGCAGAGACAGGCGGATCTCTGTGAGTTCAAGGCCAGTCTATAGAGCAAGATCCAGGACAGGCTCCAAACCTACCAAGAAATCCTCTCTCAAAAACAAGACAAAAAACCAAATAGTAATAATAATAATAGAATTAATGATGATGTTACGATTGGGGGTTACCACAATATGAGGAACTGTAATAAAGGGTTGCAGCATTTGAAAGGATGAGAACAAATAACGTAGACCAACTTAGCCTGAAACTCAGAAATTTGCCTGCCTCTTCCTCTGCATCTATCTCTCTCAAGGGCTGGGATTGAATGCATACACTACAATTGATGGGAGATGCCATTATGTATATATGTATATATGTTTCTCATACTGGTTAATGAATAAAGCACTGTTGGCCAATAGGAAAGGAAGATAGGAGGGACTAGGAGACAAGGAGGAAAGAGGAAGGAGGAGTGAACATGGAGCGATGGGAGAGAACAGAACCGCCGGCCCCCGCTCTTCAGTAAGACCATGTGGAAATACATAGAAATGGGTTAATAATTAAGACAGAGCTAGCCGATAAGAAACTAGTACCTGGCCAACAGCATTATACCAAATACAGAATCTCAGTGTGTTATTTGGGGCTGGTGCGGCGGTGGGACAAGACCAGCAGCGGGCAGAAAAACTTACTCCTTACACTACAATGCCTAGAAAATTGCTGTTTTTAAAAAATATACACAAGAGGGAGAGATCATTCAATGTTTAAAAGGACTGCCTGCTCTTCTGGACCTGCTCTTCTGGAGGATGTGGGTTCACTTTCTAGTACCCCAGTTCCAGGGGATCTGACACCTTCTTCTAGCCTTCACAGGTACCAGGCATGCACATGGTACACAGACATACATTCAGGCAAAACATAAATACACTACACATAAATAAAGCTGAAGTATATATTCAAAATATATTTTTTCATATATTCATATATATAAGTATATATATATGAATCACAATTGTTTCTAGGTAGTGGTGAATTTACTTTTAATAATGAATATATTTCTATAATGAATGCTTTGTTTTATGGCATCTGTTTCTAAGCACTCCTTGTGCATATTTTAAAAATGTTTTCTTTACCTTCCCAATGCCTCGGATTTCTTGAGTATTTTTTAAATTGCTACCATAAGGCTGTGATTGTATGATTCTCACCACTGAAAACATTCAACAAGTGTATTACTGTACGTTGTAAATATTCCCTTATGAAATAAAAACTATTATTAAGTTACACTTAGAGTATTTCATGAGCATATTATACACGTCAACATATTGATACTCTTCTTTGAAGAGCTACATGGAAGCCTTGCAGTAATGATGTTAACATACCTCAGGAAAAGCATGTCATCTGAAAACAGACCATTTATGACTCCACTTTCCTTCTCGAGGGCCAGCATACTAATGTGGAGCTTCTTTGAATTCAAGAAGTCCAGAATCAGCTTAATGATTTCAACCTCCTTTACGTTCACCGTCTCTTCCGCCGTCATACTGCTGGCCTAAATAAACAACAACAAAAAATTTAGTCCTGCTGTTTCATGTGGAGGTTTGATTGCCTAGAAATGACAACACTGCTTGGGAATTTTTAGTACATGTATTTCAAAGTGAAATTAACTATCATCTTTTAATGTGTTAAAATATGGCTCAAATTTTTTTTAAGTACTGCGAGAAATACCCATTGGAGTGATGGCAGATTAAATGATGAAGTCTGAGGCGCCTCAAATAATCTAGAAAAAAACAGTATCAGGCTTGTCTAACACTCAAGACACTGTGCCACAATGCTGTCATCTACAAAGCCCATGTCAAGGACACCTCCCCTTCCCCAATAGACTTAACAAAAAAAATATATAATTCTAAGTAAGTTTACAATTTTGCACTGAGCTACATTCATACATATCCTAGGGAACATGCAGTCTATGGGTCAAAGGTTAGTCACTCATGAATCATTTTGGAGTTAAACATAATTAGGTTCAACTGAAATATACAATTTATTGGTAATTTCAGTGTCATACTGGTAAAATCAATTATATTTCAACACTTTAAAATTCCTTCTACTGATATTAGATCAGCCATGGGCCTAAAGGAAAACCAAATGCTACCGTTACGCTAAAGGAACATAGTAATAAAGTAACTCCTAACAACATTCTGCTATACCTATAGATCAGTATCTTGCTCAGCCATCAGTTTCCTCTTGCAGTAGATGGGAACTGATAAAGAAACTCCTAAAGGGACAATGAGCAAAGAGTGAGACACTTTGCAAGACTCAGTCATAAATGAGATGACTTCATCACACCTCCTCCTCTCAGAGCTCAAGAGATCTATGCAAAGAGGAAGCTGAATGATTCTAAGACCCAGAGGGGAGGAAGACACCAAAGGAAACAGTGCCTTCCAGACATGACAGTACTGACGCAAGTATGCACCCATGGGCAGCATGCACAGGGTCTGTACAGGTCCAAGACAGATGGGGTCCCAGTGCTGAGAGGGGGACATGCATAGGGGACATCCCTAACAACAAGCTAGCTCCAATTTACAACTGCTTGCAAAGGAAAAATTAGTTTTCTCCTACAGAGTCACACTAGGTATATAAACCACACTTAAGGGCAGGCCCCATGCCCAGCATTAAATGGCCAACACAGAACAAATTTTATGATATTCCTGTAAAAAAAAATTTTGCCTCATATTGCTTTGTTTGGGCATGACTTTTATTTTACTGGTTTTTTGCTTGTATATAATGGTTTCCAATTTTGTGTTTTTATGGCTTTTTGTTTTATTTTGTTCTTGGTTTTTTCAAAACAGGGTTTTTAAGTAACTCCTGGAACTTGTTCTGTAGACCAGGTCTATAGATCAGGCTGGCCTTGAACTCACACAGATCTGTCTCTGCTTCTCAAGTGCTAAGATTAAAGGTACAGATTCTGTATGTGTGTGTGTTTCTTGCACTTTTTCTTTCATTTTTTTTTTTAAATTCTGGTTTGACTTTTTAAATTTTGCCTGTTTTCTCAGAGAGAGAGAGAGAAAGGAGGTGTGGAGCTGGATATGTGGAAAGGTGGAAAAAAATCAGGAGATGGGGGAGGGAAAACTGTGATCAGAATATTACATGAAAAAAATGTTATCAATAGAAAAAATAAGTTTCTCCTCCTAATAACTATACATCTGTAGAGATACAATTGAATACACGGGCCATGAAAGCAAGATTTACAACTAAGAAGTCTAAAACAACCTTTACTTCAGCCTTCTCCTTCTGTACAAGCCATATACAACTGGGGTTTTTTTGTTTTGTTTTGTTTTGTTTCAAATATTAAAATGAACAGGAAACACTTAGGCCCCTGATAGATTACAGTAACATGGGCAAAGGTAGCACGTGCTCTCTCTCTCTCTCTTTCTCTCTCTCTCTCTCTGCCACATCTACTGTGAAAATGGAGCACATTCTCAGCAATCAGACTGTCCAAATTCCACAAAATGTGATATCACACTGAGGGGTGCAGTTATTGTAAGGAACACTGCAGGGGAACTTCAGTCACATCAACATGAGCTGAGTCTCCTTAAAAAGAAAAAGAAGAGGCTCTAGTAGGAAGATGGCTACTGTCTGAAATATCCATAGTTACGTTCAGAACACAATCTACACTGAGCTTCCAATATAAGATGACGTATGCATATATGCTCACTTGCTTCTGGTTGAAACCTGAAATTTCTTGGGTGAAAAATAAGTTCTGTTTCTCAAGCCCAGATGAATGAGTTAATCCTTGAAAGAAATGACATTAAATTTGTTTCAAATTCTATGGCTCTGGATCAGCAAGCCACAATAGTTAAGAACAAAGACATCAGAAAGTGTTTGGATGGCATCTATGTGTCTGAAAACAGAACAGAGCAACAGGCAGATGAGCAAGACAAGAATTATCTAGTTCCAGAAACAAGATCCAGGATTGTAAGTATGATTTGGGTTATCTTTGGGAACAGTAAAATAAAATACTTGTATTAAAGGAAACAAACACTGGCAATATGGCTGACCAAGTAAAGGTCCTTGCTGTCAAACCTGACAGTCTGAATTCAATGTTCAGGACCCATACATTGGGCAGGCACACTCCAAAACATGCATTGACTTATACATACACAAAATAAATAGTATATATAAAAAAATTAAAAATTACTCAGAGCAATGAAAAAGATTACCATACTAATGGACTAGCTGCATGAAATGTAATCTAATGACTAACATTTTTCTCATAAGACCAAGTCATTCTAATCAAGCAAGAGCTTGTAGATAATCCAGTTTTGTTCTTCTCAATCTGTTAATTTTTGTCTGTTTCTTCACGAAGAGAAATACAAATGTACAGGCAACTAGAATGCATCAAATAGCATATTGTCTGTCATGCAGAGAAGCTGCATGGATAGGGAGAAGATTGTGTTAAGATAGTTTTTCAACTAAAAAAAAAAATTTTTTTTTTTTTTGAGACAAAGTCTCTCTTTATAGCACCTGGCTAACATGCAACTCATTATATGGACCAGATTGACCTCTAACTCACAGAGAACCACCTGCCTCTACCTCCTGAATGCTGAAGTTAAGGACATGCTCCACCATGCTGGGCTCATTGATGTGTATGTTTGTTTCACCTGCTTATATATCTGTGCACCATGTGCATGAGGTACCTGAGGACACCAAAGAGGGGCATGAGATCCCCTGGACCGGAGTTTCAGATGGTTGTGGGCTATAATATGTACGCAGATCCTCTGGGGGAGCCGCTAGAGCTCTTAACTGCTGAATCTCTCCAGCCCTTCAACTCAAATATCTAATGATATAAAAGTAAAATAGCTGGGACAGGCAAGATGATTCAGCAGGTTAAGACGTCTGCTGCCAAGCCTGAAGACTTTGATTCCCAGGACTCACACAATGAGAGGAGAGAACCAACTCCAGTAAGTTATCTTCATTTGGTGTAGGTGTGCACAGCCAGAACCACATAGAGAGACCCTATTCAAAAACAACAACAAGAAAAAAAAAGAAAAGAAAAGAAAAGAAAACTAGGATTCCAGGAGACCTGGTGATTCCCAACACCCACATGGCAGTTCATAACCCTCTCTAAGTCCAGTCCTAGGGATCTGATGGCATCTTCTAGCCTCTTCAGGTACTCCATACAGGCAAAACACCCATAAACACAAACTATAAATAAAAAAGTCTGAATAGAAAACTAGTTTTTAGAAATCTAACATTAAAGGAAGACAGACATTAACAGATTTTAAAAAATGGTAACAAAAATATTTTTTCATACATAGAGAAGGAGCTGCAAGTGGTGATCTACAGTAAACTCAGCACTCAAGAGGCCCCATCAGGGCTAATAAGGGTTTGAGGTCACCCTAAGCTATCTAGTACGCCCAAGGCAAGCTTGGGAGACAATATCTCAAAAGAAAAATCAGGGCTAGCTTTCTAACCAAATATAAATAGAGATTACTTAAATGTTCCTTTGCAATGACGTTGCTTACTTATAATACAGAACTGGAAAGAAGGAAAACAGAGGAGGCTAAGAATGATTCAAAAGTTAAGGCTGAGGAAAATAGGATAGTCATGAAAAAGCGCTTACAGCTTTGTTTCTATGATTTGCCTTTAATTTTTGTGACTTGCTTCAATTCACATTTTAGTAACAGGAAACATATTCTGGTGGGTACTATGAAGTCTAAAATAATCAGAAGTTTTGATACACACATACACACCAGAGAACAAACTTTTAAAAGATAAAACAAACAAACAAACAAAAAACATGCCCAGGCATGGTGGCACATTCCTAATCATAACAATTAAATAAGGCAGGGGAGGTGACAAGAATATAATGAGTTAGAAACAATTTGGGACATAGTGAGACAAAAGATATTTAAAGCCTGGTGATACTTTAAACAGCTATAGAAATAGTTAGCTCAATCATATGTTGTAAATATACCTGAAATGTCTCTAGAAAAAAGATACAAGGAAGTGGTAATAATAGTTGTGTCCCAAAGACCAAGATAGGTAATAGGAATGGTTAGATGACTTTTTATTATGTATCCTGTCAAATCTTTTTAATTTTGTACCATGTACAAATATTACACATTCAAAAGATTTAAATGTGGGGCTAAAGGGGCTGGAGAGATGGCTCAGATGTTAAGAGCACTGGCTGCTCTTCCAAAGGTCCTGAATTCAAATCCCAGCAATGACATGGTGGCTCACAACCATCTGAAATGAGATCTGGTGCCCTTTTCTGGCATACAGGCATGTATACAGACAGAGCAATGTATACATAATAAATAAATACTTTAAAAAATAAATATTGGGCTAGAAAGGTGGCTCAGCAGTTAAGAGAGCTTGTTGCTTTTCCAGAGAACCCAAGTTCAGTTGCTAGCACCCATATCAAGTGGCTCACAACTACCTGTGACTCGAGCTGTAGAGTATCCAACTCCTCTGGTTTCTGCAGACAACTGCATACATGTGACATATTTTTAAAAAATAAAAATTTCTACATAGAGTTGAGTGTTGTACAAACACTCAAGTATGGTAATCTCAGTACTTGAGGATTTGAAGCAGGTAGATGACACGTTCAAGGCTAGCCTGGACTACATAAAGTTGCAAACTAACCTAGGCTACATAACAAGATCCTATGTCAAAGTATTTTTTAAATAATAAAACATAAGCACACAGTTTGCCAGGTACTGCAAAACACACTTTAAAAATACCAGCACTCTGGAAATAGAGACAGGCAGATCTCTTGAGTTTGAAGGGAGCCCTACATAGTTTTCTAGGCCAGTCAAGGCTGTGTATTGAGACCCTGTCACACAAACACACACACACACACACACACACACACACACACACACCTTAAACCGAGTGGTGGTGGTTCACACCTTTAATCACCTTTAATCCCAGCACTTGAGAGACAGAGGCAGATCTCTGTGAATTTAAGGTCAGCCTGAACTACAAAACAAGTTCCAGGACAGACTCAAGCTACACAGAGAAACCCTGTGTCAGGGAAAAGAAAAAAGAAAAAAAAAAGAAAAAGAAAAACTTCAGATTCTCAGTCAGGCATGGAGACATGCATCTGTAATCTCAGAGCTTAGAAACAGAAGCAGTTAATTCTAGTTCAGATGGGTCTACATAGTGAGTGCCAGTACAGCCAGATACCTGCACACATTCATATAACATAACCCTACTCATACATATAACTAAAAAATAAACCCTAAAAAACAGATCAGTATACGTCAATGAAGTAGTATTACTGCAGAGACATTTTTACTGTCTCATAACCCAAGACAACTTCTCACACTGGCACTGATCCACGAATATAGCAATATGTAATTAGGAATCATTTTATTATTGCTATGATCATTTAGCAGAATAACAGGAACAGATTTTCCCCATGGCCAATGCCCTAACTAGTCATTACCAGGTATGGCTCCCATCTTACAGAGCAGACTTTAATATCAAAAATAACAGTCACTCCTATGACATTTGTGTCACTATTGTCCCAGTGGGCTTACCGTGCAGGCAGGCCAGTGTTATAGCTCATAGCATTCATAGTTGGGTGAGAGCGATGATGACTTTTCTTCTCTGGTGCTGTTTATAACACCTTCTAGCAGTATGAGCACTAAGAACACCAGCAAGTAAGAGTGCAGCTTCTAGCTGAGGACCAGATACATTTCTCCATGTTCCATGACTCAAGAATGCACTGTCTTCAGCAACAATGTCTTACTATCAAGTTGTAAAGGCTAACATTACATTGGCAACATCTTGTAATGTTTGCAGGATCTATAGAACCCCACTGGCCAACAACTCAAAAAGATGTAATCTATTCCTGGTACTGGAGGTTTTATTTGGTGGCATATGGTGTTTACTTGGGCTATTGTTCCCTTCATATGGTAATGCTACTTAAACTCCTTTTATACATATTTATGTTTTAGGAAGTTTCTACTGTGGTGTAGCAGGTTTCCAGATGGCTTTTCAAAAGGCCTTTAGTATTAGCTGCCCCTCCTCCACCCTGCCCTTCCATTCCCCACCCCAGATTATCCTCCATTTATGATTTCCCCTTTATCCTTTTATAACATTATATTATATTTCCCCTTCCTGGGAACATCCCTTTTTTTCCTCAAAGTGCCCTGCTTGCTTACTAGCAACTTAACCTCTGTGAGTATTCTAAATGAAACACACATATCTAAAGAGAAAAGAAACATGCAATGCTTGTCTTCCTGGACCTGGATTGCCTCACTCAGGACGACTGTGGTGTGCCATTGTAGTCCCACATACTTGAGAAACTGAGGCAGGAGTATATGTTCGAACCTCAGGAATTCCAGGCAGTCTTATAAACACAGAGACTCCATTTCAAAGGACCATCATCATCATCATCATCTTAAATCTCACACTTGAGATTCTCTTGCCTCAGCCTCCTGAGTGCTACAGATAAAGATGTGCACTATGCCAATGGTTTCTGGTATGAAGATAACTAACTTAACAATTAAAACTGGGGCTAAAGAGATAGTTCAGCAGTTCAGAGGATCAGTTTCTGCACCCATATCTAATGGCTCACAACATCCTATAACTCCAGCTCCCAGGGATCCAACACTCTACTTATTGTCACAAAAGGCACCTATGGCATGTGCACACACATATTCACACATGAATAAAAGCAAAACTAAACCCTTGAAATTTTTAAATAAAATTAAGCTAAAAAATACACATATGAAAAAAGTTTAAATTAGATCACAAAGTTTCTGTTCTATTGTTGAACTACAAACTAGAGCAGAATCCCCAAAACAAGATTAACTGCTGTGTTTATAATAAATAAACATTGGGTACTATTCTTAGACCTTATGTATATTGTTATCGGAGCTTTACAAAATCATTCTTCATATCCCCTACCATCTGGATGATGCTCCTCTGAATATATGCCATATCTGTCTTAATTAAAGCATCTAGATTAGAACACAGTATTTTGGGTATAGTCTGGTCAGTAACTACATATAGTGAAACTAACACTTCCCAAAACTGAGGGCATTTTACAATGAATGCACAAAAAATACCTAATGTAATCATGTATGTGTGATCTACTTTTTCATTCCCTAAAATTTCATCACCAAACCTATCCCTTCACCTTTGAGGCATTATTGTAGTCTAGGTTGTCCTGGAACTTGCAATGTAGACCATGCTACCTCCAAACTCACAAGCAATCCATGTGCCTCTATCTCCCAAGTGCTGGGATTACAGGCATTAGGCACCATGCCCAACTGCTTTTTTGAAACAGGATCTTACGTAGCTCAAGCTGGCTTTGATAATGATCCTCCTGTCTCTACCATACAAGGGCAAGGATTACAGGTGTGTGCCACCATACCTACCTCCCAATTTGTTGGGGTTTTTTGTTTATTTGTTTTGGGGTTTTCTGTTTTTGTTTTTTGTTTGTTAGTTTATCTTGATCTGAAGACAGAATCCAGGGCCTTGAGCTTGCTAGGCAAGTTCTCTACTACTGAGCTAAATCCCCAAACACCACCCTCCCCCAATTTTTCTTAAAATTGTTAACAAAACAAAACTCACCTAATTCTAAGTGTTCAAAATAATCTTTGAAAAAAAATGTTAAAAACAGAAGTTAGAGAGACAGCTCATCAAGTTAAGAGCATGTACTGCTCTTACAGAGGGACTGAGTTCAGTTCCCAGGACCAACTTCAGACAGCTCACAATCACTTCTAACTTCAGCTACATGGGAACCTCTGGCTTCCCTGGGTACCAGCCCTAACATGCACACACCCTACACAAATACACATAAACATTTATAATTTTTGTTTGTTTCTTGAGACAAGGTTTCTCTGTGTAGCCCTGACTGTCCTGGAACTCACTTTGTAGACAGGTTGGCCTTGAACTCACAGAGATCCCTGCCTCTGCTTCCCAAGTGCTGAGGTTAACAGCATGAGCCACTACCCAGGCTAATTAAATAAATATTTGAAACAAAAGCATTTAACTAGTACTAGCAAGTTTCCTCAGTAAGAAAAAGTACTTGCCACCAGGCTCAATGAGTTTGACCTCAGGACCCACATTAAGGAAAGAGGGAGCCAACTCCTTCAAGCTGTCCTCTGCGTGCACTGTGTGCACACGTACAAAATAAATACAATTGAAAGTTTTAAACATATATTTTAGAAACTTTATGTGCTAACACCAGTCTGCTTACTCAGATACTTAAGTTACTATGGTGAACATGTGCAAACACACACCACTTGGTTTTAAGAAAATGTGGTATTTTATAAAGAACATGAAGTAAGGAAATTATATATAAAAATACCAAGGAGCTTCAAGGGGCAATGAAGTTTCCTGCTAAGAATGGGTATAAAAGTTATTCTTTTTAAATTTTGCATTTTATTTTATTATTTAATATATATGAGTGTTTTGCCTACATGTATGTCTGTGCACCACTCAGATGCCTAATACCTACAGAGGTAAGAAGAGGGTATTAGATCCCCTGGATGCCTTGGATGAGTTACAGATGGTTGTAAGCCACATATGTGTGCTAGAGCTTGAACCCAGGTCCTCTGGAAGAGCAGTCAGTGCTTTTAGTCATGGAGCCATCTCCCCAACCCCATACTTTTAGTCTTTAAATCTATACAGAGTTAGTGAAAAGGTACTAACATTTATTTACATGGAGTCCTGTGCTAGATACTTCCATACATTGTCTATATTAATTCTCATGCCCCTGTGTGATAATTATTTTACGGGGGATTATGTTTATGCTCAGAGGTGTGAAATTTGCCTCTAGAGAAAATAAGTACATGGCCCAGAATGAAATACATCTATATAAACCAGAGGTTCTCAACCTTCCTAACACTGCAATCCTTTAATACAGTTCCTCATGTTGTGATGACTCCCAACCATACAATTATTTTCGTTGCTACTTCATACTGTAATTTTGCTACTGTTATGAATCTTAATGTAAATATCTGATACGTGACCTCTATGAAAGACTTGTTCAAACTCCTCAAGGGAGTTGAGACCCACAGGTTGAGAACCACTGATCTTATCCAGCCTGCTCCCATTACAGTACTCTTTCTGCAGGGCTTAAAACAAGAGAGGGAATTAGAATTTAAATAATGATGAACATTATATCAGTCAAACTCAAAAACTGGAATTACAAAAATAAAATTTGACTTTTCTCCTGTGTTGTTCGAGAAATTGACATTCATTAACTAAGATTGCCTAAGACAAAGCTTCTTAATTAAACTTTTGTACCTAAGAACAAAGAAACTAAACTCTGCTTAGAGCTCACTTGGCTTCAGTTAACTCTACAGGAAATCTATCTTGAAATTTCTATGTTATCTTAGAAATTAATGTTAATATTTCCTTCTCATTATTATATCATCTTTGTTTTGTACAAATATATCCACTCTTCAAGTAAAATTAAGGACTATTTCATATGTCACTTACATGCCTACAGGTCTGTTTCATGGATATTGAAGTTTATTTATCCTTTACTTCATTTCTGTTGCTCTGGGGATCAAGCCCAGGGTCTTGTGGAAGACAGACACTCTGCCACTGAACTGCACACCCAGTCTGAAATGGTATCTACACCTCAATTTGAAAAATTTAAGTCAGAGGGAATAAAGCTATGTCTTCATTAGTCAAGTGGTGATGCACTCTAAGGATTATCCCATGGACTGGATAATATCACCACATAAGCAAGAAAAAAGAAAAACTCCACCAAGAATGGGAATACACTTCAAGTGTTCCCATAAATCCTTTAAGGCTCCTGTAATAAATGCAGTCCTATATCTAGAGATGTTAAAAAGATCACACCAAAATGGTAATGATCTTTGTCAGAATCACACTCTAATGAAAGGTAGTCAACAGAAGCCTTAAGATTTTCTCAAAATGCTTGCAAATGAATTGTTTTAGTCAACATCACTGTCCACTCTCAGACTAAAACAACACTAGGTATTATTCCTGTTTTACAGAATAAGAAAGAAAACAAGGTCAATGATAGAATTTCTCTTCCAAGGCTGTAATTACAATAACAAAGAGAAGCTTACATCCAGGCAATATGATTTCTAGGGAACTGAACTACCAATAATTTTTTTTTTTTTTTTTTTTTTTGTCTTTCAAGATAGGGTTTCTCTGTGTAGCTTTGTAGACCAGGCTAGCCTCAAACTCAGAAATCCACCTGCCTCTGCCTCCCCTGGTGCTGGGACTAAAGGTGTGTGACATCACCATTCAGCCTGGGCATCTTACTTATTCTGAAATGTTTTTTCAAACTGAAGCATTTACTAAACAAGTCATATGGTGTCCATTCAGTGACAAATTATTTCATAAACAAAACAAAAGAGACTGTGCACAATTATGTAACTGGAAACATAGGTTAAAGCTCTTGCTCTCTTACAATACATTCCTACTACTGATTTTCATTAAAAGAGACAAAAACTAGGAAGTGGCAGGGTGAGAAATAACAAGTTAAATGTCACACACTCGCAAGCACACAATCAATAATGGCACTCCAATTCAAGGAGTTTATGTTTTGGTTGCTTTACCTATGGGTTATTTAGTTGTCTTTCCTATTTATGTGTTATGTTCTTGTTGGAAGCAATGTACCTTCACCCAAATCTAAATACACAATGACTCATTACATCTTCCTTATAAATGAGAACTCCAGATTATGCCATATAAAGGAAAATCGGCTCCTGGGCATTTCTCCTTTCTAGTAAAATGTTAGCACAACATATGCCAACACTTGAGACAAAAAACAAAACAAAACAAAAACCCTGAACCTGTATTTTCTGTGAAAAAAATGTATAGCTCTTTTAAACCTGTATGTTAATTTCTGTGCCATTAACTTTTTATAGCATTCTATGAACTCTACAACAAAGGAGGAAAACTAAGTGTCAGGATTTCAACCAATGAATCTGGGTGGAACAAAGACTTCTCCTTTCATTATGCAGTGAGAACCAAGTTGCCAAAAAAAAAGAAAGAAAGAAAGAAAGAAAGAAACCAGGGACTCCCCTTAGACATCATTGGTAGTTACTAACTGAACGCCTGGATGTACAGTGGGAAAAATCATCAGGCCAAGTACTGCTCCAACCTACCTTGGTCCCTACCCCTTCGCCTTGGCGTCGTCCCAGAGCTAGAGCCCCTATCCTTTTTCCCCAATTCGGCTAAGAAGCTTAACCCTCTGAGTTCCACAACCTCCTACGGTGTCTTTTACGCAGGCGCCCCCGGGCACAACCCGCGTTCGAAATTCAGTCAATGCCCCTGTCCCCACCCTCCCAGACCCCCGAAGGCCTGCTCCTAGTGACCACTGACGTCAGAAACCCGATCCCCCTCCCCGTGTCTCCCCCACAGCTCCGCCACTCCCTACCCATTCGCCGAGCCGGGAAAGGGACAAGATCGCAACCCTGAGTCTTGCTCCAACCCAGCAGAGGGGCGAGGCAGATGCAGCGCAGTCAGCCCTCCCCGCGCCCCTCAGCAGAGGCGAGGTGGGTACCCCATGCCAGGGCGAGTCGCATTGCTCCGCCGCCGGAATCGGGCTGGCAACCAGGGGAAGGAAGGTGTGGTCCAGGAGCGGCGGCCTGGATAGACGGCCTGGCGGGTCCCAGGTCCTGTCCCCTAGACACCCGGGCCTCAGCCGCGACCCATCTTCTCCAGTCACCACCCAAGCCTACCCAAGTCACTCCTCCCGGCCGCGGACACCACCCCGGGGACGGGGGGGACTGTGGGGTCTGCGCCGCCTCGGGATCGTGACAGGTGGCGACGGGTGACCATGGCAACCCTCGGTGCCCGGCGGCCCGCCCCCGTCTCCTGGAATCCACTCACCTGAGGGAGGGCTCCGGGCGGAGCCGGCAGAAGCGGCAGAGGGAAACGCGGCAGAGAGGCCGGCGGCCGGGGAGCCCCAGGGCAGCCAATTCCTGGCTAAGGCGCGAGCGCGAGGGCGGCGGTCTGGGCTTAGCAGCCCGCACGTCAATCCATCAGCTCGTCAGCCGGTCCCCGTCGGCGTCCGCCCCTAGCCCGCCTCCGACCGCTCAGCTCCGCAGACTGCGGTTGTCAAGCGCCGCTGGAGCAGAGCTCCAGCCGCCAGCTGCAGCCAATCACTGCGCGTCCCTGGGGCCGTCTCAGGACCCCTCCTCGCGGGGCGGCTAGGCAGGTGCCTGCGCAGAAGAGAGCCGGCTGGGCCGGCCCAGGACGATAGGGCGGGGCATGCAGGCGGGGCCTAATGCGAGGGTAGGAACTAAGACTTGGCAGCCTGGAGGCTCCTGGCTCTCATCCTCTGTGCCCCTAAGGGTTTGGCGATGCCTGTCAAGAGGATGCAGGCCCAGAACCCTCGGGTGACGCTGTGTCCCAAAATAGCATGGACAGGTGTGGTGTTGTGAATGAGAATCGCCCCTATAGACTCTTACATTTGAATGCAAGGTCCCCAGTTTGGGGATTGTTTGGGAAGGATTAGAGCAGTGGTTTTCTTTTCCTTTTGTTTGCTTTGGGGTTTATCTTGTTTTGTTGTTGTTGTTTGTTTGTTTGTTTGTTTGAGACAGGGTTTTTCTGTGTAGCTCTGGCTATCCGAGAACTAGCTCTGTAGACCAGACTGACCTCGAACTCACAGAGATCCACCTGTAGGGCAGTGGTTTTCAACCTGAGGGTGGAAGGACCCTTTCACAGGGGTCACATATCAGATATCCTGCATATCAGACATTTACATTATGGTTAATGACAGTAACAAACTTATGAAGTGGCAATGAAAATAATTTTATGGTTGGGGGGGGTCACCACAACATGAGGAAGGCATTAAAGGGTCATACCATTAGTAACTTGAGAACACTGGATTAGGAGGTGTGGACTGGTTGGAGGAGGTTTGTCACTGGGGAGTGGGCTTTGAGGGTTCAAAAGCCCAGACCATTACTAGTTAGTTCTATGTCTGGTGCTAGTGGATCAGATGTAAAGCTCTTAGCTACTGTTCCAGCTTCTTGCCTCCCTGTCTGCTAACATACTCTTTGCCAGGATGTCATGGTCTAACCCCCTGAAACCCTGAGCCCAAAATTAAATGCTTTCTTTTATAAGTTGCCTTGGTCATAGCGTTTTGTCACTAACACAACAGGTCTTATACTTCCAGATGTAGAAGACCTTTGCGCACTTCTATTTTATATTATATATGACTTCCACTATTCTACTCCAATAATTATTAATAAAGCTCAAGTTAAATAAATCTTGCTTCCTTCCTCTTTCCCATACTCCATCTCTTTCCACGAAAACTTAGCAGCTTGTCAGTCGTCCGTCCCCCCCCCCCCAAGTTTCTCAATATGTAAAGCTAATCCTTCCCTGGAGCACTTACCAAGGTCACTGTCTTTGCCTGCCCTTTTATTTACAGTAGGAGCCTCATTCCTACAATATTTGTGTAATAGTATTCAACCAAATATGTGATGCTCAAGGAGCTAAATTAAACCTTCAGAAACTGTAACAATATAGAACTATAGAAGAAAACCTTGGCATAAAGAATTTTGTCCAGCCAGGTGTCCTGGTTTCCAGCCAGTTAACAGCTATAAATTGTCTTTTTAAAAAAATTATACAGCTCAAAAATAAAAGAAAGAAAAGTCTAGGTGGATGACAGCACTTAAGAGGTAGAGGCTGGTGGACTAAAAGTTCAAAGTCATCCTCAGTTACAGAGTTCAACTGCATCCTGAGCTACATAAGGCTTTGTCTCCAAAAACAAAAGTACTGAAAAGAGGCTCACCAGGTCAAGCCAATTGCCACTGAGCAGATGATCTAGATTCAATCTCTGGAAATCACATGATAGAAGTGAACAAAGTCCTGGAAGTCGTCCTCTGATCACCACATGAACACTGACATGCACACACTCAAATAAATGCATCTTTTCAAAAGATAGGTATGTTGTTGCATGCCTTTAATTCATCAAGATAAGGAGTATTGCAGGTTGGAGGCCAGCCTGAGCTCAGCTACATAGTAAAGCCCTACCCTGTCTCAAAATAAGATGGGACTGGAGAGATGGGTCTGTAGACAACACTTGCTATGTATGCAATTGTGAAGAACGGCACCTGTCCAAAACTGGTGGCCACCTGTAATCCCAGAGCCTTGGAGGCAGAGATGGGATTGTGGGGGTGAGGGACACAAGCTGACTAATTGTCAAGCTCTGGGTTCAAGGAGAGACCTTGCCTTGGTAAATAGAGTGAAGAGTGACTAGAGAAGACACCCAATGTCAACTTCTGGCTTCCCACACACACACACACACACACACACACACACGTTCATAAACATGCAAAAAGGAGGAGGAGGAAAAACCAAAACGGTGAGTCATGGTTTAAAGGGATGTAAGGAAAACATTTTTAATTTTAGGGGGACAGTTTTAAAAATCTGAACTTCAAAACATGAATTGCCTGGCTCACCTAAATCCTGGAAGAATATACAAGTATCTTAGTCACTAGTATATTGATGTGAAAAGGCGCCAGGACCCAGGCAACTATTATAAGAAAAAGCACTTAACTGGGGCTCACTTACAGTTTCAGAGATATAGCCCATTATCATCATGGCAGGGAGCATGGCAGCATGCAGGCAGATGCTGGAGGGGTAGAGGGGAACTACATCCTGATCACAGTCAAAGAGAGAGACTCTGGGCCTGGCATAGGTTTTGGAAAACTCAAACCCACCCCCACCCCCAGTGACACACTTCCTCCAGCAAATCCTCACTTCCTAATCTTTTCGATCCTAACAGTGCCACTTCCCGGTGACTAAGTAAGCATCAAATAAACGAGGCGATGGGGGCCTTTCTTATTCAAACCACCACAAGCTTGGCAGGAATGAAGATATTCTGATGAGAAATGTGTGCCCCTCCTCTCAGTTACCAGACCACTGAGATGATAATCCCTAGGACATTGGAGTTTCTGGAGCGAATCTCAAGCCCAATAATGGAAAAGGCTGAAGCCTGGAGCCATCCAGAGGAAGACTCCGGGAAAGAGATCTCACACGATGGTGACAACTAGTTAGGCTAGGCTACCTCTTAGCAGAGGCTGAAGCCCAGACCAGGACAGCTTAGCCAAGTATGCTTCTGACCCTCTGCTTGAACCTTCAGTGCCCTGAAGACAGACTTGGGGGGGGGGGGTATTGGACTTTGTTCTCTCTAATGTGACCACATTGAATGTGGCCTTTCTCTGATGAACTTTCACTATTACTTGTTTATTTAATATACTGAGGACAGGTAGCCAAACCTAGGTTATTAGGGCTTCCAGAACCCAGGCTCTGACCTGAACAACTCTGGTAACATTTATTATGAATCTTCTCAGTGACCAAGGAAAGTAGGAAAAGAAATATAAACACAATCTAGCATTACCTGGCATCCTCTTCATGGAAGAAATATAAACACAATCTAACATTACCTGGGATCCTCCTCATGGTTTAAAAAATGCTTCACAGAATGTTTGAATTTAATAAGTGACAGACAAGATACACCCTGGAAATGGTCTCGATATTTTGCCAGGATAATTCATCTAAGAAATTTTGCCTGTCAGACAGTGGTAACAGCACTTAAATGTTTAAATATTCAATGAGACCTAGAAAGACACCAAACATGTACAACCAGAAAACTGTGAATAGAATCAGAAATGCGATAGAAGAAAAACACCATCCTGTTTTTTCTGGTACTAGGTGTTATGTTTAAAGCTTTGCCACAGCCCCTGGCATCCATATACCTACCCAGAGTCTGGAATGTTATGGTGGAAGTTCCACCCAAGTCCCTTCCCCTATCTCTCTCCAAACCCTGCTGCATCTCAGAAAGCCCTCCAAATGATAATAACCCCTCCCGGAGATATGCCCAAGACCACTCCCACAGGGTATTTAAACTGCCCCCAAAAAACCAGGTTTTCCTGTCTCCTGTCTGGGGGCCTGGAAGGTCACCAGAGAGAGTACAACATAAAGTGCCTATGCCTCACACTCTCTCTTAAGGAGCCTATCATAATGCCAGGTGGTGGTGGCACACATCTTTAATCCCAGGATCTCTGTGAGTAACGAGGCCAGCCTGGTCTACAGATCAAGTTCCAGGACAGCCAAGGATACACTGAGAAACCTTGTCTGGGAAAAGGAGAAGAAGAAACAGGTGGCACATGCTTTTAATCCTGGCACTCTAGAGACAGAGGCAGGTGGATCTCTATGACTTTTGAGGCCGACCTGGCCTACAGCATGAGTTGCAGGACAGCCAGAGCTACAAAGAGAAACCATGTTTCAACAAACAAACAGCAAAAAGAAAGAAAAACAGAAAAGAGAACAACATAATGCCTATTCATTATTCACATTGGAGTAATAAAGCAATAATTTGCCCAAGGTTCCATAGCTGACAAGCCTGAAATCTAACCACTCTAACCACTCTTGAACTAGGGGTGAGCAGATGCTGGCAGACAGGCAGGCAGGCAGGCAGACAGACAGACAGACAGACAGGAAAAGGGGGCACAGATAGATAATACACCTGGCAAACTTCGGCTTCTTCCTCCTTTCTCTGACCTGAGACAAAGGCCTGAGGGCCTTTTCTCCCATCAGCAGGGCTCCTCTCCCAGCTCACCAGTCAGGACTGGTCAGATGTGTTCAAGGTCAGTCCTGAAGATGTTTTCCTGAAGCTATGGACCTATTAGTTTCCCTTTATTTGTCTCAATGACCAACCCAGCCTCAAGTTAGGGCAGAGGAACCTGCCCCATACTGCTTGCTGTAAATACACATTTGCCTGAAGCTCTATGTCTATCAGCTCCTCTTTGTTTCAACTGGTCAACTCAAAATTAGGGGAAGGGCACCCATTCGAGAATACCAAAAACACTTAAAACCCCAGTCCTCCATGGGAAAAACAGACTTCAGTCCCTGAATCCCTACCTCTGTTCTGTGGAGTCTTTCTCTCTGTGTGCTCTCTCTCTCTATCTCTCTCTGTGTGTGTGCACGCTACACTTTTAATAGCTTGTTGTCTATTGCTGTGTGTTATGTCTGAGATTTCCCCTGCTTTTTATTTCTATAACTGGCTGAGGAAAACAAACATGACCAAGACACCTAGTCAGTAACATTTAACTCTTAAAACCTTATTTCCTATTCTACTTCCTTGTATTGACCCAAATTTTTAGCTTAAAGATGAGTCTTACTCTGATGAAGCAGGGAGGAAGGAGGATTTTGTTTTTATGTCCCCCATACTCTATGACATAGTACTACAGTGTACATCTAAGTTTTAAGTTTTCAGTAAAAATCAGTACTGTTAAAAGAAAATACATATTATTCATACTTCTGAGGAGCGGTAGTACAAGTAATAAAGAAATGGACCAGGCTGAAATAGGACAGCTGGTACACCCTATCACTGGAACATTGATGATGTGATGACTATTTGTATATTTGCTTCCTAATAAAACATCAGCACCTACAATCCGACCTTATTATCTGGTAGCTGAAGGTGTCTCCTTTCCTACTACACCCAGCCAGTGCTAAGATTAAATCTTCTTGGCTTTCTACATAGCAGCAACCTGTTCAGAAAAGACAAAGCTTTCTTAGATGGACTGTCCTTAGATGCTGAGGTGCCGCCTCGGTCAGTCATTCACTAACATCTCCTGAATGCCTGCTGTGATTCCGAACTAGGTCAGGCATCATTTGCAAATGCAGGTTCTAACATGACAAAATGACTCATGGCGCCCTATGACTTACATGTCTACAGGCAAAGGTGGATGCTTTTGAATATGATTCTCAAACCTCATTTCTAAAAAGGCAAACAATATGATTTTCAAACCTCATTTCTAAAAAGGCAACAGAAGCTTTTGGGTTTCTCCCCCAAATGTCACAGAGGAATCTGAGCACAAACCTAAACAAGGAAATTTTAATTCAAGGTGTTCAGAGAAAGTACAGTGGAAATGAGGGAACTTGCTTGAAAAAAGCCATTTGAATTGCTAAAACTAAGCACACCAGAGTTTTGTGATTTAGGGTCAGCAGCAGCCCAGCCTTGGGAAAAATAAAAATATACAACCATTACTGCTTCTCCTTAGACAAATTCAAGGATTATAACTAAGGCTGGATGTGCTAGCCTACATCTATATTCCCAGCAGCAGGAGGTAGGAAAATCAGAAGTTCAAGGTCAGCCTCTTCTACATAGGAGTTTCACAATAGCCTGGGCTACATGAGACCCCCAACTTAACTCCTTCCCTTTCACTCCAACCTCCCACAAACAAACAAACAAAACCAGATTTACATGGATCTACCAAGGTTCCTTAAATTATACATGTATTGTCAAATCTAGCTTTTAAAAAAACACATCATTGTTTCAAATAAGAGGGATACTTTTATTTATATTAGTATCTGAGCATTAATAAAAATAATTTTGTCGGTAAGAGGGCTCTGCAAACTAAGGCACTTACAACCAAACCTGATGGCCTAAGTTTGATCTTAGAGACCCAGTTGGTAGAAGGAAAGCCCTAACTCCCACACGTGGTCTTCTGACACGAGTGCAACGTATGCACATAGTACATGTATGTACATAGATAGGCAAACACACAAAATAAATGAGTGTAATAAAAAAGATAAGGAATGAGCTTGAACCCAATTAGTAGAACTTTCTATAAAGTCTTCGTAGATACTGTATGTTCATATGCTGTGTTTGCTGCCTTTTTTCCCCCCTTTGTCAGTGTGACCAAATACCTAAGCGAAGCAACTTATAAAGGGTTTATTTTGGTTCAGGATTTGAAGGAATACCTACAGTCAGTCCGTCATTACAGTGGGAAAGAATGACCTCTAAACTCAAAATTTAAGTAAATTAGATACTCAAAGTCATGTTAAAATAGCAAGCAGACATCATGAATGAGTCTTGTTAAGGTACATGAAAAAAATCAAGCTAAATTTCCAGGGCCAGCCATGAGACAAATTATCTGAGGACACTTTCCTAGGCAATCCACCTCTGCACTGCTCAGACCCTGGTGAGCCACTTTCCACACTGACGCTGTCCTAGCTTGTATGGTGCTCTGGGTGTGCATTCTTATAATTTCCCTCATTATGATTTACCCTCCTAAGACTGTTTCTCTTTCTATGTGTGTCTGCCCAGAGGCAAGAAGACAAGGCTTACATCTGTAAGCTGGTTTTCACTCACTTACGTCACTCTCCTAAGCATGTCTTTGGTGGCTCTACTCTGGGAGATGGATGTGTTCTCCATTTGCTGATGACGTTGGTTTAATACTGCTCTCAAGAGACAAGTTGAGAAGGAGTTGGCTATTGGTTGCAGCTGAGGCTCTACTATACTATATGCAAAACCAAGGAACTGAGGAGGGAACACCTGTGCCCTCTAATCATCATTGTTCAAAAACAAAAAAAATCCTGTGATGAGGACACCAGATCCCATGACAGATGGCTGTGAGCCACCATGTGGGTGCTGGGAACTCAGGACCTCTGGAAGAATAGTCACTGCTCTTAACCTCTGAGCCATCTCTCCAGCCCAGTCTTAAGTCCAGTCAAGCCTGAAGTCACTCATCCTTTCTTTCCTGTTTCAACTAAGCCAGTAAGTTCCTTTTCTACTTATATTAGTTTTATATTCTACCACTTGGCACCTTAAAGTCTTGAGATTAAAAACAAAGCAAAAAGCATACAGTGATTGTACATAAATGTAATCCCGGCACTGGGCAGGTGGAAACCCAAAGAAGTTCAGCTACATGGTGAATTAGTTCAGGCCAGCCTATAAGAGCCCATCTCAAACATCTTTCCAGGGCTGGATTAGTTTAGCAATTTAGAGTGCATCCTGCTTGCAGATGACCAAAACTTTGGTTCTGAGGACCCTAACTCTAACCCTAACCCCAACAGGTGGCTCACAAACACCTGTAACTCCAGCTCCTGGGTATCTGAAATCCTTTACTGGCCTCCTTAGGCACATGTACTCTTGTGTACATGCCTACACACAGATTCATAAGATTATGTCATACAAACAGTAAAATTGTCACATGGGCCTGGGTCATTAGTAGAAAAGTAGGACATTTAAAATGACTAGGACATTAAAAAAAAATGATGAGACATTGAGTCGGATGGGTTACAAAGACTTTTCTGCATAAGCAGGTAAGTCTGCACTCAGTATAAGTTTTTTAGCGTACTCGTCAGAATAGAGCAGGCCCTGATTAGCAAAAATAGTGACAAGATAGCAGGCCATGGTGGCACATGCCTAGACCTCTATGAGTTCGAGGTCAGCCTGGTCTACATAGTGAACTCCAGGACAACCAGGGATATATAGAGAGACCTTGTCACAACCCCTCTCTAATAATGACAAATATTATTCCTCTGCCATGCTTTTTTCAATTTTAATATCACATCTATTTGTTTTGTGTCTGTCTATGTGGGGTAGAGAAACATGAGCAAACCAAGGCGTGTGTGTAATCAGATATCAACCCAAAGGCAGACATTGGTTCCTCCTTCCACCATGGCACAGGGGATTCCTGGGGATCAAACTCAGGTTGTCAGGATTGGTAGCAAGTCTGTTTACTCAACTGTCATTTCTTTATTTGAATGTAGACTGAAATATCTCTTCAATTGCTTATAATAAATTTTGGTTTATGTATGTAAGTATTCTGTCTGCATGCATGTTTGTATACCACTTGCTTGCCTGCTTCCTGAGAAGGCCAGACGAGAGCACTGGGTCCTCTGTAACTGGAGTTGGATGGTTGTGAGCCATCATGTAAATGCTGGGCATTGAACCTGAATCCCTCTGAAAAAAGTAGCCTATGTAATTTACACCTGAACTATCTCTCCAATCCCTTCCATTGTTTTTTTAAATAAAACAATCAGCCCAGCTATCTCATCATCAACTGAGGTGTAGTATAAAAATAAAATAGAAAAAGGATTTCTGTTATAACAAGATAAAGTAGCTAGGACTATCATATAGTAATAGTAATGGATGCAGTATCATGGGAGGGTATAAATCACCAACTCAGCCACATGACTTTTAATTCCAGCACTCAGGGAGCAGTGGCAGACAGATTTCTGTGAGTTTGAGGCCAGCCTGGTATACAAGGCAAGTTTTAGGACAGACTACACAGAGAAACCCTGTCTCAAAAAAAAAAAAATAATAATAATAATAATAATAATAAATAATCACAAACTCAAGTATTAGTGTGTTAAATTTTTCATTCTTTATTCCTTATCAGCAGAAAACAGGTGGTATTTCCCCAACTACTGATTTAGAGATGTTAAGAAGCACCAGTAAGTTTCACAGAGTAACATTCAGTAATCTCTTTAAATGCAATTTTAACCCTTATTATAAACTAAACAGGATAATTTAATGCAATAAGCTAAATACACACAAAGCCTGCATATCACTAACTACAAAAATGGTTTTGCATGGCCACACATAGGTTTAGTCAACTATACATTTTCACAATGAAAGTACTTACATTGATGTCACTAACACCACCCAAAATACCTGTCCTGACATCAGGTTTATAAGCTTTGCCATCCCTACTACTGAAAGCTATTATTTTTAGAAACTTTACTGTTACCAAGAAGATGACCACTAATACTTAACAAATAGTAGTTTCTCTTAAAAAAAAAAAAAAGTATTCTTTAGAAAATATTAAAATAAATGCTCTATTAAGACAAATAAACATTCTTACAAGAACTAGGTTCCTAAAAGAAATACAAACTAACTAGTTCATTCTCTTTAATAACTTCTCCTGCCACTGTCATAAAAACTTGAAATACAAACACAAGTCTCAACTTTCATAAAGTCAAAAGGATATTTAGATTGCATATTATGCAGCTATGGTAGATAGCTTGGAATACACAAGTCTACTAAATACTACTTTACCTTTTTCAGATGGAACTACACAGCTGGCAATACTTTTAAGTTAGTAGTCATTAAAGCCCAGGAAAGAATTAAATATAGTCAGATAAAGACAGGCAATGAAAGGCTCGAGTTATAAAGCTAAAATTGAAGGCCTCCTTCATTGCATACCTAGCTATCATGATATTACTGTAGACAAGTTATAATGCGTGGTTTCCAAACAAAATATCAAAACTTCAGATATTACAAACGGTGTCAAGATCCATAGTTGGCTTCGTCAAAGGCTTTTCTAGCCCGTTTCAATTCTTCATTCATAGTAAGTAAGTCTTTAACTCTAGCAAACTTCCTTGGGTCCTTTCGAATCAGGAAGACAATATCTTCAACTTGCACTCGACCTTGTCTTCCAATGGACATTGCCTTGTGAGTCTATGACAAGGAAATACACTCATTTTTAAAAGTTAAATATTTCAGCTACTCATTTGTGAGCCATCTGTATGATCATCCCCTTCTCCTTCTCTATTGCATAAGGACATTAAAACCACCAAAGGGAGCTGGATTAGTTAGCTGATACACACCCTCAATCCCAACACAGAGACAGGCAGATCTCTGTGAGTTCAAGGCAGACCTGGTTTATATAAACATTTATATAGCAAATTCCTGGTTTAACAGCAAGTTCCAGGCCAGACAGGATTATATAGTGAGACCCTGCCTCATAAATAAGTAATAGATAAATACCAAAAATAACAAAATCTATCAAAGTTGGAAATACTTCTGTTTTGTTTTGTAATATAAGTAGTTTTTGTTTTGTTGGGGGTGGGCTGGTCTTGTTAAAGGTGTTCTGGAGTGCTAGTGAATAATAACATTAGGGTTTAATAGTGTGGGAGGAAGGGAAGTTTATGGAAACTAATAAGACCGGTCAAGACTGCTTAGGCCTTATAAACCAAAACCTATACTTGAAGACAGAATTGTAACAATTGTTATTGTTGTTTCTGTGGCATGGTCTCACTATATACTTGAAAAATTCACTATGTAGACTAGCCTGGTCCTGAACTCAGGCCCACTTGTCCAACTCCTTACTATTTATCTTTTGAGACAGGGTACCTGTATATAGCCCAGGCTGGTCTCAACTGAGGCCATCCTCCTGCCTCTGTTACAAGTTCTGGGATTATAAACACACGTACCACACTACCTAGCTTTGTTTTGTTCGTTGAGACAAGGCCTTGCTTTGCAGCCGAGGCTGGGCTTGAAACTGGGGTCCTCCTGCTTCAGCCTGTGAATGTTAGCATGCTGCGATTACAACCTCTCATACCTGGCTGTTTTGTTAGTGTTTGGGTATGGTTTTTTGCTTATTGTGGTTTTTTTGTTTATTTGTTTGTTTCATTCTTTCATTTTATTTTACTTTTTGAGAAGGTCTCATTATGTAGCTCTGGATGGTCTAGAACTTGCTATACATAGGCCAGGTTGGATTTTTTTAACTTGTAGTGATACTCCTGTCTGTCTCTGGAATTCTGGGATTGCAGGTATGATTCACTATATCCAACTTTGTCATTTAATATGGTGCTGGGGATGGAACCCAGGGCCTCACAGACATGCTAAGTGCATGATCTACCACCACTACTGTTGCTGTTTCTCCTCAGTGCTGTAACCCAGGGCCTAACACACTAGGCTTGGACCTTGCACCAAGTTCAGCCTCTGCCCTTGCCGAATAATTTTTTTCACTTTTATTCTGTAGTAAGGAAATAATCCAAAATAAAGGATGAGCACTCATAAGAACTACATGCAGCCAAACTCAGTAACCACAACCCTGCTAATATATCCAAAGAAAGGAAAGGAAGAAATCTGTAAAAGTGGTCATTCAAGAGGTTAGACTCAGAGTTGGAGATGTAGCTTGGTGATAGTGCATTTGCCAAGCATTCAAGAGAACAAAACCAACTGTAATATAGAACTTATACAAGAAGGTTATGGTTAATCATAATCAGTATGATAATCAATATGGTAAAGCAGTTTGGAGCTCAGTTTGTAAGTTTGCCTAATATATACATGTATAAAGCCCTGGTTTGATCACCAGCAGTGAATAAATGGGCCTGATGGTACAGCCTGAATTCCCAGCACTCAGGAAGTGGACACAGGAGAGTCAAAACCTTGAGGTTGTCTCTGGGTTCACAGTGAAGCCAGCCTGTCTCAAGGGGGAAGAAATAAAATTCAGATGAAATTTTGTTTTTTTGTTTTTTGAGACAGGGTTTCTCTGTATTGCTTTGGAGCCTCCTAGAACTCGATCTGTAGACCAGGCTGGCCTCAAACTCACAGAGATCTACCTGCCTCTACCTCCCAAGTGCTGGGGTTAATGGTGTGCACGCCACCAATGATGGGCTAAATTCAGATGAATGTATACAGCTACTAAAATAATTAAGATGAAAACACATATTGTAAAACGTTTAAGAGTAAAATGAATGTTATTATGATCACTATTACGGAAAACACTAACTTAATTTTAATTTTTGGTTTTGTTTATCTTTGGAGAGGGTTCCCAAAGATTTAAAAATAAAAGCCCAAGGTATGACATAAACTGTACATACCTTTAAATAAATACTGGAAGGAAAAGAACTTAGGCTGTATGACATTATGACCAATACTTTTTCATTTTATTCAAGGATATCATTTTAACAAATAAAACTCTGAAGCTGGAGAAAATGCTCAGTGCTGTTCTTCCAGAGGATTGGAGTTCAATTCCTAGCACTCACATGGCAGCTCACAACCATCTATCTTTAGTTTCAGGAGACCCAACACCTTCTTCTGGCCTCTGACAACATCAGGAACACACACAGTACAGAGACCTACTTGTAGGCAACACACACACACACACACACACACACACACACACACACACACTGAAATAAATAAGAAAACAAACAAAACTCAGAAGTCTGAAATTCATTTATATAATCTCCATTATTAATGGCAACTTAAATTAGTGGCAATAGAAGCCAGAACTTGCACAAAGTAGGTACTCAGACAGACAGCTTATTTCAAAAGTTTTGGTGTAATTCAAGCTTAGAATTTCAAATCTTCAATTACCTAAAACATTTACAAAAATAAAAGCAAAAGAATGAATACATAACTGTCTTACCATTTCAGTAATGAATTCTATGACAAGGTCTTCAAGAATATCCACTGACTCGGTGTAAGGATTCTGGTCATCCCCAAACCCATACATCATACATCGTACTGTGAAAAGAACAAGAGCTCTGGTTTACTCAGAGACCGACCAATTTCACCAGTACCTTTTCCATACCAGTCCATACCAGTCAGAATTAAACAAAATTATAAACAGTGGTGTAAAAACACAATTTACAGCTTTTTAAACCCAGCAGTCAGGAATCAGAGACAAGGGAATCTGAATTCAGGCCCAGGCTGATCTACATAGTGAGACCATGTCTCAAACAAAATATTACAATGGTCTCCAAGTATGAACTTTGGTATAAAAACGTCTCAGCAGTCCTACTATTTACTACCAGTCCTACCAGTCTTACTATTTAGCCTCCATAAACCTCCCTCCAAGCTACTGAACCCTAATATTACCATTTACCTGATCTCTACCACCCATTCACTAGCCCCCCCCCCAAAACACCGTTAAATGTAGTAAGGACAGGGCTAGGGATAGCTGGGCCCCTCTCTCTCTCTTTCCCCCACCACCCTTTTTTCCTCCCCCTCCCTTCCTTTCCTTTTCTTTCTTTTTTTTCTTACGCTCTGGCTATCCTAGAACTCACTTTATTTACCAGGCTGGCCTCAGACTCACAGACATCCACCTGCCTCTGCCTCCTGAGTGCTGCAATTAAAGTCATGCACCAGCACACCTGGCCTGAAAGATTAGCCTTTCCTGCAAGTGATGTGGGAATATGGGAAGCGGTGGGACACTGGAAAGGAGAAGGCAAAAGGTCCCCAACATTACCATAGGGGAAGGGCGTGAGAGAAAATGCTCCATTAACTTCTTATAAGAAACAGGCTAAAGCTGGTTGTGGTGGTATAGGCCTTTAATCCTAACATTCGGGAGGCAGAGGCAGGAGGATCTCTGAGGTAGAGGCCAGCCTGGTCTATAACATGAGCTCTAGGACAACCAGGGCTACACAGAGATTCCCTGTCTCAAAAAAGTCAAACAAGAAAAAAAGAAACAGGCTGAAGCCCAGAATACAGAAAAGAGAAGAAAAGTCTAATTCAGAGTAATAAAAATAACTGCAAATAGTTATTTAGTATATCCTATAGGCCAGATAGCTTTTAAAGGCTTTTCATATGTAATTCATTTAATTCTTACACAGGCCTCTAATTTAGACACTATCGGTATCCCCATTCTATGAGTGGGAAAACTAAGGCGCTAAGGACACACAGGTAGTTAAAGGGTGAACCTTAAGTATGACCCCAGTTGATCTGAACCACAGCAGTAATGCTCTTCTTTGTAGCTAAGAGCAAACAAGACTCATGTGCTCAACCTGTGGTTGACATATTCCAATTAACTTTGCAGACAGGCTTCACACATTAGCTGTACATATACATTCTCTAGGAAGAACTGAAATTTTTGTCAGGTTTTCAAAGGGTATGCAGGGCTGAAGAGATGGCCCAGCGGTTAAGAGCACTGGCTGCTCTTCCAGAGGTCTGAGTTCAATTCCCAGCATCCAAATGGCAGCTCATGAGCCAATGCTCTCTTTTGGTGTGTGTACATACATACATACATAATACATACATATATACATACAATACATAAGGAAAAGGGGTATGCAAATGCTGTCAGAGCTGGAGTGTCTTCTATCTTTGGATAGATTTGGAAAGGATCTCACTTGCCTGTACACCACCATGTTCTGTTTTATTTTGTCTGTGACAGGATCTCACTATGTAGGTCAGCCTGGCTCAGAAGTCTCAATCCTCCTGCTTCTACTTCCTAAGTGTCAGGGTTATTTTATCTTGATCTCAGTAGTGACCAAAAGTATACATACATAAATCTGACTGGGTTGTTCTCTTAGGGCACGCCCAATTTACTGTATGCAAGTTTTATATTTTTTAAAGAGGAAGTTGAAGGGCTGGAAAGATGCCTCTGTGGATAAAGATACATGCTGTGCAATCCTGATGGCCTAAGTTCAAGCCCTGGAACCCATGTAAAGGTGGAAGGAGAGAATCAACTTCACAAAGTTGTCTACTGCTCTCCTAATGCATCATGGAACATGCACATCCACACATATACTAATGAACATAAATAATAATGATAATAATGATGATGATGATAATACTAGTAATAAATGAAGACTTAAAAAGACAGTAGGCGGGTGTGGTGGTGCAAGCCTGTAATCCCAGCACTTGGGAGGATTTCTGCAAGTTCAAGGCCAGTCTGGTCTACAAAGTGAGTTCCAGGACAGCCAGGGCTGTTACAACAGAGAAACCCTGTTTCAAAAAAACAAAAATAAATAAATAAGTAAAATAATATATAGAATTAAAATAAAATAAATAAAGGACAGAGTCTCATTATGTAGTTCTGGCTGACCTGGAACTCACTAAGTAGACCAGAATAGCTTTCCTTAGTGCTGGGATTAAAGGCAAGCAGCACCATGACCAACTATATTTTTTTAAGGAACTTAGAATATACTTCAAGGAAAAAAAAAAAGAAGTACATTAATACATTCCTTTTACAGTATTTACAGTATTTTTATTTTAAATATCTAATTAACTATTTGGAAGGGGCTGGAGAGTGTCACTCCATGTAGCCCAGGCTGGCCTCAAATTCATAAATCCTCTCACCTCAATCTCCTGAGTATTGGAATTAAAGATATGTATCATATATTCAGCCTTAAAATAATTCTTACTTAAAAGCAAAAACCGGCAGAGCCAACAAAGAGGAGAAATGAAAGGGGTGACCTGGAAGCCAGCCTGGAGTACAGTTATCCTTTGAGTTCAAAAGGCCAAGAGACTTCAGGTCCCAACACAGAAGGAAGAAAACAGAGAAGTCAATATTCTCTGTTTCTTTTTTAACTCTATTTTTAAAACTTGCCTTTTTAAGAGTCAATTTTAGGCTTATAGGTGAGTCATAAAAATAGGAGAGTTTCCATATGCTAATATCTCACTTCCAATTATAACATTTATATAACAAATATTCATCAAAAGACATTCAACAAGATCTGACTAGGATTCTCTTTAAGTGTTGAGTTCTTGAAAGACAGGGAAGAGCTAAGGAGTTGTCACTGAGGTGTGACAAGTAAGTAGAGTGGAGTCTGGGTTCAAGGCCCAGGGAGTATAGCTCAGTGGTAAGGGAACATGTGGTAAGGGCCTAGCACATGTGAATTCAGGTGGGGGTTGGGTGAAAGCAAGGAATCTGAACAGAAAATGGACCTAAGTAGAAAAATAAGTACAATGTATATACATGTACGTACACACACACACACACACATACACACACACACACACACACCAACAATCAATAAAAAATGAGGCCATGGGGCTGGAGGGATAGCTCAGCTGTTAAAGGCTAGGTTTACAACCAAAAAATGAGGCTATGAATTTGAAAAAGCAAGGAGGGGTCTATGGGAGGGTTTGGAAGGAGGCAAGGGAAAGGAAAATTATGTAATTACAATTTCTTAAAACATGGCCCAGGGTGATGGCTCAGCCCGTAAGAGCACCTGCTGCCAAGCCTGAGGACCTGAACTCCCTCCCTGGAACCCACATGGAGAGAATCATGGAGGCAAGAGGGACAGCAGTTTAAGACCAAGAGCCTGTCTGAAAAACAGCAAAAATAAGATACACGAAGACTTGAAGATTCTATTCAGCCAATTCGAGAAGCCTGTGAGGACTCCAAATTTTTGTCACAAAGGTAAAGCAGTTGAAACTGAACTAAAGGTTCGAATACCACTTCTAGACTGCTTTGGTGTAAGGATCCTTTTCCTTAGGGACGTAGAATAGCAAGTGGTCAGACTTAAACAACAAATGAAGACACTGGAAAGGATTTTGTTCTTGTTTGAGACAGGATCTCACATAGCACAAGCTGGCTTCAAACTATTTAGCTGAGGATAACCCTGAACTCCAAATCCACCCGTTCCTACCCCTCCCAAGAGCTGGGATTGTAGGTGTGTGCAACCATGTGTGGCTGGAAAAGGATTTAGACAGCTGAAGGCAGATCTTGCAGTTTCAAGAATTTTTAGATACTTATGCATTCAGGCATTCATAAATCTATATTGCTGTACTTCTCAATGTTCAGGCCATGGACCATGGGCATGGAGATGGAGAGTACATTCTCTTGGCGTCATTCAGGAGTTAGTATGGGCCATGACAAGGAGAACAGCCAACCTCACTGCTGCCCCAAAGGGCCTAACTTGTCTGCTGAAGGAGTAAGAAGGCCAGCACATCATAATCTCCGTGCCACTATTAGTACTGCACACTTTACCACCTTCTTACCCCGTTCACTGCCTTAGTCCAAAGCCTCAATTTACATCATTGAAAGGTACACACAAGAGGAATACAACTTCAGTTACACAATGAGTACAAGACTTGTCTAGGATACAAGAGACACTGCTAAAAACAAAACAAAGGGAAAAACAGCAACAAACAAACACAAACAGAAAAAGGGTGGTGGTGGTGCTCAGGATGTGTCTCAGTTAATATAGAGTGCCAGCCCAACACACACAAAGCCCTAGGTTTAACCCTCAGCAAGACATAAACTGGGAATCATGGCACAAGCCTCTAAGTCTAGCACCAGGGAAGTAGAGCAGGAGGACCAGGGGTTCAAAGTCATACTCATCCACATAGCAAGTTTGGAGCCATCCTGGGATACAAAAATCACTGCCTCAGCTGGGTGATGGTGTGACACATCTTTAATCCCAGCACTCAGCAGGCAAAGACAGACAGAGTTCTAAGGCCAGCATGGTCCACAGATCAAGTTCCAGGACAGCCAGAGCCACACAGAGAAATCTGTCTCAAAAAAACAAAAGAAAAAAAAAACAAAAGAAAAATAAAAACCGGACCCCCACCAAAAAAAAAAAAAAAAAAAAAAAAAAAAAGGCAATGATGATCACACCCATCATTTTATGTGCCATACACAGTGTTAGCACACATGATTCAGGAAACAGTTATGCTGAACACAGGGGTACAACACCTGTAATCCCAGCACTTCAGTGCCTAAGGCAGGAGGATACCACCAATCCAAAGCTAGCTTGGGCTACACAGTGAGGGGCTCCAGAGAAGCCAGCACTATACAGAGACTGTCTTTTAAAAACACAAGCAAAACAACAATAAAATCAGACAACTTCATAGGCAAGTTTGAGAACACCGTCCCTACAGGCAAACATATGAAGAACAATAAATCTACGTTAAAAGGACATGTTCAAGCTTTCACCTTCTATAACAAAAGCATTGCAAAGCACTTACATTCTTTGGAGAAAAGTCTCTTTCTTTTCCCCTGTCCACCTTCTGCTCCTCCCCCAATTTCTTCATTTTCCTCTTCAAACTAGAAATTTGAAAACACACAAAGACAAGTCAAACGACTGTACTGGATTTGATATTCCACTGAGTTCTGCTCTCATGTGTGCAGTGAATTGAGTCCAGGAGCTCAGATCCTAAACAGGTGCGCAGCCACTGAACTGT
Source organism: Phodopus roborovskii (assembly GCF_943737965.1). Lineage (NCBI taxonomy): Eukaryota > Metazoa > Chordata > Mammalia > Rodentia > Cricetidae > Phodopus > Phodopus roborovskii. The sequence continues at coordinate 3,157,493 of NW_026125562.1, forward strand.
AGTTCTCACCTTGCTTTGTTTGTTTGCTTGTTTGTATTTGAAAGATGCTAGTTTGGTGTATTGTGTGTGCCTACATTGACCATTTGCCTGCTGGTGACCACAGGGGCCAAAATTGGGTGTTCAGTCCACTGGAGCTGTAGTTACAGGTGACTGGGTTGCCAGATGTGACAGTAAGTGCTCTTAACCACTAACGTTATCTCTCTAGACTTTTGTTTTGTTTTGAGACAAAGTCTCACTGTGTACTTGTCTGCCTGGAACGAAGAGGTCCACTTGCCCCTGCCTCCTGAGTGCTGGAATTAAAGGTGTGCACCACCATGCCGAGCGAGTGGCCTTTTCTCATTAGTGATAAACTAAACTGAACAGCACAACATCACGAAAACTTAGCCTCAAAGGGTTCTTAAGACCTAGTCCACTTCTCAGGTCATGAAGGAAGCCTTCTATTATGGCCCCTAACAACCCTGCAACTATGTGGGTAAAAGTTCTAATGACCTAAGCCGGGCAGTGGTGGCACACGCCTTTAATCCCAGCACTCGGGAGGTGGAGGCAGAGGCAGGCGGACCTCTGAGTTCGAGGCCAGCCTGATCTACTGAGCGAGTTCTAGGACAAGCTCCAAAGCCACAGAGAAACCCTGTTTTAAAAACCAAAACCAAACCAAAAAAAAAAAAAAAAAAAAGTTCTAATGACCTCGGCTTCTGGGTTTTGCTTTCAGCCAACTAAGTTGTCATACTGCTAGGCAATGCTACAGTAAAATACCTGATAACTCAGTTGTCATCGGAACCAACATTTACCCAGAACCTAGCAATAAGGGGCTAAAAACTCCCTAAGAGGGCCTGATCCTATCTCATGACAAGAAAACCCATGGCTGAAGCCAAAGAACTTCCTCAGAGAAAAAGCAGAGTTTGGACTTGAAGCTTCCTGACTTTGAGTCCATCGTTTCTGCGCTACCTTCACAAGCTCTGTTAGCAGCTGGGCATTAGCTTGATCTCCCATAACCCGCTAGGTGTCTCCAAAGTGTCTGGCGGATCCAGAGCTAAGGGAGCCCCTTCCTACTCTTCCTTCCCGTCCTGCCCCACGACCTAGGTAAACGCGAGGAGGAGGAGGACACTGCGGAGTCCCCCAGCTCTCGGCTGGATTCCCTACGGAACGCGAGGACACGGGCTGTGACAGGCGCTCACTCACGGTGGGGTCTTCCTCCTCATCTGCCATCCTAGCTGCTCGCCAGCCTTGTGAGCGCCGCCCCGGCCGCCGCCGGCTTTTATAACATCCGGCGCGTCACTTCCGGCCTGGCGGGCGCTGCGTCTGCACGATGGCGCTCTTTATCCGCACAGCCCGGCTTCCAGACTGGCTGAAGAACAGAGGCGCGCTCTTAGGCGTGGAATCCTGAAGAAGGAATGGAAACATCAGCGCCGAGAGGCTGCACTGCGGAGGTGCACGCTTTGCATCCCGGCCCCAGGGAGGCAGAGGAAGAGCCATCTGTGTGAGCTACCGAGTGAGTGACAGGACAAGCTCCAAAGCTACTATCTCGGAAAAAACAAAACAAAACAAAGAAGCTATCCTGGACTCAGGAGGGTGAGGCAAGAGAGCCTCGAGTTCGAGAGCAGCCTAGGCTACATGAGTCCACGTCTCAGAAAACATGTATGATTTGTACATACACATGGAGGTTTATAAATAAATGCCTGTAATTGTAGCTCCAGGAGGGGAAATGATGGATTTTACCTTCCAGATCTAATGCACTCAAGTACACAAGCCACACAGTCAGACATGCTTTTAAAAAAAATCTTTATAGTGGATTTTGTTGTTGTTGGTTTGTTTTTCTTCGAGACAGGGTTTCTCTGTAGCTTTGGAGCCTGTCCTGCTGGAACACGCTCTGTTCCCGCTGGCCTCGAACTCAAAGGTTCGCCTGCCTCTGCCTTCCAAGTGCGGGGATTAAGGTGTGGGCCACCACCGCCCACCTTTTTAAAATATAATCTTTATGTATATGGGTGTTTTGCCTGTATATGTACCACATGTGTGCAGAGCCAAAGAGACCGGAAGAGGGCATCCAATTCCCAGGGACTGGAATATATATATTACAAAGGATGGGCTGGAGAGATGGTTCAGCTAGTGAAAGCTCTAGTGGAATAAGCCTAAGGTCTAGGTTCAATCCCCGGGACCGTGTAAAAGCTGAACAGTGAGATGAGAGCATCGTTTCCACAGGGTTGTCCTTTAGCTTCCATACACAATAATAAGTAAAAATTTTAAAATTACAAAAGAGCTGTGTGTGCTGATGCATGCCTATAATCCCAGCCTCTGAAAGCAGAGGCAGGAAGATCTCAGGGAGTTCTAGTCCAGCCGTGGCTACATAGTGAGACCATGTCTTTAAAAAATAAAAAAGGGGGACTGGAGAGACTATTCAGTGGTAGAGATCACTGGCTGCTCTTCCGGATGTTGGGAAATTTAAGTCCTTGTCCCTTACAGCTCTCTTCTCCCCACCCAGATGTAGAACTTCCGTGCAGGTTGAGCAAACAAGGTTGTTTTCAGAACTTTCCCGTGAGCAATGCAGGTACCTTGACCCCAGGAGTGGTTGGTGCATGACTTCCTCCTATGCTTAGCCCATCCCCTGGCTTGGTTATATAAGCCCATTGCTCTCTGTAATAAACAGCAGCAGCTTCTTCACTTCTCGTGGTGGTCTGTTAAGTGTTTCAATCCCGACACCCTCCACCAAGCTCAGTACTCTGGTCACGAGGGAGGTCCGGAGGACCCAGTTTCAATTCCCAGCACCTACATGGCAGCTCACAACTGTCTGTAACTTAAGTTCCAGAGGATCCTACATCCTCACACAGACATACATGAAAGCAAAACATCAATGAATGTGAAATAAAAATAAATTTTAAAAAATAAAAATAAAAGGGTTGTTTATTATTCTTTTAATGTTTAGAGAAATAACATCATGAACCAAGCAGGTGCATCTCGTCACTCCAATTTGTTACTTTGGATCTGATCAATGCCTTCTGATTCCAGAGGCAAAGTATTGCTATATACAATTGTCAGCCAAGGGTCTCTGGACTGACTAAAGGATGTACAACCACGAACCGTTCCAAGGACTGCAAGTCTTTCTGTTCATGTACAGTGTTACAGGAGGACATCCTGATTCACTTCCAGTTCTCAAAGGAACAGTTTTCTTCAGCTGAGAGGGTTTAGGGTTTTGTTAGATACATTTATTTGGTCAAAGCGCTGACAGAGGAAACCACATTGGAAGGGTAGAGCTAGGTTTGTAAAATGACCTTTAGTGTGACCTCTCAACAGCACACGGTTTGCTAGTCCAGTCAACACCAGTGAGTGAAAAAGACGATCATCTGAGAGTAAAACCTCTCTGTTAACATATTTACAAAGTGAGTTTTCCCCACAGACATCTATAGCACTCGAGAGAATGAAGCAAGAGAGTGGCACTGCCCAGCCTGGGTAATATAAAGAGATCCTGTCTCACCCTCCGATATCCATAACAAAGATACAGTAATTTTTTTTTTTTAAGTAATTTCTTTCCTGTTGGTTAGACCTTAGTAAGAGCTGTGAACTATTTCAGGCAGTAATGTTACCAAAGAACATATTTGTAATAATAGGAAGAACCAGTTTGCATTCATAGCTAACTGAAAATCTAAACTTGGCTGGGTATGGTAGTGCAGGCCTTTGATCCCAGCACTCAGGAGGCAGAGACAGAGGTAGAACTCTGACTTTGAGGGCAGTCTGGTCTACAGAGTGAGTTCCAAAATAGCCAGAACCCTGCCCCAAAACAGCAAAAAGGAATTAGAGTTTGCTAGAGAGACGATGGATCATTGGTTACAAGTACTTTTTGTTCTTGGGGAGAACCTGGATTCAATTCCCAGCAACCACACTCACCTCAGTCTGTGACTCCAGTTCTGGAGGATTTGTCGCCCTCTTCTGGCCTCCAGGGGCACTGTATACAGCAGTGCACTTAGATACAAAACACTCATACAAATAAAATTCAAAAACAAAAACTTTTTTTTAATTCCTAGAGTTATTGTATCCTCTACTGTAGTGATGTCTACACATTTACATATCAAAACATGAATTAGTTTTGATGGTGTTGGTCACACACACTCACACACACAGACTGTTTTTTGTTTTGTTTTGTTTGAGATAGAATCTCATGTAGCCCATGTTGGCCTCAAAGTTACTTGGTAGCTGAAGATGACCTTGAACTCTTGATCTCCCAGTCTCTACCTCTCAAGTGGTGGGATTACAAGCATGTGCCATCACATCAGCTACATATTTCAAAGTATATTAGTAGGCAAATGTACTTGGCATTTATTGTGTAAAAATAACAAAACATAGTAAAAATAACAAAAGTTAGTGACAAAACACATTTTTAAAGTTGGACATAGTGGTATATGCCTGTAATTCCAAGAAGAGAGAAGCCAGCGGGACTCTACCGCAAGATCTGTCTCAAAACAAAATAAACACTGAGGGTAGGGTGGCTCAATAGGAAAGGGCTGTTGCCACTAAGCTGGACAACCTGAGTTTGGTTCCCAGGATCCACAAAGTAAGAGAAAACCAGCCCCAAGTTCAAACAACGTAACACAGTGCTTGTGGGGCAGGAGCGTGGGTGCATTTTATTTGGCATTTCTAGCGCCTTTGCTGTAAAGAGCCATTCCCGAAGATGGCGCCGGTTTCCTGTCCATAAGCCAGCAAGGTGCAGATACGCGATCCACATCATGGGGCGACCGTTACAACCGTTGCGGGCTGCACTTGTCAGTAACGGACACGACTCCTTTGAGCATATATAAGCAGAGCCCTTTTTCTTCCTCGGGGTCGTCCCTCAACTTGCTGTAATGAGCCGCGCAATAAACATAGCTGCAGAAGAATCCTGTTGTTGAGCGTCGTTCTTGCAGGCAAGGCGATAGCGCTTGACAAGTGGTGCCGAAACCCGGGAAACTGACATCAACGGCACACGGGGGACCCTTCAGGAGACTGGAGAGGATTCAGAACTGTGGCACAAAGGTAACAAATAAGGTGAGTTCTGATAGACATGCTATCAGGAAAGCATGTCAGAAACAGAACGTAATGAAAAGTTGGGTGCGCATAAAAAGAAAAAGGCTAGCAAAGAGAAAGTGAAAGAGCCCCAAGAGACTGATCACAATAAATAAATAAATAAATTAATTAATTAAAAAAATAAAATAGAAAAGAAACAGAATAATAAAAAAGCCACAGATGGAGAGAATCTGGAAACTGTACGGTATATTGTCTTTGTATTGTTTGACTGATGAGGAAACAACTGTTAAAGGAAATGTTGCTGGATTAATTCAATTTATATATTTTAAAAATGCTTTGACTCCAAAATTTAAGTTCAAGAACAAGTTACTGGGGAAAAGGATTTCTATTTTTGTTTCAACAGGAAATAACAAAGCAGCCTTGCAGTTAACTCAGATGTTTCCTGTTTTTGAGGAGGATGGAAATCATACTCATCAACCTTTGGAACATAAGCAGGTTAAGGAATTGGCTGAATCTGTCTGTGCTTATGGCATTAATGCTAACTACACCTCCTCACAAGTAGAGAGACTTTCTGCTATGGCTATGACCCCTGCAGACTGGATGTTTGTCACAAAAGCATGCCTCACTATGGGGCAATATTTGGAATGGAAAGCCATATGGCATGATCTTAGCCAATCACAGGCCTCCATTGATTCACGATTAAAAGGAGGATTGATGGTAGTCAATCAGAGAATTGATTTGGTGCAGGAACAAATTGACACACTCTGGCAGCTAGCCCAACTGGGCTGTCAATGGAAATATTCCAGTTTATGTGTCACCAGTGTACAATATGAAAATTATACAAGAGCTGCAAACCTTTCTAAACAACTTTTTCAGTATCTTTTAGGTGAATGGACAGGAGAATTTGATAGCCTGATGGACCAACTTCGAATGGCCATCGTCCATGTGAATTCCACCCGTGTGGACGCCTCTCTATCAGAAGGATCGTTCTCCTGGATCTCCACTGCTTTTTCCCACTTTAAGGAGTGGGCAGGTGTAATGGGGTTTGGCCTGCTGTTATGTGATGGGGTGGTGCTCCTGCTCTGGTTGGTGTGTAAGCTACGTGCTCAAGAGACACATGACAAAGTGGTTATCACTCAAGCCCTAGCTGCTATGGAGATAGGCTCCTCTCCCACTGTGTGGCTAAGCATGTTAAAAAATGGACATTAATTGTCCAATAGGACAGCCCTTGAGTCTTCTATGACATTGCACCAGGTTAGGGTGTCCATTTTTTTTTTTTTTTTTTTTTTTTTTTTACCAAAAAACAGCCCTAACGTTCTGCGGGGTTTTTTCCCATTGCACGCAGACAGGTGCTTCTTTAGTTTAGCCTACTGTAATAAATTCTTCACGCTCAGGTTGTTTGGCTTAGCACTGCACTCCGGGTTGACTCTGGCCATGAGCAGCTCCGAGAAGGGCAAGTCTGGTTGCATGTGGGTTGGTGTCCAAGGCCCCACCTCCAGGGAAAAGATGCCGGACGGGTATGGCACTGACTTGGCTGACTACCAGGATTCAGGGTCATTACAATGTCCATCTCATTACTGGAGATCAGACCACTACCCTTGCCTGTTGCATTTATAAAACAAAAAAAGGGGAGATGTAGAGAGCCACCGGTGCCATTCCCGAAGGTGGAGCCGGTTTCCTGTCCATAAGCCAGCAAGGCGCAGATACGCGATCCACGTCAAGGGGTGACCATTACAACCGTTGCGGGCTGCACTTGTCAGTAACGGACACGACTCCTTTGAGCATATATAAGCAGAGCCCTTTTTCCTCCTCGGGGTCTTCCCTCAACTTTCTGTAATGAGCCGTGCAATAAACATAGCTGCAGAAGAATCCTGTTGTTGAGCGTCATTCTTGCAGGCAAGGCGATAGCGCTCGACATTTTGCTATTAATGTTGGCTGAGATGTGGGGAGGGACATCCATGTCCACAGCCACTGTGGCTATCAGCAGGCCTCGGTTCCTTTAGGTTGTGGGTCTAAAGGCCTCCGTTCTTTCTTAGAGCTCCCCAAGGGACCCATCAGTTCTTTGCCATGCAGTCTGTCTTAGTTTGGGATTTTATTGCTGAGAAGAGACACCATGACCATGGCAACTCTTAAAAAGAAAACATTTAATTGAGGGAGCTCCGTTTCAGAGGCTCGCCATTATCATCATGGTGGCAAGCATGGCAGCACGTAGGCAGATGTGGTGCTGGAGCTAAGAGTGCCCCATCTTGCTGGCAACAGGAAGTCAACTGACACAATGGGTGGTACCCTGAGCATAGGAAAGCTCAAAGCCCGCCCGCACAGTGACACACCTCCTCCGACAAGACCACCCCTGCTAATGGTGTCCCTCCATTTGGTGGCCATTTTCTTTCAAACCACCACACATCCCTTCTCTAAGGAAACTACAATGTGTCTTAGTTCATAGGCTCCCTTATCTCTGAGTTTGAGGCCAGCTTGGTCTACAGCGTGAGTTTCAGGAAAGCCAGGACTGACTGCATAGAGAGAAATCCTGTCTCGAAAAAATATTAAATAAACAAAGTTTAAAAAGAGAGAAAAAAAAATCGGGGTCTGGGGGCATGGCTCAGAGATTAAGAGCACTGGCTGCTTTTCCAGAAACCCTGAGTTCAGTTCCCAACAACCATTGTGGCTCACTATCTACAATGAGATATGGTGCCCTCTTCTGGTGACAGGCAGAACACTGTGTATATAAATAAAGAAAAGCAAGAAGACTCCTACCCCTCACCATACACATCTGAGGAAAAAAAAAAAATTGAAAAGCCTGACAGGATTGAGAACATCTTATTAGGCAGCGGTGAAGCTCTGGCCCTGACCAGGGAGTCAGTTATAAAATATTCAGTGTTCATTATCAGAGTATCATAGAAGTAAAAATATATACCAAAAAATACCAGGGCTGATCAGAAACAATAGACTATCAACGAGACCACGCCCATGAGCTGTGCTAAGAAAAACAGTATGACACACAATGAGATCTAAATACCACTTTAAATTAAAGACACAAAACCACATATTTTACAGGAACCTATAAAAAGGCTGAGGCACTGCCAGTCATGGTGTCACATGCCTTTAATCCTGGCACTTGAAAGGTAGAGGCAAGGAGGATCTCTGTAAGTTCAAGGTCAGTCTGGTCTGCATAGTGTGCTCCAGGTTGGCCAGAGATACATAGAGAAACCCAGTCTCAAAACAAAACAAACAAAAAACAAAAAAAGCAGAGACACCAAATGTGTTAGAAAGGTTGTAGCACAGAAAAAGTGGGAATAGGGCATGAAGGAATAAATACAAATCAAAGGACAGTGGAAGGGCCTCTCATACTAGCAAGGCATGAGCTATGAAGCTTAGGTATCATTCAACCTTTGAATCTGAACTCCAAAACATACAGTGGAAAAAAAATGGAGTGTGATGAGCAGAGCAGACACAAAGCAGAGTAGAAAGCCCTGGCATGCTTCTACAAGAGGACTCCAGAGTGAAGTTTAGGGCTGGAGGGGCAATGTCTCATAGTCAGCTATTACTGAGAGGGGACAGGGCTCAGAGCAAGAACCTAGACAGATTTACTTTAGCTTCAGGAATTGTCATTGTTTAGTCAGAATGAGTGGCCATGGCTGACAACCATTTGCTATTCTGTAGTTTGACAGTTTTCTCGGAATTGAAAAATTCCACATAGGAGGGAGAGAGGCTCCCATCTCATGTATCTGAGTGCCTGGCCCCAGCAGTTTAAAATGGAGTAAATAACTGTGTGTGTGTGGGGGGGGGGGGTTAGTCTCTGACCAGAATCTCAGACAGTCCTGCCAATAGTGCAGAGAACTCCCCAGGGACAGCTTCCATGAGTCAGCATCAGTGTTGAGGTGGGCCTTTGTGTGATGAAGCTGGTTTTCAATCATTCCTGACCCTTGTATGTAGCCCCTCATCCAAATCCTGTTAGTAACCACAACACCAATTCAGTTGGTTTACCATTGGTGCCATTGTTACTTTGGCTTGCTGTTGGCTCCCTTTCTGACCCAATGGTGTGTGTGTGTGTGTGTGTGTGTGTGTGTGCACGTGCGCGCGGTGGCTCCCCAGGAAAACTCTGTCAAACAGCATTCCTCTTCCCAAATTCTGACATCCCAGTTTTACATGAACCACACTCAATTATTCATGCAGTGATTTTCAATGTTTTTATACTTATTTATATGTTTGTTTATTGAGTGTATCTGTACATATGTGCCATGGTGCTTGTGTGAATGCCAATGGATGATTTGCAGGAATTGGTCTCCTCCTTCCACCAGTTACATTCCAGGGATTGAACTCAAGCTGTCAACATTGGTACCAAGCACCTTTACCCACTGGGCCATCTCCCAGGCCCTGCAACAAACAATTGACAAGCAGCTGCCAAATATTCAACACCCATAAAAAGACAGACAGTGCAAGTGAACCTTACAGTGAAGCAGGCCAATGAATTTGGTAGCATATACTTTAGAAGTGTGTGCTGGGGAAGATGCTCCAAGGTCAGAGGAAGCCTCTTTTGAGCAGGTGGGGATTCAGCCAAGGCCTGAGAGATGCATGGAGTTAGCTAGTAAGGTAAGCAAGTAAAATATGCTCTGACCTTCTCCAACCTTTGATGGAGGCTCCCCCCACAGGAATGTTTTTCACCTCTATTGAGGCATTGCAAGCTTTTGGGGGGGGGGAACTTTACATGCCTGGTGAGATGTCTGCTCTATGATGAAGCCATCTCTGACTGAAAGCAATTTCTCCTTCATCTTGCCATCACACATAGTTTTTATTCCTCTTTGACAATTCTCACTCTCTGCCTCATTTTTCTGGTTATTTCTATATGCAGCTTATCTGTTCCTACTAAATCTTAAACTTATAAGAACAGAGTCTGCTTCTCATTCATCTCTTGACTCCTAAGATTAGCACATTCCTCACTCTCAGAAGTCTGGAAACAATTGTGTAGGGCATCCATGAATGCCTGTTTGTTGTCATTCAAATGAAGCTATTGTTGCAAGCTATGCCTTCAGGACTGAATTTATCCTTTGGTTAAAGCAGAATGCTCTGGTCATGGTCCCCCAAGACTGATTGGTGTTCACCAGTGACCACAGCAATCCTAACAAGCAGGCCACTGTTCTGAACTGACAGGCATTTGGCAAGAGCTAACAGCTCTCCGGTGTCAGCTGAAATGAACTGACTAAGAAGTGTGAACTGAGACGCCAGTGCAGCCGGGCTCTATTATTCCTTGCATTTGTGTTTTAAGAGCCAGTGACCCAGACTGCAGCCCGGGGTGAAACATGTCTGCAGGGGACTGATGGCACCCAGGCGAGGAGGCTTTCCATCCAGACAGAACATAATGCTTGGGGACAAAAATCACCAAAGATCAGTATGGGTGGAGAGCAACTGAAATTTGAGACACTGTGATAACAAGTAGAAGGGAGATTTGAAGCTACACAGACCTAGGTCTAGATCCTAGCTACCTACAGGCTCTCCCTCATGTCCCTTCTTCCAGACTCTCCATTTGACTTCTTGTTTAAAAATATTCCATAGATATTTTACAAAATCAAAAATAATGTTAGCTGTACAATGGCAGTATACACTAGATTTTTTTATTCAGCAGTCTTACCTATATATTTTGTTCTCTTGAGGGCAGGGACTTTTTTTTTTTTTTGGCGTCTATTTCTGTAAAACCTAGTTTCTGGGCAGTGGTGGCACACACCTTTAATCCCAGCACTTGGGAGGCAGAGGCAGGTGGATCTTTGTGAGTTCGAGTCCAGCCTGATCTACAGAGTTAGTTCTAGGGTAGGCTCCAAAGCTACACAGAAAACCCTGTGTTTAAAAAAAAAAAAAAAAAAAAAAAAAAAAAACTGGTAAATACTCTTTAACAAATGAATATTAACTATGGTAGCTAGTTTGTTTTTTAATTATTTATTTATTTTTGGCTTGGTTTTCTGTTTCCTGAGTGCTGGATTAAAAGCGTATCCCACCCTTGCCCAGCTATGGTAGCTTAGTCTTGATGGAGCAGGGCTGTTCGTCACTTATTTCTCTAAACAGTAGTTCATTTTATCCAATAGCCCTAGAAAGGATACACCATTTTGCTGAAATTTTACTCAGGAGAAAACAACATATATGTATAAACTGACGACATGGTTGAGCCCAGGTATGGGAAGGTTTTGTTGTAGATATGAGAGAGAGAACAGCCAGAGGCATCTGTTAGAATCCAAAGTAGAGAGAGACAGTAGTAGACTGGATATAGCCAGCAGACCGGGTGTGACCAGGACTAGGGGAGCGGGAAGGAGAAGAGAAAACTTGTGAAAATAGGAGCTGGAACCAAAGGGAAGGATAGTGAAAACAGCTGGGTTTCAAGAAGGATGAGCAGCATCAGCAGGGACACTCTGAGCTAGAGGGAGTTTAGAGTAGGAGAGGAGGTGGGAAGGGATAGGATGCTAGCAGGTGGATCTCTGTGAGTTCAAGGCCAGGGTGGTCTACAGACTTAGTTCCAGGACAGCTAGGGCTGTTACACAGAGAAACCCTGTCTAGGAAAAAAAAAAAAAAAAAAAAGATAAGTAGTATGCCAACCAGGCCTCTGAGACAGTGAAATTTAGGGTGCTAGGATGTAAATGTTTACTCATCAGGATTGACCAGCTGACATTAGGTCATATCTTCCATTAGACATACCTTTCAGAGGGTAGTTCAAGAGGGCATCCTAGGTCACAACCACCATCAAGTCCTAGTCTGTAGGTAAGACCCCCGTGTTCTTAACAGGGAAGATATAGTTTTGCTAAGTGCACAAGATGATCCTAGGTAACAGCCATTCAAAAAAAAAAAAAAAAAAAAAAAAAAAAAAACAACACTGGTATACTTAAAATAATTCTGACAATAGTAATATTTTTGCTTATGTGCCTGAAGTGGCCAGACTGATAGTATCCTGTCTCTGTTTTAAATTGATCGAAGTGTAACCTAGGGCTGAGACCCAAAAGAGACTGAAGGATGACACTGGAATACATAAGCCTAACTTGTATATCAGTTAGTAAAATCTTCTGTGAAGGTCAATTCTAGCTTATGGATTAACTACAGCCTGCCAGGCACTTTACTACAGAGCTTTTCTTCCATGTGAGGGGCGATTTTTGATTAGGAAGGCATATTATTTCTGGAACAGGCTCTCCTGAAACTAGAGGAGCAGACACTTGTGAGCCATCACTTGGGTGCTGGAAACCTACCTAACTCAGGTCTTTAGCAAGAGCAGCAAATGCTCGTAACCACTGAGCCTTCTCTACTGTTTTGGTTTGTGGAATGCCCTGTGTGTATGCTCATGCATATGTAATCTGAGTGACTGCCTGGTTTATATTCGTTTTTTTTTTTTCTATATATCTTTTATTTTTTGAGGCTGCATTTTCTTAATTTAAGCATGTTTTCTCAAGGACTCTTTCCTGCATGAAGGTTTGTTTTAGCTAGATAGCTGTTTGTGATGTTGGTTTCCCCCTCCTCTTGACTCTCCATTCCAAACCTTTGGACAGTTTTTTTCTAGGTCACCGGGCAGTTCACAGCAGATGGCACTGTAGCAGGAATGGACAGAACTCTCATGACTCAGTGTAGCGTTTTCATCCAGACTCTAATAAAGCAGACTGAACTGTCTATAATTAAAGGTTCCAGCTTACAAAGTAGAACCTATAGCTTTGTCTCGTACCCTACTCCATCATTAGACTGATGGCTTTTATCATCTTGTCAAAATATCTTCATAAAAGCCATGATAGGGCAGATTTCTGAATAAAGTGCCTGAGGCAGCCCCAACATGACTTAAGTGCAGCAGACAAAGGAAACTCTCCTGATAGTTCAAGGAAAAGAAAAAAAACAGGAAATCGTCTGAATAATTCTGACAACGGCTTTTATTGGAAAGTTCCTTGTTTCCTTTACAAAATTTAGATGCCCGTTTGGCTAGATTTCTGCCAGGAGAAGCCCCCCAACAGGGAAACCCCTGAGGCCCGAGCACCTACTGCTGCGTTCCCTCCACCCTCATACTCTCGTTGGGTTTCAGATGTTAGGGAACATAGTACTACTGCAGAGCATAGAAGCAAAACAACGAACAATTGTATTCTCAAGAAGACAGGTTCAACTCTCCTGGCAATGATGCTGTTTTCAGATTGCTATGGTAGGATGAAATGACTGCTACGCATGTGACCCACCTCACATGCAGTTCCTTAGGGACCCAGCCTGGTTCCCGGTGTCCTCTTAAAAGTACACCTAACCAGTTGTAATCTAAATGAGTTGGAGGAAAGGGGATGGTTTTTCTTTTGTTTCTTGGTCAGGAATCACTTGATCCCAAAAGTTTTGTTCTTAAGAAGAACATGCTCTGGCAGACTGCGCGGTGGAGAAAAAAGAGAGCAGAGTTCTCCCAGGATCGTAGGCAGGCTCCTGCTGTCACACACAGACACACAAAAGACACACAAAGCAGCAGCCACAGCGCAAATCCTACAGCCTTTATTTCTCAAACGCACGGACGCGGTCTAGTCCGTCTAGTCAGACACGTTCAAGCTGCAGACATCTGGTTGCCATGACCACAAAGGAAGCGTCGCGGCCATGCTCGCCTCTGCTACGTCGGGACGCAGAAACTACGCTGGCAGAGTCCTTAACTCGACGATCTGCTAGTCACGTCTGATTGAGTTCGGCGTTCGTCTCTCCGCCCTTGCGCTTGCGTACGGCCGGTTCCCGTCACCTCGGCCCGGATCGGGAAGTGTCAAAGTGGGAGCCGGGTTCCCCCGCCTTCGCCGTCGCTACTGCTGAACCCGGACCCCTCATCCCGGCCGGCCGGGCCCTACCGCCATGACGAACGGTGAGATCTGATCTGAGGGCCGTGGCGGAGGGTGGCGGTAGGGGACGGAGGACAGACGTGGCGGGCGGGGCTAGACTGACGTGGCCGTTCCCCCTCCCCCCGCCTCCTCCCAGCCCAGCCCCCCTGGGCCTTGGGGAGCCCCCAACTCCTTCTGGGAGGCTTCTCGCAGTTCCTTGTTCTCAAGTCCATTAATGTTCCCCAGTGCTGCCTAGTGCCCACACCTCACTTTTTGGTTATCACCCTATCTTTTCTTTACTAGAAGTTGGTTGCGGCCACTGGGGAGATCGATCACCATAGAATTAGCGCTGTTAGTCCCCAGGGAATAGAAGATATCATCAAGTTTCCTAAAGTCTCATACTTTCGGACAATAGGCTGGTTGAGAGGACCTAGAAATGGCATCAACACCCCCCCCCCACACACACACACACTTTGTGGGAGAAGTCAATGTACACAGACAATCCCCAAAGTTTTTTTTTTTTTTTTTTTTAAGGCAAAAACTCTTCACTTGTTTGGCTTTAAAGTCCTAGCTGGGTGGTTCCCTCCTGAGATTTTGACTTGTGTTGCAAAGGGTGGATTTAGAAGCCGCCTTTTGTTACCAATGGAGCACTTGGCCCCTGCTTATCTCCACTTAACTTTTCTAGGCTGCATCAGACAATTTTATAGTCATGAATTCCAAGTTCTAGAGATTTAAGACCTTTGTAGTCAGTCTTCCAGGAAAGGGAGTGAGAAAGTTTTTTAGGCAGTATGATTGAAGGGGCTCAGGAAAAGCATTTCTCAGAAACTTCCATAGACTTGACACTGAAGACTCAAATGTCACATCCTTGTGAATTTTGTCGTTGTCCACAAGAACTTACAGGAGCAAAAGAATAGCACAGAAAGGTATCCATGAAAATAGTGAGTGTACTGATTGGTGTACTGGAACTAGCTGTGAAATAGTTTCACTGGAGAAAGAAAGACAGTGTGGTTCAGAACTGGGAGGAACTGGCAGACACTGGTTGTACGTAATCTCCATCTGAAGGTTTTCTGGGTAGTTAGTCTTAACCATAGTACACAGAGTAGAAAAGGAGCATCGCTCAGAGAAAGACATAATGTAAACTAGGAAATAGAACATTCTGGTGTAGTGGATGAAATTTACCTTTATGTAATTCATTTTACTTACCTATTTAGCACATGAAACAGAGCTAAGACCTTTCCATGGTGTCTAAGCATCAGGCATGTTTTGTTTTGTTGTTTTTGAGACCAGACTTTACATGATATCTATGGCACAAGCCTGGCATTGGGAAGAGGGAGGGAGGCAGGCAGACCACAGGTTTAAAATCATCCTTGCTTACTTATTACTTAGCAGGACCCTGTCCCAAAAACAAAAATAGGACATGGTCTCCTTTTGTAGCTTAGGCTGGCTTTGCTAATGCCAGTGTTACAGGAGTGCGTCATTATGGATGCACTTTTTGGATATCAGTGTTTTTTTTCCCCCTTATGTACACTTTTGTTCTGGCAGGAGTCTGACTTGTAAATGGTGACTCATGCTGGAAGTATATCAACTGAGTATAGCAAAAGTGTAGCCAAGTCTAATTCTTGGAATTTCCATTAAGTTTTATGGTCTGCCTTAACATGCTTTATCAACAGATGCAGATATAAGAAACTTGACTAAAGATTGATCTTTCCTTCATCAGATGAAAGATTTATACCAATAACATATGTAAACTTTATGCTCAGACTCTCACTAGCCTTAAAACCTAGTACAAGCACCAGTTACTCCCAAGAGACTAGGTCCACACAAATACACACGTTTTCAGTTTTTACAAAGGATGGGGCAGTAAAGTGCTTGTTTACAAGCAAGTTGGAGAAATAGTGACAGGTGTTGGACCCTTCCTACTGAGTGTTGGTACTGCTGTTAAGGTGATCTCTGGGCAGGCTCATGTCTTCCAAGCTAGAGCATCACCAGAGACTTCCTCTTTTTCATGTGACAGTGTACTCCTTGGATGGGATTCTGGTGTTTGGTTTGCTCTTTGTTTGCACCTGTGCCTACTTCAAGAAAGTACCTCGTCTCAAAACCTGGCTGCTCTCCGAGAAGAAAGGAGTTTGGGGTGTGTTTTACAAAGGTAAGGTCTTACCTGGACACAAAGAGGAAATGGAGATGTCTGGGCAGTGTGGTCCTATAAACCAGAAAGTGTACGGCTGGAGTTATATTTGGATTCCTCTATAGTATATGAGTGTATGTATGACGTGTTGTGGGTGTGTTTGCTGCTAAGCACACCTGGCTAGTCTGCCTGTGAGAGTTCAGGAGTTGCCCTGCCTACTTACTTTAGTAGTGCTGAGAGTACAGATGTATGTGACTCTGGCCAGCTTTGTGTGGCATATGGGGTTTAAATCAGGTCCTCAGGTTTATGTGGTAACTTGTCTGCCCAGCGTCTGTTAATAATGTAAAATAGTCATTTCTAAAGTTGAGGGAAGAGGTAAATTTTAAGTTTGCTGTTACTTAAGGATACTTGCTTATTTTACCATCTAGGTAGTTTTGGTGTTCTAGGATTAAGTAAAAGTTTACAATTTACTTATAAGCGCATGCTTATAGTCCCAGCTACTTGGGAAGCCAAGAAGCCACTGTGGGCAACAGCATAATATTTTGTCCTGGGGTGAGGAGGGGCTATATTACAAGTTATATCATTTTAGGTTAGCCTGAAATTCCTCTTAGCAGAAAGAATATTTTTCCCACCAATTTTTAAAATTTTTGTTTAGATTTATTTTATTCATAGGAATATTTTGCCTGTACATGTCTGTGCACCACATGCATGCCTGGTGCCTGAGGAGGTGGTGAAACTCTCTGTGGGTTCTAGGACTTAAACTCAGGTCATTTGAAAGAACAGCAGGTGTTCTTAGCCACTGAGCCAACTCTCCAGCACATCCACTGATTTTTTTTTTTTTAACAGAACACATTGGAACTTAACTTTTATCTTTATACATACATACATACATACATACATATATATTTTGTTATTTTGGGTACCTTCATCAAGAATCCTACATAACTATTTTTTTATTCAAAGTAGGGTAAAATAAGGACAGGTATGATGACACATATCTGTAATGCTAGCACTCAGGAGTTCAAGTCCAGCCTAGATTGCATAGTGAATTTTTGACTCAAAAGGAATTTGAGGGAGGCCAGGCATGGCAGCCCACACCTTTAATCCTAGCATTTGGGAGGCAGAGGCAGATAAGCAGGTAGATCTCCATGAGTTCAAAGACATTCTCATTCTACTTACAAATTCAAGGCCATCCAGGTCTACATAGTGAGATTCTATTTCAAAAAAGAAGGAGAAAGGGGATAGGCAATTCGTGTAAATCCCAGAGCATAATGTATCAATTAAGAACATTCCCAGACTCAGGAAACCCTTGGTTCTCCTTAAAGACTTCAGAACATGGCTTTGGAAGGAAGGGTTTTGTGAGGAGCCAGCTGTAACATCTCTTTGCTCTTGTCTTCTAGCTGCTGTGATTGGGACCCGGCTGCATGCTGCTGTTGCAATTGCCTGCATTGTAATGGCCTTTTACGTTCTGTTTATCAAATGAGTTCCAAAGTATCCCACTCATCAACTGCCAACCAAGGGGATGAAGATGAAGAAGTTGTCGGAATCCTGGACCCAGTGTAGGAGAGTCCAGCTAAAACCATCAGTGTCCCTAAGATGACCCTGCAGCATCTGCCTGCCATATGCGGGGAAAGTCATGGTCACGAACATTATTTCTGCTCCAGAGGACTCCAGAAAGCCACCTTTTTTTTTTTTTTAATCTCTGTATAAATCAGCCCTCAGCAGCAAGCATATTATCTCTAGATAAATCACACCCCTTAGTGATATGATTATGTACCTCCTGCTTAAAAACCTGGGCTGGGTGGTAGCTCAGTGGTAGAGCCTTTACTTAGCATTGTCAAGGTCCTGGAATTGAGCCCCAACACTAAAAAAACAACCTACAACTGGTCATTTGTTTTGCTCTTCAATTCCTTACCAGAACCTTTTAAAACTGAGGCTCATTAGGGAAGGATATAGGCTGTGTTCAGACTCCCTAGAAGTCAAGACTTTTTTTAGGCAGTGTCTCTATACAGCCCTGGCTGTCCTGGAGTTCTCTGTGTAGACCAGGATGACCTCGCCTGCCTCTGCCTCCTGAGTGCTGGGATTAAAGGTGTATGCCAGCAGATAATTTTTAACACTTGACCTTTGAATCTGTTGCATTAGGGAGGGAGGGAGGAGCTTGGGGCAAATAGGAGTTGTGAAAGACCAGGGATGGTTTGGCTTTTGGAATGTGTTTCTTCTGTGGCCATCTGGGAGCTGAAGAGAGCATGGTTCTCAGTGAAGAGAACACAGATTGCCATGTGCTGGGAACTTGAGGTTTCCCCAAGAGAACCTGAGCCTATGCGCTATCCAGGGTTACTGGTTGGGAGACAAGAAGCAGTGACTGAGACAAGCATTTTCTGCTTACCACTGTCCCCAAAGAAGCCTCCATTTGACCAACTGGTAGTAGAAAATGAACCAACTCTTGCTATTTCCTAAAGCCTTTTCAGTTCTTTCTAAATGACTTAGTACTAGGTACTGGTACTCAGTTTTAAATACCAGTGCCGGAGGAGGGAACTATTGAATAAATAATTGATTAATATATTTGAAGTTCTGGTAGAAATGATAAGTAAATTAGTATATCAATTCATATACTAGGAAATTCATCTAGTATAAGAATTTATTGTAATGAAAATATATAGAGATGGGAATTCTGTCATGTTATAAAAGATGCAAGCTTGTTCTTTAATCTGGGTTACAGCAATTTTTAGTTGTGTCCCTGACAACTCTCAGTTCTACATACTGCAGTATTTCACTGCTGTATTTACTGAAAGACCATGAGAAATTGAAATGAGAGGAGTCACTGATATTAACATATTGGACAGCTCATAGACTCCATTAATAAAACGAGTGTGTTACTGAGTAATGGAAAATGGAGCTTTCCAACTCAGTATTCAGGGCTTTCCCGGGGAGTGTGAGGACAGATGATGTTAGATGACTCAACATTTGAAGGGAAGACTTCTCCATTCCTTCCTCCTTATGCCTGCAAAAGAATCAGCTTAGGTGTAAAGTCTACAACAATCTAAAAATAAAGTAGGTCTAATATTAGTGATAATACACAAGGGTATATATTCCAGTTGAATTGCCCATTGAAAAGCTTGATGACAAGCACTGTGGCTCACTCCCAGGTGAAGTTAGGTTCTCTTGTCTGTATACATTGCAAGAGCAAAGGCTGCTGGGAAGCTTCAGTGCCCATGCGTTTGAGTGCTTTGATTGTAGTGGTGTAAAGCACAGCCTGTGTGAGCAGCCCTCTTCAGGGACTGGTCCACAGGGCAGATTGCAGTGATTTCTTCTCCATGGTCATTCCTGAGGATTGTTCATAGGAGAGAAAAGAAATGCAGAGATCCTGTGAGTGTGCGCTGGGGATCTGTTTACCCACCAGGTGTTCCTTGGGGAGCAGGTTCAGTACTAGTTACTTTGTATTTAATGACTTGTTTTCAAACAGGGCTGATGTCTCTGACTTTGGTCTGTAGAGCAGCTTCATTTCTTAAATAGCTTCCATTCTGCAACATCTTTTATGGGTCCTTTTGGCCTAAATGCCTGAGTTGGTAGATTTTGAGATGTTTTCTTACCAGAATGTTCCAAAAAGTACATGAAGAAGCCAATAGCCTATTTCACTTCTTGACTCTTGACTTTATGTAAGCAGGTACATAGGACCCTGGTGTATACTATTTAAGCTGATGTGTCTTGTTTTTGGCAAAGGGAAAAATGATGACCTGTTCCTCTGGGGGAGTCCTTTGGGGTGGAGGTGTAAGGTAGCAACATTGCTTCAGATTCAGGTTCATCACCATGAACCCAGTGCACCAGGGTCAAATGGAATCAGCTCCTTTTTATTGTTGAAATACCAGTTTTTATTCACCATTGTTGGCACCATCCTTGAAAATAAACCTTTTCCCTGTGATGGTTGTCTGCTTTCTCATGTGTATTTATTGAACTGTTCAGTGCTGCTTTGCATAGCATGTTGGCTCACCTGCGTGAATGTTGTCGTCTGACGAGTTTCTTATGAAGGCAACTGGACAAGATACAGCTCCAAAGATATGTTGGCCAGGCATTCTTCTGGGGGTACTAAATTTAATGAGTAAAAAATTAAGTATATTAAGTGAGGTATGTAGACAGAAGTTTCTGTCCCATCTGGTCCCACAGCTCTTTAGCCCCAAATAAGCACATAGAAGCTTATATTAATTATAAACTGTTTGGCTGATGGCTCAGGCTTCTTACTGGCTAGCTCTCTCTTGATTATTAACCCATTTCTATTAAACTACGTATCTCCACTTAGTCTCAATCTTGGCTTACTGGTGATGCCTGGGCCCCTTTCTTCCTCAGCAGCTACATGGCATCTCTCCTGCAACTCTCTGTGTTCCTCTTCCCAGCCTTCTAGTGTGGTAGCCCTGCCTGGGCCTCGTCTGGCTACATCCTGCCTGTCCATTGACCAAAACAGCATTATTCATTAACCAATAAAAGAAACATTCTTCTGCTTCTCAAGTGTTGGGGTTAAAGACATGCATTACCATACCTGCCCCCCCATCATATATTTAATGGAATGGATGTAAATGAAGGCTCAGAAATATGATTCAGCGTTAAGTTTTGATCAGCCAGGAGACTGAGGCTAGGATATACAGCCCTACACTTCCCCATTTGCAGATGCCGTTTCTTTAAGTACTCAAATATCTTGATATTTACTGGGTTACAAGGTGATTCAGTGAGTAAAGTACCAGCTGTCAGAGTGAATTTGACTTCAGGATTCACATGGTAGGAGAAAACCAACTCCTTGCAAGTTGTCCTTTGATCTTCACCATGCACCATGGTGCACAATGACACGATGCTCCCACTCTGCCAATAAATACATGTGACAAATGGTATTTATTATCAGAGAAGGCACTCCTAGAAGTGTTCCTATGATGTCCTTGTAATAATCTAGGGTTGTTAAGTCCACGATAATTAAAGTCATTCACATTTAGTCTGAGCCTGGATCATTTCATCGCTAGAAATTGGATATTTTAAAAATTAGGACAAAGAAGAGATCAAATCAAAGAAAAATTAGACAGGGGCATAAACGTTTCCATTTTATATGAACTGATATATTGTAAAGAAGCCTGCTTGTCATCGCAGCTCCCGGAAGCTGAAGTGAAAGGATCTTGAGTAGGATACCAGTTTGGGCTACCCTGGACTTGAACAAAACACAACAAAAATCAATTCTGTTTATGGAAATAGGTCCTTCCGTTCTTGGACCTCCCAGCCACACGGAGGCAGAGGAGAGTGCTCTGGGTAACTATGGTGTGTGGAAGCCACCGGACCACTCTGTGGTTCCTCCCAGAAGCCTTTGAGGCGAGACAGAGCCTTTAAAAGACGGTGCGACTTCCGCTCCCTCGCGAGTGGGAGCGCGGCCGGGGTCGTGGACAGAGCTGTTAAGTGTTGCGTGAATAGTATGTGTGGGCTGACTGTGAGTGTGCATGTGGGAGTGCGTGTGCGCGCGTGGGGCATGCGAGGCGAGTGTGTGTGTCCGCCCCGCGCCCCTCCCCCGCCTACACCTTGATCTTATTTGATCGGGTCGTGTCCCCTGCCCCGCCGGGCCGCCCCGAAATGAGAAGCAGCCCTCCTGCGAAGCCCCCTCCGCGGGGCGCTGTGCAGCGAGGCCCCCTGGGCGGTGGCAGTGCCGCGGTTCCCGAGGTCCTGGGATCGGTCCTGCGGGCCCGGTGCTCAGAAGTGATGAATTGATCAGATAGACGAGGTCGGGCCCGTCCCGACCACTGATTACCGAGGCGATTCTGATCTGAGCCCGACCCCAGGTCCCAGCCGCGGCCGCCTAGCCCGAGCTCACGTTTGCGGCCTCGTGGCTGACGCGCAGACACTCAGGGTGAAAGCGCCCAGAGCAAGCGTCATCCGCTTGGAGGTGAAGGAGGCCTTTGTTCCCGCTGCAGTTCTCTTTACCCTCTCCCTCTGTTAGGCTGCGTTTTTTTGGTGACTTTTTCCCCCCCCTTATCAACAGCGCTTCACCTAGGGCTGAAAGGTGCTATGCACTGTTTAGTCTCTGCTAAGGAATGTGTCTGTAAGAGAACATAAACCTATAAACTGCAGGATCCAGGGACTTACTCCATATATAGTGAATTGGAATGGGGTGTGTAGGGTTCAAGGCTTAAGGGTGGATGTTTTGGTTTGTCTTAAGGCAACATCCCTTAACCTTATTTTTTTTTCCCCTCAGGCAGATGAACTTGGTTTGTAGCTGAGGAGGATCTTGAATTTTTGAACTGCCTACCTCCACCTCTTGGCCTCAGATTACAGCTACTTTACTAACACGTTAGGCTAAAAGAAAAACAAAAACCTCTGGCATATGTGTTTAGAATATGGATGCTTGGTTATGTGGGGCACACATGGTTCTTAAGGTTTGAGGTTGACTTCAGATCTTTCTTCCTGGCCATCCCCCATTTCCTTTTCTGAGGCAGATCCTCTCCCTGAATGAGGAGACTTGTATTTGATTTATTTTATTTTTTTCAAGACAGTTTCTCTGCCTGTCTCTGCCTCCCAAGTATTGGGATTAGAGGTGTGCACCACCACTGCCTGCCTTCAGCCTATTTTCTTATAGAACCCAGGACCACCAGCCCAGGGGTGGTCCCATCCACAGTGGGGTAGATCCTCCCCATAAGTCACTAATTGAGAAAATGCCTCCTTAAGATTGGCTTGAATTTCTTTTCTCTCTTTTGTGTAAAGCTGACACAAAAACAGCCAGCACAATTGAGTATACACCAATGAAAAAAAGGATGGAATCCTGTTAGGCAACATATCTGGAACAGGGGAACATTAAATAAAATATAAGCAGGTTGCTATCATACCAAGACCAGGGAGAATTATGACAGACACATGGGGAAAAGGTTGGGTAATTGCTAAACAATACATTCAGATGTTCTATTGCAAGGTAAGATGATTATAAACAATAATGTGTCCTATACGTAAAACACACACGAGGTGTTTGACCCTTACCATAATCTAGGCATTATACAATGTGCAAATTATTGGTAACTCCCAAATAGGTACAATGTATATGTGAATAAAAAAAATTAGGGCTAGGGCAATGCTTCAATGGATAAAGTGTTTGCCACTAGAGTGAGGGTCAGAGTCTAAAACCTGATCATCAAAAGTTCACATAAAATTGCATGGGTGAAGCTCGACAGGATGGTACACTTTTAATTCCAGCACTTGAGCTGGCTGGTGGTGGCACATGCCTTTAATCCCTGCACTCAGGAGGTAGAGGCAGGCGGATCTCTGAGTTCAAGGCCAGCCTGATCTACAGAGCAAGTCCAGGACAGGCTCCAAAGCTATAGAGAAACCCTGCTCAAGAGCAGAGCAGGCTGGGTAAGCTATGAGGAGCAAGCAAGTAGCACCGCTCCAGGTCCTCTATCGGCTCCTGCTTCCAGGTTCCTGCCCTGTTTGAGTTCCTGTCCTAATTTCTCTCAGTGATGGACTACCATCTGGAAGTGTAAGCCAAATAAACCCTTTCCTCCCCAAGTTAGCTTTGGCCATGGCATTTGATCAGTAGGAATCATAAGACAGTTGAGTACATATAGCACATTTCGTCACACTTGAAGCATTCTATCACTGAGCTATTTTTCTTTTTTTAAATTGTGTCTGCATGTGTACACAAGTGGGAATTGAAGGCCAAAGGATACCTGTGGAAGTCATTTCTCCCTATTGCGGTTAAATAAGGATCAGGATAAACAAATAGGCCGAATAGATGTTTATTCAGGGAGAAATAACTTACAACCTAGACAGAAGAACACCAGGAAATTCCACCCGATGCTCTTCTGTCCGAGTCCCGCCAGCAAGAGAGTTTTTCCCGGCTCTCCCTCCAACCTCCTTCCACAGATCACTTCCGCCCATAGCCATGGGTGTGGTCAGTGCCATAGAAGGACTATCTCACTACATCTCCCCACCATGCAGGCTCCAGGGATCGAACAGGCTGTCAGGTCTGGTAGCAAGTGCTTGCACCCACTGAACCATCTCAGTCCATATATGATGTTTTCTTTTATTCATTTATTCACTAATGGGCATTTAATTCCATTTCTTCACTATTGTGAATACCGCTGCAGTAAATATGGGGGTATGGAAGAGCATATATCTTTTCAAAATACTGATTCATTTTCATTGATGCATAGCAAGTAGTAAACTTGCTGGGTGGCTCCCATGGTTTGGATTGGTTTGGAGACAAGATCTCAGTGCTGTAGGGCTGAAGCAGCCCTGTCTGGTCATCCCAACAGTAGGACTACAAGCAAGCACCAGTCCTGGCTGGTAGCTGTTCTTTCTTTTTTTACTTTTTGAAACATCTATTATAGTCTTGGCTGGCCTGGAACTCAGAGATGAGTAGCCTCTGCCTCCCAAGTGATGGGATTAGAGGTGTGTACCATCAAATGATGATTACAAGCACTCACATTCACCACCCCTAGTTTTTGCTGAGTGCTAGAAATCAAATCCAGGGTTCAATGCATGATGGACAAAGCACTCTACCAACTGAGCTCCGGACCTTGTACCACCTTGTACCATGGTAAATTTGATTTGCACGTCTGTGATGATTAGTGACATCAATCTTTCATATACCCATTGGCCAATTGCATGCTGTCCTAGCTTGCGTTCTATTGCTATGGTAAACACTGACCAAAAGCAACTTGAAAGAGAGGGTTTGTCTTATACTTCCAAGTCCCAGTACATCCCGAGGGAAGTGACAGCAAAAGCTCTGGCAGAAACGGAGGTCGGGACAGAAGCAGTGAGCATGAAGCGATGCTATCTCCAGGCACACATTCATTCAGCCTCCTTCCTTATGCCTCCCAGGGTCACCTGCCCAGAGGTGACTGCCCACAACAGGCTGTGCCTTCCCCATCAACAACCAAGAAAATGCTCTATTGGTCAGGTAGTGGTGGCGCACACTTTTAATCCAGCACTCGGGAGGCAGAATTAGGCAGATCTCTGTGAGTTCAAAGCCAGTCTGGCCTACACAGCAAGTTCCAGGACAGAGTTATATGATAGAGAAAACTGGCGCCCCACCCCACCCCCAAAGAATAAAATGCCTTACAAGCTTGTTTACAGGTCAGTCTGATGGTCTGATGGAGGCATTTTCTCAGTTGAGGTCCCCTCTTTCTAAATGATTCTAGTTTGTGTCACATTGACACACACACACACACACACACACACACACACACACAAAAAAAAAAAAAGGAAGGAGCACATAGGAGTTTGTTTAATTTTTTAAAGATGGGTCACATTCTGTAGCTCTGGCCTAGAACTCAGAAACCTCCTGCCTCTGCCACCCAGTGCTGAGGTTAAAGTTGAGTACTACTGCACTGGCTCCAAAGTGCTTCCTTAGCAGCTCTTTGTTGATAATTGGCTGGATGTGGGGGCTTTGTTTCTGGGCTTTTCCCCCTTCTCAATTGGTCTAAGTATCTGCCAATACATGCTGTTTCTGTTCCTACCTTGATAATTCTTTTGTTTTGTTTTCAAGACAGGGTTTCTCTGTATTGCTTTGGAGCTTGGCTGGCCTCGAACTCACAGAGATCCGCCTGCCTCTGCCTCCTGAATGCTGGGGTTAAAGGCATGCGCCACCAATGCCCGGCCTACCTTGAAAATTCTTAAGGGAGGTACCTTAAGCTCAAGATTTGGCTGTTGAGGATGTGAGTGCATGTGTGGGTGCCTGTGCACACCTGTATGGTGGCCAGAGGCACTTCCTTTTTTTTTTTAGATGGATTCTCTGTGTAGCCCTGGCTGTCCTGGAACTCACTCTGTGGACCAGGCCTCAAACACAGAGATCCACCTTCCTCTGCCTTCTGAGTCCTGGAATTAAAGTCATGAACTACCATGCCTGGCTTCTTTGTTTAAAATGTATTTTTATATGTATGAGTGTTTTGCCTGCATGCATGTATACCATATGTATGCATGGTGTCCAGAGTCCAGGAGAGGATGTCAGATACCCTGGAACTGGAGTAAAACTGTTAGCTCCTATGTGGGTGCTGGGAATCAATCCTGGTCCTCTCTGATGAAAGAGCAGCCACTGCTCTCTCAATCACGGAACCATCTTTCCAGCTTCCCCTCCCCAGATTTTCAAATGAGAACTCTGGGGGTTGAACTCTGGTCCTTGTAAGGCACTTTGCTCCTGAGACATCTCACTTTTAATTGCAGTGTTTTTGTAGTTCCATATGAATCATAACATTGTCTTTCCTTTCTTGAAGAATGTTATTAGTGTTTGGATAGGGATTGCATTGACTCTGCAGAATGCTTGGGATGTTTTCACAGTCTTGATTCTTCCAATGCATGAATACAAGATGTCTCTGTGTCTGTCTCTCAGTGTTTATAGTTTTCCTTGTAGAGATCATTCACATCATGGTTGAAATTGTTCACAAATAGGATTGCTTTCTTGATTTCATGTTCACATATTTTCTTAATGGTACACAGAAATGCTAGTTTTTAATTTGCTAATTTTTTTCCTGTACTGAGGATTGAACATGCATTGTACATGCTACACAATTATTCTATCAATGAGCTATATCCCAAGCCCTTTTTTATTTATCTTGAGACAAGATCTCAGTACATTCCCCAGGCTAGTCTGAAGTCATTCTATAACCTAGGAAAGCCTTGAAACTATAATTCTTCTGCCTCGGCCACCTGGGATTACAGGCTTGCACTTTGATATTTATCCTGAAACTATATTGAGCTTACTAGGTCTAATAGATTTTTGTGAAAATTTTAGGTCTTTCTTCCTGTAAGATCTTGCCATCTACACACAATGGCCATTGGATTTCCACCCAACCCCCTCTGTAGTGGGATATTCACTTTGTCTCTTTCTGTGGCACTGACCACGCCCATTGTGGGGTTGAGCCAGGGGCAGAAGTGTCCTGTGGAAGGTGGTCTGAGGAGGAGCCAGGTCGCTGGCAGGACTCGGAGAGGAACTTACTGGTGTTCACCTGTCTAGGTTGTAAGTTATTTCTCCCTGAATAAACATCTATTCGGCCTATTTGTTTATCCTGATCCTTATTAAACCGCAATACCCCTCCGGTTTGGATCTTCTTCATTCTGCCTGGCTTTCTCTGGCTTACAGCAGATCCACAAGTTAGAGGCAGAGAGGGAGAGAGATGAGACTGGTCCTGAGGGTGAGCTTTTGAAACTGCAAAGTCCACCCGCCAGGGGCACATCTCCTTCAACAAGGCCAAAACTCCTAGTCCTTTCACAGCAATCCATCAACTGGGAAACAAACATTCAAATATATGAGCCTAGCCGGGAGAGGTGGTGCACACCTTTAATCAGCCCATTCTTATTCAAACCACCGTAAAATTCACTACAAATAGAAACCTTTAATTCTTCCTTTTTAAAAATGTCTGTAAATGAGTGTGTGTGTGTGTGTGTGTGTGTGTGTGTGTGTGTGTGTGATATTGTTGAAATGTGTGTGTGTGTTTGAGTGTGTTTGTGTGAATATATTAAGTGTCTGGTTTTAGTGTCAGGCTAATGCTGACCTGAAAAATAAAATTGTAAGAATTTCTTTTTTTTTTTTTTTTCAAATTATCAGAATGTGAAGATTTTATTTTACTTTATTTGAGACAGCATGTAATATTGGAGATATCTCAGGCTGGCCTTGAACTCACTATATAGCCAAGGCTGACCATGAATATTGCCATATGGTAGCAGAGACTATCTGAGGAGACTGGAAGGGAATATGGCAATTCCTGGAAGAACTCCCCTTTGTATTTGAGTTATAAATGAAGCAATATTGTCATACTTAATTAGAAATGGAACATAGTACACTATTGTTCTGTATCTTTAAAACATTTTTGATACAGTGTCTATATAGCCCAGTTTGGACTAGCAATTCCTCTGCCTCCACCTGCTGAGTGCTGGGGTTATAGGTGCAAACCATTGCACATACCGTATAGTGCAATATTCAAAAGGTCATCAGGCCATTCTGAAGTGTGATCCTAATTGATCTTATCAATAAAAACCTGGCGTCAGATATTGGGGTAAAAGCTGAAAGACCAGAGAAGGAGCAGCTGCAGTCACTTCTTACCTCTCCAAAACCTCAGACTGAAAGGGCTGAGACCCTGTCTACACCCCTTCTTATCATTTCCTGTCTTTAGCCCATGTTGTCACTTCCTGTCTCCTCTCTGAACAGACCTTCAGACCTCCATGGTTAACTAGTGGCTAGCTCTATCCTCTGATCTCCAGACAAGCTTTATTTGTCAGAACATAAACAAAATATCATAACCATTTTACCCCATTCTTTCTGTGATAACAAGTTCTTTATGATGATGATGATGTGTGTGTAGATTCACATCCCTCTGTGTGCATCCGTGAGAGCAGAGGTTGAAGTTGGGTGTCTTCCTTTCTCTCTCTCCCTCTCTGCCTTACTGTTTGTTTATTTGAGACAGGGTCTCTGATATAAGCTGGTCGGACTGGCTGACCAGCAGCAAGCCCTTAGGATCTGCCTCCCCCTACCCCATAGCTCCTATAGCACCGCAGTTACAGATGTGTGCTGGGGATCCAAACCTCAGGTCCTCATACTTTCACATAAAACACTTCATCCACTGAGCCACTGCCCCGCCCCATGACTTGTAAGATTAGAAACCATGGTAATGCATCAACATTTTAGGGACCTTGAAGTTTTTGAACAATTCTTAGGAGATTTGGTGCTACATGCCACAGGCAAAATTAACATAGAAAGGAGAGTTGACTTCCAGGCAGAAGAGAGTCAGAGACTGGGGGATGGCAAAAAGTGGAACCAGAGAAAAGCAAATGAGTAAACCTAAGAATCTGAAGTCTGTTAGTGGGACTTTAGCAGTTAGCTACATGGTGCGTTTAGTATCATAGTGATACCTTGCCCATTAAGACAATTGTTCCTGTGCCCCTGAATGTGGCTCTGTGTAGCTGTGACTTTACCATCTTGTAAATACCTGTGTCCCTTCCAAACCAGTGTTGGTCTGTCCTAAATCCTCCTGGCAAAATGACTTTCCAAGTTCCAACAGGGTTTTAGTATTGGGGTGTTTTCTTCATTTTAAGAGTGATCAAACGTGCCATGGGCGGCAGACACTTTAGGCTTCGTCTTGAACAAACCTATTTAATGAAGAAGGACGGCTGGATGTTCTACCATAGTGAAATTAGCCTAGTTGTCACCACTAGGTGGAGAAGAAGCCACCATCATTTTTTCGGGAGTAACCTCCATTGGTGGCTGCAGTGTGAGGAGACACTGTGGAGAAAAGAGAACGGGGTGAGCAGGGATTCCAGACCCTATGCACCCATCCCTTCTTTTAATCCTTCAATCAAAGAATGCATTGGTACCATGAGAAGAGTCTTGTAAATATGCGAAATTGGCATATGATGGACTAATGGACGTTAACTAAGGTCTTCATTCCCAAACTCATGTTCTGTGCCTGCCCTGCTCGAATTGTCACCTAGACCTCATCTAAAAAACTGAATTCTCTAGTTCTATTGTCATCATGACCCTTAGTATTAGTTTAGTAGGTGGCAACTTAATCACTAATTCCCATCCTCTGTAGTCTCCCAGCTTCCTGCCAGCCAGTAACTCTGAGCCCCCGAGAATGCAATGCTACCCTGCTACCGCCACGCCCCGCCCGCTGCCACCCCGCCCCGCCCCGCTGCCACCCCGCCCCGCCCCGCCCCGCTGCCGCCCCGCCCCGCCCCGCCCCGCCCCGCTGCCACCCCATCTTCTGACCCTCACCTATGGATCCCTGGATGCTGTGGATGGATTCTTTCTTAGGGTTGATCCAGTGTCTGATGTTAGCCCGGGAAGTGATGGGGGCCGGAGGAGAGTGTAAAAATTCTCCAGGAAACTGGATCTTGCTTCTAGAAAATGGTGGGAAGAGAAGAGAGGCGAGTGGTGTCAACCAGAAAGAAAACTATGAGAGGGAAAAACAGTTTTGTAAGATTTCAAGTCCAAGGCCTTATTTACCTTCTAGAATTATCAAAGCATTTGCTTATATATCCTGATGAACTTAACGGGATAGATGAACTATCTAGATGAGGGTTTCTGCTCATTTTAGAAAATGAAATACAGAAATGAGGCCTAAGGATGTAGCTTGGTGATACAGCACTTGCCTAGCAGGCATGATACCCTAGGTTTGATTCCCAGCACATTTAAGACAAAACAAAATATTCTACAGATTTAAAAAAACAAAACAAAACAAAACAACAACAACAAAAAACTATGCCAGGTAGTAGCGATGGTACATGCCTTTATTCTCAGCACTTGAGAGGCAGAAGCAGGCAGATCTCTGAGTTCAAGACCAGCCTGGTCTTCAAAGTTCCAAGACAGCCAAGACTACAGAGAGAAACCCTGTCTCAAAAAAACCAAAACAAACACATAAACCAACTATGTATTTGTTCCTATTGCCACATGTCAATTTTACCCTGTGTAATTGATGGTAGCATCCTTAGAGCGGAGAGGATCTACTTCTGTCACTTACCCACAGATATCCTGAATGGTTTCCTGATGTAGCAGAATCTCAGTCTTGTTCTTGAACGCCCCTGTGTGGTGGTCGTACAAGGCTGTTAAGCGGAAATCCAGATCATCCTTTGGTATCTACAGAGGAATCAGTCCTCTCACAGTTAACTTGGCTGTTGTGTGCCTTGATCCTAGTCAGATTGCATCTAGCTATTGTATTCAGATTGCATCCAGAAGAGCAGAGACCCACCAGCACCTAACACTACATTGTGCATGATAGTGACTTTGCAACTCTTGTCCATAGGAATGATCTCCTATGGCAGGCTAAGAGTGCTAAGTTCACAGGTGACATGGAAATAATGGTCTTTGGGTATGACAAACCTTATCTCATTTATTGTTAAATTCAGCCTTTGTTTGTTTTTGTTTTCACTTTTCAAAACAGGGTTTCTCTATGTAGCCCTGGCTGTCCTGGACCTCGCTCTGTAGACCAGGCTTACCTCTAACTTAGAGAGATCTTCCTGCCTCTGCCTCCCAAGTGCTGGGATTAAAGGCATTTGTGTGCGCCACTATTGCCTGGGTCAGTCTTTGATTTACTACAGCATGTGACAGAAATTTGATAAAAATGATTTGGAGTAAGCCTTGTGACTTAATAGGTTGGCTTTGGATTTGGTAAGATCTTGAATTGGGAGCAAAAGGAAAGATGCTGAGGTACTTCAGACTACCTAAGAAAACAATGTGAATGCCTGGTGTGCTGGCATATGCTCATGATGTCCGTATTCAGGAGGCTGAGGCAGGAGGATTGAGAGTTCTAGGCCAGTCTAGGCTGAATACTAAGTTTGAGGTCAACTTTAACTATGTAGCAGATCCTATCTAAAACAAATTAAGTAAAATAAAATAGAAGATGTTCATTGAGCCCTATGTGGAAAAAAGAAGTAGTATTTCAATGCTAAGTACATTGGGATCAAAAAAGTAGGCATCTCTCCTCATGGAGGTAATTGTGGGAGTTGAGCTGAGCCGATTCCAGGGTTCCTGCTGCTGAGCAAGGTGAGTTGGGTTCTTACATTGCAATTTCTGAAAAAGAGAAAGAACATGCAGGACTTGGTTACAGGAGGCCCTACTGATACAGCATGGGTCACATTCATCACTGTGTCCCATCCCATTTTACTTGAATCTCATAAGGACAGCTACAAAGAGATGAGTGATCACAGGGGCAGGACTCCCTAAGCCTTCCAAGTGAGAAATGATTGAAATGGGCCAGGAAAACAGAAGAAGCTGATAGATCAAGATGCTGGGAGTGGAGGAGGCTTGGTGAACAGATCAGAAAGATGGTATGTTTAGAAGTCTGAGTCTGGAGAAAAGATGAAACTAAGAGTAAACTGGAAGTGTATGGCTTGCTGGAGAGCTGAAATCAAAGAAGATAGATCAAGTTGTCCAAATAGATGCTAGTAGTTGAATTCTGTAGGAAAAGCCTGATCAAAAGGGTCAACTAGGACAGTGTTTTTACCGGGGCAAGGAAGGTCCCATAAGAGATCAGAAAGTTTATCCAAGAAAGGATAACTTGTCCAGTAGTGGTTGATGGTGCATGCCTTTAATCCCAGCACTCAGGAGGAAGAGGCAAGTGGATCTCTGAGAATTCCAGGCCAGCCTGGTCTACAAAGCTAGTTCTAGGACAGGCTCCAAAGCTACAGAGAAGCCCTGTCTTGAAAAACAAAACAAAACAAAACAAAAAAACAAACAAACAAAAAAACCAACCCCCCCAAAAAAAACAGGAAAAGAAAAGAAAAAGAAAGGATCAGTGATGGAAAGGAATGTCAGAAAAAGCTCAATGGACACTGTGTTCTATAAAGTGCAGACATGAGAGAAAAACACAAAGTTGGTTTGGCTTGTATATGACATTGGCCATTTTCACGACTGCATCCTCAGTACCAAGCATGCTGACCTAACACATAAAAACTATGCTCTGATCAAACCAAACCAATGACCAGTGACTGACTCTAGTAAATACTTCCATCTAGCTCCCTCTTCCTCCATGTAGCAAAGTACTGTGTGACTCAACTCAGTTAAACTTAGTTGGACAGTAGGATCAGGCAAATATGTAAACACAGGCTTAGCT
Organism: Phodopus roborovskii; assembly: GCF_943737965.1. NCBI lineage: Eukaryota > Metazoa > Chordata > Mammalia > Rodentia > Cricetidae > Phodopus > Phodopus roborovskii. The sequence goes on from NW_026125562.1 coordinate 3,189,949, forward strand.
ACCCCCTCCATGGCCCTCAGCTGCTCTGCCGCTTTCTTCAAGGGTCATATAAGCTTGCCCTCTCCTCTATTGGCACCACCCAATTGCCTTTCACTAAGGTTGGATGGCAGAGGCAGGTAGATCTTTGTGAGTTCAAGGCCAACCTGGCCTACAGTATGAGTTCCAGGACAGCCAGGCCTACACAGAGAAACCTTGTCTTGAGAAAACCAACAACAGAAAATAAATAAATAAATAAATAAACAAATAAATAAATAAATAAAACCAACTGTCAATCAGCAGAGCCAGCCTGCAGACCTCCTTCCTTTGGTCACAGGGAGAAGTCCTGCCCTCAGAAGGAAGTTTCTTTGACCCAGCCCTTCCCTGTTCTTTGAACCTGTACTTTTTCCCACATCCTCATCTGGCCCCAACATCTCAACTATCCTTTCATCAAGATACATCTGCCACAGTGTCTCCTTCTCCACAGACCCACGCTTCTTCAAGGGCCAACAATTACTGTCTTCCCTTATTCACTCTTCATGTCTCCAACCCTTTGTAGTCTGGCCCTCTTCCAGTGCCCACTGAACCTTTCCTGGCTGTGGAGCTGTGATCTCTGTGTATACTAGAAGGATCTTTCCCAATCCTGTCCTTTGATTCCTGAGATTTCTGGCACTGTAACTCTGAATCTCCACAAATACTTCTTCATCTTACAAGGCCAACTCCTGGTGTAACTTTGGTCTCTGGCTTTTACACCTTCTTCTGAGATTAGCCTTCTGCTTCTGGGAGTGTTCCTTCTGGCTTTATTCTTATATTTCCAGGACACACTGCTTTTCAACACAATTTCAAACAGCATGCCAGCCCCAGACATACATCTTCAACCCAGACCTCTCAAGCCTCCCTACCCACAAAATCATTTAAAAATGTCACAGGCACCACAGAAACATCCGCATGATTGGTGTCAACACCTTTCTGCCCACACCTGCTTCCTTGGGATGCTCCATCTCAGTGATGGTATCAATTAAGCTCTCAGAACCCAGGAGTCTACTTTATATTTATCTATTTTCTTTGGTCCATATCAAGTTATCAAATCCCACTGCCCGGCCCTTTTCATCCCTCTCAAACATGTATCTTATGGCCATGTCACTGCTGTTGGTTCCCCTTCTTCAGGATTGCTAAACCTGTTTCCAAGCTGAGGTACCTGTGTCCACTTGGTGTGTGACTCCTTCCGTCCTTCCTTCCTTCCTTCCTTCCTTTCTCCCGTCCTTCCTTCCTTCCTTCCTTCTTTATTCCTCTCTGTCCCTCCCTCTTTCTCTCCTTCCTTCCTGTCTGTCATTCTTTTTTTTTGTTGTTGTTTTTTTAAGGGCAAGAAGAGATTGCATTCATTGACCACTAATTAATTCTGTGATAGGCATACATAAAAGCAGTCTCTGTACATTAGCCAATTTAATCTATTATCAGCACAAACTAACCATATAAAACAGGCTTCATTATGATATCTTTATACCTGCATAAAAATCTGACCATATTTATCCCCCATTATCCCCTTTTGTTTCTTTTACAAACAGTCCTCTCGCACTTGGGAAGCAGAGGCAGGTGGATCTCTGAGTCTGAGGCCAGCCTGGTCCACAGAGCGATTTCCAGGACAGGCTCCAAAGCAATACAGAGAAACCCTGTCTTGAAAAACAAACAAACAAACAGTCCCCTCTCTATTTTCATGTTCCCTTTCCCCCTTGTTGTGTTGGGATCAAGCTCATGCTGGGCAAGTGTTCTACCATGCAGCTGCTCCAATCTTACATCTTTAATTTAAAACTAGAACACACATCTGCCACATCTGCCTTTCTGAATCTGCCTCGTCTCCCTTATTCTTTATGAGTGGATAATGCTTGGTGGTGTATGTCTAGCACAGTTTGCCCATTCATGTGGCCGGGTATCTAGGCTGGTTCTTAACTTGGGTATTGTGACTCAGTGCCATAGTAAATGTTCATAGGCAACTTCCTGCTGACTCCAATCCTTTGGGTATCTGGGAGTACCACAGCAAGCTGTCTTGAGATTCTAATTTCACTTTCACTATGGCCACACTCTATTCACATAATAGTCAAGGATATAACCAAAGTACATTTTTATCAACAGTTCTAATTTACAACTAACTTATGGAGCTGAGTACATGATACTCTTAAGACCAGTCCCATAAATGTTAATGGCATCCCCCATCAATCAAGTTTATCCACATAAGCCACCAGTTTTTTTTTTTGTTTTTTTTTACCAGTTTTGTTTTTTAGGACAGTGACTCATATAACCTAGGCTGGTCTTGAACTTGCTATGTAGCTGAGGTTGTAGGCCCTCCATTTTGCTTATACTCATTTAACACACATTTACTGAAAGACATGCACATAGCTGTGTGTGATTTCTAACACACTCTAATCATAACACTCCAGTGCTTGAAATCTCATGACTCCCAACATGAGGCTTATTCCAGGCTTATTCCTAGCCCACCTAGCAATGCTCACAACACTCTGCCACCAAGGTCTGGTCCTTAGCATCCGTGGTCCCAACATTTAGCATCAACTTTAGCTCTTCTGGATTTGCAGTTCCCCAGGCCACTTTGTTTCTCCTTCCCATGTACCTACAGCTTCCTTTCCCATAAGTATCTGCTTTTTTCTTTCCTTACACACACACACACACACACACACACACACACACACCCCTCCCTTTCATCTCCACTGGCTAGCTCATCTAGATGTCACTCATCTTCTCTGAGAAACCCTCCTTCAAGTTTCTATTCCCAGGGCATTCTATCTTTGACTCCTTCACAATATATGTTTCACACATTTTTGTGTTATGTGTGTGGGCTTGTTTGTTTGTAAACAGGTTTTTATAGCTTGGGCAGGCTTAGAATTCCTGGTTCTCCTGCCTTCCAAATGCTAGGATTACAGGCATATGCTTAGCTTATCTAAGCTGGACAGTAACTATATCTAATTTTAGACTATATGCCCTCAGTGTTTAGCAGAGTGTCTGGCATATAAACAACTAATATTGACTAGAAGGACACTCTTTTGTGTTGTTATTGAGATCAAATTACCACTTAATTCACTTCATTGTATACCTCATCAAATATCGCAAATACTTATACTAGGAAAAACATGGTTTGTATTTCCAGAACACAATTAAATTAAATACACACATCTACAGATGTGTTCTTGCATTAGCCAGAAGACAGAGGTATTGCGAAGATTTGCTTGAAGTATGACCTGGTGTCTTTCAGAGGAGTATTTTCTAGTCCACATTTCATCTGTCTTTGGAGTACAGATTTTAATACAAGAAGAAGAAATGGTAGCTTGGTGGAACCCAGTTTCCCCCATCACTCATAACAGTTATTCCTTTGATGAGCCTTATTCTACAATAGAGTTCGCTTCCCTCTCTGCTCAAAACCACTTCTGAAACGTTAGCAGACCCGAATAACAGGCCAAGGAGACAGACAGTAAACAGATTTCTCTGGTACCCGGTGGTCTCACCAGAGTTAAGTTACTAGGAGTCTGCTGGAGACCCCACTGGGAATTTGCTGAGGAAACCTCAGTACCTTAGAAGCCCGCAAGTGTGTGTCTTCATCACTTAACGCAGGGTGCGGGTAAGATTCCTGAGAGTGAGGCATGCTTAAAGGCCCAAAGGCGCAGGTTTATCCCCAGAAGATTAGCGCAGCCGTAGCACGACCTGGCTCCTAGAGGATCCCGGGTCCCAATTGTTTGGAACGCCCCGTTTTTTGGTTGCCAGGCAACTACCCCTGCATTTATGACAGAGATGAATTCCCTTCGAGAGATGCGCCACCTGGCGGTTCAACTCAGAAGGCTCCTTGTGAGGAGGCTGTTGTGAATACCGAATACCGAGGAAAGGAGACCTGGATATGCACTCTGGAGCCTCAGCTGGAAAACGCTGGCCTCCCACAGCAAGGGAGTTCTGCAAAAGCTGACGAAAGAAGTCCTTTAGGATGACCTACAGGTTTCCTTCTCCCCCTCACCTAAAAGAAAGCTTCCCCATTTTCAAAGCAATTAGAGTACAAGAATGTCAAAAACCCGAAGATCTCACGTGTCCTGATTGGAAAATTGTTGGTTAGGTCACTTTCCTAGCTGTTTAACTATGCAGACGTCAGGGTTACTCATCAACCCGGCTGTAAAAACATGGATGGATTTGGCGGGGTGGAAGGATGGAAGTAGCTTTTGCAGTTAGTGCTGGGGCCACTCTAGGAGATGACCCCTTTAAGGTAGAGATGACGTCTGTCTTCCCTTTGTCATTTCACGTTTACAAAATAAGAGGTGCTTAGAAATAACCCCTGGCGGGGAAGAGCAATAGGGGTGAAGTGTACTGCTGCAGATGGTTTGAAGGGTTCTTCTACCTTGTGCTTTACGTAAACCTGTTGGGTTTGTTGCAAACCCTGGCGCGCGCACTCCCACGCCTCGCGCCAGCGGTGGCGGCTGCCATGGAGACCGGCAGGTGAGCGGCAGAGGCGCGCGTGGTCCCTGCCCCACCCGCGCTGAGCGAAGAGGATGCGGTTGTCAAGGCGACGTGGATAGGAGGAGAGGATCGAGGGAGGAGGAAGGATGGGCGGCCTTGGCGTAGCCGCAGGGAGGTGACTGAAGCGAGTCCAGCCCCTTGCATCCTCCCCCTGTGTACCTCCCTCCTCTTTTTTCCTCCTTCTGCCAGCATAAGCTGCCTCCGCAGCACCTGAGCCGCTACTGCCGCTGGCTCAGGACAGCGCTATGGCTGAGTCTGGTCTCAACCCTCACCCCTCCGCCAGAGGCGGAGGAAGAACTGAAAGGCTCACATCACCGCTTATGTGGCTGTTGCTTTGGGCTGGTACCACCTTCCAGGTGACCCTGGGAACCGGACCCGAGCTTCACGCCTGCAAAGAGGTACTGTTCACTCCACCCCCTTGACCTGATCTCACTTTGGTTAAAAAAAAGGGGGGGTCAGATGGAGACCTGGGGGACCCAGGCATAGTTTCAGGGGCCACAGAGTTCAAATTTTTCTAGGGATGAGTAGTAGAGGTTGGCCGGGGGGTGGGGGTTAGGGGCGAGAGCAGGCTGGCGTTGTCATGGGGGAGGCCAACCCATTGGGGGACTCCTAAAATAGATAACCCCCACAAGCTCTCAGCTCTGGCCCAGCGAGTAAGGTCCGAAGGAGTGAGTATCCCTAGAAAGAAAGAGAAAGAAGACAGGAGTTGCTTTCCATATGGGGTGAAATTTCCTAAAAAGTGATCGAAAACACTGAGGCCAAACAGGTAAGAGTTAAGTAGGGGAAAAGTAGGAGACTGGAGTCAGGATCCTTGGGGTTCGAGGGTGGGAAGTCCGCTCAGTAGCATGCCCTGCGTGTTAACACCCAGTTGCCCTGGGGATGCTAACAGTGGTTCTTGCAGGAGTGAAGCCTGTTCCCGTGCACATTTTGTTGAGTGTTTAGCATGTCCCACCTTTTCTCGATTTTGAGTTCTTTAACGTGTTTTCTGCCACCCTCTTTTCTGAACTTCTGCTGACATATGCCATAAGTCTTTCTCAAGGTGTCTTTAAAACGTTAGCAACATAATTCAGACATTAGGTAGTGAATGTCTTCTAAGTAAAAAAAATTTTTTTTTGAAAAACTTTTTGGGGGCATATGGCATTAAGAGTAGCAATATTAGATAGCTTCTGTATTAGTGAAATAATAGTTGCTTTGTGCTTAAGTGACTTTAAAACCATATGGTAGAGGCAACAAAATGTTTACAAGAACTATACTGGGGAAGGCAGAGTAAAATTTATCTATGCAAAATGCGAGAGATATGAAAACAGGCCAAAAAAACTAGCACTATAGGAGGAATGCTAAATGTCAAACCCAGCTAAAGTTTTGAGGGGTTAAAACAGTCCTTTTAAGTCACCGATGTTAGTTAACAGTGCTGGTTCAGTCCCATGAGAAGTATTAATATGTAGAGGTCCTAAGCACTAGCCTGTCTACAACATAACAAATCATGAAAGAAGCAAGGGGGAATTCTACACAAATGAAATTTGACTTAAAGGGTTCATTAATATTTAAAGTGACCCACTGGGGATGGAGAGATGGCTCAGTGGTTAAGAGAACTTGCTGCTTTTGTAGAGGATCTGGGTTCAGTTCCCAGTACCCATATGACCATCTGTAATTCCAGTTCCAGGAGATCTGACACCCTCCCTTGGCCTTTGAGGGCACTGCACGTGTGTGGCATACATACACACATGCTGGCAAGCACTCATACGCATAAAATATATTTTTTTTTTATGAAGTGACCCGTAGCTGGGATGTAGCTACAAGGATTATTTTAACCTTAGCTCAGTTTGACATTTAGCATTCCTTCTACAGTGCTAGACTTTTGGCATGTTTTCAAATCTCTCACATTTTGCATAGTTTATAGAATGCTTGCCTAGCATGCATGAAGCCCTAGGTTTGATTCCCCAAGACTGAATAAACAAGGCATGGAAGCATATGTCTGTTTCCTCAGCACATGAGAGGTAGGGGCAGTAGGATCAGAAATTCAAGTTCATCCTCAGCTCCATAGTGAGAGACAGGCTCCTCAGCTCCACAGAGTCATCCTTTGACCTTGATTTGGAATGTGGGTACGCATATTAACATACATACCATAGAGGGAGGGAGAGGGAACTGGGATCGATATGTAAAATAAGAAAAATAAATAAAAAAATAGACATACCATAAATATACATACTGGGAAAAAATCATCAAAAATTGGAAATGACCCCAGCCAATGGGCTTTTTAGAACTTTTACTAGTCCCAATTATACCCTGGCTCTGGCCATCACATTTATAACAAGCCACTTCATGATCTGTTTTAAAGATGACCAGAGAACATTGGTTCCCTGGCCTTGGTGGCCTGTGGTCAAATTCCCTTGCCTAAGAATTAAACATCTTCATTTCCTTTATGGATGATAAGAAGTCCACCATTCAACTGCTGGTTGCCAGATCTTGAACACTTACTCCTTCTTGGTTGAGAGGGAGGGAAGAATATTAACTTATGATCTCTACTTTGTATGCGATTTTTATCTTTAGACCTAGTTAAACAACCATTATTTGCTTAAGGTTGAGTGAGCTGAGGGCGGTGGTGCACAACTCCACAGCTTTGGGAGTCATGGAATGGACATCCTGAAAATGTCAACCTCAGAGAAGACTGTCTTGAAGACTGAAAGAAAACAATGCACCTCTAGTACAAAATGGAATCACTGCACCCTTCTTCTTGGCTCAGACTCTTTAATTAGATCCACACCTCTTGCCAGGTTGAAATGGCTTTGCAGGCATGCTCATTGGCCATGGGCATCAGCAAGCCCTCAGTGCCCATATTCTCCTTGAGCAAACAGCCTCTAAACACTCTTGACTCCAAAATAAGGAGGGAAAGAATGAGTCCATTATTGTGGAGTTCTTCATATTAGGCAATATGAACTGATCCAACTAGTGTGGGGGTTTGCAACCCTGAAAGGTGAGAATCTAGTTCAAGGGAGACTCCATCTTCTCAGGTCTTGATTCTCATATGAATTTCTTGAATCTATGTAGGGTATTAATGCCAGGGGCTCTTATCAAGCCAAGCCTGATCCTAGTGACAGTAATGTTGTCACAGGTTATCTACAAAAGCTGAGGCCTCCCTCCGGATTGAAGCAGGAAGAGGGGAGACTTGGCTCGAGGTTTTATTGAGGTGGCAGAGCACTGGGAGTGGAAACTGCTGGACACGTGCCAGGGTCTGGCACTCCTGTCACAGTTTTACAACAATCAGGGTCACCAGTGGAACTAAACATCCTGGATGATGTTTGTCCACATGAATCACTGTGTTGGCCCAGGCTAAGTGCTGACTGGGAGCCACACATGTTTTTTTTCATAGTGCAACAAATCCAAATCGAAGGAGAGGAGCAAAAAACTGCCTTTGACATGGTCTGCCCAGTCCTGAGGCTGCTGTGCTAATTGCCCCCCGAGGGACTTCCCCATCCATGCTGAAAGGCCCAGGGGGGTCCTAGGAATCTGGCAGACATGGATTGGAATAAAATTTGTTGAGTGAGTGACGACGTGCTACTTAGTAAGGAATCAAGATCATTAACTTCCAACAGCCTCAGCTTCCTGTCCTATTAAATGGAGGGGGTCATATTCATCTCACAGGGCTGTAGTGAGGACTGCATTGAATTAGACAGCACATGTCAAATACCTAGTACGCACTCCCAGGATACCATAGGCCCTTAAGAAACACTGGGAAGCAAGCAAGTCATGCACACAAATAGTAACATAGAAACATTGGCCTAAGGTTAATGTGTGAGCAGCAGGAGCGGTGAGGCAGAGGCAAGCAGGAAAAAAAAAAAAAAAAAAAAAAAAAAGAAAAACAAAAAAACCTCACCAGAACCATTGGTATCTGGCCTGAAGCCTGAAGTGATGTGGGGATGGATGGTAGGAGATTTGGTCAGAATGTTAGAAACCAAGTGGAGACTCCATGAAGGATTTCTGGCCAGGATAAGTGCCTGCTTAGTGTATAAACATGGATCTGGTCGAAGGTTAGGGCTTTCAGTTGCTAGAGTGTTTGCTTGGCTTTCAAAAAGCCCTGGGTTCAAACCCCAACATTATATAAACCAGGCACATGGCTCGTACACTGCCGTAATTCATTTTTTTTTTTTTAAAGATGTGTGTTCTCGTGTGTCTGTGCGTGGGTGTGTGCATGTAAGTGCAGGCTTCCATAGAGGCCAGGTGTGTCAGATCCCCCTGGAGCTGGAGTTACAGGGCACTCTCATGAGCTGAATTTGGGTCCTCTGCAGGAGCAGTGTGTGACCTTAACTGGTGAGCCATCTCTCCAGTGCCGCCTGCTCCTGCCAGTCCTAACGCTTTGGAGACTGAGAAGGGAGGAATTCAGGGTCATTCTGGGCTCCCCCAAAAAATTCAACACCTGGGCTACATGAGAAATGTAGGCTTAGAAAATGAAAGGGAGGAGAGAGGGGGGAGGAGAAAGAAGGAAAAGAAAGAGAAGGAGGAGGAGAAGAGGAGCAAGAAAAGATGAAGAAGTGAAAGAATGTGGTTGAGTTGGACCAAGGCTCAGTGTAGGAGGCAAAGCGAGGAAGCCAGTTCAGGTTTTACCTGTGTTATGGGAGGGACTGTGCTGGGTTAGAGTCAGTGTGATAAATGAAAAGGAAGGTGTAAAGAAGACAAACAGGCTGAAGGGAGAAACTGGAGGCTATAAATGATCACAGGTGTAGGCTACTGTTGAGGGGCAAGTTCAATTGTTTTTTTGGCCAAGATTTAAGAGTAAGGGAATGATAGTGGTTGCTAGCCTAAACATAGAAAGAAGGCACAGCTTTGGTGAACAGCATGATTGGTCCCTTTTCTCAGTGCCAGTTTCCTTATCGGAGTTCTTACCACACTACTTCGATCAAAGCTTCTGGGCTTTTATCTTTTCTCCGAGAGGCTAGAGCTCGGCCACATTGGGAGTTTCAGGGCACCTTGACTATAGAGTTAAATCCTATCTGAAAAGTAAAAAGCCTGTGGGAGGCTCACATTTCTATGGGACTTTGCTGGCCCGGAGATGGCAGGTCTTGTGTGCAGATTCAGGCCCCATTCTCCCACTGCAGGCACATAACCTCCGGCAAGACAGTCACCTCTCGCCTTCCTTCACCTTTTTTGTCCAGAAGGTGAGAGTACCTTGGTTCTTTCTTGCCTTTTCACAATTGCTGGGAGGATTAAGCAAGATAATTTGCAAAAATTATTTAGCAAAAGGTATTGCATGTCAGTAAATGTACTTGTTAGTCGTTAATGAGCTACTTTTAACGGACTTTACAGGATCATTAGATTGTCCTATGTGACATCACTGGAGGAACTTGCCTGGCCAGTCTCTCTCTGATGCCAAATCCTCACTGTGTCTGTCCCCTTTGCCTTTAGTCAGCTGTTCCCCCCCCCTACTCTGGAGTCATCCGTTTCTCTCCTTCACAGAATCTTTTATTTATTTATTTTTAGACAGTGTTGCTATGTGGCCTAGGCTATTTTCAGAACTCAAGATGCTCACGTTAGCTTCTCTAGTGCCGGAGCTAGGGCATGTATTACCACATCCAACCCAAATAGTTTTCACCAGCTTCCAAATGTACTATTCTATTATTTCTTTTATTTTAAAACAAAACAAAACAACACAAAAAACCCAAAAAACTATATGGTGAATGTACACTAATAGACATTTAGTCATGGGGACACAGAGATGGCTCAGAGGTTAAGAGCACTACTGACTGCTCTTCCAGAGGACCTGGGTTCAATTCCCATCATCCACATGGCAGCTCACAGCCTCCTGCAACTCCTGGAGGATCTGATACCCTCTTCTAACCTTCATGGGCACTGCATGCATGTGGTATAAAGACCTACACATAAAAATAAGTAATAGAAAATTAAAGGCCTGGCACAAACCTTTAATCCCAGCATTCTGGAGGCAGAGGCAGGAGGATCTCTGAGTTTGGGGCCAGCCTGATCTACCAAGTGAGTTCCAAAACAGGTAGAGCTACACAGAGAAACGCTGTCTAAAAAACCAAAACAAAAATTTAAAATAAAGACAGGCATGGTAGCTTAAGTCTGCAATCCCAGTACTGGGAAGGCTGAGGCAAGATGGTTGTCTTTCCACAAGTTTGAGGCCAGCCTGACTACACAGCTAGACCTTGTTAAAGAAAGAGAAGACTAAAGAAGGAAAAAGGAACTAGAAAGAGATAAGATAGAGAAGAAAGGAAAAAGATAGAGTGAGGGATGTAATTCATTGGTAGAGCACTGACCTAGACTAATTTTGATTCCCAGGAAAAACAGACTTCTCTTACTGCCGGTCTCCTTTCAGGCACCTCTCTAAGGAACTGCTTGTTTATGTAGCTGTTCCCCTTGGTAATTGCCCCTTTGATAATCCTGTTTAAAATCAGTGTCTCTAGACCCGTCTCCTTTATTGAACACATTCCACATTGATTTTTCACCCCCAGCGCTTTCGAGAAAACCACACTTGTTCAGTGTTTGGTAATCCCTCTGGTCGTCATCTACCAGCATTTGACAGAGCTCTGGTCACTTCATGGGTATTCCCATGGTTTCAGGACACCAGCCCTGCTGGAGGTTTTACTTTGTTTCTGCCTCCCTGGTGGCTCCTTCCCTTGTCTCTTTGATTTTAGCCCCCCTGTCTCCTTGAGCTGTAAATCTGTGAGTCCCCAGAAGTCAGCCATCAAACCTCTCTCTATCCCCCATCTCTCTCTACCCAACGTTTTCGACTTTTAACTCCCCAGGTGATCTCAAGCAGCATGGTGGCATAAAAGGCTGTATATGTATTGATGGTCCTTGAATTCATACTTGTAGTCTAGACCTTACCTCTGAACTATAGACTTTTTAAAAATAATTATTTAACTTTATTTTTTGTGTGCATTGATGTGAAGGTGTCAGATCCTCTGGAACTGGAGTTACAGGTAGTTGTGAGCTGTCATGTGGGTGCTGGGAATTGAACCTGTGTCCTTTGGAAGAATAGCTGGTGTTTTCAAGCTCTGAGCCATCTCCCCAGCCCCCTGAACTCTAGACTTGTAGAGCCAGCTGCATCTGTGATCTAAGTACTCATTTGATTGGCAGCTCATGTTCATCATGTCCAGCCCTCTGGTCCTCAGCATCATTAAAATACCTGTTCCTCAGAGAAGCCCTCTCACCTTAGCTCCCAGCAACCACTTCCTTCTAGCTGTTCAGGCTGCAAGTCTTGTACAAATAGTTCACAGTTTTAAAAGTTCATTTTCCTGTTGAGAGACATTTGGATCGCCAGCATTTTGCTATTTGAAATGATGCTGAGATGGCAGTCCTGCATCCAGCTCCTGATAGGAAAGGGCACATTTCTCAAAGCTGTAAGCCTACAGAAGTCAGGTGCTGGGTCATGGGCTATTTGCAGAGTCACCTTTGGAAGACATTAAAATATTTTCCCAAGGGAATGAACTGATCATGATTTCTTTTTCAATTATTCCAGAGATTAAGATTAGTAAATTGATTCCTAATACCCAAGACAAGAGTATAATCCCTACACTTAGGATGCAGAGGCAGGAAGATCACTAACAGTTTAAGGTCAAGCTTGGGCTACAATATTAAGTTCAAAGCCAGACTGAGATATATAGCAATATTGTGTCTTAACTAAATAAGGGCTGGGGTGTGGCTCAGTTGGTAGAGCACTTGCTTAGCATACACAAGACCCTGGGTTCAATTCCTAGTAGTGAAGGGGGAAAAATGGGTATGGGACTTAGTACTGTCTTAATACATTGGAGGGACTCCTGGAGAAAAAGTATTAACAAGCACTCTGTCTCTGTAGTCCTAAGGAATAGGGATAATGTTTACAAATATGGATCAATAAGGGACCCCCTCCTCCCATCCCCACCCCCCGTTATTTCCCTGTACTGTGGATGGAATGTAAGGCCTCAAGCACGCTATGCCTAAAAGTGTATCTCTAGCTGGAGCCTTACATTTTCAATTCAAATGTAGCTTTTGCTTTGATAACTTTTCAATAATAGAAGAGGAGGAGGAAAAAGATGTATGCCAGTTAGCTTTTGCCATGCCACAAGCTTCCCTAAGAGTTAGTGATTTAAAGGAGTAACCACTGCTTGGCTCAGACCTCTGAAGTTTCTCTGGGTGGATTGTGAGGACTGTGCAGGATGGCTGATTGCTGCAGGGCTCCCGTACATGACTGTGGTGAGCTGCGGTTGTAAACTTACTAATCTAGGCTACCTTGTCCAGATGTCAGACAGTTGGCAGGATGTTAGTGGTCCCTGTGTGCCTTTCCTTGGTTCTCATTTTTCTGCAGGTTAGCTCAGACCTGCTTATACTGTGAAAAAGTGTGCATGTGGCTTATATCCAAACACACACACATAAATAAAACAAATTTGAAAGTAATTTTTTAAATGACTAAAAGAAACTTAGGAGAAAAGGATTTATTTTAGCTTATAGGTTATAGCTCACCATCAAGGGAAACTGAGGCAGGAACTCAAGGCAGGAGGAACTCAAAAGAGCAGAAACCATGGTGTAACGTTCAGTTTTCCCTGGTCCCACAGCTGTGTCAGCACCAAATAACACACAGAGATGCTGTATTAGATATAAAGCTGTTGGCCTGCTACTAGCGTTTCTTACTCACTAGCTCTGTCTTAAATATTAACCCATTTCTATTAATCTAAGTGCTTCTGTGTGGCCTTGGCTTACCGGAGAGAGGGTCCAGCCATTCTTCTCTCAAGTCCCTACATCTTGTCTCTCCCCACTACATCTCCCAGAATCCTCCTTGTCTCCTGGTCCTGCCTATCTTAATTTCCTATTGGCCAACATGGCTTTAGTCATTAATCAATAAGAGAAACATATTTACAGAATGACATCTCCTATCACCATGGAGAAGGCTCCTTCCTCTCTATGGCTCATTCAATGATGGGAGATGTCATTCTGTAAATATGTTTCTCATACTGGTTAATGAATAAAGAACTGTTGGCCAATAGGAAAGGAAGATAGGGACTAGGAGACAAGGAGGAAAGAGGAAGTAGTAAGGAGGAGTCATGATGGAGAGACAGGAGAGAACAGAACTGCCAGCCCCCACCCTCCGGTAAGATAAGACCACGTGGAAATATATAGAAATGGGTTAATACTTAAGATAGAGCTAGCCAATAAGAAACTAGTACCTGGCCAACAGCATTATATCAAATACAGAGTCTCAGTGTGTTAATTGGGGCTGGCGCGGCGGCAGGACAAGACCAGCGGCGGGAGGAAAAAAACCTTACTCCTTACAATTCAACTTGCTTTCTTTTACAAACCAAGACCACCTGCCCAGAGCTAGCACCATCCACAGTGGGTTGAGCATTCCCACATCAATCATTAATGAAGAAAATGCTCTACAGACACCCCACAGGTCAATTTTATGGAGGCAGTTTCTCAGTGGGGGTTCCTAAGTGACTCTAGTTTGTGGCAAGTTGACAAAAACCAACCAACACTGTAGCCTGGGTTGACTCTGAACTCACCCATCTTTCACCCATCAAGTTGCGGTACTGAAATGAACACTGTACACACATATTTTAGATGCTGCTCCATCGCCATTCAGTTAACTTATCCCCTCCCCCATCCCCTCCGGTCCTCTACTCTCTTGTCTTCCTTACTTTTGTGAGGCCAGGGCTTACTAGGTAACCCAGTCTAGCCTCGAACTGCTCATCTTGTGCTGCAACCTCCAAGTGCTGGGATTACAGGTGTGTAATCCCAGTGTGTCATTTATTCAGCTCTTAAATTAAGTTCCTAGAAATGGGGATTCCCTAGTCAAAGGGTGGGTTATATAGTTTATATTGTTCGATAGCCCTCAATTTCTCTTTTGGAGAAATTACATAAATTTGATTTCCTGTTAACCTCGGAGAGCCTCATGGTTCCTCAAGTTGGCATTTATTAATGAAAAATGTGAGACTTTAATTTAAGGCGGGGTTATTGTCACTTCCTTCACTTTAAAAATAATCTACACCCAGAAGGTAGCATGGGATCCCCTGGAACTGGAGTTACAGATGGTTGTGAGCCACTGTGTGGGTGGCGGAGCTAAACCCAGCCCGGTCCTCTGTATATTTCTTTAAAATATTTTTATGTGCATGTAGGCATGCATATGTGTGTGTGCCCACGTGAATGTATGTGTACATGACATGGAACACTGTGGCAGTCAGAAGAGAGCTTGTGGAAGTCAGCCCTTTTCTTCCACCATGTGAGTGCCAGGAATTGAACTCATGTTGTCAGGTGTGGTGGCAAGTGCCTTTACTTGCTGAGCCATCTCAGGCTCAAGTTTAATTATCCTTCTCTTCTGACTATCTATGCAAACTATCAATGGGCTAATATCTTTGTATGCTTTAATCATTCTATACTTCCGATGCTTATCACATCTTTCCCCGAATTAACCCCCATTTTCCAGATGATGAAATTAAGGTACAAAGAGAGTAAGGGCGGGATCTCAGGCAGCTGGGTGCTTAGCCTTCATGCTATCTGCCTGTCCTCGTCCCCAATCCAGGCCATCTGCCTGACCTTGCAAAGAGCAAGTTTCCATTTTCCCCTTGGGTCTACAAGTTCCCAAAGACAAACCTCTGTCAACACTTCCACATGACATTCTTTTTGAAACACTTTGCTCCCAAAGAAAAACATGTGTCCTTAAAACAACAACAACAACAACAACAACAACAAAAACCCTTTTTATAAAAATTGTATCAGAACATCTGTCCTATTTATATTTTATTGTTTTCATTATGGTAGATCTTACTGTATATATATGATGCACGTGTGGCCTTCAGAGGATAACTTTGTGGAGTTGGTTCTTGCCTTCCACCTTTACAGAAGCTCTGGTTTGATCTCAGGTCATTAGGTTTGCATGGCAAGTGGTTTGACAGCTGAGCCATCTCACCAGGCCTGTACTTGTATGTATGTATGTATCATAGTATATTGAAGCTAGCTTCTCATGGCCCATTCCAGTCATGGATGGAGACTTGCCTATCTCTGGGACAAATTCTAAAAAATAAGACTACCATGTCAAGGAGTGCGCTTCACATTTCTATAGGAGTCTAGTGTCTAGTCAGCAGTTCTGACTTTCAAAGACGTTATTAGCCATCTCCGTGACAGGCTCAGGGGAGATGCTGGCTGTGAGAACAGCCTGGAGAACAGAGCTCACTGGCCCCAGGGAATTACTGACACATGAAGGGCAAGGCTGGAGGGCCAGTGGCTTTATCAGGCTACCAGATGCCTAAATCAAGGAAGTTAGGCAGTGACTAAATTTTCTTAACTAAAAAGAAAGAAGAGAGAGAGAGAGAGAGAGAGAGAGAGAGAGAGAGAGAGAGAGAGAAGAGTATGTCAAGCTCCCAGATTTTGCTTAGTCTGTATTTCTGTCTTAAGTGCTTCCTGTGTGTTGTACCAGATTAAAGAATGGAACAGATCATTATAGTCAGGACTTGACAGCTGCTGGAGACAAGTACATCTTCCTACTTCACTCTTTAAACTCCTTTAAGTCTGAGAAGTGAGAAGCCTGACGTACAGTTATAGTCTGTTCTTTACCTTCCACTTGGATCATTAAGTGCATTTTTTAAGACCTAGATAATTATGTATCATGAAAAGGAAATAGATTGAGACTCACAGCTTTCTACTTTGTGTGTGTGTGTGTGTGTGTGTGTGTGTGTGTGTGTGTGTGTACATGTGTATGTGTGCTTCTGCAAGTATGCATCCCATGCTATGGTACATATGTAGAGATCAAATGCTAACTTGTGAAAGTTGGCTCTTACAGCTGACCTGAGCTAGTGGGTGCTCGTGGACTCTGGACTGACAACTGGGGAGCCTGCAAGTGACCCAAATAGGCCCTTTGAATGTAGGGACAGTTGTGTGGCTTGGACTTTCTGTGGGGACCCTGGCAGTGGACTGGTGTTTTGGAGCCCATTCCTTATGGTGGGAAGCCTTGCTCAGCCTTGATGCAAGGGGGAGGGGCTTGGTCCCACCTCAGCTTGATATGCCAGGCTTTGTTGACTCCCCATGGGAGGCCTTACCTTCTCTGAGGAGTGGACTGGGGGATGATGTGGCGGGGATGGGAGGAGGGTGGAGATGAGGTAGAGGAAATGAATAAAACATTAAAAAATAAAAAGAAAGTTGGTTCATCCTACCATGCAGGTCTCAGGGATCAAACTCGGGTCTTCAGACTTGGCAGCAAGCTCCTTTACACGCTGAGCGTCCTATGTCAGCTCAGGTTAATGGTTTTCTAGTCCTGAATCTTAATAGTGATAGAAATAAAAGGTTAAAAACTAGACAATTGCTTAATGCTTTCTTGCTAACAAGGTGATGAGCGACTGAAGGATGTGGACACAAGTGTGAGAGGCAAAGGTAGAACCAGCTGGAATGTAAGTAAGAGCTCCCAGGAGTTTCTCTGTAAAGGGAGGCGTTCCTTCCCCTTAAGATAACCCCAAAATGTAGGACTTTTAAAAAGCCATCGATATACTCCAACTCACTATTACTATTTTGTGTGTGCACTTGCGTGTGTACATATACCACAGTGCACATGTGGAGGTCAGAGTCAGTTCTTTCCTTCCACCATGTAAGCCCTGGGGACTAAACTCAGATCCTCAGGCGTGACAGCAGATGTCTTTGTTGGTTGAGCCATCTCTCCACCCGAATTGCACATCTTAAGTTTTTACCTGCAAAACCTAAGGCCAAAGGAGATCACCAGGTCTGCTTGTTGTAGGGAGCATCATCTACCGGGTGCCTTCAGGATGCTGAGGATGTTGAGGATGCATGTTGTGGCGGGATCCTCTCTGTTCTCCTCTTAAAAAATAAGTTCAGCCAAGAGCTATAGACAGTTTGTGCAATGGAAGCAAAGTGGGCACTCTAAAGTGACTGGAGTAGGTGCCCCAAGATGGGGAGCAGCTTGGTAGGTTGTGTGTTGTGGATTTTAAATAAGACATAATGAATATTTATAGCACAATCATGATGTAAGGTGAGCCCTTTTCTGTCTCAAAACATGGTGGACTAGATCTTCCTTTTAAGTATTTCCTCTCACAATTGCTACAAAAGGGAGGGTGTCACGGCCACAGTACAAGTGCCATTCTAGTAAGTCAGGTCCGTTAAGGAGCTAGATTCTTCATTAGTGTGTACGTGTAGGCAGATGCCCTGGTGTGTTAATTTCTTTCTTTTTTATTAATTTCTTTTTTATATTCCAATCCCAGTTCCCCCTCCCTCCTCTCCTTCCGATTCCCCCACTTCCCCTCCACCTCCCTTCTGTTCCTCAGAGAGGGTAGGGCCTCCCCTAGGAAGTCTATTAAGTCTGTCCCATCATCTCTTTGAGGCAGGACCAAGGCAGCTCTCCACACCCCCTCACCCCTGTGTCTAGGCTGACCATAGAATGGGCTCCAATGAGTCAGTTTGTGCATTAGTGTTAGATCTTGGAGCCACTGCCAGCAGCATCATATATTGTCCTAGTCACAGCCTTGTCAGCTATAATAAGGGAGTCTAGCTTAGTCTTATGTAGTTTCCCTATTTGTCAGACCTGAGCCGGTGATCTGTCACTAGCTTGGGTCCGCTGATTCTGTGGGTTTTCCCCATCACGGTCTTGACTCCTTTTTTCATATTATTGCTCCTCCCTCACTTCTATAGTTGTTTTTGGTGACCTCATATCTAAATCCCAGCCTATGGCATGGTCTAGGGTAGTCTCTTTTTTTTTCTGGAACAGGTGGAGGCCCTCTTAGAAATTATCCTTACAATTTAATCTGGGCCAGGCATGGTGACTCATGCTTTTAATGCCGGTGTTCAGGAGGCAGAGGCAAGAAGATCTTTGTATTTGAGGCTTACTTAGAGAGTTCCAGGGCAGCCAAGGCTGCATAGTGAGGCCATGTCTCAAACCATCCAACCAACCAGCAAAGAAACAAACAACAAAACCAACTTAGCCTGTTGCAATTAGACGTAAGAATATGTGGAAGGATCTTGGTACCTGTGTGTGCTCCTAGGACAGCCTTCGTGGGAACCAGCTGCAACCTTCCAAGACTGCTTTGCTGCTTTCCCTGGAGCCCAGCTCTTCCTCTTACCTCATCCACTCAGATTATCTTATACTCATCTGCGAGCTCTTTCTCTAGCATCCTGATCATGTCGTTGTGTTTTTAGTTTTATTTCTAATTATGTGTATCTGTGTGGGCATGTATATGAGTGTGACAGCCTATGGAAGCTGGAAGCATCGGATCCCTCTGGAGCCGGAATTATGGGCAGTTGTCAGTCCTGGGAACCAGACTCAGGTCCTGTGGAAGAGCAGCAAGTGCCCTTAACCACTGAGCCATCTCTTTAGCACTGCACCCCATCATATTAACTTGACATTCATTTTGACTCATATCTGTTCTCATTGTAACACTGAAAGTCTGGATTTACGGTGGCTCTTAGTGGAGATCCAGTCACAAGTCATCCCTAACCTCAGGTGGTCCTGAGCCTTTTCTGCAATGAGGTACTTGATACCATCCTATTCTTTCCTGGGTGTGTGTGTGTGTGTGTGTGTGTGTGTGTGTGTGTGTGTGTGTGTAGTGTATAGTGTGTGGTGTGTATGGCTGGCCTAGGACTCACCATGTGGACCAGGCTGGCTTTGCCCCCACAGAGATCTACCTGCCTTTGCCTCTGAGCACTAGGATTAAAGCTGTGCCCCACTACACCAGCCCCTAAGTTACTTATCAAGCATGATCAATAGCAACAACAAAAGACACAAAGATCGATACACTATGCAGATGTACAGCTGCTAAAGGAACAGGCAGATGCAGAAAGTTATAGTGAAATGAAGTGTATGACAGAATGGGGTCAGACAGCAGCTAGCAGCAGCAAAGCAGCCACTGGGGACCAGCATCAGATCCCAGCCCAGCAGGCTTCCAGACTCAGACAAGCTACAGCATCTCAGCATCTCGGGGCTTTGTTTATCCAAGAAGCTGATCAGCATCCTTTCAGAGGTGTTTGCAAAAATGAGAGAGAGAGAGAGAGAGAGAGAGAGAGAGAGAGAGAGAGAGAGAGAGAGCATCATGTGATTGGCTTTGGTAGTCCCTGAGGTCACTGTGACAAAGTACTATAAATCGAGTGGTTTAAAATAACCAGGTGCATGCCATTGATCCCAGAACTCCCATAGGAAGAGGCAGGCAGGTCCGTGAGTTTGAGGCTAGCATTATCTATGTAGTGAGAACTTGCCTCAAAAACAAAGTTAGAATTTCTAGGCATGGTAGTACAGGGCTTTCATCCCAGCACTGGGGAGGTAGAGTTCCAGGCCAACCAGGGCCACATAGTGAGACTATGTCTGAAAACAAAACAAAACAAAAACAACAACAACAAAAACAAAAACAAAAAACAAAAAACTGGAATACTCCGAATTCTGGAAGCCAGAAACACAAGTCCAAGTCCACATGGTAGCAGGAGCCCTCCAGCCATGAGTGCCACAGGGAAGACTTCTTCCCTGCCTGGTCCCTGACTCAGATCCTGGTGTCCCTTGGTTTGCAGCCTCTATGAAGCCATGGTATTTTGCTTGTTTGTGTTGCTGTCTTCTCAAGAACTAGTGATTCCAGGCACTGAATTTAGGGCGCATCCTAATTTCCTTTCCCTTCCTTCCTTCCTTCCTTCCTTCCTTCCTTCCTTCCTTCCTTCCTTTCCTCCCTCTGTCCCTCCCACCCTCCCTCCCTCCCTCCTCCTCCTTCAAGACAGGTTTTTTCTGTGTAGCCCTAGCTGTACTGGAACTCAACTCTGTAGACTAAACTGGCCTCAAACTCAGAGATCCTCCTGCCTCTGCTGAGTACTAAGACTAAATTCATGGGCCACTAAAGATTTGGGCTCATCCTAATTTAAGATAATTTCAATTTAATTATATCTACATACTTTTTTGACTAAGATTACATTTTAAGTCCCAAGTGACTAAGAATTTAAGTGGAAATGCTGGTATACCAGTGGAAGGACTATCCAAGGGCAGAATGCAAATGAGAGCTGGGGATGCTTACCCATCAGTCACTAAACCCTGAGTTCAGCCCAGCACCAAGTAAATTGGGAGTTCAAAGGTCATTCTATAGTACATAGCAGGCTCCAGGACATACAAGACTCAAAATTAGAAAGCGAGACTAAGAAAAAAGCCTGAGCCAAGTCAATGTAGATTTCTTACTTAAAAAGTAATATTTGTTAGCCTGGTGTTGTTGGTGGCGCACGCCTAGGGAGACAGAGGCAGGCGGATCTTTGTGAGTTCGAGGCCAGCCTGGTCTATAGAGCGAGTTCCAGGACAGACTCCAAAGTAAAACAGAGAAACCCTGTCTAAAAACAAAACAAAACAAAACAAAACAAAAAAACAAAACAAAACAAAAAAACAACCAAACCAAAAAAACCCCCAACCCCCCCATATTTGTTTGTTTGTGTGTGTGTGTGTGTGTGTGTGAAGTGTTTGCATGTGCTTCCCATGTTATGTGTACCACATATGTGCAGGAGTCCTTGGAGGCTGAAGAGGGCTTCCAGTCCCCTGGAACTGGAGTTGCTGGAGGTTGTGAGCTGCATGTGAATGCTGGGAACCAAACTCTGAAAGAACAGAACCACCTCTTTACAGCCAGGCCACCTCTCCAGTCTCCATCAGTGTTGGTTTCTTAAGGGAAAGTGAACCCTGAGAATGAGGGTGGAGTATCTAAGGTATACCCCAAGGAACAAGAAACTAACAAACTAACAGGAGAGTCATTTCTGTAGGCTAGAGTGTTGAAGAAGGATGTCACAGAACATTCTCGTTAATGTAGGGGGATGGCTCAGCAGTTAAAAACACTTGCTGCTTTTGGAAAGAAGTCCCACGTTTGGTTCCTAGCACCCACCTGGTGGCTCCCAACCATCCATCCTCCAGATTTTGAGTTCCAGGGGAATCTGATACCCTATTCTGACCACTATAGGCACCAGACATACATAGGGTATAGCCGTGGCTGTCCCAGAACTTGGTTTGTAGACCAGGGTGGCATATCAGAGTTTTAACAATGAAATCACTGATTTCATTATGAGTTACGAGTGAGGCAGAGACTTATTTGTTCCAAACAGAATCCAAGAGTACAATACTCCTCTTAATGGAACTCTGGAAGTGGTAGAAATGGAGCATGGTTTTTAAACCATTATAATTTCTTTCGTCTCAAATTTAAATCGAAGGGACTATGGTGCTTAATTGCTATTAACTACTCTGAAAGCTGCCACTGGTCAGAGCGGCAGGGACGCCTAGGTGGGTGCCTTGTTTATGGGTGACTATAAACTAAAGGAGTAACAGTCTCTGTCCGTTTCCTCTGGGGACTGCTGAGCAGAGCAATCCTCTGAAGTCTTCCTGGAAATGAGGGGTGTTTGGCATCCTGCCTTACTTTTTCCCCACCAAACCTAAGCCAGTCCTGCTCCGGCACAGTCTGAGGTGCTAGTGTGCACTCAGTCCTGGGTGAGGAGCTGCTCTGGAGGGGTTAGGGTGGGAATGGGGTACTGCCTGCTCAGTCCTGGGTGAGGAGCTGCTCTGGAGGGGTTAGGGTGGGAATGGGGTACTGCCTGCTCAGTCCTGGGTGAGGAGCTGCTCTCAAGGGGTTAGGGTGGGAATGGGGTACTGCCTGCTCAGTCCTGGGTGAGGAGCTGCTCTCGAGGGGTTAGGGTGGGAATGGGGTACTGCCTGCTCAGTCCTGGGTGAGGAGCTGCTCTCGAGGGGTTAGGGTGGGAATGGGGTACTGCCTGCTCAGTCCTGGGTGAGGAGCTGCTCTCGAGGGGTTAGGGTGGGAATGGGGTACTGCCTGGCAGTGGGAAGGGAACATGGGAGCAGCAGGGGTGTGTGCTCACTGCCAAAGGGACGCGCCACCTGATAGCAGAAGCCACAAAGACCCTGAACTCTGGAGAAGGGTGTGGGTTGAGGATCTAATGTCTAGTGTCCTGTTTGAGTGAGGGTGGTGGTCCCCACTTGTAATTCCAGCAAGCAAGAGGGAGAGGCAGGAAGATAGCTGCAAGTTCAAGACCCGCTTGGTCTACACAGCGAGTTCCAGGCTATACCCTACCAGCCAGGGTAATACAGAAGCTGTTCTGTTCCTGTCTAAAAATCAAAACAACAAAACAAAAAGCAAACAAAAAAACAACTCCAGGGAAAAGTTGTGTAGAAGGCACCTGACATTCACCTATGACTTCCATACTCTTGCACGCGTGAACACACACACACACACACACACACACACACACACGTTCCGTTTCCACCGGAGGTACCACCCCTTTGCACAGTGGATAATATTCCAGTTTTCAAGGAAGACTGAGGGTGAAGAGGGTGAAGCAGTGGCAGGCTCCTGCCCACCCGGCCCACCCCACCCCCCTCCACAGGGTTTCTCTGTGTAACAGCCCTTGCTGTCTGTCTTGGAACTAACTCTGTAGACCAGGCTGAGCTCGAACTCGCAGAGAGCCACCTGCCTTGCCTCCCAAGTGCTGGGACTAAAGGAGTGCACCACCACCACTGCGGGGCTCCTCCTGTTACTTTAGCCTCAGGGCTGCCTTGCAAACCTCCTGCCCTTTTCCGTAGGAGCTCAGTGCAGAGGCCTGGCTCTAGGCCTTCAACCAGCCCTTCCAGACTTAAGGCCTCCTGCCTGGATGCTTCTGTCTTCCACCATCAAAACTCCCCCCCAAAAGAAAAGTGGCTTCTTTCAAAACTCAGGTTGTAGGTCAGGAATGGTGTGCATACGTATAATCTCAGCTCTCATGAGACTGGGGAAGGTCAGGAGTTGGCTGCATTGCTAGTACAAGGCCAGCCTGGGCTACAAGAGAGCCTGTCTTTTTTTTTTTTTTTTTTTTTTTTTAATATTTATTTACTTACTATATATACAGTGTTCCACCTACGTGCATCCCTGTAGGTCGGAAGAGTGCATCAGATCTCATTACAGATGGTTGTGAGCCACCATGTGGTTGCTGGGAATTGAACTTAGGACCTCTGGATGAGCAGCCAGTGCTCCTAACCACTGAGCCATCTCTCCAGCCCCAAGAGAGCCTGTCTTTAAAAAAAAAAAGAAAGAAAGAAAGGGGGGGGGGGAACCCAGGTGGGGTTACAGCTCAGTGATAGAGGTCTTTCCTGGTATATGACACGTTCCTGAGATCCTAAAATAAATGAAAAAGTTACCAGGTGGTTGTGGAGCACACCTTTAATTCCAGCACTCGGGAGGCAGAGGCAAGCAGATTTCTGTGAGTTCAAGACCAGCCTGGTCTATAGAGCGAGTTCCAGGTGAGCCTCCAAAGTCTTGAAAAACAAAACAGAAAGGAAGAAAGAAAGAAACAAAGGGAGGAAGGAAGGAAGGAAGGAAGAACAGAAGAAAGGAAGGAAGGAAGGAAGGACAGAAGAAAGGAAGGAAGAAAGTGAAAAAGCTTTTGGCAAGGCTCCCACAGCCCTCTGTATATCACAAAGCAAGCATCTGCCTAGTGAACAGATGGCAGGTATGGCTCGTCCTGTTGGCTCACAGATAAGAGAGGTGACTACCGGGCCTGCTCTGCATCTGCTGCTCTCATCATGTAGCTGATTGCTGTAGAGTCCATCCAGCCCTTCCGCCATCATCACAGGCTGAAGGTCTATGGCAGCTTTAAAAGGGCCCTCACCTACTTTTTATAAATATGCTCTTATGTGTATGGGTGTTTTGTCTGCTTGTATGTCCCTGAGGACTCCAGAAGAGGGGTTCAGACCCCCTGAAACTGGAGTTACAGATGGTTGTGAGCCACCGTATAGGGTACTGGGTATTGAACCTGGGTCCTCCCATCTCTCCAGCCCCATACCCTGGCAGTCTTATCCTAAAAGGGCAGGCCAGCCAGTTTTCTTCTCCCGGTTTAAAAGCAAAAGATGCAGCTGAATGGGGCATTCTTTTCAGGGCTGCCTCCCAGGAGGTCTCATCATTTGCAGCAGAAGAAATCTTCGGGAAATGCTGGTTTAAGGAACTGTCTCTGGGCACTCTTGTCTCCTTCCCTCTGGTTCAGAAAATGTGCATCTGAGTGTGTAGCTCAGAGGCAGAACTGCAGAGTTTACAAAGTGCTAATTGGGGGTGGGGGTGGAGTGGTGGGTAAGCCCAGCACAATGGCACCCGGTAAACCTAGCACTCGAAGGAGGAGCGGAGGAGCGAGAGAATCAGGAATTCGGGACAGCCTAAGCTATCAAATCTGAGACCTGCTGGGCTTTCGTGAGACTTTGAACATCTGAACATAGAGGAGTAATCTATTTCCTGCAAGAAAATGGCCGGGGGCGGTGGAGGGGGGGTGGGGGATGGAGGTAGAGGGAGGGGTGTTGGGCTCATGTTGTCGGTGGTAAAGTGCTTGCCCAGTGTACACAGAGCTCTGGGTTAGATCCCAGTATTGTATAAACTGTGTGTGTCTTGGCTCACACCTGTGAGATGGAGGGAAGATTAGAAATTCAAGGTCATGCCTAGCTGTGTGGAATGCCCACAACCCTATCTGTCTCAGAACATATATAATTGATATTTTAAAAAATATATACACAATGGGTGGGGGACGGAGGAAAGTTTCTGGAAATCTTGCAATTGCATACAATACTCAAGAGGGAAACAGGACCATGCCAGTCCTCCACGCCCACCGTCAATTCCAAGCAGGCGGCATTCCAGGTCCTCTTGCCTCTGTCTCTGGATGCTTGCATTACAAGCATTGTGGGACACTATGCTTGGCTCTGCTCTGATCTCTTCCTTCTTTTACTTTTTTTTCCATTTAAGAAGCCACATTATATTTCCCAGCACAGGACCAAGAACCATGCTTTTCTTTGTCTAGACAGAAAACGATGTGTGGACATTGTATTGAGGCCAACCATGACCCCAAATATTTCTATGTAAGGTAGAGAATCCATAGTGTACCCTGGTGTGACCTGATGTGGAGACAGGGGCCATTGCAGCTGAAATCCAGATAGGTCATTAATCTTACTTCTGTTCTTAGGAAGGGTTGGGGAAATTTGGACTTAGGGATACACACACACACACACACACACACACACACACACACACACACACACTCACACACACACAGTGAAAATACCATCTGAAGGTAAGGCAGTACCTGTCTGTAATCCAGCATTCAGGAAGCTGAGACAGAGGGGTCATCAATTCTAGGCCAGCCTGATTTCATAGCTAGACACTGATTCAAAAAAAAAAAAAAAAAATCAAAGCAAGCCGGGTGGTGGTGGCACACACTTTTAGACCCAGCACATGGGAGGCACAGGCAGGAGGATCTCCATGAGTTCTAGGCCAGCCTGGTCTACAGAGTGAGTTCCAGGAGAGCCAGGGCTGTTACACAGAGAAACCCTGTCTGGAAAAACCAAAACCAAAAAAACCAAAGTAGTACACTGTAACAAACCAGGTAACACCCCAGATTGCTGGTGGTCCCCACAAGCTAGGACAGGAGTATAGAACATATTCTTCCTGTCGGCAAGGGCTAGCTTCTGCTGAGTCCTTGATTTCAGATTTTTACCATCCTGCACTGTGAAACAGCAAAAACTTTCAGTTTAAGGCCAGCCAGATGGGGATGAGGTTACAGCCACTTCGGCTGACCATCATAGGCATGGGGGGCTGTAACAGTACACCATCAGTAGGGTGCACCTAGAAGAGATGACAAGGATGTGTGTGTGTGTGTGTTGTTGTTGTTGTTGTTGTTGTTGTCATTTTTAGTTTATTTGTTGCTGTTGTTTTTGAGACAGTATTGTTCCCTGGCCAGGAACTTGCCAAGCCGATTATGTCGTCTGGCCTTCAGCACTAGGATCCACCAGACTTTGTCTCCCCAGGGCTGGGATAATAGCATGGCTGCCACGCTCAGCTTTTCTGAGGTGAATCTAACTCCCGTCTTCGTGCTTGCAAGGCAAACCCTTTGCCTGCCAAGCCCTCCACACATCTTCTTATTGTTTGGCGTGGATTGATCAATTAGTTCTTGTGGTACTGAGGATCTAACTCAAGGCCTTCCAGAGACTAAGCAAGTGTTCTGTTTCTGATCCACACCCCCAGCCAGTCCTCTAAATATTATTACTCTCTTAGAACAGCTGGTTCCCAACCTTCCCAATGTTGGGATCCTTTAATACAGTTCCTCATGTTGTGGTAACCCCCCCATCCATAAAATTATTTCGTTACTACTTCATAACTATAATTTTGCTTGCGTTATGAATCATAAAGTAAATATCTGGTATATTGGCATAGAAGCATCAGTGTTAACCATCCGCTGGTGTAGCAGGGGCATCTGCATTGGGTCAGAGTGAATTAAAGACCCCAGCCAGCTCCAAAACCATAAGAAATGTTTAAAAATATCCATGGAGTGTCTGCTGCCGGCCAAGCACAGGGTTCAGAGGATGTCAGTCAGAAAATAGGAGTCATGTGTAGGGCTCAGTAGCAGCAACCCAATGTGGCAACTATTTATTGCTGTAGGAGTGTGTGGAGGAGAGAGCTCTCAACTTCTTGCAGTATCTGGGCCAGCATCAGGAAGGACTGGGAAAGGGGGCCAAGGTGGGCTGGCAGAATGTGAGGAGTGAATGATTAAGTGAGGTGTGCTGCAGGGTGGGGGTGGCATACACTGTTCCTTTGGATACTTTCCCCAAGACCACTTAGGCACCCAAGTCTCTGGGGGAGGGGGCGGATTGTAAGTGTTTGATTTTTATTTTTTTTAAAGCAGGGGATATTTCCATACAGCAATAGAGTCAAAGTACAAAGGCGACATGAGAAATACATCCATTCTTTTCTCCTTCACCAGTGTGTGGACTTGAATAGTTTCTTAGATGTTTCTAGAATTAAGATTACAGTGGCTGGAACACAGGAAGGCTAGATTCTCTGGTCTGGCCAGACACTGATGGATCTGTGGGTGCAGAAACTTTGGCAAACTGCAGGACTCACCTCTGACCCAGATGACCCACCCTTCTTTCTTACTGGATCTTGGCCCCTAGCAGTAGAGGCACCTGCTTAAGCAAAGGTAGGTAGGGCATCTGTCTACCTTCAGATCAGGTTGGCCAGAGAAAGTGTTCTACTTTCTTTTCTGTGGCTGTGATAAGACACCCTGACAAAAAGCAACTCAAGGGAGAAAGGGTTTATTTTGACTGACAGTTCCAGGTTCTAGTTCATCATTTCCTGGAAAGTCAAGCAGCAGGATCACACCCACAGTTGAGCAGGAAGCAGTGAACTTGCACATACTGACCACCCCACTGACTATCCCTACTCTTCTTCAGTCTAGGATCTAGATTCAGGTACCACCCATAGTAGACTAGTCTTCCACGGAGATCCCTCTAGGCCAACAGGATCTAGACAGTCATTTGCTGAGACCTCTTCTCAGGTGGTCCCAGATTGTGTCAAGCTGACAAAGCTATCACAGGAAGTCTCTCATCTCTGGAGGGTCAGCCACCTCGCTCTCTCGGTGACCCACAGGAGGCTGGGCCAGATCTCAGTTGACAACACTTGGCAATGACCAAGGATGAGATTGCTCACAGAACAGCCTCGGGTTTTTATCCTGAACTTTCACAAGCACAGTGGAGACCCACCATTCACCTGTGCAGTTTCCATCAAGTAGGACCCAGAGGTGCAGACGTCTCCTCAGCTCCTCTGCTTCGTAGTCTCATTTTTCACAGGTGTGAGATGCTCAGGTAAAAACCTCACACGTTAGATCGAGACCCTGTTTCTGTCACGCACACCCTGCAATCAGCTGGCTAGGACTTCTCCAGCTTTCATGTTCCCTCCAGAGTAATCTGAGAAAACAGGGCAGGCAGGGTGAGCTGCTGGCCCGACTAGTAAAAATACTGCTTCAGTAAAATGTTAGTCTTCCCATTTTCCCAGCTCTGAAAATCCTGCTAAAGAATCTTCTCTCTCCGGGAGACATTATGTGTTTTTAAACCTTGTATAAATGAATTTCTTCAGCATCTATATGAAGAAAAGTAATGTGGAGATAGGGTTGCATGTAGCCCAGACTGGCCTCAAACTCACTACGTAGTGGAACATGACTTTGACCTTGTGATTCCCCGGCCTCCACCTCCCAAGTGTTGAGATAGGTGTGTGCCACCAGTCTGGTTTATGTGGTGCTAGGGATCAAACCCCAATTAGTTCCTCAGAGTAACATCAAATGACAACAGAATATCATGTTATCTCAGGGTGACCTATCCAGCTGTAGAAAGATGGAGGGAACATGAGTGCACGTGGCGGAGTGGGGGAGCTGCTCTGAAAAGGCTACAGGGCGCCATCTCTGTGACCAGAAGAGGCAAAGCTATGAAGGCTGGGATGGACTGGTGGTTGTCAGGAAATGGGAGGAAGGGACAGGCGGAGTTAGCACAGTGACACGCTGTAAAATGCAGCATCGTATATATGATACTATACAATGGACAGGTACAAAGTCACAGAACGTATAAAGCCAACTGTGGACCTGAGTGGTAAGGGTACATCCATTGTGTCGTCTGCTTTGGTTGGGGCTGATGGTGGAGTTCTCGGAGCACCCAGAACGTCCATCTCCTTCTCTGTTTTGAGAACTTATAATTGTTGTTTGCTTAGTTTTGGTTGTTTTTATTGTTGTTTTATCTGGAGCTTTGTTTTGTTTGTTTATGAGACAAGGTTTCACTACTTAGCTTTGGCTGGTTTGGAAGTCACAGAGCTCCGCCTGCCTCAGCTTCTCTGAGTGCTGGGATTGAAGGTGTGCACCAGCACACACAGACAGGGTCTTCTGTAACCCAGGCTGGACTGCCAGCATGATACAGGGTGACCTTGAACTTCTGATCTTTCTGTCTTCCATTGCTGGGATTATAGGCACATGCCATCACACTGGTGATTGAACCTAGGTCCTTCTTCATTCCAGGCAAACAATCTGCCAAGCTACATCCTCAGCCCTGAGAGTCTATAATTGATTTAAATGATTTAAAAAAAATTTTTTTGAGGACTTAGGACTCTTGAAAGCAGGTATGGATGCCCTTAGGGATCTGGGAGACTGTGGGGTAGTAGCGGCTGGGAGGTGTTTGCTATATCTGTAGTGGAGTTAAAGCCCGGTCTGTTGACTCAGATCTGGAGATGTGTGTCCTCCATGTTGAGGTTTTCTATCTCAAATAGCAGACATGCAAACAGGCCATGTCCTCAGACAGGTTTGCACAGGCTAGGCCCTCACTGGCCTGTTTTTCTCATGTTCCGTTAAGAGCTCAGGTAAAAACAATATCATTAAAAAGCAAGAGGAACACATCTTTGAAATCCAGTCTCACAGAACCCTGCCAGATGTTCGCTGTCCTCCCACCTATCAGAAAACGATGGGCTTTTCTAAAGGGGCATTTTGTTTCTTGGTGACAAAGCCTTTTCAATCCCAGGGATATTTACAGCCAACCCCGAAAAGCCCTCTGCACCTGACACCTGGCCATAGTTACAGAGTGTCAGACCCGTCAGCAGCTAGCCTTTGTTTTCCAGAGATTGGCTTTGAGGAGCTGCTGGGGAGAAAATGCCTTGAAAAGGACAGATGTTATTCCATATGTATGAGTAGACTGAGATTAGAGAAGAGGGTGAGTTGGGCCAGGGAGATGGAGCTAGGCAGGTCATCGCTGACAGGCAGCAAAATCAAGGGCTCCTCATCTTGCCCCTGCTCTCTGGGGAATCCAGAAAGCTCGCTAGGGACCCCCGCAGGCAGGTCCTAGCAATAGGCAGCTTTTTGTTGTTTGTACTGGAAGGATGAACCTAAACCTTGTACCTCCTGGGTAGGCAAGGGCTCTGTGACTCTCTAGAACTTTTCTCCCTTTCACCTACTTTTAAAAAACTCAGCTTCCAAGAACTTTCCTTAACAGATTCTCACAATCACCCTGAGAAATGGGTGTTGCCGCCCAGATTGGGGGATGTGGGGCCCAATGTATAGACCAGGGAGATCTGATGACCACAACCCTGCAGGGTGGGTTGATAGCAGGGTCCAGACCTCTGGGTTCTAATCCCATCATCCTGCATAGCTCCAGAGATGTTTAGTCACTCAGCCATTCAACAAATCCTATGACCAGCTGCTATGTCTGGCACTATTTGGGACATCCGTGCTTTAACTGTGACTAAAACAAACGGCCATGTCCAATGGAGCTCACAGCTGATCTGGCTTGGAGATGAGGCAATGAACAACTAGGTTATACATAAAATGTGTTTGGAGGTAGTGAGTTCTATGGGGGAAAATATCACCGGATTTGAGGGAGCTGTAGTTCATGAGACCCAGGTGAAGGGACTATCACTGTCAACGGGGAAAGTCGGACAGCAGGAATAAAGTTAGTAAGACTTCAGGAGGGCCGTGGGGGCTAGAGATGCACAGGGTGCCAGTTCAGACAAGTGCCCGGTACATATACCCATCCATCAGTGCCTTATTATCATTCCAGTTCATTCTTCCTTACGAGACTGCTCAGTGTCCCCCAGGAGCCAAGGCTGTGCTCAAAACAGACAGATTGGATAGTGAGGCAGTGTCCAAGGCAGGGTGGAGCCTAATGCTTTGTGTGGTGTGTCCCCGGATGAGTGAGAATGGTCTCTTTTGGGTTTAGGTCAAAGGAAAAGCAGAAAGTAGAGGAGAAAAGAGCAATGCTAAGAAGTAGCAATCTAAGGTCTCTAACCCAGGATCCCCAGTACTCCTGGCACCATGTTGCTAGGCAACCTCACATGGTAGGGGACAGCTGGCTGGGACCAGGCAGCTTGAGGCCTGTTGCTTGCTGGCTGCTGGGCCTGGTGCCTGCTCTGAGGGGAGGAGGAAACACCTGGCCACTCGGGACACTCAGAGGGAAGCTCTAGGGTGTCCTTAACCCTACAACTCTCCTTTGGTGCCCAACATTCAAGTAAAGACTCTGGTATTCTGGGCTCAGTTGGTAGCATGCTTGCCTAGCATGCTTGAAACTAGCTTTGATCCAGCACCATATAAAACCAGGCGTGGGGCTGGTGACATGGCTTAGAGAATAAAGGTGCTTGCTTCCGATCTTGACAACCTGAATTTGATCCCTGAGACCTACAGTGTGGAAAGGAGAGAAGTGACTTCCTCAAGCTGTCTTCTGACCTCTGTACATGTCATGGCAGGTGTGCACCCCCCCACACACATATACATGCACACATATCCACAAACCAAAGTGTAAAATACAGGTATGTGCCTTTAACCCCAACACTTGGGAGGTGGAGTCTGGAGGGTCAGAACCGAGTCCATGGCCAGCCCAGGTAGTCACCTCATAGGTTCTGAAGTGTGACACTTTCAGTGTAAACGAAATTTCACCTAAGAAGTATAGAAACGTGTAACTCCAGTCAGAGGACAGCTTTCTTTCTCCCTTTGATGGGGCAGTCTTTCCAAACCTTTGGGCTCTGGAGTATAATATGAAAATCCCTTAGTTGAAGTATGATAGCCTTAGTTCAGTAAAATATTAAACGACCTCAAACTACTAACCCATCGTGACAGGTTTTCATATTTTTCTGGGTAAAGAGGAAGTGGTAATAAAGTTAATGAAAAGTATGGCCCAGAATTCTGCATTCTGTCCCACACAGATAAGCAAATGAGAAATTTGCTTATCAAATGGGATGAATAATTATTTTTCATTCGTTTATTTTATGTATACAAATAATTTGCCTGCATGTATTTCTGTGTACAATATTTGTAACTGTTACCCTCTGAGGCCAGACAGGCATCAGATTCCCTGGAACTGGAGTTATGGATGGTTTTAGCCACCATGTGGGTGCTGGGAATCAAACCCTCTGGAAGAGCAGCCAGTGCTCTTAACCTCTCTGAGCCACCTTCCCGGCTCCAATACTTCAGTTAACACTTAGAATGCTGAGCCCTGAAAGAGGGAAGGTGGTGTAGAGATCCAAACACACTGTCTATGATGATTTCGGTGGACAGAGTACCAGAAGGCTAGTACTGATGTGTCAGTGGTCCTAAAAGGGTGGGGATGGGGAGGCAGGTGGCAAAATAGAAGTGGCTGCCCTCCCCCATTTCCCGTTGGACAAGCTGGAGTGCAACAGGAAAGATTCTCCCATCACTGCCTTCGTAATGGACAAGGTTGTCACGCTCTGGAGTCTCAACCCATCCATGCACCACAACTCAAGCTGAGAAATCCCAGAACAAAAAGAATGGTTATTCACAAAAATGTCCAGCTGGGGCTGTGCCTGGACTGATGTTTCAAATTGTGACATTTCTCCGATTTCCCAAGTTTCTGAGCAGAGTGGAGCTTATTCCTACTTCTCAGTAGAAGGCAAGCCCTGCTGACTGGGGTGGGGATGAGGACTCAGAGGGAGCAGGCTTCCACCACCTGGCCTTAATCCATGGGCTCTGCTCCAGTCTCCAATGGCGGTGCTGAGCCAAGAAGCAACTACTACCCGTTGCCCTGTGTCCCCAGCTCAGTGGCACTTGACACTTGAAACAGCTTAATCTCCAAAGGAGAAATTATCTCCAGAGGAACTGTTTTTCAGGGACTCTGAGAGGAGAGCGGAGCAGGTGAGCCTGTGGGTGGGGGCAGGGTGGGAAGTGTCCTTCCCCAGAACCCAAGGACTTAGTCACAGTTGGGTGTAGCGAAAAGGCAGGTTTGCTTAAGAACCTGTTCTTGAGACTCCCAGCTGAGGCAAACCCTGGCACTGCTGGCCTGCTCCCTGGGGTGACTGGGGCTGCACAGCCATGGCTTTGGGATTCAGTGGCTCAGAAGGGGAATCCTGCCTGGTGAGGGGTTCTCCCTGGGGGCACGGGAGACAGGAGTTAGCCCTCATTCACCACCAACCTCTCGGTGGCTGTTAATAGCTCATTCAATAACATCCATTCACTGAAGTGATGTGGTTGAGATCTGTGCATCGCAACCCTATGTACATTTTACTGCAAATGAATGATAGGCTCTGTGTAAAGTAGGCTCCAAGGGGAGAGTGAATAGAAGTTAACAGGAAGTGGATGAAGCAAGAATGGCAGGAAGTGGGAGTATTAAAGCAGGGTAGTGGGCACACAGGGTACACCGTACTATTTTGATATTTGGAAACCTATATTTAAAAGCTCGGCGTGGTGGTATATACATCCATGCTTCTATCACTAGGAAGTAAACAGCAAGAGAGACACAGGAAACATCACTGGAGTTCAATATAAATCAAAGAAAACTTGGATGAAACTTGGCGTCCAACAGTAGAAGAACAGTTAAAGAAGCCGTGGCACAATCGTTAAGGACGTGAGAAAGCATTCTCAGGGACCTGAAAGCAAACCCAAGAGTCACAGCTCAGACTAGCATGGAACGAGACGTTTCCTTTGTACTTGTTTACGAATCTAGGGACAAACCCAGTGCTCTGAGCAGACTCAGCAATCTCCTCCACCATGGAGCCATGGCCCCAGCCCTGAAACTTCACACAGAAGACCGGAAATGCAGCTCAAGAGCAGAGCACATGAGAGACCCCTGAGTTCAAACCCCCACCCCCACCTCACCCCACACAGCATGTACATATACAGAAAAATAATCTGGGCAGAGATATAGCAAAGCACGGAAACGAATTCTCAGGCCATCTTTCACTCAGCAGGCAGTGCACAGTTGTGGGGAACTTGATACACTGATAGATGACCTACCCCTGAGTCTCCTTCAGGGTCAGCTCTCTTGCCGTGACCAACAAAGTCAGCCTTGGCATAAAGGTCTATAAACATAAAGGTCTATAAACAAAGGAGTGAAGTAAAATGGCATGGGCAGAATTATTTTTTCTTGGTGGGATTATAGCAGATTTCCCCCCTTTTTAAAAATTATTGCATTCTCTCTATCTACCTCGTGTGCACATGTGTGTACAGGTGCATATACACGTGTCTATGCATGCACAAGGCCTAAGACTGACACTGGCGTGTCTCCCTTGACTCGTCACCCCTTCATTTGTTTGACAGACGGGCCTCTCACTGAACCTGGAGCTAGCTCACTGACTCATCTCCATGAGGTAGTCGGGAAGCCCAGCGATACTTGTGCTCCATCTTCCCAGTTCCGGCACGATAGGCATACGCCAGCATGCCTGTCTTTTTAAAACAACATATACTACTTTTACTGATTCTTTGAGACTTTTGCAAGCACAAAATGCATTTGCCTGGACTTTATGTGAGTTCTTGGGAGCTAAACTCGGGGCCTCATGCTTGAGCTGCACACACTTCGCTGATTAAGTCATCTCACCAGACCCCCTGCCTGCCTTTGGACTCCGGTGCCAAACCAGGCCATCTGTAAACAGCACCCTTGGCAGTTTGACTGGAGGAAGGTCCTGGCCAGAAGAAAGCTGGGATAGGATGCCGCTCTGCCACTGGGTCACCTAGTCTTGTCCCTTCAGTGTTTCCGCCGGCCATCTGTCCTCTCTAGTCTGCTATTGCAGGGGATATTTCTAGCAGCAAAACCAAGTGTTTCTGGAGGCCTGCTTGCCCCAGCTTTCAAACCTCCCTCAGTCAGAAAAGAGCCAGTGTTGTTCAGTGGTTAGCGTCAACTTAGAACTGCGTCCCTGTCGTTGCCGGGGGTTCTTCCCTGTCGTGCCGGGGGATCTTCGGTGTTAAGAGCCTTTTGCTGGGGAAATGGGAGCAAACAGGAGTGTGCAGTCTCATTGCTTTACCCTCTGTATGTATTTTATGATCCGTCTCCGCCTCACCTCGTTCTCATCGGTACACATACAGTTTTCACATCTCTGTGCAAACGGGAACTCTCTCAGATCCGGGGCTCCAAGATGCCCAATGCTGAGAGTGTCTCCCTAGAATGAGAGAAGACTCGCTGTGTTCCATATCAGCAATGTTGCCGGAGTTTAAATATTTTAAAGAAACAGAACGCCTGAAAACAAAACATTTTTTTTTTTAGCACTTTGTTTGTTTGTTTTTCGAGACAGGGTTTCTCTGTATTGTTTTGGAGCCTGCCCTGGATGGAACTAGCTCTGTAGACCAGGTTAGCCTCGAACTCACAGAGATCTGCCTGCCTCTGCCTCCTGAGTGCTGGGATTAAAGGTGAGCGTCACCATCGCCCAGCAGCACTTAGTATTTTTGTTTTTTGTTTTTGTACAGTTGCAACAAAAACGCTTTAAGAATTTGCTAGCAGCAGCTATCGGGTAAGCCTCAGGGAATTGCTGCTAAATGCTAAAGGGGCTCAGCCAGTCAGACAATACGCAGTGTGCCTGATGTTGTCTTCCCCTTATCATTCTTGTCCTCTTTTAGGTCAGTCAACTGAATGAGAACTGAAAATACATTTAAAAAAAAAAACAAAAAACAATGGGAGCTATTTATGAATTGAGACTTGCAGGTAATCAGGGTTCCATGGGAAGGCCTATTTAATAGAATAACTCTGAGGCTGGGCATGTATGTTCTCCAGGATTGACAGCATAACCCTTTTGAAATTTAGTTCCTAAAACGTATAGCTTAGACTGTTCTTGAATTTGCAATCCTTCTGCCTCAGCTTCCTGAGGGTTGGGATTACAGATTTGTGCTACCACATCTAGTTAAAACATTTTTTCCCCTGCAATTATAGCACAGGACTCGTGAGTTGGCTCAGCTACCTTTAGCCAAACCTGAGGTCCTGAGTTTAATCCCTGGGACCCACATGGTGGTAGGAAAGAACTGACTTCTGAAAGTTGCCCTCTGACCTCTAACATGCATGCACACTGGGTTACACAAACAAATTAATTACGTAATGTAATTTTAAAAACTGTAATAATTTAGCTTTACTCATAACAAAACTTACCATCTTAGCCATTTGAATTTATTTATTTATGTGTATGGATGTTTACCTGCATGTATATCTGAGCACCACTACTATGTCCGATGCCTAGACAGACCAGAGCAAGGGATCTGATCCTCCATTACAGATGGTTGTAAGCAGCATGTGGGTACTGGGGATGAACCCCAGATCCTGTGGAAGAGCAGCCAATGATCTTAACCTCCCAGACATTTCTCCAGCCCCTATCTTAGCCATTTTTAAGTGGTCAGTTCACCAGTTTTAAGAACACCCAGACTGTCAACTGTAATTCCGCTGTCTCTCTGATTCCGGCTACTTGGGTTCGGAATACATGTGAACTCACATTCTTCGCTGTCTGACTGATTGTTTTACGTCTGTGCGTGGCCAGGCAGAACGGGGACAGAGGGCTTCCGACAGCAACGCCACTTCTCTCCATCCCCCCACTCAGCTCCAAGCCATTTCAGGGTTCTACTCAACGACCAAATGTTCCCATTCCCTTCATCACATCTCTCACTTGTCCTAAGAGAGTACCTGATGGCCTAGCTTGGGCCATGTGCTGTCCCATGGCAGGTGAGCCATCTCATTCAACAGTCCCACTCATGTGGCCCACCTAGTGCCACGTGCTCCTAAGTTTCCAGAGGAGGCGTTTTGCCTGCATGTATGAATAAGTACCACATGTGTGTGGTGCCCACCAAAGTCAAAAGAGGGCTTTCAGTCTGGACCTGAAGTTTACAGATGGTGGGGAGCTGCCATGTGGGTGCTGAGAATCAAATCCAGGTCCTGTGGAAGAGCAGCAAGTGTTCTTAACCACTGAGCCATCTCTCCAGCCCCGAATCAGATTGTTTGTTTAAGATTAAAAACGCTTGATTACCAGGCAGTGGTGGCACTAACCTTTAATCCAAGCACTGGGGAGACAGTTAGGCAGATCTCTGAATTGAGACTAGCCTGATTACCAAGGGCTTAGTCTACATCATCTTGACTAAATTCACCTAGTGCACATGAGAAAAAAAAAAAACCACTCTCTTAGTGGTTAGACGCCACACTAAGGCACACCACAACCTCAGCAACTGAGGCTTAGAGAAGCTGAGCATCCCAAAACCACAATGGGGTAGTAGGATTGCCTTTTAAGGCACCCCAAAGAGGCCAGACCTCTTACCAGACTCCCCCTACCTGCACTGTGGACTGTATCTTTCTGTCACCAGCTCTTCCGAGTATACCTTCCCTATCTCCCAACGTGTATGCCAACCAAATACCCCACAAAGATGCAATCTGTAGGTCACCAAAAATATCTGATCCCTCATGTGCTAACTTGATACTCAATCATTTTAAAGGGAGAGAGGAAAGAGTAAGACACATTATTTGAAAGCAAAAGAGGAAGGTGGAAGGGACAGGTTTCTGGTTATTTGTACCAGAGGCTCCTATAGCTCAGGCTGGCCTCAAACTCCCTGTGTACTGAACTGGAGCTTAGGATCCTTCTGCTTCTGCATCCCAAGTGCTGGACCAGGCTTGTACCACCCCACCCGTGTATGCGGTCCTGGGGATGGATCCCAGAGCAAAAACTGTTGGTAACTGAGTGACATCTCTATCTCAGGAAGGACAGGTTCCCATTCAAATACATCCTGACCTGCAGATATTTTCTTCCATCAGTGCATTTGATACCTGGACATCAAGGACTACAAATATTATGGGAGTGAATTCTAAACATGAAGATCAGTGCTACCAACAGATAGTTCAATATTAGGCAACATCAACTCCAGCTTGAAGACTCTCCTCTCTTCTTTCTTGAAGGCCCAGGAGAGGCACTTGGCTGGGTGGTAGGGGATGGGGCATGGATTAATTAAAGGTCCCCACCCTCATTATAAATCCTTTCATTATTTCTCCAGGAACAGGGAATAATCAATTCCTGTTGTACCTGAAACTGAAGTTTAGATTTGTGTCATCCCTGTGTGTGGTGGGAAGAAAAAATTGTGTGCTGGGCTGGTCATTGATTGTGAGAATGTATGTATGTATATCTTTTTTTTTTTTTCTTTTTTTTTTGGTTTTTTGAGACAGGGTTTCTCCGTGTTGCTGTGGAGGCTGTCCTGGAACTCGCTCTTATAGACCAGGCTGGTCTTGAACTCACAGAGATCCACCTGCCTCTGCCTCCAAAGTGCTGGGATTAAAGGGGTGCACCACCACCGCCCAACTGTGTGTGTGTGTCCTTTGTTAAGTGTAGTATGCAGATTGCATACTTCCAAAAGCAGATGGTTGGGTAACTGAGATATTGTTGGTTCATGTAGTGGATTATGTCAAATTGATGGGGTTGGAAGGATGGTTCATCGGGTAAGAGCTCTTGTTGCTCTTCCAGGGGGCCTGGGTTCGATTCCCGGCACCCACATGGACTGCAGTTCCAGGGGAACAGAAGCCCTTGCCTCACTTCTTCGGGCACAGGCATGCATGTGGTGCACATACGTACGAGAAGGCAAAGCATTTATACACATTAAAAACCATCTAAAAAGAAATGCCTAGGGCATTAGTGAGGCACAGTGCTGAGTGGTGCGTCTGTGAAGAAACATCCAGGAAGGGAATGCCCACACTGAATGTGGCTGGCATCAGTACATGGGCTGGGGTCCTTGAGTAAGCAGGGGAAAGGAGAAACCCAGATGAGGGATATGATAGTCCCTTTTCTCTGCTTTCTGGTCCACTGGAATATGAGCAAGCAGTCTCACATTCCCCCTGCCACGTCTTCCCCACCTGAGCAGACTACATAGTCAGAACACAAACCAAAGTCAACCAGGTACCCGCCAGGTACTCCCTGCTCTAACTGTCTAAGCCTGCCTTTCATGATGTGATCTTAAAGCACAGTCCCGTCTGCAAACAGCTGCAGCAGAGCTGGCAACGCTGCATGCTGTGATGCTCTCCAAGCATCAGGAAGAAATTAACACATATTAAAAGGGAAATCTTTGAAGGCTCGGAGCCGCCATTCTCCCAGAAAATCTTAGCCTCATAGCACTTGGAGACAACAAATAAAAACCAGTGCAAAGGAATGGATTGGGCCCATGTGCCTTCAGGAGGCCAAGTGCAATCAGAGCGAATTAAAACCATCTGCTTGAGTAGATTAGCTGTTTTAACACCCATTCTTGGGCCTTAGAAGCAAAGCCAGCCTCACGCTGGCAGATAACTGATAGCATCATATGTAACTTTTAGACTTGGCTGTGAAATTTGGCCCAGTGTTTGTGTTTTGTCAGACCTATAAAGGTGGGAGAGGATTCCTGATGGGATGGTCTGAGATCTAGCTCAGTGACTTACAGGTTGTGTGACCTTGGACAAGCTAGCCATTGTGTCCCGTGGACAGTCAACTTTACAATGAAGAAAACCCTGTTTGTCTGCTCCGTTTGCCCCCTAGGGAGCCGTGAAGCTCCAATGAGATGGGAGCTGGAAACTGTGAAAGTTATACTAATGGCCAGAGCAAGTGGGTTCACCGATAGAATCCCTTCTGCCTCATTATCAAATCTCTACTGAATATGCATACTGTGGATTTCACTTAACCCTTATTCTTGCAACCAGACCCTTTGAAAGTATGGTTTTTAGAACTGAAATTACAATATGTTTAGTTGGCCTACTCATCCCCCTATGACAGGATATTTATTTCTGAGGTAAGGAAACAAATAAAATAATAAAGAAAAGGACACACACACACACACACACAATTCCAAACCCAACCTGGGCTGTGTGAGCCCTGTCACAAACAAATAAACAAAAACAAACATCAAACATTAAGGCCACAATTTTTCTATCTTCTGTTCTATCTTCTTCTGGAAAGTGAAAGTGTCAAGTTCAAGTTGCTGCCCAAGTCACACTGGTCCAACTTGGGCTTGTATGTGCTGGGCTGACAAAATGTATTTAGCAAATATTTACAAGGGGTGAAAAGGAAGACATCGTCTAAATAGTTCTTTTTTCCTACTAAGTTTCTGGAGTCCCAGAATTGGAAACACTGTGTTCCCCACATTTCAGCCAACCCGAGATACTGCTGCTTCTGAGACAGTTAAAATATCACACAGTGCTGCTTTTGTAGATGTTATGTAGGAAAGTAGGATAGGAGACACAGTGGGCGTTTTACAAAAGTAAAGCTTTGATTGGCTAGATCAGCAGCCCTCCAACCTGTCTCGTGGTCAGCCACAGCTCCTTACAGTCATGCATGTTATAGGACCATGTTTCTGTGTGGCCCGAAGGGGGGACATTCATTCTGCTTTGCTTGCAGATACAGTGACATAAATTATAAGTGTGGACCACAAAATACTGGGCAAAACAAAAGCTGTCAGCTCCATGGTTTAATGGGAGGCCTGGAGGACTAGAAATACTGACAGTGCCTGCCACATCCTCTGCGTCTCCTTGCCTCTTGTTGTTATTACACTACATGCTTGATTTGCAGTCTGTGCTATTGTTATCGGGTTGTTCTACTTCAGGTAAAGCAGTTGGACAGCAAGTGCCCTCGTTGGGGGAAATGTGGACAGGTGTGTGTGATGACAACACATTAACTCCTGGGCTAGAGATGATGTTTATATGATGAAATGGGAATTTTCAGACTCCTTTTGAGCAGAAGGAGAGCTAGAAATAAAGCTATGTGTGGCAATCGATTTTTTTAGTGAAGGGGGGAGGCAGCCTTTCCATTTAGAATGTTCTTGTTCTTTCATTCTACTGTTTGGGCAAGAAAAACTCTTATTTTTAGTTGTTTGTTATTG
This sequence comes from Phodopus roborovskii, assembly GCF_943737965.1. NCBI lineage: Eukaryota > Metazoa > Chordata > Mammalia > Rodentia > Cricetidae > Phodopus > Phodopus roborovskii. Next base: position 3,230,752 of record NW_026125562.1, read on the forward strand.
TTGTCATTTGTTTTTGGTTTTTGGACAGTCTTACGTAGCCAAGGCTGACCTTGAACTTCTAATCCTCAAACTGAGAGCACTGAGGATGTTGTACAAGCACTCTGAATTACTCGGCCAGCCTTAGCTTGTTCTTTCCCCTGATAGAACGTTATGTATACACAACAGCAAAGAGAATCACATACATACACAAATGTACTTCTAAAGGACTAGCCCACAGCCATATAGGGGCCAAAAATGATCCAAGTTATTGTAATTCTCCTAGGTGCCTTGTAATCTTTGGGTACCATGATGCCTTGCTCCTTGCCTGGGTCCTTAGGCCATTACTATAATAATCGGTGTCAGTAGCCCTCATACTGGGCAGGAAACTCTCGATGTTTAACCACGGATGATGGACCTTCTGACTACCACTGTTTCCCTTGCAGTCAGAGTACCACTATGAGTACACAGCGTGTGACAGCACAGGTTCCAGGTGGAGGGTCGCCGTGCCGCACACCCCGGGCCTATGCACCAGCCTCCCTGATCCTGTCAAGGGCACCGAGTGCTGTAAGCAACCTTCCAGTCCCAGGGTCTCCCAGGGTCTCCCTGACACTTAGGCCTGACCTCTAACTCAAGCCCCTAGCTATCCAAGCCAGGCTCTTCCTAATGGGACAGATGCCAGATCTTTCCCCCAGTTAGTTCCACCTTCTGGAATGTGGTGCTGAAATCTCATTTAGCCAGGTGTGGTAGGTAGCAAAGCCCACACTTAGGAGGTAGAGGCAGGTGGATCTCTGTGAGATAGAGGTCAGCCTGCCTACATACTGAGCTCAAGGACAGCCAGGGCTACACAGACAGAAACCCTGTCTAGAAAAAACAAAAACAAAAACAAAAACAAAAAAAAATCAAAACAAAAACAAAAAAAAATTTTTTTTTAATTACACACACACACCCTTCATTTTTCTTCTCTGCCTGTCTGTGCATTTCTCTCTGATCTGCACCTATGAGCCTCAGCAGCCTTCAGGCAATATTGCAATTTGTTTTTGATTTTGAAAAGGAAGCTGAAGAAAATGAACTTGAGCAAATCCAGGCTGTTTAAATGCACTGGACATCACTTCCGGGAGCAAGAACCTTGCAGTGTGACCCGGCTGTGGCTTGCAGCTCCCATCCCACCTCTATGACTCCTTACAGCTTTCTCTCCCCTGTGCCCTGTTCTTTTAGGGATGCAGAGGGAATAACAATAAATGCCAGGGGCTAGAGACCAGGGCCCATTGAAAGAGTTGCAAAGGAGATTAAGGACATTCAAATTCCAACCTCAGCTTAGCACAGTATCTGTTTTTCTTTTCTTCTCTTTTCGTCCTTTCTTCTCTCCCTTCCTCCCTTTCTCCATCCCTCCCCTCTCTTTCTTTCTTTCTTCCTTTCTTCCTTCCTTCTTTCCTTCCTCTCTCTCTCTCTCTCTCTCTCTCTCTCTCTCTCTCTCTCTCTCTCTATCTCTCTCTCTTTCTCTTTCCACAGGTCTATAAATTATGAGGCTGGCCTTGAACTCCTATCTTTCCTTTACAAGTGGTAGGATTACTGGCTAGTGCCTCCTTGCCTGTCTTTCAAATATTTTTTTTTCTTTGTAAAAAATGTTGGCTTATTGAGACACAACTAGGTTGTTTCATTTTTATTAATTGAGAAAGGATCTCTGTATAGCCTGGGCTGGCCTAGAACTTGCCCTATGGAAAAGGCTGATCTTGAACTTAGAACAATTCTTCTGCCTCCAAAGATACCACTTCTTACAGATCATAAGTCCCATCCCTTATTAGGCAAATTTCAGGGCTGCTCAAATCTTTGCGACACTCTTTTTTTTTTTTTTTTTTTTTAAAGACATGATTTCTTTGGCTATCCTAGAACTCAGAGATCCACCTACCTCTGCCCCACGAGTGCTGGGATTAAAGATGTACACCCCAACCCCTGGTTCCTGGCAACTCTTAACTACTCACATTTTGGGGCATTTAGATTCTGAAAAAAAAGTTCTTAGTGACAGTCTCTCCACAGTCTCCATGGCAACCACAAATCTGCCTTATGTCTCTATGACTTTACTCTTGTGGTCATTCCATGTAAATATCACCATACAAGATGTTCCTTAGCCCTAAGTTATAGTGGTCCAGACCCCTAGATTCTGACCCTGAAGTCCCCAATTTAGTTGCCCCCAGCCCCATCATTCCTCCAGAGACCACGGTGACCTCAGCACCCTTCCCTCGTTCTTGCCTGCTTTCCAGCTTTCTCTTGCAATGCCGGAGAGTTTTTGGATATGAAGGACCAGTCCTGTAAGCCCTGCGCCGAGGGCCGATACTCGCTTGGCACTGGCATCCGGTTTGATGAGTGGGATGAGCTGCCTCATGGCTTTGCCAGCCTCTCAGCCAACTTGGAAGTCGATGACAGCATCTCTGAGTCCACGGAGAACTGCACTTCGTGAGTCTGGGAGCTGGCACACAAGCCACAAGTGATGTGGGTGGGGTAGGGGACTCCTGAAATGTGACTGCTCCCTTGACCCATGTTGTTTTGGGTTTGGAGGGGTCATGAATGAGATCTTTTAACCCCATGTCTTAGTTACTTTTCTATTGGTGTAAAGAGACACGATGGCCAAAGCAACTTATAAGAGCAAGCATTTAATTGGGAGCTTGGTTACAGTTTCAGAGGGAGAGTGTATGCAGCAGGCAAGGCAAGCTTAGCCCTGGAGCTGGAGCTGAGATCTTACATCTAGTCCACTAGCAGGTGACTGGGCCTTGTGTGGGCTTTTGAAACCTCTTCCAACAGGGCCACACCTCCTAGTCGTTCTCAAACAGTTCCACCAAGTAGGGACCAAGGACTCAGTCATATGAGTCTATGAGGGCCAGTCTCATTTGAACTATCACATCCCGGTAACTAAGAATTTCCAGCTCAGAAGAAGACCTTTGCCAGCCATTGAAAAGCTCAGTGTCCCTCCCCACTCAATATTTATTCCAGATGTGCATTTTAGGGACCCGGCCCTGTGCTGGATGTTCTACACAGAAGGCTTTTCTTAAACCCACACAGAAGCCCAGTGAAACTGGCATTGTGATTTCCATTGCAGAGTGGAAAACTGGAGGCCCAGTGAGCATTCCATTTCAGTTTTCTAGCTCAAAACTGGTGAGACTGGTACTCAGACATAGTCCCAAGCTTTCTACTGCTGCCCACTGCCACCTTCAAGTCACATTATTATGTGACTCCAGGGAGGAAAACATCAGGATAAAAAATTCTGAAAAGCAATTCTGACAATAAATTTAAGAGGAAAGCAAATGTTCTTTTACATCAATGCAAGCAAATGGACTAAAAGGACTAAAGAATTGTATTACACTTGGATTTCTCATTTCAAAGTTTGTTTTCATGGTGCTGGGGCTTGAACCTAGGGCCTCACCCATGCTTGCTCACATTCCTATGCTCGAGTCTCTCAGAAGGACCAGTGTTTGAACCACACAGCAGACATTCAATCATCCAATTATAGTTTGTTTGTTTGCTTTTGAGAAAGTGTTTCGCTAAAACCCTGGCTGACTCATTATGTAGACCAGGCTGGTCTGGAAATTTGCAGTGATCCACCTGCCTCTGCCTCCCTCCCAAGTGCTGGGATTAAAGGCGTGTGTCACCATGCCCAGCCAATCATCCAATTTTAATATTACTTTAGAGTGCAGGTTTACATATCATAGTCATTATCACAAAAACTTGGGTCAGGGACAGATATAGAGCTAGATTGGGTCAGGGACAGATATAGAGCTAGAGAAGATGCAAGTGCAACCAAGCTCCCATCCTGTGGGAACCCTAATATCAAATGTCATTTGACCTGGGACAAGATGCAGATCATCAATTTATCCACTCCATCACTTCCCAACCCAGGAAGAGGAAGAGTCCCACCTTTCTCTGGGGACTACAATGAGAGGGTTAGAAATCATTATCTCTCATTGAGAGATATGTGCGTAGATTAATAACAGTTTGTGCTTTCAAGACACAGATCATCATGGAACCTGGATCTTAAGGCACCCAGAAATGTCCCTAGGAGGGAGAGAGGGTTTCTCCTAGGTAGAAGTGGCCACCTGGAGAGGTTTTGAAAGTCAGCAATTGAGCTGATACTGTGAACCCAACTCTTTGGCTTTCCTGTATGTAGTCCCATTACCTCTCCTTTAGCTGGACCAGCATCCCTCTGTCCGATCCACCTTGCAACATCCCAGCTGCTCTTCTGCTTCTCCTCCCTGCCTCCTACAGACCATGCATGTGACTCCATCCAGCAGCTAGAATGATGACACACATCTAAACCAGTAGTTTCCTGCTCAGAACTCTGGGTTGAAGCAACCCACTGCTCTTGGGATAAGATCCAATACCTTCCCACAGCCCAAGGGTCTGCTGTTCTGCTTTGCTTTCTGCAGAGTAGAACATTTTGCCTGTATTTCTCATATTTGTTGGTGCCATGCTGCAGCCACACCAGCTGCCATGATGCTTTCCTCCTGGAACCTTTGAGTAGTTCTTCTGTGGGCCTGTCCCCAGTTGTCTTACTTGGCTCTTATGTCTCACTTCCTCAAAGAAACAATCCCTGAACTGGGAGACTCTGGTGTCACCTTGTCATTCTTGTTATCATGCTTAGCACAGCTAGTCCTATGTTATTAATTGTATTAGTTAAATTTCTGTTCCCTCAAGTAGGAACAAAACACAGTCCCTAAGCAGGAGAAGACAGAGTGTGTCTTGGTCTTTGCTGGGTCTCCAGCATCTAACATATCATTTGCCACAAAACTGACAAAGAACTAATCATGGGGAAGAGGACAGACAAACTGAACAGTCTCCATGTCTGTCAGGATGCCCAAGGTTTTAAGAGAAATAGTCTGTCCTCAGAGACCAAGGTCTTAAGAGGAACCAGAGTTAAGAGAATGTGTTTAATCTAGTTCAGTTTCTGTTTCTGTGATAAAATGTCTGGACAAAAAGAAACCTGTGGGAGGGTGTGGAGATGAGAGAGACACATGTTTGTTTGTACTCACAACTTCAGGTTACTGTCTATCACTGAGAAGCAAGGTGATAGAACTTGAAACATTCACAGTCAAGAGGAGAGAAAAACAAACACATACATGCTTGCTTGTTTATGCTTATGCTTAGCTAGCTTTCTTCACTCCTACACAGTGCAGGGCCCACAGCCTAGGGAACAGTGCTGTTCACAATGATCCGGTCCTTCTCCATCAATAAACAATCATTCCCTATAGACACGCCTGAGGATCAACCTGATCTAGACACACTTCCTCATTAGGACTCACTACCTGGGAGCTGGAGAGATAATCAGTGGTTAAGAGCTCTGGCTGTTCTTTCAGAAGACTGTGTTAAACTCTCAGTGCTCACGTGTGGCTCACAACCATCTGTAATGTTTGTTCTAGGGAATCTAGTGCCCTCCCTGATTTCTGCAGGCACCAGGCATGCATGTGCTACATAGACATACATGCAGGCAAAACACCCATACACATAAAATAAAAATAAATACATCTAAAAGACTTTTAAGAAGAAAACAAAGGCTTAGAATGTGTGGTTTAGTGGTTGTACACACGCCTGCACATTCAAGGCCTTGGATCCAATTCCAGATCCCTAGCACTGATCAAGGGGTCTAGGAGAAGAATCTAGAATGATGTCTCTGGCACTAGAAATCAAACAAACATGTTATTACTGAATATAAAGTGCCTTCACCAGGGACAACACTATCAACAGCGGAACTGTGATGCACTTTGCAAATATAACCCACTTATAGCCTTCTTTTAATTATTCATCAAACTTCAAGAGTTATTTATAGCTGACACCATGGAATACATCAGCATTAACTGTCTCTCTCAACAAGGGAATCGACACTGTTAACTGGGTCATTTTTGAAGAATTTGGTTTCTTTCCATTTTGATAATAATACTGACTGTTGCTGGGTAGTGGTGGTGCACACTTTAATCCCAGCACTCAGGAGGCAGAGGCAGGAGAATTTCTGTGAGTTCAAGGCCAGCCTGGTCTACAGAGTGGGTTCCAGGATAGTTAGGGATACACAGAGAAATCCTGTCTCAAAAAAACAAAACAAAACAAGATGACTGTTGAGCTTGTAAGGCTGTGTGGTTTGGGCAGACATGGGGGGGAGCTGTGTACAACTTAAGATTCTTTCAAAGGCCATTGTTAAGCAGCTGGGAGTCTTGGACTAGTCTCAGGCAAAGCAGAAACAGCAGAATTGTCTCAATTCACCCTTTTCTCACATTGTTTGATCCCCTGTGGTCCCTGAGTGTCAGGCCCAGAGCTGGAGACTGAGGAATGGATTATTATGCAAGACAAGATTGGCCTCTGTCCCTCAGAATCCACAGTGTAGCCAGGAAGACAAATAAATGAAGAATTAAAGTATGGCCAGAAGAAGACACCAGATTGTAAGAAAGCTTCAGAAAACACCAGTAATCAAGGAATTAAGATTTAGAGCCCAACTCGACGCTAAATTTCCCGCTACATCAGATGGCGGCGACACTCCCCACCACCTTGTTCGGCAATACTCTCCCACCACATCATCTGGCAGACATAAAGTCTTCAGTTCCAGATTTGTAGAGGATGTGGAGCAACAGCGACACTTACACCTCCAGCTGGTGTAACTGACACACGTTTTGGGGAACAGGGTGGCAGTAAAGCTGGGAGTTTGCATACCAAATGAACCAGCAACTGCCCCAAGTACCCCATCAGACGTGCCCGAGGACACCGAGACAAGAGTGTTCACAGCAGACTGTGAACACCAGTGAAACCTGGCAGCACTCTAAGTGTCCAGCAGTCTGAATAGATGTGGTAAACCAAGCTATAACCACATAAAGAGTATTAGACAGCAGTAAAGATCAAAGGAAGGGCTGGAGTGTGGCTCAATGAAAGAGCACATACATAGGGTAGATTAGACCCTGGGTTCTATCTCCACTACACACACACACACACACACACACACACACACACACACACACAGAGAGAGAGAGAGAGAGAGAGAGAGAGAGAGAGAGAGAGAGAGAGAGCTATATTTGTGAGTTTGGATGAATCCCACAGCATTATATACAAGCCTCCCTCCCAACTAAGTTTTAGAAAATTAAGTATGATACCATTTTCATGGCATTTAAAAACATGCCAAATGCATGTAGTAGTGTGTTGCCTAGAGATACATACAAAGAACTTGGTGAGGACATTAAGTACCGGTTTCAAGTACACCACCCCTCTTGGTAGTTGGAGAGAGAAATGCTGTAAGAAAGGGGAGGCGCTGGTGAAGGCACATGGTGCTTCTGCGGTGCTTGACTGCTTTGCTTTGCTTTTAATAATCTGTACTTAGTCTTGGACAATTTTATATATATATATAACGTATTTTGAACACATCCATCACCCGTGCCCTCTCCTTAAGCCCTTCCCACTCCCTTTGGAACATCTCTTATTCCCAACATGCTGTGAGATAAATATTTATCTACCTCTATCTCTATAAGACTCAGTTGTTTTTTGTTTGTTTGTTTGTTTGTTTTTGAGACATGGTTTCTCTGTGTTGCTTTGGAGCCTGTTCTGAAACTCACCCTGTAGACCAAGCTGGCTTCGAACTCACAGAGATACGCTGCCTGCCTCTGTCTCCCAACTGCTGGGATTGAAGATGTGTGCCTGACCTCTATGGCTGGTTAATGTGGCTAGCTTTGCACTCTGATCTTCAGGTAAACTTTATTTGTTATATCATAAACAAAATATTACCATAGGAGTATGCCTCTATTACCCAGCTTTTTTTTTTTTTTTTTTTTTTTTTTCCTTTTTTTGGACTTCTTAACATTAAGTAGCATTTATTTAATTATTTAACATGTAAATTTATTTATTTGTTTGTTTTTTTATTATAAGGCTGGAGGAAGAATTAACCAAAAAGGAGCAGGAAAAAAACTTGTTCAAGGAAGAAGGCAAGCCCAGGGGTAGAGAAAGTTTGGCCTGGGAATTGAGAGAAATTCCATAGGTTTGCAATATAAAGCGTGGGCCAGGATTGTGACCCCAATCCCAAGAGCAACAGGGAATCCTCACCGGGTTTGGAGCACTGAAGTGATTTGGTCATGTTTTCCTTCTAGACGTTTCCAACCATGGTGTGGAGAGGGATTAGAGGATGCAGGGCCAGACGTGAAGTAAAGGCTATTCAAGAGATAATGCTGTAGGGAGTGAGGAGGAGCCACTGAACTAGTAGATAGTGGGCTGGAAGAGATGCCACAAGACTGAGCATCTCTGGTTCTCCTGCCATCCCCTTCTGAGAAAAGTAGTATACATGTAGCATTGTAAAGTGGCTGCTTCTGGAAAAACAAGTGGGATTTTGTTTTTCCAGATGGATGTGGATGGACTTCTAGGTTCTCCAGGATATGTTTGTTTATGGATTTTGACAGCTTTGGGATTAAGCAGGTTTCAATTTGACTTGTCACTTGAAGACTTTGTGGTATTGGCCATGGTACTCTCCAAGTCTCAATCTTCTCATCTATTACATGGAAAAAAAATAGTTCTTCCTATTACCGATGAATATAAATTGTGAATATGAAGTATGCAGCTCATAGCTGGTTGATGTAAAGCTTCCCATGCCCAACTATACCTGCCATCCACCTCCAGCCCAGCTTTATGGAGCATGGAGGCACACCCAGCTAGCTTCACTGTCTTCCTCTTGTTGGCTGTGCCTTAGGCACCTTCGTCTACTTAGAGCATCTGTTGTTGCTACTCTTACCTGAGCATGTTCATGTCTTTATTAGTTACTGTTCTATCCTGTGAAGAGACACTATTGATGTTTAATAAGGACCAGGAGAAACAAATAGGCCGAATAGATGTTTATTCAGGGAGAAATAATTTACAACATAGACAGATGAACACCAGCAGGTTCCTGGTCCCAAGGATGCCTCAGGATGTACTCCTGTCCCCATGCTGCACGCAAGAGAGCTCTCCGAGACCCTTCCTCAGACTTAGTTCCCCCAGGTCACATCCAGCCCTGGCTCCACCCTTAATGGGCTTGGTCTATGCTACAGGTGCAGACAAGGTGAATATCTCATTACAATTCCCCTTTTAATCTAAAGAAAAGATTTGGCCTAGAAACAAAAACTATACAAAACAGTGAATAACAAGTGTGCTCTAAGAAAAGGAAAATCGAGAACATACAAACTTAAGACCTAACTATCTAGTCCTAGAGTGAAGTCGAAACGGGGTTTACAATAGAGTTGTCCTAAGCTGGAAAGCTTAAGTCTAGTACCTAATATATATAACTAGGAAGAGAAAATAATAGTTGTGATAATTTAATCTTCAACCTCATCAAACACCTGAAAAGGAAAATAACAATACTAGGGTAGGCAGGAAGTGTGGATGGGCAACTTCCAAAAGGTGCAGCAAGGACAGAAACAGCAGGCTACCTGGACAGTCACCCAAGGTCTCACAGCAACACTGGTACAACCAGTTTTGGCTAAGGCCTAGAGTACCTGACAGACAACAACAAAAGCAGGGAGGTAAAAAGGCTGTCTTACCTTGACTTGGCAGGGTTCAGATGTCTTCTATGTTGGTCTCCTGCAAGCACATAGGACCGCACGTCCAAATCAGTGGTTGAGGTGGGGGCAGTTCTTTGCCCAAGAGGCCGTAGCTGAAGCAAGGATGGACTCCGGAAGGAGCGACAACAGTGTCCAACACTTTTCAGGAAGGTGCATGGTGCTGTCAGGAGCAATAGTGTCTCATGTCAACAGAGTACTAGTATTAAAACATTTAAATGCCATGTTCTGCAGGTCTATGAAGTCTTTGAAGATTAAGTATCTATTTCTGACTAATCTCATAGGTATAGGAAACATGAGTGAAGGTAATCTGTAATACTCAGGAACCTAGCTATAACACTAATTGAAACTTCCCTGAGTAAAGCAGGGATAAATACCTAAGCAATATAACGATGTGCGTATATATACATGTAAATCCCTAAAGCAGAGGTGGAGTAGAAATGTCTACACCAGAGATAGAACTATAAAGTGCAGCATGATAAAAATATCCTAAATTGTATCAATATACAAAATTGTCTTGAACATAAGTAAAAGTATACATACATAGAATATGGTAAGGCTGTTGTGCAAAAACATCATAATTGGAAAGATTTTCACAATATGACAAAATATACAGTTTATATACTTAATTTTACATAGGTTACCACATATAAGAATCTATAACCATGTAAGCTGTATGATACTAATATCTCACTATTACTAAAATAATTCACAAGAAGATAGGCTAATCTACCCATATCCCATCTAAACCATATCTTTCCCAATCATACCCTATCCTTGTCTAAAAGAGATACCCGAGTCTAAGCATCACCTTCCATACCCAACCATAAGAAGATGAATATTATCCCTAAATGCCTAGAGTAGGGAAAGGGGGCATCATTATCTTACGATTACTTCCTGCTGAAATGGGATGATGATTGCTCCATGGGATCTTATAGGAAGAAAATTTTTAGCAACAAAATTTTGACAGGACTGACTGTAACATATGTAGCTAGTCACTGTGTGGCAGGAAATGCTTGACTGGAGTTCTATCTGAAATTCTGGCCAGGGTGTAATAAGTAAGTGCACCATTACAGCTAGCTAGTCAGGAGTTGTCTCAAGCAAAACAGTCTCAAACCAGTTTTAGGGTGATGTTTGTAGTCTAGATGCATCAGGTTGAGTCAAATGGAAACAATGACGTGGGGCCCCATCTTCTTTCCAGAGAGTTCAAAGATTGCGGTTAGGAATTGTTATTATTCCTCATGGAAAACTTAAACATCAATATCAAAGTAAAAATTTCAAGTTTTAAGGTATGCATATAGGTAAAGGCAACAATAGGCATTAAAATGTATCTGAGAAAATTAGGATTTCAGAGAGAAAATTGCATAATCAAATGAGTCCCCAGATTTTGTTTTCTTCTGCCTTACACCAATTGGCTTCTTGATATAAGGCAGAAACTGTGAATTTAATCTTAACAACATGCTTGGATTTAGAGAAGGAAAGCCAAATCCAACTTCAAAGCCAGCATTGGTTTACATGAATTGGGACTAGAAGAATACTAGATAGTAAACTTCTGACACCAAGATAAAAGAGAAAGATTTCTGTATAGAAATAGTTTATTAGAATTAAATATTTTTTTTTTTTTACCATAAATCAGATTCCTCTTCATTAAGTGATTCTTTCTGGAGAGCTATCTTCTGTTCTGTAGGTAGTACATGTTTAGTGTCTCTTGGCTGTTTGAAGATGGGCATTTTCTGTTTTTCTGTAAGGACAAGAAAAGAACACTTCCCATACCTTTGAGAGGTCGCCACACATTTCATGGGACCCAATTTGTTGGATGATTTGTCATTTCTCTTCATTAAGATTTTCCTCTTCTTCAACTCTGATCTTGATCAACTTAGATAATATGCATAGCTTTTCTTCCCCTGTAGATACAAATGCGAAATCCCTACCCCAACGTAACACATATCCTGGTTTCCATTCTGAGGTCAATACATCCTTGAAGTATACCGGCTGATTTAGTTTAGAAGCTTTTTCTATTGTCCAATGTCTTTCTGCAGCTGTTTTTCCTTTCTCATTAGCATTAAGAAAGTTTAATGTTAATAAAGTATTATGTAATCTGTGTTTGGGTGTCTTGGTTTCTCTTGCCTATTTATGGAGCATTTCCTTTAAAGTATGATTGGATCTTTCAACTACTGCTTGTCCTGTAGGATTGTGTGGTATACCAGTTATCTGTTTTATGTTATAATACTTAAAAAACTGTTTCAATTTGCTGAAACATGTGCCGGAGCATTGTCAGTTTTTATTTGTGCATGTATGCCCATAATGACCAATAACTCTAATAGGTGTGTGATTAACAGAATCAGCCTTTTCAGAGATCAGAGCAGTAGCCCATTGAAACCTTGAAAATGCATCTATAGTGTGGTGCACGTATTTTAATTTTCCAAATTTTGCAAATTGAAACACATCCATTTGCCATATTTCATTTCTATTTATACCTTTAGGGTTACTGCCTTTTGGTAAAGGAGTTTGGTTATAGAATGAGCAAGTAGGACATTTCCTTACTATTTCCTTAGCTTGTTGCCAAATGATAGAAAAACCCTTTTGTTTAAACATTTGCTGTTCATGTGGTGTTTCTTATGAAACTCTGAGGCTTCTAGAACACTTCCTATTAATAACCAATCAATTTCATCATTGCCTTGTACTAGGGGACCTGGCAGACCCATATGGGATCTGATGTGTGTTATGTATATAGGATGAGTCCTATTTCTGATAGTATCTTGTAACTGTATAAACAATGAAGTTAATTCTGTATCATTGGGAATAAATTCTGCAGTCTCAATGTGTAAGACTACTCTCTCTGCATATTGAGAGTCAGTAACTATATTGAAGGATTCTGTAAAATCCATACGTATCTTGAGAATGGCATACAATTCTGCCTTTTGTACAGAATTGTAAGGGCTTTGAACTACTTTACTTATTTTTCCTGATTTATATCTTGCCTTACCAGATTTGTTTGCATCAGTGTAGAATGTAGGAACTCCAGAGATAGGTTGGTGTCTTACAATGGTGGGAGGATCCAAATTTGATTCTTTCACTTTTGGGATAATTGTTGCTAATCATTCCCAAAGAATTACGGCATGCTCTCTGCCAATATGCATTTTCTTTCCATAAAGAGGAAATTTTCTCATTAGTTAAAGGTACTATAATTTCTGCTGGGTCCCTTCCTGTCAGTTGATGAAGTCTTAATTTACCTTTTATAATCAAGTCAGAGATCTTTTCTATATATATGTTTTCAGTTTTTTATTCTGTTTATGTGGTAGGAATATCCATTCTAATATGATATCTTCCCTGTACATCAAAATCCTTGAAGGATATTCTCTAGATGGTAATATAACCAGAATAGAGTCTAGTTTTGGATCCACATGGTCCACATGTGCTTCTGCTATCCTCTTCTCTACCCATTCTAATTCCTTTTCAGCTTCAGCTGATAGTATTCATGGACTATTCAAGTCCTTTTCCCCTTTCAGGGTCATTTTCAAGTTTTTCAAATCATGCCCTTCTACTCCAATAATGGTTTGTAGTTGAGAAATCTCTCCTAGTCATTTTTGAAGATCATTAAGAGTCTGGTAGTGATCTTTCCTGATCTGTACTTTTTGTGGTCTAATTTTCTGTAGACCTATTTTATATCCTAAGTAGTTGATAGACTCTCCTTTTTGTATTTTTTTTTTCAGGTGCAATTTGTAATCCCCAACGAGGTAAAACTTCCTTTATTTTCTCAAACATGTTTTCTAATATTTCTACTTTAGAACCAGCTAACACTCTATCACCCATGTAATGGTAGATTATGAATTGTGGAAACTGTTTATGAATTATTTCCAATGGTTTTTGTACAAAATATTGGCACAGGGTGGGGCTATTTAGCATTCCCTGTGGCAAAACCTTCCATTGATATCTCTTCACCGGTTGAGAATTATTGTAATTAGGTACCGTGAAGGTAATTTTCTCTTTATCTTGTTCTTATAAAGGTATAGTGAAGAAGCAGTCCTTTAAATCAATAACTATAATAGGCCATTCTTTAGGTATCAAAGAAAGTAAGGACATTCCAGGCTGTATAGAACCCATTGGCTGAATAACTTTATTGATGGCTCTCAGGTCTGTAAGCATTCTCCATTTACCAGATTTCTTTTTGATAACAAATACAGGAGAGTTCCAAGGGCTGGTAGATTCCTCGATATGTCCAGCATTTAGCTGTTCCTGAACCAGGTTTTCTAAAGCCTCTAACTTCTCAGAGGTCATTGGCCATTGTCCTACCCAGACAGGTTCATCTGTTAGCCATTTTAAGAGTAGGGCTTTTGGTTCCTCTGTTGGTTGGGCACTTGTATTATGTTTTTGTACAGCCTGGACATTTAGTGTCTATCTTGTATAGTATTTTATAATACTTTTTCCACAATCATAAGGTCATTTATGGTTCATATCTACTACTGGAGGAATGTTAATCTGTGCCTTCCATTGCTGTAATAGATCATGACCCCATATTGCTATATCAGCCACATATGGGCTCAACCTTCCTCTCTGTCCTTCTGGTCCTATACATTCAATCCATCTCATGCTCTGTTTTACCTGAGACAGGGTTCCAATCCCTAAGAATTGAACATTTACCTCTTACAGGGGCCATCTTGGAGGCCAAGATTTATGATGGTTACGTCAGCCCCTGTGTCAAGTATCCCCCCAAACAGTCTGTTATTCATCTTAACTATCAATCTAGGCCTATGACTGTTTATAGAGGTTTGCCAAAATATACTTTTTTTTTTGTTTCCTTCTTTCACATTTGATTCAACTTCCATCACTAGTGTGTCATCCAGAGCAGTATGAGTTTTTACAATAGACACTGGATTTTCTAATCGTCCTGTGGGAAATTGTCCTCCACTGTGACTGGGAATGTCCGGACCACCTTTGACATGGGAGCCTTTAAGAGGCCCCCCAAGGGGTTTCCCAATTGTAAAGGGTTTCCTTACTGGTCTCTGGTTGATCTACATTCATTGGTCCAGTGTCAGCCTACATAACCCAGAAGGCTGAGGGTTTCTGTTCGATTCATTCCTGGGAGTGTTATTTCTAGAAATGATTTGCCTACAGTTTCTTTTTAGATGATCTATCCTACCATAGTTAAAACATCTGACATTTTGATATCTTTTCAAACCTTCTGACACCAGATATTGATGTTTAATAAGGATCAGGAGAAACAAATAGGCCGAATAGATGTTTATTCAGGGAGAAATAACTTACAACATAGACAGATGAACATCAGCAGGTTCCTGGTCCCAAGGATGCCTCAGGATGTACTCCTGTCCCCGTGCTGCACGCAAAAGAGCTCTCTGAGCCCCCTCCTCAGACTTAGTTCCCCCCTGGTCACGTCCAGCCCTGTCTCCACCCCCCAATGGGTGTGGTCTATGCTATAGGTGTGGACAAGGTGAATATCTCACTACAAGACACCACGACCAAGGCAAATCTTAAAAGAAGACATTTAACTGGGGGCTTGTTTAGTCCATGGCCATCATAGTGGGAAGCAGACATGGCCTGGAGCTATTGCTGAGAGCTTTACATCCTGATCCATAGGCAGAGAGAGGGAGAGGGAGGGGGAAGAGGAGAGGGAGAAGAAGAGGAAAGGGAGAGGGAGAGGGGGAGAGGGGAAAAGAGAGAGGAGAAGAGAGACTGGCTTAGCATAGGAACCCACCCCATGACATACCTCCTCCAACAAAGCCACACCTCCTAATCCTTCCCAAACAGTTCCACTGAGGGCCACGCATTCAAACATATGAGCCTCTGGGGACCATGCTCATTCAAACCACTATAAGACACAAGTTTCCTAAGTCTGGAATTCCTCTGAACTCCTAACAGGAGAACACGGAACCTAACACATGGCACATAGCATGTGGGCTGTGCTGCTGCCATAACTCTTGGTCCCTGTTCTTTCACAGGTCCACGTGGGTTCCTCGGGGAGACTACATCGCTTCCAACACGGATGAATGCACAGCCACTCTGATGTACGCCGTCAACCTAAAGCAGTCTGGCACAGTTAACTTTGAGTACTACTACCCAGACTCCAGCATCATCTTTGAGTTTTTTGTAAGCTCCTAGCTGGGGGCATAGGGAGGAGAGGGTTTAGAAAGAGGTCAGGACTCCCTTGAGGCTCAGATTCATTTATAGGACTGAATCACAAGTGTGGCCGTGTTTGCTGTGAGCAAAATGAGCTGAGGCCTGGGGAGCTGAGGAGAAAAGGCACAAGGCAGAGGACACTGGAGGCCAGGACAGAGCCCGTGAATTTCCTAGGTGTTGCATCCTGATGAGATGTGTTATGACATGCAAGTCAAACTGCAAATTCTTTCTCTGGGGTCCATGTTCAGACATTGTTGAGTATAGCTTATGTGTTCTCAGTGTGGTCCTGGAGGGAACTGGCAGCTCCTATTGCATGAGGACAGTGTTGTAGAACATCATGAAGCATAGAGTGAGGTCCTCCTCTCCCCAGGAAGCTGAGCCTCTCATTCCAAACTCCTTCCACCTCAGGTCCAGAACGACCAGTGCCAGCCCAATGCCGATGACTCCAGGTGGATGAAAACTACGGAGAAAGGATGGGAATTCCACAGTGTGAGTATCACGCCAGTCATCCCCAAGATCCCATGGAGGGAGGAATCTAAGATGTGGAGGATTCAGGGATTCCTCTCCTCCTGGTTGATGGATTAGGCTGTGTGGTGACAAGTTTGCTCCTATGACTTCATCCCAGGAGCCAGAGCTTTCCAGCTTTGGGGGTGGGCTTTCTGTAAAACCAGAGAATGCTGGAATGCCAGTCTCCCTTACTGCCAGTCCCTCTGGTCCTGTTATGATTGCTATAAGAGATGCTTGTAGGTTATATGATGCAAGGATGATGTGTGGAGGACCAGAGAAGCGTGGGAGAGAGTGAGAAAGACAAAGCTTCAAGAGGCCAAGCTGAGGGAGAGGAAGGAAAGGCTCAGAACAAACTCTGCTTATTTGGCAAGGGACCCACGAGGCAAATCAGCAACGCCCATTTTGTGATGAATTAACACCCACCTTGTGTCTTTTTTAAGGTTGAGCTAAATAGAGGCAATAATGTCCTCTATTGGAGAACCACAGCTTTCTCAGTGTGGTCCAAAGTGTCCAAACCTGTGCTTGTGAGAAACATTGCCATAACAGGTACAGAGATCAGGCGTGGCTCTGGGGTCTGCTGCTGGCTTCCTGGACTCTTGGCTTCTAGGGGAGGGGGGAATTGGCCCCCAGGGCTTTGGTGTCTCGGCTCAATCTTTATTTTCTATGCCACTTTTTCTCCACAGGGGTGGCTTACACTTCAGAATGTTTCCCCTGCAAGCCTGGCACATACGCCGCCAAGCAGGGCTCTTCTTTCTGCAAGCTTTGTCCCGTCAACTCTTACTCAAATAAAGGAGAAACTTTTTGCCATCCATGTGATTCTGACAAATACTCAGGTGATGTCTGGGGGAGCAGAATGTGCAGGAGGAGTGGGGTACCCGTAAACACACAAAAGAAAGCAGGAGGCCCATCCTGTTGGCCTATTACTGGAGACTTGGGTTTTTATTGTTGTTTGCTTGCTTGCTTGCTTACTTTGGTAGAGGAAGGGATATTAAGATAGGACATCGGAGGCTGGCTTTGAATTCCCTCCTTTCTTTTTTATTTTATTTATTTATTTGCTTATTTATTTATTTATTGAGACAAGGTCATACTGTGTAGACCAGGCTGGCCTCAAACACACAGAGATCCACTTGCATCTGCTTCCTGAGTGAAGGGATTAAAGGTGTGTCTCCAGGCCCAGATTGGTATTGAATTTCTGCTCCCTCTGTTTTTAACTCTCAAGTACTAAGATTATAGGCAAATGTCACCATGCCTAATAGTTTAAAAAAGAAAAAAAGAGTCAACCTTTATTTTTGATGACAAGTAGCAATTATATATGTATTGATGAACCAGCCTGTCTCCATCTTGGGCTTGAAAGCCATGTTATAATAATGAACTAGGTTCATTCCTATTTGTGATTAAAGCTCTGTTTTTCAAAGATTGGGCTATGCCCCACCTGTAACCTTAACTACAAATGGTTCTGTACTACCCATTCCAGGAAATGGCAACCATGTCTTTATTTCAAAATGTTGTTAGGGCCACCTTGCAAGCCTGCCTTTGATTCAAAGGGCTGTTACGACCATCTTGCTATGTTCTGCCTCTGTAACCTTGCCTATTAGCCTGCCAAATCCCCCATCTGAAAACCCAACCCCTGAAAATGATTATCTTATCCATGTTCAATGCTGACTTCTTGAATCCCACCTTAGGGAGAGATAGACCATGTACACCTAAATTTTAATTAATTTGGTTATGACGGTTGAATCTTTGGGATTGATACTATGTGTAATGTGAGGTACAGTGTGCTACTTCAATACATAACTACCTTGTAGGGTGATCAAATCAGGCTTCCATCATAGCCATTTTGACAAGGAAGGCTGAAGAAGGAAGTTAGGATCTTTGACAAGTCTAAGCGGTATTCACTGGACTAAGGCAGGCTTTTTCACCTGATCCTTTTGTTTCATTGAGACAAGTCTCAGTGCTCTGCAGCACAGTGGGGAGACGCCTTGAAAAACATCCTGGTTTGAAAAACAGGACCTGGGGCCGGAGAGACAGCTCAGGGGTTCAAAGTGTGTCCTGCTCTTGCATATGACCTGAGTTAGGTTTCCCAGAGCCCATGGCACCTGTGTGGGACAGCTCATAAGTGCCTGTAATTCCAGCTCCAGGGAATCTGATACACTACTCTACTGGCTTTCCTGGGCAATGCAATCACATGCAGAATCCCAACCCATAAACACACACATAAAAAAAAAAAAAGTAATCTTATTTTTTAAGAGAAGAAAAAAAAAAAAAAAAAAAAAAACAAGACCTGGTCATTTAAGGATAGGTCAGAACACGGATAGGTCAGAACACGGGTGTAAGATAGGTAATGTCAACAAAGAGCACTCTGTTCACACACCCAATGATGGCTACCAGGAAGAGGGAGGGATCTGGTCTGTTCTTTCCCCTAGGAACCCTTATCACAACTCTTTCTTCCCCTTCACACACAGAAACACATACAAACCCAGAACAAGGCCCATTGGTGTAGACCCACACCCCTCCATAGACATTCCCATGTGTCACACAGGTGTTAAGATGTGTGGTTGTTAACCCAGGACCAGCCGTTGACCTGTGACTTGCTTGCAAATACATTCCTGATACAAAAGCCTGATTTTTCTGCACAGATCATGCCAAATGTGTGTAGTTTTCCAGCCAGACAAGAAAGTTTAGATCTGGGAGGACGTTTCCTGCCAAACGTCTAAATTCCTGTTTTTCCACTCTGATTCTTACTCCTCTTCCCTGCTTCACCTCTATCAATGGTGGCCTTTGTTGGTCTATCTTTGGCTCAGTTTCTAACTTAGCAAGTGTGCAACGGTTTGAATGACAAGGTAGTCTTAATAAAACTAAGTCAATGCTGTATAAACTGATTTCTATCCAAGAGCTGTCATAAAATTGCTAATCAAGGAGCTGAATTCTTAAAGCTAGTCTTCTATCACCACTTTCTCAATCTGCCCCTTTGTCTGCCTCACCAGCTTGAAGTACAAAGAAAGTCATGTTTATTGGGAAAGATGCAGAGAGAGTCTAATAAGAGCCCAGCAAGGAATGTGCATGAGGTTGTGAGAAATGTGAATGGTTGAAGACCAGGTCACACACATATTCCTTGAGTGCCCACAAGGACTGGCCTTGGTGTTGCAGCCAGAGCCGGTGCCTGTCCTCCAAGTTGAATCAAAAAACAAAAATCTGTCAATATGGACTCCCACATGTGGGCCCTCTCCATGGTGTAAAAGAGACCAATGAAGCATGCCATGGAGGCAGAAAGGAGAAGTGGTGGGAGGAGAGTCTCCGCTAGCTGACATCTTGCAAGATGAATCTGCAATTTCATGGGGACAAGATATTTGAAATGGAAACAGTATAAGCCGAACTAGAAGGTTCCTGGAGCAATTTAGCATGATAGCTTAGGTCACCTCCTTTGTGCCATGTTAAATACTAGCAGTCCATTTCCTAAAAGAAGTACATGAGGTTTAAGATCAGGGACTCCAGAACACACTCAGCAGGTTCAAATCTGAGCTTACCCACTTACTAGTTGTGACACCTAAGTGTAGTAGTACTTTCTGGTTAGGACTGCCAGCCCACAAATAAGGACCCAGAGACTTATTATTAATTATGGAAGTTTGGCCTTAGCTTAGGTTTGTTCCTAACTAGTTCTTATAACTTAAATTAACAGGTATTTTTTAGTCTACATTCTGCCACGTGCCTGTTACCTCATCTCCATACTGCACATCCTGCTCTCCCTGGGCCTTGCTGGCGAGTTCTGTGCATCCAGATTCCTCCTCCTCTTTCCCTCTCTCTCCAGAAATCCTGCTTATACTCTCCTGCCTAGCTCTTGGCCATTCATCTCTTTATTAAACCAATTAGAGCAATACATCTTCGTACAGTGCACAAGCACCCCACAGTGTACAAGCACCTCACAACACCTAGACACGACACTTGTGCATGCTGCAATTCCTACCCAGGACCTTAGTGGAAGAACGAGGAGCAAGTGTGCCTCCATTCCTTTATCTCAAACAGAAGTGACAATGATCCTGTCTCCTTCACAGTGTTAGTGTGGGGACTGGCTCATACAAGAATGGATCTAGAAATGGGCCCAGTATTTTGTAATTGCTATTTTCTTTTTGGCTTTTTGAGAAAGGGTCTCCCTGTATAGCCTTAGTTGTTATGGAATTCATTCTGCAGACCAGGCTGGCCTCAAACTCACAATGATCCACCGGCCCCTGCCTCCTGCCTGCTGTGTAATAGTTATTTTCAAACTTTTTTCTTATGATGTTGGGGATAAATCCCAGAACCTTGTACATGCTAGGCAAGCCTTCCTCTACAGGGCCCTAACCCTAAGCACTAATTTTTATTACATTTACTTATCTTGGGGGTGGTCATGTGCATGCCACTCACACATGTGAGGGTCAGAGAACAACTCTCAGGAAGGAGTCAGCCCTCTCCTACTACATGGATCCCATGGATCAGACTCAGGTTGTCAGTCTTGGTGGCAAGGACCTTCACCCACTGTGGTCTTCCGCTTGCCTTGGCCCCTGAGCATTAATGTTATTCATGAGGCTTTTTCCACGAAGGCCTGTCCAGATATCCCTCGTATAATATGAAAATGTTCTCAGTGTAGTTTACAATAATAGTTCACTTGTGAAGAAGTTTACACTCAATACAACAGTATGTCATTCATTGCCCAGAGCATGATGTGGGAGTGAGCTCCCCATTACAAATGAAAGGTGAGTTCAGAGAGGTTGAAGGGCTTGCCAAGAGTCTAAGCTGGCACAAGCTGTGCCTTTATGTACATCAGGTCCTATGTATGCTGAAGAAATGTGTTCCTTTGATAAAATGGATTCCAGAGAGAACACTGCTAGAAGTGGAGAGAAAGTATTGGCAGGAGAAGGGAGGTATAGAAAGAGGGTGAGACCCTGAGATAAATGGCTTCTTGCATTTTCCCCAGGAACAATTCCCCTCAAGCCTTGCTCACTCCCTCACCCTACCAAATGCCTAGGTGACTTTTTCACAGTGTAAAGCCCTTGTTTTAAACCTAAGCTAGGAAAGTGAGGTCTGTCTCAACATTCGGGTTAAACATTTATTAATTAACCATTTTCTCAGTGGTCTGTGTGTAAACACCTGGACCATTTCTGCTAAAACTTAGATCTGGGGTGTCAGGTTAAGCAAATGTTTAACCAGCAGAACAAAGGTCTTTGTGCCAAATACATTTTCTAAGTTGTGCTCTGCCAGGCCTGATACACAGGGCCCTGGGAACTGGCGTGTGTTCAGCACCTCCCCCCCAAATCTCTCCTGGCCAAGACAGTCAAAAGCAGGGGTGCCTGGATCCCTCTCTGTTTAACTGGGCCTCCTGCCTGTTTACCAAATAAATGAGCTGAGAGGATTCCAGCTGTTTCCCAGCCATTCCTTCCTTCTCACTCAGCCTAATAAGACAGGGACAGAAGAGATGGAGAGATTTTTCAGTCTTGGAAACTCCCAATGCAGACCAACAAGGCACCCTTAGCAGAGTCTCTGATGCAGGAAGTCATCTGGGAGAAGGAAGGGACCAGCTGAGAAGTAAGGGCTTCACTAGAAGGTGGGAAAGAGGCTCCTGATCTTTATTAAATCTGCTGGTGTAGTTGGAATTTTCTTTGGGCCGCCAAACAGCTCCCAAATAAAGACACAGAGACTTATTATTAATTATAAATGTTCCGCCTTGATTTAGGCTTGTCCCACTAGCTCTTTTAACTTAATTTAACCTGTTTCTGTTTATCTTCATTTTGCCTTGGGGCTTTTTAACCTTTCATTCTGTATGTCCGACTTTCCCACTTCCTCCATGTCTGTCTGGCTGGCCCCTGGCTTCTCTCTGCTATCTCTTTTTCTTTCTTCCCCCTTTTGAGCCTAAATCCCTCCTCTTACTTATTCCCCTTTCCTGGAAGTACTGCCTTTACCTTCTCCCTTGCTATTGGCTGTTCAGGCTTTTATTGGACCAACCAGGTGCCTTAGGCAGGCAAGGTAAAACAACAACACATCTTTATATAATTAAACAAAAGCAACACATCTTTACATAGTTAAACAAATGCAATACATCCTTGCATAGTTGAGCAAATATTCCGCAACACTTCTCCCTTTTTGTCTAAATAAAAACAAAGGCTTTAGCTTTAATATAGTAAGACTATACTGAATAAGAATACTTGCTGTGGTGTTGCACACCTTTAATCCAAGCACTCAGGAGGCAGAGATAAGCAGATCTCTGAGTTCGAGGCCAGCCTGGTCTACAAAGCAAGTTCCAGGACAGGCTCCAAAGCTACACAGAGAAACTGTCTCAGGAAAAAAAAAAAAAAGAATAATAATCAAGTAAAAATTACATTTACAATGTCCAGTTCATTTGCATTTGGCAAATTCAGAGAAAGTACTCCATTATCTATCCTATGGAGTCCAAAGTTGTATACCTAATTTACTTCCCATCCTAACTTGTATTACCAACCCCAAATTATCTTTTCAGACCTCAGAACATTTTCTTAAATAATTTAAGCCTTTGTGATTCTCAACCTTAGAAGCTTTATAACTCTTATTTTTTTTCTGAATTTGATAACAAGGAAAACTATAACTTAAACATCTCATATTCAACTCCATCTTAGAAGGATGCATTACCTGAGTAAACAGGAAGTGCAGAACAAGCAACTTCAAAAACTATAGAAATGACAGAGACATCTGATTGCCTGGACAGTCACCCAAGATTCCTCTGCAACATTGG
This sequence comes from Phodopus roborovskii, assembly GCF_943737965.1. Lineage (NCBI taxonomy): Eukaryota > Metazoa > Chordata > Mammalia > Rodentia > Cricetidae > Phodopus > Phodopus roborovskii. The sequence goes on from NW_026125562.1 coordinate 3,253,648, forward strand.
AGTATCCATTTTCAGCCTATAGGCTTGGAATATCAGACATATTTTTCTGTGAAGCAGGAATTTTGAAGGACTGTCCCACCTTGTCTTTGCAAAGTGAGTCTTCAGCAGTCTTTTTCCTTTGTGTTCTGCTTGTCCAGTTTGGACAGGACTGTCAGTAGTCAAAGCAAGGGCAGTTTCTTGCCCAAATGGCTAGCTTTGCCGCAATGAAAGCAAACTCCATATGGAGGTTCTTTGATGCCTACCATTCTTTTATGAAGTGATTTGGTGCTACCAGGAGCAGAAGTGTCTCACTGTCATGAAAAAGCCTTAAGTTATTAGACATTTTAAGTGCAATATTCTGTAGGTCTCTGAAGCATTTGAAGATTACCTATCTATCTAAATTATATCTGTTTAACCTTGAAAACATACCTAACATGACTACAAGTTGGATTGTTATAGATGATTAACTATTAACCTGCATTTCCTAATTATCAGTTTATAATAATAGCTTTCAAGGACTAGAGCTTTATATTTTTAAATGAGCTACATAGGTACAATACCTTAAACAAGAGTAGAAACATATATATGGTGTAACAAAAATAGCCTTAAACTTGTATCAATTTACAAAATACCATACCAGTATAAAATATTTGAGATAAAGTGTTGCCTTTTTAATCCTATATTCTGATATCCCCACTAAAAGATGACAAATATCAATAACTCATTGAATGACAAAAAACCTCCCATCCCACCTCTTGAGAATGTGGGCATAGTGTTCTCTAGGCTGCTTCCTGTTTTCTGGGGGGCAATAGCATCCCTAGGGTGCCCTGATAAAATGGAGATAATGGTCAAGTCCTAAGAAAACTAGCTGTAATCTTTGTTGTCTAGTCTCTGTGTCATGGGAAAGTGCAATGCTTTCTGAAGTCCTGGGTAGAATAGTCTCAGCTAGCAGTCTTGAAGATGTTCTGAACTCAGACTTGGAGGAAACTGCAGCAGAGGCACTCTGAGAGGCCTGATCACCTGGGCCACCCATTTTCATTGGTGTCTGATTCTCTTGCTCTGAAAACACACACATTTTCAAAGGTAACACACATATCCACATTAGCTCAAGTATGGACTGTGTTGTCCTGAAGCCAGCCAAAGACGAATTTTTGTTTTTGTGTTTGAGCAGGTAAATTTCTATCAAAGTTATAAATTTGTTTGGACTGTATAACCAACCTCATTCCTATATCAAAGGATGGCATGTAATAATAGGTCATGAGAAGTCTGTAACCAATAAGATTTATCATTTCTCATCCAGTCTCAGAGCTGTTCTCATGTCAAGATCAGCATATACATCACTATCTTATAGTTTTCCTATGTTCATTTATGTCTGTAGCCAAGATTTTTCAGGAGGTCTTTCCCAAACAAATCTGCTCTGTATTAATTTTGAAGGAAACCACAGCCTTTCATTTCCTGTGGAAACAAAAGCATAACCTCTTCCCCAGTGCAATACATTTTCTGAGTGCCATTTTAAAGTTAAGACACCCCTAAAGTATCTAGGCTGGTTTAATTCAGCAATTCCTTTTACAATTTCATGTCTCTCAGTAGCTTCCATTCCCTCATCAGCATTCAAAAAATTGCAACTCAACCAAGCACCATGCAGGATCCAGATTCCCTGTGTTTTCCCCATCTTTACATGGCTTATTCTTTTTATATTTCTTTAGTCATTTTAAAAACCCTTTGCTTAATTATTTTAAAACTATTTATTTTTCCCTATGACTGTCTATACCTATTTTCCTTTCTTTCTCAAGCACCTATGCACACTGTAACCTGTTGAAAGATTTTTAAGCCTAGACTTGTTTTACTGTGCACCTGCAGTAGTCTCTGATGGTGTGAGCCAAACCTTAAACTGCTAAGAGGCAGTTAGGCTCTGTCACATGGCTCTGGCGATTGGCTCCGCCCCCTCCTCAGGTCCATTAGAGACAAGCCTTAAACCCTTGGACCTGTCCAAGAGTTGCATTTAACTGGGAGCTGCATTTAACCCAGCTCTAGGAAGTTGGCGTCCACACTGTGGCAGACATTTTTTTTTTTTTTTTACTTAGCTTGCTGTTTCTACTTAGTGTGTCAGCTGCCCAAGTGCTCTGCTGCACAGAGCCTCTTAAAGGGCCTGTATCTGCTTCCGTTTTCTCTCCTTCTCTCTGTTTTCTTTTTTTTTAGCTTTCTCAGGTCCTATGTGGCAATTAGAGCCCCATGCAGGGCACCATTCTGAGACAGTCCTTAAATAAAAATGTGCACGCTTGCAGGCCATAATAGTGACTGCCATTTCTTTTCTCTTTCATAAAAATACTTTTTTTATATGCAAGTATGTGTATCTTTGTGGATGTATGGACACCTACATGTAGGTTCCCAGGGGAAAAAGCAGCAGATCCCCTGTGGCTGGAGTTGAGGGCAGTCACACACTGCCTAAAGTGGGTAGAACTGAACTCTAGTCTCTGAAAGAATATCAGGCGCTCTAACTGCTGAGCCCTCTCTTCAGCCCCCCATAACCGCCATCCTGAGAGTAGCTGCACACGGATGGCCAGGCATGCGCTGGCTCTAGCAATGTAAACACTATTACTCCTGCTGCTCTTCCAGAGGAGCCAGGTTTGATTCCCAGTACCCACAAGGTGGCTCACTACCATCTGCAGCTCCAGTTCTAGGGGATCCATACAGACATACATGCATGCAGGCCAAACACCCTTACACAGATACATGAAAACAATTTTAAGGAAAAACTCTTGAGATGAAAGTATAAAAGGCCTAGCTGGACATGATGGCTCACACCTGTAATCCTAACCCTCCAAGATGCTGAAACAGTACTGCTTCAAGTCTGAGGCCAGCCTAGATTTCATGGTGAGTTTCAGGTCAGCCTGTCCAAAACAAACAAACAAACAAACAAACAAACCAAAAAACAACCAACCCAAACAAAAACAAAACAAACAAACAAACAAAAAACCAAAAAGGCAAACAAAAACAGAAAGCAAATACTTTCTGGAAGTTTGTGTGGTGGCACACCCATGGTTACTAGTCACTAACCAGTGGCTATGTGCCCTGCTCTCTTATATGACTAGAGACTTTTTTTTTTTTTTTTGAGACAGACTTTCACTGTGTATCTCTGGCTGTCCTGGAACTCACTCTGTAGACCAGGCTGGGCTCGAACTCGAAGAGGTCCACCTCCATCTGCCTCCCCAGTGCTGGGATTAAAGGTGTGTGCCACCACCGCCCAGTTACTTGGAACGTTTCTTTAACTTGACATACTTTTTCCTCTCTTTGGTCATTTAGAAAAAGGATCTTCCACCTGCAAAGTGCGCCCGGCCTGCACAGACAAGGATTATTTCTATACCCACACAGCCTGCGATGCCAATGGAGAGGTGGGTCGTACACTTGGAGCTCCTGTTCCCTGTTCCTTAGCCGTGACCACTGCCCAAGCTCCAGTGGCCAGTGAAACTGACACCGGAGAACCCCCCACAAACCTGCATGGTGAACCCAAGCTAGTGAGGGAACAAAGGACATGGCTTCGTTCACGGTCAGGCCAGCCACTCTTTTTGCCTGTGTGTGTCGCTCAGAATTGACGCATGCTCTTTTCCAAACGCACTCCATTTTCTTTTGCTTGGTCTCTACCATTTGCTCACACCTGGGCCCCGCCTGCCCATCCACAGAGACACTCAGTCTCGAGGGTCAGCTGCTTCAGGTGAGGGCAGAGGCCATCTCTTCCCACTTGCAGCCCCCTTGAGAATGGCCTAACTGGTTTAGTGCCCACTGTTCCTCCCCAGCCTCCACCCGCCCTAGACCTCCCGCCTCAGGAAAAGCCTTTCCCTTGTCGTCTGGGATGACAAGCAATGCTTGTGTGAACTGATGTGTCAAGCTGGGGATCAAGATGACTGAGAGGCAAACCCACTCTGACTGAGCTCACAAAGGCAGCCGGGAGGCAGCTGGTGACACACACCTTTAATCCCAGCACCAGGCAGAGGCCTGGTCTCCAGAGTGAGTTCCAGGGTAGCCTGGGCTACACAGAGAAACCCTGTCTTGGGAAACAAAACAAAAAGCAAACAAAAGGAGGAGAAAGTGTGACCCACCATCAGACAATGGAGGTGATGTGTAGGGCCTGGGAGAACTCTAAAGAATAGAACAGGCCCGAGGAGCCAGAGAAAGCCTTTCTGAAAATGCTATTCAATGGTCAACAAATATTCAGAGGGGTGAGTGGAAGTTTTTGCTTTGATTTTTTTTTTTTTTTTTTTTTTTTTTTTTTGAAGCATAGTCTCATTATGTAGACAATCCGCCTGCCTCTGCCTCCTGAGCACTGGGATTAAAGGGGTACATGACCATGCTCCACTACAGTTCTTTTTCTGAAGACTACTAGTCACCATCTCTATCACAAAACCCTCATTGGACACACCCTTCCCCCTGTGGCCAACATTATTTGGCAGTCACTGTGTACAGACGTGTGACCAGAACAGAATTCTTCCATTTCTGGAGTTCCGGAGTTCATCCCTGGCCCAAATCTCTGGTATCCTCCAATGCTCTTTTTTATGGTCTAAAAAGCAGGTTAAATCCCAGACATGCTGAATCTTGCTTAATCTATTTTTGCAGACGCAGCTCATGTACAAATGGGCCATGCCAAAAATCTGTGGTGAGGACCTCGAGGGGGCAGTGAAGCTGCCCGCCTCGGGCGTGAAGACCCGGTGCCCACCCTGCAACCCAGGCTTCTTCAAAACCAGCAACAGCACCTGCGAGCCCTGCCCCTATGGCTCATACTCCAATGGCTCCGGTAACAGCCGTAACAGCCCCGGTTCTCCGTTTCCCACATCCTCCCCACCCTACTACTGGCTGTTTGGCGGGCAGCCTGAATGCCCAGGGGAGCTAGTGAATAGGCTCTGCCCATCCTCTGAAGGCGGTGAGGGGTAGGCCAGTTCTGAGGACCAGGCTCAGGCGTCTGTAGGTCAGGGTCAGATTTAACAAATGCCCTGCCTTCTGCCTCACTGCATCTGCAAACGAGATGACCAGTGTGTGGCAAAGATTCTTACTGGAAAGTCCATGGAGCTAGAAGAACCAGCAGGACAGAATGGCAACCTATAAGCTGTGTGGTGCAAAGGAGTTTGGGGCGGGGTGTTATGTGCCTGCTGGGACAAATACACATGAGTAAGATTAAAAGGTGCATCCGAATGAATGTTTGATAAATAAGGGCAGGTGGAGTACTGGTCGGTGTGTCGGATTTGCACGTGTGGTTTTGAGTCCCTGTGACCTATCTCTGTGACATCCACTGTTTGGCTGCCACTTGAGTTTCAGGCACTGGGTGATGTATCTCGTGCTTCTCCTAGATTGCACCCACTGCCCAGCAGGGACTGAGCCTGCAGTGGGATTTGAATACAAATGGTGGAACACACTGCCTTCCAACATGGAGACTACAGTTCTCAGCGGGATCAACTTCGAGTACAAAGGCCTGACAGGTGACTGCCTGTCCCCACTTACCCGGTGCTGTCACTCTTTGCACTCCCCACGGGGAGTCATCCGTTCCCTGAACGTTCCAGTCCCTTCCAGCTGATACGCTACCATTGCTTAGCTGCAGAGACAGAACGGAGCTAGGGAAAGCGTGGGCAAGCCAGTCTTGGTGGTTCACGCCTGTAATCTCAGCACGTAGGAACAGTACTGCAAATATGAGGCAACAGCGAGTTCCAGGCTGGTCTCAATGTGAAATCCTTCTCGAAACAACAAAAATACTAAAAATAAAACAAAAGATGTTGAGGCAGAAATGTTGCCACACGTCCTCGACAGCCTGGGCTACAGAGTGAGCTCTTGTCTAAAGAGAAGAAAGAGGGGGTGGGAGAGAAAGAGGGAGGGAGGAAGGAGATGAGAAAGGAAGACAGTTAGTTGCTGGATAAGCACCAGGTCTGGGTACACTTATCTCTGGAGTGTCAGCCAGTCCACATTTGCCCCCTACCTGAGGGCATTGACCCTTCCCTCTCCTTTTCCAGGCTGGGAGGTGGCTGGTGACCACATTTATACAGCTGTTGGAGCCTCAGACAACGACTTCATGATTCTCACTCTAGTTGTGCCAGGATTTAGGTGAGGAGGAATACTAAGCCAGCGGAAGACCAAGCCCATATGGTCTCATCTACACCCCACGTCCTTGAGGGGGTTCCAGACTGAGTTTTGTTTCACTTAGGTATCAGCCCAGAGCAGAGGAGAACACACCATGGCCCTGTTAACTGCACACTAGCGCATGTTCTTAGTTCATTTTTTATTTTGTTTGTTTATGAGTGTTTGCCTACAAGTACACACACACACACACACACACACACACACACACACACACACACTTGCCCATGAGAGGCCAGAAGAGGACACTAGCTTCTCTAGAGCTAAAGTTACAGGCAAATGCAAGCCACCATGTAGGTACTCAGAATCAAACCCCAGTCCTCTGCAAGAGCATCCAGGGCCCCAAATCACTCAACAGTCTCTGCAGAGGCTCCCCCCTCCCCATACCCCATGCCCTTGATGGTTAACTTTGAATGTCAACCTGAGATTTGGAATCACCTAGGAGACATGTCTCCAAGTGTGTGAAGAAGGCCATTTCCAGAGAGGTCCGACTAAGGAGGAAGATCCGTCTGTGAGGGTCGGGGTCCTAGACTGAAGGAAAATGAGAAAGAGAGTGGAGTGTCTCGCTGCTTCCTGACTGTGGATGCACCTGGACTCCTCATGCTCCAGCTTCCATGTGTCCCCAGAATAAGCCCCTCCTCCCTTAAGCTGCTTCTTGTTGAGTGCCTTACCACAGCAGTGAGGAAAACTGCTATACTGCTCAGAATGTATTATTGACCTACCTAGCTTCCCTCACTCACCGCCCGCCATAATCCTTCCTTCTCACAGCAGCAGAGAGAATTTTAGAGACTTAACAATAACATCATAAGGGAGCTGGAGAGATGGCTCAGAGATTAAGAGCACTGAGATCTTGGGTTCAATTCACAGCAACCATCTGTAGTGAGACCTGAAATCCTCTTCTGGTGTGCAAGCATACACACAGAACACTTATATACACAGAACAAATACATCTTTTAAAAAATGCAGTGCATTTTAAGGCAATATTTATCAAATTTATTTTATATGCTTTGTGTGTATGCATGTGTGTGTGACAATTGATCCCCTGGAACTGGGGCTATGGACAGTTGTGAGGCACCATATGGGTTCTGGGGATTGAACCTGGGTCCTCTGCAAGAGCAGCATATGCTCTAAAGCACTGAGCCATCTGTCTAGTCCATATACAGTTCAGATTTACTTGAGGCAAGAAGATTGAGTAGGATTGTTCTTACCTCATTTTATAAAGTACATTCACACCCTGTATACTGTTGGATATATTATAATGAGAGATAAAGAATATAATTATTACTTCCATTTATTAGCTCTGCGTTGGCCAGGTCAAGGACATATAGCTTGGATGGCATAATTGGACTTATGTCATCCCAATCTTTCCAGCAAACTCCTAACCCAGGGCCCCTAAACCTTCAATGGTTCCTTTCTGCTGTCTAGACTCTTTGAATAGTACTGCTTGGCCTCTGGGATGACTTTTAGTTTATGTCCCACAGACCTCCACAGTCAGTGATGGCAGACACAGAGAACAAAGAGGTGGCCAGGATCACATTTGTCTTTGAGACCATCTGTTCAGTGAACTGTGAGCTCTACTTCATGGTGGTATGTTTCTTCTCTTAGCCAGCTGCGGTCTTCCACTGGAGGGTTGGCCCAGCTTGCCCTAGCAGTAATGCAATGTAATGGACAATTGTTATGGTAATTCCACAGAGCAAGAGCCCAGGGAGCCCAGGTGACTACCAGGGACCCCACAGTGATGGGAGATGTTATGCTGTATGTGTCTCTCTTATTGATTGATGAATAAAACATTGATTGGCCAGGCAGGAAGATACACAGGGGCTAGGAGAGGAGAAGGATTCTGGGAAAGGTAGGCAGAGTGAGCCCGCCAGACAGAGTCATGATGCTGCCGGAGGAGTAAGACCATGCTGGGCATTACCGGGTAAGCCACAGACTCGTAGCAGTACATGGATTGACAGAAATAGGTTAATAATTAAGACAGCTAGCCAATAAGAAGCCCTAGTCATCGGCCAACAGTTTCATAATTAATATGGCGTCTGTGTGTTCATTTTGGCTCGAGGGTGGGACCTGTCAGGCCCGAAAACTTATGCTTACACCATAGCACTTAGATCAGGTCAGACCAGTGTGACAGCCCACAGGACGGTGCTTGCTTCATGTGGCCATCATGCCTTCCTCACTTGTCTATCCTGGCTCAGGGCATGAACTCTAGGACCAATACACCAGTGGAGACGTGGAAAGGCACCAAAGGCAAACAGTCCTATACCTACACCATCGAGGAGAATGCTACTGTGAGCTTCACATGGGCCTTCCAGAGGACAACTCTTCATGAAACTGTGAGTCTCTCTCCATCACAGGCACAGACTGTGAGCACAGGAGGAATCCTGGCGAGAGCTCATGCATGCTTCTGAGTTCATGATGTTCAGGACCCAAGCAGAATGTTTAGTGTAGCCCTCTGAGGGCATCTAGCCTTTTCTAAATGGTTTCCAGGGAAGACGGCATTGCATGCATATCTTCAACCATCCATCTGCCTCTCCTTGTCTCCACCATGGGTGAAGCCAGATCCGTGGCTATTTTTAAGAATCATCACTCTGTCTTCTTTCATTTTTGAGACAGGGTCTTGGTATGTAACTCAGGCTGACCTAGAACTTGTTGATCCTCCAGCCTTAGCCTTCCCAGAGTTAGATTACAAACCTAACTTCATTTTCTTAACTCAAAACAATACAGATTTATTGCAGAAAACCCAGTGGACCTGTGCTACAAACTGGTCCTTGTTGAAAATAAACAAACAAACAAAATCACCTATTTATTACCCTCTTATCCAGAGATAGCCCAGTTACTATCTTGGAGTGTTCTTTCTCCATCTGTCTCTATCTCTCTTTCCCTCATGCATAAGTGTGCTCTTGCTCTCAATCCATGCCCCTTACTCTCTGCTGTTTATAGAGCCAGGGTCTTACAGTGTACATATGCCGGTTGTCTTCCACCTTGAGATCCTCCTGAGCATTGGGATTATAAGGTTGTGCCACCACACCCAGCCCCAGTGTTTCTTTCTCTTTAAGTACATGGATTTCTTTTTCCTTCTATGAAGAAAATCCCACCTCTGCCCCCACCTCATACATTACAATCCCCTGTAAATTTCCATGGTGTGCAGTGTGGTGGTGGCACATGCCTTTAATCCCAGCACTGGGGAGGCAGAGGCAGGTGGATCTCTGTGAGTTCCAGGCCAGCCTGGTCTATAGAGCAAGTTCCAGAACAGCTAGAGCTACAGAGAAATCCTGTCTCAAAAAAACAAAAACACATCTCCCATGCTAAATGGCATTCTTACATGGAAGTTGAGTGGTTTTCTTCTGTTAATTACACATTTAAAAAACCATTGTCTTTTTCAGGTTTAACCCACGATTTACTTTTAATATGATTAATTTTAATTAGCATACAAAGGATCACCACTAAGTAGAGTGAGAAGGATGCGTCTTTAGGCATCCTTCGGTCCTCTTTAGGCATCATAGGATAAGCTACATAAGGGGCTGTGTGTTTTATCTCTAGCGCCCATGTAAACACCAGGACATGGGACGGTTCAGTGAGAGACCCTGTCTCAAAAAGGAAGGTGGGGAGTGATAAAAGAATGTCTGATGTCAACCAAGCGTTGGTGGAGCACGCCTTTAATTCCAGCACTCGGGAGGCAGAGGCAGGTAAATCTCTGTGAGTTCGAGCCCAGCCTGAAGCCACAGAGAAACCCTGTCTCGAAAAACCAAAAAAAAAAAAAAAGAATGTCAAGAGTGTCTGGTGTCTACTTCTGGCTTCCACATTCACCCTCACGTATGTGCATGCGCGTTCACATTATATACACACATACACACGTACACAAGTAGATAAAGTAAAAATAAGAATGAATTTCTGCTATTTCTATTGTTGCTGCTGTCTCAGGCCTCTCCTTTCTCTGCTTTTCTTTCCTGGTCTCCAGGGCAGAAAGTACACTAATGATGTTGCCAAGATCTACTCCATCAATGTCACCAACGTCATGGGTGGCGTCGCCTCCTACTGCCGTCCCTGTGCCCTAGAAGCCTCTGACTTGGGCTCCTCTTGCACCTCTTGTCCTGCTGGCCATTACATTGATCGCGATTCTGGAACCTGCCACCTCTGTCCCCCTAACACCATCCTGAAAGCTCACCAGCCTTATGGCGCACAGGCCTGTGTGCCCTGTGGCCCAGGGACCAAGAACAACAAGGTGCCAGCAGTCTGCCACACATGGTGACCTCTGCTGTCTGCGTGGATAGGTGCTGGGTTCTGGAAGGGACTCTAGAAAGGCTGATACCCATACGCTGCCCCTAGCAACACCCACCCCATCCCACGCTCAGGTTGTTGTGAAAGACACCAACCCGGTGTGACTGTGGGTGGTGAGTTCTTAGCAGGAGGTCGTATGTGTCTTCCTTCTGTAGCACACAAGTCTCATCTTCCACTGGTGGAGATTGGTGGCCTTGGGGTCCAGAGGGTTATTTGGCATCAGTGCAGAGGCCTGAAGGGAAGAAATAGTGGGAGCTGTGGCTCAAATTCTGCCTAGTCCAATCCAGCCTTGGATCACAGGAATCTGCCCCCTCTCTTTTGTGAAGGGGAGTCCTCCTTTGCTGGGGTATATGTATTGGCATCGCTGGCCAGGGACCTCTCAGCTCCATGGACATAAAGATCTAGTGTGGTAAAACAGTGCCACCTCCCCATGAAGTTTCACATCCAAGAACATACACATACGAGCCAGACACGGTGGCACATCCCTGTAATCCCAGCACTTGGTGGGTAGAGGGGGAAACAGTCAGGAGCTCAAGGTTGCTCTTATCCACACAGCAAGTTTGAGGCCAGCATAGCGCTCATGAGACCCTGTCTCAAAAACCCCAAACCTAAAACAAGACAAAACCCCAAACAAGGCACAGAAGACTAAAGGATCTTAGATAGTCATTAACAGTAATAATCCATTTGTATTATACTGAGAGACTGTATTCATTTATTTAAATTTATTTACGTACTTGTAAGACCAGGTCCCATGTAGTCCAGATTGACTTCAAACACTGTATTCCTGAGGGCAACCTCAGATTCCAGAGCCTCCCACTCCGTTTATCTACAAATCGCTGCACAGACCCCAAACAATCTTTTGGGGTACCTGGGACATTCTCCATAGCCTTCTTCCCCTGGAGCTCCCTCTGCTGCTGTGGGGGGGGGGAATGACAATGTGCCAGGCTGCCTCTAACAGGGATCCCTAACACACAGCAAGAAACAGGAAGCAAAGCCCCTTTCACAACTCAGTTTCCTACAGAGAGCCCCAGGAAGAGGAGGCAGTGTGTTTTAAATGGCCTTGTGTGTGCAGCACATGAGGGCGAGTAGAAGTCTTTTTGTTGCCACTCTGGAACCTTTATTTCAGTTAGGGCCCTACAGTTTTCTGCTTTTCTTTCTTTCCTTCCTTTTTTTCTTTTTCTTTCTTTCTTTTCTTTTTTTTTTTTTTTTTTTCTTTCTTTTTTTTTTTTTTTTTTTTTTTGAGACAGTGTTTCTCTGTTGAACACCTCTGGTTGTCCTAGACTTTCTTCATAGACCAGGCTGGCCTCAAACTCACAGAGATCCACCTGCCTCTGCCTCCGTAGTTCTGGGATGAAAAGTGTTTGCCACCACCACCCAGCTCCTGTCTTCTGCTTAAAAGAAAGACTTGGTCAAAGAGCACTTGCCCAGCCTGCACAAGGCTCTAGGTTCAGTTCCTAGCACGATTGAAAACAAAACCAGACAGAGTTTCTCCAGTGAATGCTGGCATCTGGGAACCTCAGAGTTCTGTGCTAGAATATATGTGCCACAATAAACAGGTTTATTCAAAGCCTTTGAGACAGGGAGACATTTAATGGACATGAACGAACACTGCGTCAGACATATTGGAGCAGGATCCTTGGCCACAGTAGTGCAAGAGAGGAATAGTCCAAGGTTCATGCCTGCCTCAGTCCTTCTTTCCTCCTCTTTCACTCCACTTGGTCTGCAGAGAAGCCTGTCACACTCCACTGCAGCCCCGAAGGCCTCAGACTGCCTGCTAACCTGACGCTCACTTCTCCCCTCAGATCCACTCTCTCTGCTACAATGACTGCACCTTCTCCCTCTCCCAAAACACGCCCTCCAGGATTTTCAACTACAACTTCTCAGCTTTGGCGGGCACCGTCTCTCTGGCAGGAGCGCCGAGCTTCACTTCAAAAGGGCTGAAGTATTTCCATCACTTCACCCTGAATCTCTGTGGAAACCAGGTAAGCTGTGTGAGCCAGCAGTGTGAGGACTGAACGTGGGACTGGAGGCCAGAGATGGGCACGGGAGAAAAAACACAGCATCCTGAGGCAGCAGGGGAATGAGAGTTAAAGAGGTTTAAATAACTGCAACTCTTCCGGAGGATTATTTTTTCCTCCTAAGATTAAATGTACAATAAATACTTAGGGAATTTTCCCTAAATTTGCAGTTTTGGAATTTTAGATTAGGAATGCTTGACTAGTGAATATGAAAATACCACACAATCTGAAAATCTTTAAAACAGAAATACTTTCAGTCTCAACTATTTCTGATAACCGATTCTCATCCTCTTTACACAAGAATAAGTGGAGGTCTGGGGCTCAGTTGGTAAAGTACCTGCCATGCAAACGCAGGAACCCCAGTTCGGATTCCCAGCACAGATGTCAAAGCCAGGCAAGGCAGCTTGTGCCCTCAATCCCAGCACTTGGGAGGTGGAGACAGGCAACACATGGAGCTTTCTAGGCAGCTGATTGGTAGACTCCAGGTTCAGTGAGGCACTCAGAAAATAAGATAGGGACTGAAGAAGACACCTGACTTTAACCTCATATGCATGCCAATCTACACCAACATGTACTCACGGATACACAGCCATCTATCAACACCACCCCACATAGAAACAGGCAGAGCCAAGCAAAGGGGTATACATTTGTGGTCCCAGCTATTCAAGAGGCTGAGGCATTTGAGTTCAGGAAGTGAAAGTCAGCCTGGATAACACCAGGCTTGGTGTTATCTTGATGTCCCCTTCACCCATATAGTGGAAGGAGAGAACCTGTGAATTATCTGACCACCCATGCATGCACACATATTCACACTTGTATTTTCGTGCATGTGCACACACACAAATGAATGAGTGAATGCAATAATAATAAAAATAAATAAATAAAGAAGGCAGAAGGGAACAGGGCAGTGGTAGCGCACACCTTTAGTCCCAGCACTCGGGATGCAGAGGCAGGCGGATCTCTATGAGTTTGAGGCTGTCCTGGTCTAGAGTGAGTTTCAGGACAGCCAATGTTGTTACAGAGAGAAACCCTGCCTCAAAAAAAAAAAAAAAAAAAAAAAAAAAAACACGAGGAGGAGGAGGAAGTCTGAAGGGGTTAAAGTGAAGCTTCCAGAGTAACACGTGTGATAACTTGGGAAATGAAGGTACAAAAGCAAGCTGTACCATTCTCGCGCAGGGAGTTAGGGGAGGTGATATGGGAAATTATGGATGTTGTATCCTTTTATTCCTGCTTCAGCCTCCCAAGGGCAAGGTATACATCTCCATGACTGGAGAGCCCAGGTATGGTGGCACATTAATAGTTCCGGCCCTCAGGAAGATGGAGGAGAAGGATCTGGATCTGAAATTCAAGCTCAGACTACGTACTGCACTATCTCAAAACAAAAACAAAACAAACAAACAAGCCTGGAGGAGAAACAAACTTCCATCTCTCAATACATGTTTCCTCTTTTTGCTTTATCTTGCTCTTTCACAAAACAGAAGGGAGAGGTTGAGGGTACGGCTGAGTAGCTGAACAGCTTAGCAAGCATAAGGCACTGGGCTCATTCTCCCAGAAAAACACGCCCCCCAAACATTTATCAGTTAAGACACACTGTTTTGAGGCCTTTGGTGGCTAGCAATCCCACCTTTTGGGGAGACTGAGACAGACTGATCATTAGTTCTAGGTCTGACTGGGCTATTTAGCAAAAGCTCATTTTAAAAAAAGGTGGAGGATTCGATGTCCTGCCTCGGGGGTCTCTTGAACCCCTGGGGTCTCTGTCTAGACTGTGCTTCACAGACAGCTGAACCACAGCACCAAGGGAGTCAAGAAGGGAACAATAGCCATCCCAGATGTCCCAGTAAATGTCACTGGCTGCAGGGATCAGCTAGCTGCATATCTCAGCTTCCTCGTAGAGGATGGACCCAGATACAGAAGGACACAGTTGGTCAGCACTCCAAAGCAGGAGCCACCACCACAGTCTAGGTGACCTTCAGTCTTCTAGTTAGAGTCAGTCTACTGCAATATGATAGGTGTTTAAAAAAAAAAAAAAAAAAAAGTCGACGGGTGGTGGTGCATGCCTTTAATCCCAGCACTCAGGAAGCAGAGGCAGCCAGATCTCTGAGTTCCAGGACAGCCTGGTCTACAGGGTAAGTTCAAGAACAGCCTCCAAAGCTACAGAGAAACCCTATCTCGAAAAACCAAAAATAAAAAGTCCCTTTCAGGACTTGTCTGTCTGTGACCATTTGCTTTTCCCCACATTTCCCTACTAGGGGAAAAAAATGTCTGTGTGCACAGACAACGTCACTGACCTCCGGATCCCTGAAGGTGAGGCCGGTTTCTCCAAGTCCATCACAGCCTACGTCTGCCAGGTGGTCATCATCCCCTCAGAGGTGACAGGCTACAAGGCTGGGGTGTCCTCACAGCCAGTCAGTCTTGCTGACCGACTTATTGGTGAGTAATCCCCAGGCTTGCTTGACTGTGTGTGCATGTGTGTCTGTATGTGTATGTGTGTTAGTGTGTGTGTGTGTATATATGTATATATATCTGAGTCTGTGTTTGTGTGTCTGTCTCTCTCTTATGTGTAAATGTCTAAGACTGTGTTTCTGTGTGTGTCTATATTTGTCCCTCTCTGTTTGTCTGTGTCCATGTGTCTTTCTCTGTGTGTGTCTTTCTATGTATGTGTGTCTCTCTATGTGTGTCTATATATATATGTCTGTGTGTATGTGTCTCTGTGTGTCTGTTTGTGTCTGTTTGTGTCTGTTTATATATGTGTGTCTCTTTCTTATCTCTCTGTTTATGTGTGTCTCTGTGTGTGTCTTTGTTTGGGTGTCTCTATGGGTATGTGTGTTTGTGTGTCTGTGTATGTATTTGTGTGTGTGTGTGTGTGTGTGTGTTAGAGAATGTGAGGCTGACAGGCTGGAAGGTACATGGTCCTTAGTTTTAATTCCATTCCACATGCCCCTGGCATCTCTGATCAACCTTGGGCTCACTCTGTATTAGTCACTCAGTGATATGATGAAATGAGGTTGGTGGTTGACAGGTCTTGAAATCAGTAAAGTAGTTGCCAGCTAATGCTATAAGCGGGAGCTAATTGGGAGCTCTGATTTGACAGGGGTGTCGACAGACATGACTCTGGAAGGAATCATCTCCCCGGCTGAACTTTTCCACCCAGAGACCTCAGGGATCCCGGATGTTGTCTTCTTTTTTAGGTGAGGAGGGGAGACCAGGCTAAAGCAAATGAATCCACAGATTCTTCTACAAATTTGCACCCCTCTGTCTCTATCCACCTCCTACTTGTCAAGTCTGTGCGTGTCTGAGCTCTAGGGCTACCCAGTCATCAGAGTAAAAGCTGGCTATAACTTGACTCAGGCCTTTTGCATATTATTAGGGTCCTTATGCCCTGGGGCAGGGAGAAATACAGATGTGCCACAGACTTCCCTTCCCCAAAGGAAGTCCCAGGATGTGCTAGCCTGTTCCTGCTTAGACCATTGCGCTGCCTGCTTGACTAGATCTCCCTGGTCCCCATTCTCTCCACATAAAGACCAAAGTTTGGCCTTCCCTGTGGTCAAGCTAGAACCTGAGCGCCCACTTGGCCAGTGATGGACTCACCCCATGTTGACTCCATATAACAGCTCCCCAGTAACAATGGAGCCCCTCCTTCCCTCATGGTGTTGACTTCACTGTAGATCCAATGATGTGACCCAGTCTTGCAGCTCTGGAAGATCAACCACCATCCGCCTCAGATGCAACCCAATGAAAGCTGCTCCTGGCACTCTGCAGCTACCCAGGTAATCTCTGTGGAGAGAGGCGACAGGAGCCACAGCCTCAGACTCATTCTATGCCAAGACCAGAGATTATATAAAAAGAAAAAAAATCATTTTATAGGCATGCATGGACTCTTGGGAACACTGTCATAGCCTCTAGATCGTAACTCAAACAATGAGTCATGCCTTTAATCCCAGCGCTTGGGAGGCAGAGGCAGATGAATCTGTGTTGGGACCAGCTTGGTTTACATATCAAGTTTCAGGCCACTACGATGACACAGTGAGACCTTGTCTCAAAACGGGGAGGAGAACGGGATACTTTGATCTATTGGTGATATGGATATAGAAAAAAGCTTCCTTCCTTGGACAGTACCATATAAATATCACACTCAGCAAAGTTCAGAAATTAAGACCTTGGAGGCCTAGAATCTCAGTAATTGGAGGTAGAGACAGAGGGAGCAAGACAATTTCTGGGGCCATTACGCACTGGGGCAAGGAGAAATAAGGAGGATCTGCCGCAGACTTCCGTTTGCTGAAGGAGGTCCCAGTGTGTGCAGTCTTTTGAGGGAGGGAGGCCAGTGCATTGCCTCCTTGAATAGATCTCCCTCATCCTCATTCTCTCCACATGAAGACCAAAGTTTGTGCCCCAACTGAGATTGCTCTCGGCTACATAGTGAGTTCAATGTCAACCTGGATTACATGAGATGCTACTTAAAAAAAAAAACAAAGCAAAACAAAACAAAACAGATCCCTCCCCGCTCCTCAACAGACATACATATAGAAAATTTGGGGCTGAGGAAATAGTTCATTAGGGAAAGAGCTCAGTGCATAAGCATGAAGACCTAAGTTTGCTACTAAAAGACCTAAAATGTTAGGTAAAATACTAAGTATGGTGTCTTCATTTGCAATCGCAATGTTGGGGAGCTGGAGACAAGTGGGTCTCTAGACATCACTGGCTAGCCAACCTCTCCTAATAAACACGCCCCCAAGTCCCAGTGAAAGACCTTATCCCCCAAAACAAAGAGGACATCTCCTGAGGAACAGCACCCAAGGTTGACCTCTGACCTTCACAAGCACATACAGCACACATCTATGCCTGCGCTCCATCTCAACTATAATCCCCACCAGGTTCAGAAGTGGCCATTGTAAAATGTGACATGTCCATGGGGATGACGGGAGTCTTTTAGGGGTTGGGAGTGTAGCTATTCTAGAAGTCAGACATCTTAAATTGAGCTTGTTACAGTATGGTGCAAAGGTGGGACCTGTAGGGGGTCCCACAGTGGATGGGGGACAAATGGTGGGTGGGAGACAGAGGCCTGTAGACTCATGTGGGGGGTTTATTGGAGGAAGGTAAGTAAGTAAGGAGAGAGAGAGACAGAGAGACAGAGACGGAGAGAGCGAGAAAGCTGCCTCCTCTCTTAAAGAAACCTTTGCACCTGCGTGCTGACTATATATTGATGTAGCGGCCACAGGACCCTGGGCTGGCCAGGGTACTGCCTGAGTGCATCCTGCCAGGTGACGGGGGCAGGCCAGTATAATGCCTGAATCCTAAGAGAGCTCTCATTTGACATCAGCAGAAACAGGTGGGGAAATGGGAGACCAAACTCTTAAGCTGGCCATGGTGGCCCATCCATACATTTCCAGCACTCAGGAGGCCAAGGCATGGCATTGCTGTGTGTTAAGGGCTGTCTGAGTTACAGAGTAAGACCCTGTCTCAGAAAGAAGGGAAGGAAGGAGGAAGGGAGGGAGGGAGGGAGGGAGGAAAAGAGAGAGAAAGAAGGGAACACCTGAGTTAAGGGAAGGTTGAGGGAAGTATTTTTGGGAGAGGAGATGAATTAGACAAGAAGTGACACAGGCATCCAAGCAGGTCTTCCCACCAAGCCATCGAGTGACAACTCCATCTCCTTTCTACTTTGCTAGCATGTGCTCTGACGGGACCTGTGATGGCTGTAACTTCCACTTCCTGTGGGAGAGTGTGGCTGCTTGTCCACTCTGCTCAGCCTCGGACTATCACACTTTTGTCAGCAGTTGTGTGGCTGGGATCCAGGTAGGTTACCCTCTGCTTGGGCACGTTCCAGAGAGGAGAGATTATGAGTTCTGAGGCCCTTGCTTCTCTTCCCCAACAGAAGACTACTTACATGTGGCGAGAACCAAAGATGTGCGCCGGGGGCATCTCCCTGCCTGAGCAGAAAGTCACCATCTGCAAGACAATAGATTTCTGGTTAAAAGTGGGCATCTCCGCTGGCACCTGCACTGCTATCCTGCTCACCGTCCTGACCTGCTACTTTTGGAAGAAGAACCAAAAGTACATGGTGGGGGCTGCGGGAGGCCAGGGTTCAGTCCTAAAGCAGGAAGACCATCTGAGGCTGTTACTGAGAGTTTTCCATGGAGTTGGCTATTGACCCTGCCACTGGCCAGAGACTTCTAAAGACACTCATCCACTGTAGGCCTTCATTCATCTAAAGATGGCTGTAAGAGGCAGGCAGTAGTGGTGCAGGCCTTTAGTCCCAGCACTTGGGAGGCAGAGGCAGGCGGATCTCTGTAGGCCAGTCTGATCTACAAAGCTACACAGAGAAACCCTGTCTCGGGAGAAAAAAAAAAAAAAAAAAAAAAAAGCTGTAAGATTCTCTAAAGAAAAACCAAGCCAGGTATGGTGATGCAGGTCTTTAGTACTTAGAGACAGGTAGACCTCTTTAGTTCAAGGCCAGCAAGGTACATAATGGGACCTTGTCTCCAAAAAAAGAAAAAAAAGAAGAAGAAAGAAGGAGTATCCTTGGGCCGAGATTTAATATCAGTGGTAGAGTGCTTGCCTGGCATGCAAGAGAACTGAATTCATAAATCCAGAAAAAAAACAATGTTTTTAATTTGTCATTTTTATTAACAAAGCAAAGGCAAGGTATAGTGGTCCATGCCTGTAATCTCAACACTTGAGGGGTAGAAACAAGAGCACAGAGTTCAGGTTCATCCTCCAGCTACATATCAGTTCTGGGCCTGCCTGGGCTATATGAAACCCTGTCTCATAAAAACCAAAACCAAACAAACAAGGTATGACTTTCTAATTCTGAGAAACAACCAGCCTTGAGGAAAAAAAGGTCATTAAACTGGGAGCCGAGATTCCTTCTGCTCACCTAGCCCTCACACCCTTTCGCTTACCTATGGCATCCTCATGTCTTGCCTCTTCCCTCGCTTCACAGACTAGAATACAAATACTCCAAATTGGTAATGAATGCTACCCTCAAAGACTGTGACCTGCCAGCAGCGGACAGTTGTGCCATCATGGAAGGAGAGGATGTGGAAGATGACCTCATCTTTACCAGCAAGAAATCACTCTTCGGGAAGATCAAATCCTTTACCTCTAAGGTAGAGAGGGACTGGAGGTGAACTGGGAATCAGCTTAGAGGGGTGGAGAGGACACCAGGATGCTGAGTGGCCCCCTCCACTTAAGAGCGGCACTCTGATCCTAATTCTAGCTTCTCCTAGAAACACCACCTTCTTCCCTCTGAATTTCCCGTCAATACTCTCTTCACACAGCTCCTTCCTCCCAGTGTGTATTCTAGTGTATAGGTTGTTAGGGCCTTTTAACTTCCAGCAGAAGTACTGAACCACTCATGTGTGATAGTTACACAGGGGGGGGGGGGAAGAGAGGGAGGGGAGAGAGAGGTTTTGCTTTGTTTTTGTCTGTTTTGTGAAGGGGAGGCCATCTCTAGGTTCAGTTTCTCATTGACCAGTGGAGGGTGCCATCCCCACAGTGTGTGGGCCCTATCCTGAGGGGTTGAGTCATAGCCGAGTGTAAACCGTGCCTGTATGTAATTCTGAACAGGGCTGACTGGCTCTATGTGGGCGGGTTGGTGGTGAAGCTCATAAATGCATATAGACACCACTGTCTCTGGGCATCGGGCCAGCAGAGGGCACCCAAACAGTTCCTCCTGAGCTGAACACACACCTGACTGCTGCACAAGGGAGTCTTTCAAACAGGTGTAAGTGGGGTGGGTGGGAGAGGGTAGGAGGTGGCAGGAAGCATGTTGAAGAAGGTGTTCAAGGCCTGGACCTGGACCTCTGTGCTGACTTGGCAGGGTGACTCCCCTGGCCAACTTTGGCCTTGGCTTTTGTTTTGTTTTCCCTCTTCCCATCAGTGAGAGAGTAGCTCCTGGGGTGGGGAGGGGGGAACAGGGGGAAGGGGGAGGGCTTAGGTCTGTCTGGGCCTCTAGAACTAAGCAAGGGTGCAAACCAGGAGTCACAATTTCCTTCCTCTCAGAGTCTGTAAACAACAGGAAAAACAGAGGACAACTCGTCCCTATGTTCCCAGAAAGCCACAGAAAGCAGGAAGTCCGGACGGTTCCTTCTGTCACCTATTTTCCATTTCTCTTCTTTGTCCCCTTAATTTGCCCCTGTGCAGCAGCCAGCTCCTGTCACCATCTCTCTTTCAGAGGACTCCTGATGGATTTGACTCGGTTCCGCTGAAGACATCTTCAGGAGGCCCAGACATGGACCTGTGAGAGGCACAGGCCCTGCCCTGCCTGCCCCTCGCCTGGGCAGGTCACCCTGTGGCAACGTAGCCTCCAGCATCCTGCACCCTCCACTGCTGGGAATCTCTTCATCGTGGCCTTATCAGAAGTTTGGATTTCAGACCCTTGTTTTTATAGAGTACCCAACCTCTCTTTCTGCTTGCCTCAAACCTACCAAATATACCCACACTTTGTGTATTGTTTCCTTGCTTGCATTTTGTTTCCTAAAATAACCCACCTGTGGGAGCCATACCCTCATCTGCCTGTAATTCTTATAGATCTGGAGTGAAAATAATTCTTTTTTAAGTATAGAGTTGACCTCTGGCCTCCTGTTTTGAGGACAGGAGCAGCCGGGAGTTTTCTTGGTCTGATAAAGGCCTTCGACTCATGATCTCTTCAGGAGAGGCTGTAGTGAGGGAAGGCTGGAGACTGAGGGGCAAGTTGTCACAGTAGCCCAGATTCATTTCTTCTGGGTAATGACTTGAGCAGGGAGCAGTGGACAGTCTGAGGGCAAGGTGAGTTCAGGAGACCAGAAAAAATACACGAGGAAAGGCAAGAAAGACAGGGTTTTGTTTGTTCTATTTTATAACCTGAAATCTCATTTTCTTTTCTTAAGTGATAAGTATTTTCACTGAAGGCAAAGGAGGTTATTTACCAATAGTGTGACCAAAGCCCTAGTAGACCTATTCCCCACAGCTGATTTCTCTGAATGTCCCTTCCATCTCCCTGGGGCACTAGGAAGAACCAGGTAAGTCTGGCTTTCTCTTCTTCACTGGGAGATAGTACATGCTTGCCAGTGAGGAAACGCCCATCTGTGATCACCTCAGCCCTCCAGGTCTAGGGCACCATGGGGTGGAGCATCTCATTTGGAAAGAACATGGGATGCTGGGTTTGAATGGGGTAGTACTAGGGACTCCAGTCCACAACGGCATGGTTCAGCTATGGCTGTGATATCTGTGAGGTCACAGAGTTACTGACTTCTAGACTGACCAGAAAGGGGCTGCATGGGAGGCAGATACTAACCAGGCTTCAGGGAGGAACACCAGGGAGGACTTGTCACCCCAGCTTCTGTCCTATTCTCATTTTACTTGTGCACTAAAAATCTAAAAGACCCCTGGCCTCCATTTCTGGCGACACCCCTTTGAAAGGTGAGTACACTAGGTACCCTTTCACGAGTAGAGTAGGCTTCCTCTCCTCATCTTCTCCTTTTTACTCCAGCTATAATTGATGAAGTATCTAGAATAGAAAAAGCAGAAAATTTCCCAGTTAACTTTTTCTTCCTACTGCTGGGAACTCTGACTCTTCCATCCCGTGTCAGAATGGCGGTCTCTTGGTTAAGCTCCAGTCCCCCATGGTTTACACCTGTGTCCTTTCCCCGTGACAGGTATTTGGTATAGAACATAGAAGCATTTCTGAGAGGTTTGTCAGCCACAAAGTAGCTTGCTCGTCTGATTATCCATGGTTGCCCTGGTGATGGTTTTTAAGAGTCAGAAAGAAATGAAGCTATGCCATGACTTCTAACCATCAATGGCATCCATAGTGAAACTTTTCTTTGGGCATCCAAACTGTCCCTCTTTGTGTGATCTCAGGACCTTGACCACGCCAGAATGTTCTTGAGTGGATATGTACACATAGGCCATGAGCTCACGGCCAGTCTCCTGCAGTCTTTTGGGCTTCTGCTTCCTGTAAAATGACTGCTTCCTGTGATGAAAACCACAGGAGATACTTAGATTGTTCTGCAAGAAGTAGGAAAAGGTTTCATCTCTTTGGACGTCTTTATTCAGATTTCCTGGAATTGAGTAACACTCCCCCCCCCCCAGCAAGCAGGCATCCTCAGACTGCACTGATTGGATGATAGTATTTTTAGGGTCTCTTCCATACTCCTTACTGTAATGGCTCATGAAGGAAGAGGGTCACCTGTTGCAGTTCTATCTGCAGTTCAGCAACTGCAGATAGTAGGTCTACTAATACATAACCTGCATACTGCATAAGTCACCCTTCCAAAACATATCATTCAATGACTTTGGATATATCAATTTTAGTTTTCTGTGCTGAAGATGAGACCCAGGGCTTCTCACATGCCAGGAAAAGTGTTCTACCACTGAGCTACATCATTGACCACGAACATATAGTTTAGAATAGACACAAATCCTTGAGCCAGGGCTATGGTTGTTTGCACAAGCTTTAGGGGCAGAGCGTTGGCTCAGGAGCTAGTGTTTAAACTCCATATGGATATCTAGAGTTCTATAATACATAATTTCACCCTATAGTCATTCCTGTATTTGGCTGGGAATACAAGTGAAGATTGTGGTACATCCAAGGACCAGGGGATTTCTTATGCTATCAAAACTTTTTTTTTGATCTGACTATATTAAAGCTAAGATTGACTATATTTATACAACAGGAGCTTTGTAAAAGATTTTTTCAGCTTTGTGAAATCATATTGATGTCTTATCAGGGAGGGTTGGATTTACTTTTTATTGTGTATCCCAAGTATTTATAGTTTATAGGGATGGGTGTTGCATGTCATTTTTTTTTCCAAAATAAAAGCATACCTTTTGAACTGTCTTTCTTGAATTATAGGGGTGGGTCTCTGGATAGGGGAGTGGGAAATGTTACGAGCAGGTTTTCCCTGCCAGTCTGGTCCCACCACCACACCAGCCCCAAATAACACACAGAGACGCTGTATTAGATATAAAGATCTTGGCCTGTTACTACAGTTTCTCATTGGCTAGCTCTGTCTTAAATATTAACCCATTTCTATTAATCTAAGTATTTCCACGTGGTCTCATCTTACTGGAGAGAGGGCCTGGACCTCTGTTCTCTCAAGTCTCTACATGGTGACTCCTCCCTACTACTTCCTTGAATCCTCCTTGACTCCTAGTCCCACCTATCTTGCTTTCTTATTGGCCAACAATGCTTTATTCATTAATCAATAAGAGAAACATATTTACAGAATGACATCTCCCATCAGGGAAATAGTGTCTTTGAAGTGTAATCAGAAAAGATGAACAGAGCAAGGAGTATGGGCTTCAGAACAATTTGCAGGATATAGGCTAGAAAGTTCTTGGCACCTATTGAGGGATTAATGCTGAATACCTCAGTTTCTATAACAATAAAATGTATTAAGTGATACCAAGATTGGGTGAGGGACAAAAAAAAAAATCTCACAAGTTAGCTTGTTAGGCCCCTTCCCCCAGCCAGGCTTCTCTCAAGAGGGATTACCCATCCACACAACGTTTCCATAAACACAAATGAATTTAGCTTCTTCTGGCAGGAAGTGGGTTATTACAGACTAGAAGTGGAGAAAGTTCTAGAAATATTACAGACCTACCATTTCTCAGTGTTTTGTTGGAACCTCCACCAGAGTCCCTGGCTTCCAAATACCCAAAGAGTCCGGGATGTTCTGGTGGAAGTTCTACCTCAACCCTGCCTCATCTCACACCGCTTCTCCCACAGAGATGCTTGCAACCACTCCCACAGGGTATTTAAACTGCCCCCCAGAAAAGTCTTTCTTCCCCATCCCCTTTCTGGGGGGCTGGAAAATTGTCCAGGAGTATTTTACCCATTAAACCTGGGCTTTTTCTAATTCAGTTTGATTTGGTCTGATGTTGATTGCTTTGTCAGCGGGAGAGGCGTATCGGGATGCAGAAACTTTTAACCTGGAGTGGCTGGGCTTTTTTGACTCGGTACTTTCTTTCCCTCCAGTTGTGTATACTTAGTACCCCAGGAGAACTGCACCTGCCACATGAGTTTAGGCTGCCACAGGTTTTTGAACCTGAATATTACAAGGCACAAATATTCTATATCCATCTTTGAGGAGACTCTTGGACATCCAACAAGTTTTTCCTCCTCCAGCTCCTCCCACTCCTCTGTCATTAGAGCCTTCTCCCCCCCCCTCCGGCTTTTCAAGAGAGGGTCTCTCTATGTAGCCCAGGCTGTCCTGGAACTCAGTCTGTAGACTAGTCTGGACTCAAGAACCGCCTGCCTCTGCTTTCCCAGGTCTGAGACAAAAAAGCATGTGCCACCACGGATTATCATTAGAGTCTTTCGTATCATCTTCCTCCTCCACCATCCTATATGTTTTCGCTTTGCTACGTTTGGTTTGCTTTTGCTACGTGATGAAGATATTGCATGCCTGACTGTGTGTTTTGGTTTTGTGTGTATGTATAGATCCGTCATGTTGTTGGTGTGTGTGTATTTTTAAATTTTTGTTCACTTAATTTTTATGTGTATGGGTGTTTAGTTTACATGCATTTTTGTGTATCACATGTATGCCTAAAACCTGAGGTGAGCAGAAAGGTGTCAGATCCCCTGGGACTGGAGTTACAGATCATTGCTAGCCAATTCCCAGGGTGCCTGCTGGGAATTGAACCCAAGTCCTCTGGAAGAGCAGCCAGGGCTCTTAACTACAGTCATCTCTCCAGCCCCACTGATGTTGTGGATTTTTTGTTTTATTTTGTTACAAAATAAAAAGTACATTTATTCAACAACAATGATACATTTTAGAAATATACATGGGGAAAAAAGCAAGTGTCTCAGCATTGTCAAATTCCTTTCAGGTTACTCTTTGAGATTCAGGAATTCTCAGCAATTTCAAATTTATGATTACTTTAAACATACTTCTGACACTACATTAATTCTTCACACTCTATTATTTAGGTAACTAAAACTCGTGTTTAAAGAAAGGAATACTCTCGGCAGTGTTATGAAGGAGGACAGCTTTGCTGCTGTTGTGAGATAGGATCTTATATGTTCTGGGCTGCTCCAAGAATGACTTCAACTCCTGAACCTTCTGCTTTCCTTCTCTAGAAGAGTGAGTTGGGTAGGTTTCCTAACAAGCAGACAGGGGGTGGGGCCATGACAAGATAGTAAAGGATGAACTTCCAAGATGACGGGCTTCTTCATCCTCCTTACCTGAGGCCAAAGCCTGGTAGCTTAAAAACAGAGGCCTGAGGGACCCTTTCTCCAGCCTTGATGGCCTCCTTCCTGCCTGTGGACCGGTCAGACAAGTTCTAGGCCAGACCAGGATGTGTTTGTGGACCTGTTTCCCTGTCTTTGTTCAAACTGACCAACGACAAACTTGAGGGAAAGATTTTCAAAGAATCTTAACCTCCCCCACTCCACACCCCAGCCCCCACTCTCCTCCAGCCTCTCACCTCCCTCGAGGACAGACCAAGTTTGGCTTCCCCTGCTTTGCAGGTCTTCTGTGTGCCTTGCTGGGTAGTAAAAGCACCCAGCAAGGGTTGAGTTTTGTTTGTTAGTTTGCTTTTCAAGACGTGTTAGTCCTGGCTGTCTGAAACTGGCTCTGTAGGCCAGGCTGGCCTCAAACTCAGAGATCCTCCTGCCTCTGTCTCCTGAGTGCTGGGATTTAAAGTGTGCACCACCATGCCTAGCAAAAGTCTTTACCATGTGATTGTGCTTGCCAAGATTTCTCTGCCTCTGCCTGTTGTGTTTGAGATTTTTCCTGCTTTCTGACGTTTGTTTGTTTTCCATAGGGTTTCTCAGTGTAGCTTTAGAGCCTGTCCTGGAACTTGCTTGATAGACCAGGCTGGCCTCAGACTCACAGAGATCCACCTGCCTCTGCCTCCCGAGTGCTGGGATTAAAGGTGTGTGTGTGTGTTACTACCACCCCCTTTACAACTTTGTCTAAACCTTTGAGAAGACATTTAAGGGCTGAGGATGCAGCTCAGTCTATTAGAGTGCCCCTGGTTCAGTTCCCAGTACCATAAAACTAGGTGTAGCCACCCTTGGATGTATAATGAGATGGACCCCACCCCAAACAACAATGAAACCCAGCTCTTGAGTGGCTGAGGTAGGAGGATTAACATGAGTTAGAAGCCAAACTGGGTTACATAGTGAGATTGTCTCAATACCACAATTAAAACTCAAACTAAAACAACAAAAAACCCAGCTAGTGGAATGTGGTGACTCATGACTGTAATCTCAGCATTCAGAAGGCTGAGAGTAGAGATTGCCATTCAAAGACAGCATAGCATGTTGCAGGCCAGTGTGAGCTGTGGAGTGAGACACTGCTCAGTTAATGTATTTTTAATTAAAAAGCACATGCCTTTAATACCAGCACTCGGGAAGCAGAGGCTGATGGATCTATGTGAGTTTGAGGCCAACCTGGTCTACATAGAGAGCACCAGGGTAGCCAGGAATACAGACAGAGACCTTGTCTTGAAATCAGACAAACAAACTAGCATGTGGGCTGGAGAGATGGTCTTGATGGCTAAGGGCGCTTAATGCTCTATCAAGATCATAATTTGGATCCTAGCACCTCCATCAAGAGCCTCATGAGCATGTGAAACTCCAGCTCCTAGCCATAGTGGAGCACACACACACACACACACACACACACACACACACACACACACACCACTAAAAAAGTAAAACCCAAATGTCTTGGGAAACCAGAAGACTAACCAATCTGGAAGACAGCCAGTAGAGGGGGTACTGGAGAGGGCTTCCCAGGAGAAGGAAAAACTAGTTGGAACAAAGAAGGGGAAGAAAATCTCAACTAAAAGGAGCTTGTGTGAAGAAGGCTCCAAGGCAAGGAAGGAGAGCATGCTGTGTGGAAAGGAGAGGGGAAAGGCATTTCCAGGACTAAACACATCCAGAAGCTGGTAGGCAGCAGGCATAGTGAGGGCCATGTGTGGACAGTTTCCCAAGGGTAGCAGGTGTTCTAGCAGGAGGGTGACAGGATTGGGGCTGTCTGTCAAACATGGAAACATTTCACTCTGAACGCAGGAAATAAAAAGGAACACAAAGAAAAGAGAAGCTGAGAGAGGCCTCAGAGTAGCCTAGCTGCGGGTTCTTAAACCCTTGAGTCCCAGCAACACCCAGAAGTTAGCTATTTGTAATAGCACATGCTAATAGAAATAACTATAGGAGTTATGGCCTCACACTATAACTCAGTAACTAAGTCTTACTTTTATTTTATTATTTTTGAGACAGAATCTTGTTACATAGCCTAGATTAGACGCTCACTGTGTGTAAGGATTCAGGCATTATGCTGGCCTGCCCCTGTCACCTGGCAGAGTGCACTCAGGCAGTACTCTGGTCAGCTCAGGGTTCCATGAGTTCTAGTCTGCGTGCAGGTGCAAAGGACCCTTTAAAAGACAGACCCCGCCCACTTGTGCTGTCTTTGCTTTCTTTGCTGTTTTGGTCCTCTCTCTCTCTCTCTCTCTCTCTCTCTCTCTCTCTCTCTCTCTCTCTCTCTCTCTCTCTCTCTCTCTCTCTCTCTCTCTCCTCTCTCCTCTCTCTCCCTCTCTCCTCTCTCTCTCCTCTCCCCTCTCTCCTCTCTTTCTCTCTTTCTGTTCCCAATGTCTCTATGTCTCTTCCCTTGCCCCTCACTCCCCTTTGTAAATAAACTTCTCACTTCCGGCTCTGTCTGCCTGGTTTGTTATTTTCCTCTGCCTCGGTCACCCTCCCCTTCTATGGAACCCGCTATGCTCTCCCACGTGGTCCCTTACATTGGAACCCCCACGCGGGACACCCCCCCCCCAACTTCTCCAGCTTTATCCTATAACAGTAACGAAAGAACAACACTGTGTAGACCAGGGTAGCTCTAATTTACAATCCTCTTTCTTAGGTCTCTCAAATACTAGGATTATGGGAAGCTGTGCTACCACATTTGTTTCTAGTCAGAATTACACTGGCCATTTCCTGCTGACTAGAATTCTTTTGGCAGCCATCCACATCTGGCTAACTAACTAAAGGACAATAAACTATTATTTCTTTTTAAATCACATTAGCTTGGTGCAGTGATGTGCAATTGTAGTCCCATCTCCTTGGGAAGCAGAACTTGACTTCCTTTAGCCCTTAATGTGGGCAGGGTGGACGGGGACAAACTCCCACAGGAGTGCTCCCTCACGTTTCTCCCTTCAGCAATTTTTTGAGGGAGGAATGGCGTTTTGAGACAAGGTTTCTCTGTGTCGCTTAGGAACCTGTCCTGGAACTCACTTTGTAGACCAGGCTGGCCTCAAACTCACAGAGATCCACTTGTCTCTGTCTCTCACCACCACCACCACTCAGCCTTCCTTCAGTTTTGGAAACATTGAGCACTCCCAGAAAGCAGTCCATTTTAGGTTATTTTTTTCCATTTGTACTTATTTCTGCTATTGGAACTCGTTCGATGGCCTTCAGCTAAGAATGCCCGGTAATATGTACGTCAATTTTCCTTCTTGCACTCTCTGACCTCATAGCAAGCATGCGCAGGAATACATCCCTTACAACAATGGTTCTCAATCTTCTTGATGCTGTGACCCTTTAGTACAGTTAGTTCTTCATGATGTGGTGACTCCAACCATAACATCATTTTCTTGCTACGTCATAACTTATTTTGCTACTGTTATTAGTCATTATGTAAATATCTGACTGCGACTCTGCAGGTTGAGAATACTGCTTTAAACCGAGTGATGGAGAAGTGGATGTGGTGAGGCATATTTATAACGTCCACACTTGGGAGATGGAGGCCAGAGGTTTTGGTCACTGTCAGCTGCACAATGAGTTTGACAGGGAGCACCAGTCAGGGAGGACCGGTCACTGGCCTAATTCCATACAATTGTCTCAGGTTCTATTTCTGTAACTTTAACCTTCCCCCCCCCCCACATACACACACTCCCCGAGTTTCTTCTGAAATTACCTTGGGTTCCAGGAATTATAGAAATGATTGACTAACATCTTTATGACAAATGGCCACAACTACTTCCAAGCAGCATTGGAAAGTTACAGAACAGACCCCCACCCCCACTCCACCTCAGTGCTCAGCTGCTTTGTATAGGATTCATTATGTCATCAGAACAGCCACAGCAACCTCTCCAGAGCACCTAGTGGAATCAGAATCGAGATAATGTCCAGTCAAGCTATGGGCTTGACCAGGACAATCTGTTCTGTCTCTGTCAGCCGTACAAACCCAAACCCCTCCTTTATCTCCTTTTTCTAGAAAAATCTCAAATGTCTCCCTGCCTCAATCTCTCTTCCTGTGCTGGGGTCTGAACCATGCCTTGAATATGTGAGGCAAGAATTCTTCTACAGATGAGCTATGTCCCTCTTCCTGTTAGTCCTGGGGGTCACTGAACCTCTTTCTCTTTTCTTCCTAAAGTGATCATGTTGGTTAAAAACCTCCATTTTCTGTCCTTTGTGACATCTGTCTCTTTGGTATATGGGGATGGGTGGCTAGTCTCTTGGGACTCCTGAAGCCTTCCTTGGCTTAGTAACACGAGCATGCTGGGAACATACCTGCTCCTAAAGTAACTTCCTATCTGAGTATGCACATGCTTCCCACACAAACCTGCAGGCTGCCCTAGGACACAAAGGCATTGCTTTTGGAAGTAACTGCCAGTCCTCCTCTTAGTCACTACTTATATGGTTTTTGGGTCTGCACTTGCCAAGTTGTGAACCCATTGCATTTGGTCACAGGGTCACAGTCTTACATAGCTGCAGAATATAGTGAAACTTGAGAAAGGCAGGAAGGGAGGGAGGGAGAGAGGAAAAGAGAGAGGGAGGCAGGGAAAGAGGGAGGGGGAACAGAAGGAAGGGATGAAGGTAGAGAGAAGACAAAGTAAAAGACAATGAAGAGATAGCTAGTTTCCCTTCAGCACTAACAACTCTAAACTGATAAACAACTGTGCTACTAGGTTACTTCTTATACTTACCAGGTAGAATAAGTATTTTAATCCCATTGTGTTTTTATTTATGTTATTACAGCTTGTTGGGAGGGTGCAACATGGGAGTCAGTTCTTTCCTTCCAACTTGTAGGTCCCAGGAATTGAACTCAAGACTTTAGACTTTGAAGCAAGCACCTTTACCTGAGGAGCTGTCTCACCAGCCAGTCCCAGCACAGACATTTTTAAAGAGATCTTCCCTTCTTCCCTCCCTTCCTCCCTCCTTTCTTTCTTTTTCTTAAAAGACTAGCTAGAATTACCTAAGGTGCCTTCTTATTTTTTAAATTAACATATTTTTATTTCATATACATTGGCATTTTTGCCTCCATGAATGTCTATGTGAAGGTGTTGGATGCCCTGGGAATAGAGTTACAGACAGTTGTGTGCTGTCATGTGGGTGCTGGGATTGAACCTGGGACTTCTGGAAGAGAAGCCAGCGCTCTTAATCACTAAGCTATCTCTCCATCCCAAAGAGAGGTATCTGTAATTTAGTAATATGACTAATAGAAAAAAAAAGTGCCTAGAGGTTTTTGTTTCATTTTGTTTTTTTTTGAGACAGGGTTTCTCTGTGTAGCCCTGGATGTCTTGGAACTCACTCTGTAGACCAGACTGGTTTCGAACTCACTGAGATCCACCTGCTTCTGTCTCCCAAGTTCTGGGATTAACTCCTTGGTGTGTGTGTGTGTGTGTGTGTGTGTGTGTGTGTGTGTGTGTGTGTGTGTGTTGAGACGGTTCTTACTATATAGTTCTGGCTGGCCTGGAACTCAGTATATAGACCAGGTTGGCCTTGACTTTATAGTCAAGAGACCTGCCTGCCTCTGTCTCTGATGTGATGAAAGGCATATATTATACTAAACCTAACTGGATTTTGATTTTTTTTTTTTTTGACACATGCTGGCCCTGAACTCACGATCCTGCTGCTCTGCCTCTCAAAGGATGGAATCATGGACATGCACCACCACACCTAACCAAGGGACATAATTTCAAAGGAGGTCTTCTCACTTTCAGAGTAGTAATGAGTATGCAGGCTGGGAATGGTGGTGATACCAACACTCCCCCAGCCAGAGGCAGGAGATCTCTGTTCGAATCCAGCCTAGTCTATGTAGAGAGATCCTTACTGAACAAAACAAGAGAGTAATATAAATGTGTTTATAGAACAGCTTGGCAATGCTCAAATTAAGTAAACATAGCCAGTTTCAGTCCTAAATATATGCCACAGCTTCTTACAAAGGTCTGTTGGATGAGAGGGCACTTGAGGGAAGTGCACTTGTCATGTGGATCCAGACACACAGCCCTTCTCCTGGTTTTAAACCTAAAATTGTAGCCCAAACTGCAGGATACCAAGAAGGGACACACCAAAATTACCCTGCCTCCTCTGTCTTCTTCCCGGTCTCAAGTCCATCACTGTCCCTAACCTTTTCCTATATATCAGTGGGCTTGGCAAAGGCTTGCTGGAGAGTGGGGTAGTTTTAAAAAGAAAAATGGAGACCGGTGAAGTGGCACCCTTTAATCCCAACCCTCTGTTGGAGGTTATTCTGGTTTACATAGTTATAGGTGAGACCTGATATCAAAACGAAACGCCCCAGAACTCAAGAATCATGAGATTGGGTAACTGGGAGAACAAAATAGGTAGCTGTCCTCTGGTATCAAGACAGAGGAAAACTGACACGAGCAAGGCGCCCTGGCTTCCAGGTCAGGGGCAGGCTTTTGCCTGCACCGAGACACGCCCTTCAACAAGAGGAAACAGGCATTCACAATTTCATAGGGCGACGAGAGGGCTCTCCAGACTGCTCCAGAAGAAACATTAGGCAGAAGGCCACGCCCTTTCTTTTTAAGACCGCTCCCTTCCGACTCCGCCTAACACTGCGGCTTCCGGCTCGGGAAGCGCGTCCGCGTGCCGCCCCGCGCCTGCGCAATGAAACCAGGTCGGCACGCAGGCGCAGTGCGTCGTTCACCCGCGGCTTGCTGCGGTACAATCCTCCCTTCATTGAGTGTTGTTAATTCGTGAGGCAGAAGGATGGTGCTGGACCTGGATTTGTTTCGTGTGGATAAAGGAGGGGACCCAGCCCTCATTCGGGAGACGCAGGAGAAGCGCTTCAAGGACCCGGGGCTGGTGGACCAGCTGGTGAAGGCAGATACTGAGTGGCGGCGATGTAAGTGCCTGGATGCTCGCGGGGTCTCTTGAACTCACTTATCGCTTCCGAGGCGACAGCTTACAGCTTTTGTCAGATGCTCTCTGGACAGGCTGGCTCCAGCGCCGCCTGTCCCTAGAGCAGGCTGGTACCCCGGCTCTTCCCACTGTCCCGGCAGCTCCGGCGGCCCGCGATCCCTCCCGCGCGTGCTCCATGCTGACTGCCTCCTGGGCCTCTGGAAGGAGCAGCGCGCACGCGCAGGGAGAGCTGTCAGGCCCTTGGGTAGCTAGAAGCAAGCCAGAGCTGGAGTTTTAGTTGAGGCCGCGTGGGAATTTCTTTTCCTAACATTTTGGTCGTTCTCGGTGCTTTCTCATCCTCCGAAAAGCCACCGAGGTCTTCCCGGTTCTGAAAAAAAAATCAAAGGATGCTATCCAAACTGAGTGACATCTGCCGCATCATAGGTTTACTCCACCCCATTCGAACCATTTGGGGACTTTGGAGGCTGCTCTTGGCTAAAAGCAGTGATTCCGAAGCTTTGGGGATGGCCAATCCTCTAACCCTGTGGGCATTCCTTTAAGAATTAGGCTTTTCTGTGTTAGATCAGATAGGAGGGAGAGGTGCTGTAAGGCAAGAAACAGCTTGTAATTACTGAGGATGGTTGTGACTTGTGGAGGCTTTCTGGAAAAGACGTTGGTAGTGTAGAAGCGACCCAGCATCATTCATGAAATTAAATAAAACCCTGGGACCCTCTGCCTCCAAGTATGCCTCTGGAATGATCACCTGGCAAACCGGATGTTGTCAGTGGCATGTGACTCGTTTTGTCTGATGCAATAGGTCTGCAACCAGCTGAGAGCTTAGTTCATAGCAGAACACTGCAAAGGCAGTCGCGATCCAAGAGTGTTATATTTGTTTTGTTTATTTATATTTTTAGTTTCAGAGACAGATTTCTCTGTGTAGCCCTGGCTGTCCTGGAATTTGCTCTCTAGATCAGACTGGCCTCGATTCACCTGCCTCTGCCTCAGGAGTGCTTGGATCAAAGGTGTGCCCCACCATGCCCTGCTGAGTGTTAATGGCTTTATCTATCTTGATTATACTGTTAAAAAGCGTATATCAAAAGTATGAGTCTGCTTTTCAATTTGAAGTTTTGAATTGCTCCAAGCTGAAAATGTCTCCTGTTTGATTCTTGTTTGTTTGTTTAGGATATTCTAAGCCAAGGGTGGGGGACCTGCCTTTAATTCTAGCACTCTAAGGAGGCAGAAGCAGGTGGACCTCTTGAGTTTGAGACTAGCCTGGTCTGCATAGTGAGTTCCAGGCCAGCCAGAGCTACATAATGAGATCCTGCCTTGAAAAGAAGAAAGAAAAAGAAAACATTGGAGCTGGTGGCATTCGCCTATAACCCTAACACAAGGCAGACTGAGGCAGGAGGATCTGCATTTATTTCCAGGCCAGCATACCCTTCCTGAAAGACAGGAAGGTGGTATTTAATATGCACTGGAGGAATTTGACCCTTACCTGAAGAGACACTCTGTGGGTTTCTTAGGTATTCACAGGATAGATAGATGCTAAAGGACAACTTAAAAGTGAGCATTTGTTTGAGAGATGAGGGCTGGCAGTTGTCTCCTCTCATGAGTCCAAGCCATCCTCTTGTCTCAGTTGGGAGTAAAGATACATGCTCCTACACCTGGCTTTAAGAGTGGTGAGCACTAATTAGATTAGGAACTGTGATTTACAAAAAAGGACCTGGAGTTGGGAAAGACACAGGTTGGTGGGCACTGAAGGGACCTGGAGAAAGGTAGATGGCTGAAAACATTTTTATTAATATTTTCCCCAGCCTGGTTTACAAAGCTGAAAAAAAAATTTTTTTAAAGAAATGCATTTAGAAGGGGAAAGATTTTACTTTTTTCAGACAGTTTCATGTAATCCCTTTTATAGTTGAGATTGGCCTTGATTCTGCTTCTTATCTCCCTTATTCTGGGATTACAAGTGTGTACCACCATACCAGGCTTAAAGGTGTGAGCTGAGCTGTGTGCTCTACCACTGAGCTATATGCCCAACTTCCTTCAAAGATATTTATTTATCAGTTTATTTTGAACTGGGCTCTTGCCATGTTCCTATTCTATCCTCAAACTGGCAATCATCTTGCCTTAGGCTGGAAATACACTCATACTTAGCCATGCCTTTTTATTTCTAGTTTTATTTTTAATTTTGGTTTTTCAAGACAGGGTTTCGCAGTAGCTATGGAGTCAGTCTTGGAACTCACTTTAACTTTAGTTGACAGTCTCAAATCTCATGGTTCCAGCCTTGTTGGCCTCAAGCTCACAAGATCTGCCTTCCTCTGTGTCTGAAGTGCTGGGATTAAAGTACCACACCCGGTTGTCAATTCTAGAAGCAGCAGCACTTTCTTCTATACAGCAATTAAGTGTTTCAATGAGCTGAGCAGACCGGGTTAGCCTTGTAGAGCCTGGTGGAAGAAAGTGGAAACAAAGGCAAAAAAAAGAAGCAGACCAGTCATTTCAAACTTAACTTCCCTGTAAGATGGGAAGACAGAAACAGGCAATAATTTCAGTTTGGTGAAACGGACCTTTAACATGGGCTGTCTCCATTTTGATTTTTAGTATGGTTTGTTGGAGCTATGAAACAGTGGCCTCCTGTAAGAAATTTTTTAAAAACACACCTATACATATACACATATGCAAATATACACAGTGTTCCAGTATTCAGCAGTACCTGTCTCATCCTTGGTAAGGATGTGTTAAAGGTTTGATGAAGATCCTCTGTGCCTAGGGTACTTTAAATTCTGTGTGGAAGGTTTTGTTTTAGTGTTGTGTTATTATTTTAGATGAGAGTTCCTCACAGTGTAACCCAGTGTGGCCTCAAATTGACAGTCTCCTGCTTCTGTACAACCATGCCTGGCTGTTAACACTTCTAAAAATTATCATCAGTGTTATTGCTGGTCTTTTTTTTTTTTTTTTTTTTTTAATTTACAAGTCAAACCCAGCCCCCCCCCCCAATCCCCCATCCCATACCCTTTCTGCTGTTGCTGGTCTAAGTATTAAATTCAGGGTCTCCAACGGGCTAGGCCAGTACTGTGCCACTGACGTATGTTCCCATATAAGTGTTTTTCAGTTTGTTTTTTGGTTGGATATGAGAGTCATTAGTGGAGTGGGACAGCACCAAGGAAGCTGTCATTTGTGTAAGGGATCAGTCACTGGGGCTGCTTCTCAGCTACCAGGTCTCCAGATTAGTCTGCATGGGCCCTGCTCCAAATGAAGTGACAGACTTTGAAGATCCTCCATGGAAGGCCTCACTCTCCCTGGGGAGCAGAAAGGGGATGAGATAGGGGGTTGGTGGAGGGCAGGGTGGGAGGAGAGGGAGAAGGAACTGGGATTGGCATGTAAAATAAGATTGTTTCTAACTTAAATAAGAAAATCATTAAAAATAAAAAAAGAACTTGTGTGTGGGTGCTGTCAGTTCTTCTTAGATTGGAGTTACAGGTGGTTGTGACTACCTGGTGTGTGCTGGGACGCAAACCTGGGTCGTGTAAGAGCAGTGAGCACTCTTAAATGTTGAGCCATCTCTCCAGCACTGTAGACTTTTTAACAAGGCCTCTCTAAGGAACCCGAGTAGCCTTGATCTCACTCTGCAGCCCAGGCAGGCCTTAAACTTGTGATCTAAGGGCCTCTGCTTTCCAAGTAGCCAGGACAACAGGAGTCCCTGGCTGGTTATATTGGGCACTGACAAATACTGTGTTAAGGCTCTTTCCCATCTTGAACTTCAGATTAGAGGATGGGATTTCTTCCATCACTGGCAACGAGAACTTAATAAGCACTGTCAATGAAGAGCTCAGACTATGCTTCCTGACAGAGCCATGAGCCTCCATGAAAGCTCTGTATTAGCACCTGTCCCCATGTGTTGTTGCAGAGACTTGAAGTGCCTGTAGGACGCATGCAGAACACAGCAGTTTCTTCTTAATGCACAATAGTGAAAGAAGGCCACATTTGGGGGCATTTGTCCTGGCTGGTCCCCAGACTGCTGGATTTCAGGGTATCTGAAATATGCAGTCAGCCACGAGAACTCTGTCTTCTAGAATGTACTGTCCATCCCCATCAGAGAATGAGATTTCTGTTATTACCAATGAAGACAGGCCCTGTCCCTGACCTCTTTGTTTTCCCCACAACTAGAAGAGTTTTGAGACAGCTTTCCTTTTTATCCTAGTCCTACTTCCAGGCAGATTTCCGCAATGCAGATCTCACCATTGGGTTTGCAGTCCTAAGTCTTACACTTACTTGCCTCACAGAGAAACTGAAGGTTGTGAGTCATGGATGTAACACTAACCTAACAAAACATAAAGGGGACCAGAGCTAAAGAGGTCCCAGCTAGGTCTGTTACTTTAGGCTTGTGCACAGGCAGTATGGAGCTGCCTGGAGTTTGTCTGCACAATCAGAAACATGCCGTCTTTGCCAAGACGCTGGACATGACACTTTTTTTGCTTGTCATTTTTTATCACT
Organism: Phodopus roborovskii; assembly: GCF_943737965.1. NCBI lineage: Eukaryota > Metazoa > Chordata > Mammalia > Rodentia > Cricetidae > Phodopus > Phodopus roborovskii. The sequence goes on from NW_026125562.1 coordinate 3,290,599, forward strand.
ATGAGGCAGTCAACTATCCCAAGAAGCAAGAATGAAAGTGATACTTTTCATCATCCCAGGGTTCCAGGTTGTAATAAAAATGGAAGGTATGAGGGGCCACTTAACCCATCCTGTATCCCAGTGTGCAGAGCAATTACACTTAGATTTTTCTAAACAACTTGGTTTCCTCAAAGTTGTCTTTTAGCCTGTTAAATATGAAAATTGTGGTTTTAGGGTATTTATCCATATTAAAATCCACATTAATTCATATTGAAATTTATTTAAGTAGTTTACTTTTTTCCAAATCTAATGTGTGTGTTACACAGTCTCATTTAGGGCTCATCACATTTCCGATGCTCAATGGGGCTCAAGGTTACTCATAGTTAGGGGTTATACAGTAAACCATGCAGCTTTAAAGCATAAACCACGGAGTCCTCAACCACGGGTAACCTCCACTCTGCTGTTACACTGCTCATATCTTCTACCTCTGTGACTTATTCCAGATCTACCTTCTTTGCTACCCAGTCTGATTCCATGACAGTGCCTCCTTTGTTGGGTGTTCTCTATACTCTTGCTCTTTCCTCCCCTCTCTCTTTGAGATAGGGTCTCACTAAGTAGTTCTGACTGGCCTAGAACAGGATTTGTACTCAGCCAGACAGGCTTCAAACTCACAGATATCTACTGCCTGTGTCTGCCCCCAGAGTGCTGGAATTAAAGATGTTTATGTGTGTGTGTGCGCGCGCGCACGCACTTGTATATTCACAAGCATGTGAAGGTCAGTGGGTGTCTCAGTCACTCACCACTTATTTTGGGGGTTGTGTTATTTTGGGTGTTTGTTTGTTTTGAGACAGGGTCTCTCTGTCCTGGCTGTCCTGGAACTCCCCTGTAGACCAGGCTGGCCTTAAGCTCACAGAGATCCACATGCCTCTGCCTCCCGAGTGCTGGGAATAAAAAAGGTGTGCACCACTGCTGCCTGTCTATTTGCATTGTTTTTAATTTTGTGTATGTGTGCACATGCTCACATGTCTGTGGGATGATATGTGAATGTGAATGCAGGAGCCTACCGAGGCCAGAGGCATTGGATCCCCTGGAGCTGGAGTTACATGCAGTTGTGAACTCTGGTATAGGTACTGGGAACTGAACTTGGGTCTTCTAAGGAAGCTGTCCATGTTCTTTATTTCTGAGCCCTCTCTCTAGGTCCAGATTCTGATACTTCAGCTTCCAACCCCAGACTGGCCTATCCTTGTCACCAGATCCTGGGAATACCCTACTGTAGTCAGTCTCTCGTCCACTAACTTTAGAGGGCTAAAGCAGACACCAGCATTGGGTTGGTGTCTTTTTGTTACTGTTAATTGAAATGACTCAAAGAGAGAGAGATAGGAGAGCTGGGTGAAGCGGTGCATGCCGTTAATCCCAGCACCCTAGAGGCAGATGCAGGCAGCTCTGAGTTCAAGGCCAGCCTGGTCTACATAATGGGCGAGTTCCAGGCCAATGAGGACTATGTAGAGAGATAATGTCTTTAAAAAAAAAAAAAAAAAAGATGGAAGAAGTCAAATATGGAGGCACCTGCCACACTTGAGAAGCAGGGGCAGGAAGATTGTCGAATCTAGGCTAGCCAAAGCTATGTAACCAGACCTTGTCTTAGAAAAAGAAAGTCACCCACTTTGTGGCAGTTGGGAAGTAAAGAGAGTCAAGATATGTATAGCCCCTGCCCTTGGTGCATGATGCTAAATCTGTGACCTCCCTTTAGTTTCTACTTCTTAAACTGAAGACCAAGTGTTTTTATTTGTTTGTTTTGTTTTGTTTTGATGTTCGAGACACGGTTTTCTCTGAATGTAGTTTTGGAGCCTGTTCTGGTCTCTGTAGACCAGGCTGGCCTCAAACTCACAGAAATCCCTTTGCCTCTGCCTCCCCAGTGCTGGGATCACAGGTGTGCACCACCGCCACCCAGCTTGACCAAGCCTTTAACAGGGACTGTGGTCAGGGAGTATCTTAATGACGAGCCTCTCTGACATGGTTTCTTGGATCTTAGGCAGGTTCCGGGCAGACAACTTGAACAAGCTGAAGAACTTATGCAGCAAGACTATTGGTGAGAAAATGAAGGTATGAGGACGAACAGGCTTGGGGGCTCCTAGAGCTGCTTGATCTGCACTTATTTATTATGTGTCTGAGTGATGGCATATGTATGTAGGTGTCCATGGAGACCAGAGGAGAATGTCGTATCATTCATACTTATACATGTGTGTGAACCAGAACCAGTGGAGAGTGCAGCACAAAGTCAAACTTGGACTTGTGGCATTTTATACTTTCTGAGAGTTTGCATCCTTAGACAGTATTTTGTTATGCTTTTGGCTGTGAAAATGGGTATCAGTAAGTTTTATTCCCATGGTACTTGTGATGATTAATCACTTACAGGCAGAGATCCCATAGTCATTAGTACTTTTATATTCATGTGCACCCCTACCTAAGTATCCTTCAGATCCTCTCTATAGACAGTTCCAGCCAAGCGTTTGACTGTGTGTTAGGACCAGGAATGATGGTCTGCAGATTGACAAGTAATGAGTGCAGAAATCGGGGCTAGGGGAGCCCCCTTGCATTTTGTCATGTTGCCTTCCTTGTTCCTCCCCTTACCTCAGATCCATTTTAAACCTGTAGCCTGTTGCTGGGGTTTTCCTAGAGTATTAACAAGATCCATCCTCAGGGCCTGCCTTTGACTACCATGTTGGTTTTTGTTTTGCTTTGCTTTGCTTTTGGGGCATGCTATTTAGCCCTGGTTGGCCTGGAACTGCTATATAGCCCAGGCTAGTCTTGATCTCACAGCAATCCTCCTGCCTCTGTCTCCCTGGTCTTGTAGTTCACGAACATTTCAAACATGTTCTTGGTTTCTTGACTGTTCTGTATTCGGGGAAGGCTATTCTCACTTCATTGATGTTAACTCTCTCACTTGCCAGGTGTATTGACCTGTCCAGGATCAGAAAGGATGCAGAGATAGTAAAGGACTTGAGAGCCGGAGAGATGGCTCAGCCGTTAAAGGCTAGGCTCACAACCAAAACTATAAGAAAAGCACTTGAAGCTGACTTCTGGCTTTCTTTCAGTTAACTAATTTCCCTATGTGTTTCAGCTCAGTTAATGTAATGCAGTTTGATTAGTTTATATGATGTGATAATTTGGTGTCCACTTCATAAAACAATGTCAGAGTTTTTATTTTAATTAAATAACTTTTTTTTTCTTTTTCCCTGCAGAAAAAAGAGCCAGTGGGAGATGATGAGTCCATCCCAGAGGACGTGTTGAATTTCGATGACCTCACTGCAGATACGTTAGCTGTAGGTTTCTGCCCCATTCCTGTCTTATCCCAGGAAGAGCTGGGACTGTGTACCTACCTGCTTTTGTTATCCTCTGTACCCGAGACTCATTAGTCCTAGGAGATAGATGGAGTGGGAAGGGGCAGGGAAAGAAGAGAAAGGCACTGAACCAGTTGGTTCGTGTTAACTCTGTTTTCTACTTTCTTTCACAATGGCAAGGAATTCCTCAGTTTGCCGCGGTTAATTTTCTGTGTCTGTCACCAAATTGCTCTTTCAAACCCTTAACACAGCAAGAGTATAAACCAGAGAAGCAAAGTTGCTGTGCTTGGAGGGCTGGGCGGGGTTCATTTCTGTCCATCTTGGTCTGATAACAGCTCCCTTGAGAAATCAGAGCACAGTCTGAAATATCTGCAATAAGTCGATGCAACAAATTCAAGACAATCTCTTGCTCCTGATTATTATCTTCCTGGAGAAATTTGGATGGGAATGCATAATAGAGTGCTAAACTGGTTTAGTCTGGAAAATTAGAAGTGCAAATTAAGGGGAAATTCTCTTAAAGCCCCAGGATTGAACTCCTGGGATGTATGTGAAGGAAAGAAAGTCTGCACATCTCTGCCCCCCCCCCCAGAGAAAGGAAAATGCTAAGCATTTAAGGCGAGACTGTCCACCCTGTGGAGTCAACTTGTGTTTTTAAATGCATTCATTTCCAGTACTTTTCTTACTGTTATTTTGGGACAGGGTCTCAGAGCCAAGGCTGCCTTCAAACTCATGTAATTCAGGGTCTCAGAGCCAAGGCTGCCTTCAAACTCATGTAATTCAGGGTTAATCTGATCCCTCCACCCACTGACTGCTAGGTTACAGGTTGGCCTGGGTTTTGCAGTCCTCCTTCCTTAGCCTCCTAGTTGCTAGGGTCAGTAGGTACAGGGTACCATTGCTTAGCCTTTTGTTTGCTTTTGGTTTTGTGAGACAGGGTTTTTCTGTATAGCCCTGGCTGGCCTGGAACTGTAGACCAAGCTGGCCTCAAACCCAGAGATCCACCTGCCTCTGCCTCTCAAGTGCTGGGATTAAAGGCCCAGCTTCCTTGTCCAGTTTTAAAATGCTTCCTTGAAGGTAGGGGAGGATGGCCAGTTGGTGGTGGCACATGCCTTTAATCTCAGCAGTTGGGAGCAGAGAGAGACAGGTAGATCTCTGAGTTTGAGGCCAGCCTGGTCTGTGGAGCAAGTTCCAGGAGAGCCAGTGTTACACAGAGAAACCCTGTCTCAAAAAACAAACAGACAAACAAAATGCTACAATGGATATAGTGCTTGCCTTGCATTTTCTAGGCCCCAACTATGATCCCTCATGTACTGCCCCTCCAATAAAAATAGAAAGTGCTACTACAAGAATTGTCGCTAGAGGACAACAGTTAAGTTGTTACTGCCCTGCCTCTGCTTTGTGTACTCCGTACTTGAGTCTGGCTTGTCCTTCTGCAGGCCCTGAAAGTCTCACAAATTAAAAAAGTCCGACTTCTCATCGATGAGGCCATCCAGAAGTGTGATGGGGAGCGGTTAAAGCTGGAAGCGGAGCGGTTTGAGAACCTCCGGGAGATTGGGAACCTTCTGCACCCCTCTGTGCCCATCAGTAACGATGAGGTAGGTGGGGCTGGGCCATGCAGGGGGGCTCCCCTCCCTTGCTGCCCAACACTGGCGCTCTGTCAGAAAAGCCTGCTTTTGTGTGTTCCCTCTGCCCACCAATTGAGCATTGCAGGAGTCAGATCCCTGCCTGATTGGGAAGTGGCAGAGACAGCAGGTAGGAGGAGACTCCTGGCACAGAAATCTCTTCTAAATGGGGCTGCTGTCCTCCACTGCCTGTTGCCCCTGGTAGCAGTAAGTCCTGTGGGAGGGACCTGCTAAATCAACCTAACCCCCTCACCCACACCCCGCTGGGAAGCTGCAGGTTGAAGGGAAATCTGCATGATAAAAGTTTCCTGCCGAGCGGGAGCTTCCCCAACACAAAGCTGCTCTGAGTCAGGCTTTGTTCCCAGACACCCTAGCTGTGGCAGGGCCCATCTGTGCCTCTCCCATTCATTCCCTTGTGAACACTGAACTCACTGCCGGCTGGGGTCTGTGCAGGCCTTGGAGCCTGAGCAGACCGAGGTCAGGGCCCGGAGCCCACCCTCATGTGGTTCAGAGACCAGAGAGGGCCTACAAAGAAAAAAGTCCTGCATTCTCCTCTGTACCCCAGGTGATGCCGATTGTCAGAGAGGGGTTCTTGGGCCAGTTTTCTGAGGACTCATTTAAAAGGGTGAAGAGAATGAATATACTCTAGGTTGCAGAACAAATCAAGATTCCCAGTTTGCCAACTAGGACTGCTTTTGTGACTTTGTAAATCATTTGTCTTTTGAGTAGCAAACCTCCTTCCTCACTGGCTGTGTAGGAGACCAGAAGCTGAACCATGGTTTAAGGTTTAAGCGGTGCGCTCAAGGGCTGTACTGCTCTTTGCTAGGGTCCCTTCTCGCTTTGTTTCCTCAGGATGCAGACAACAAGGTAGAGCGCATCTGGGGTGACTGTACAGTCAGGAAGAAGTATTCCCATGTGGACCTGGTGGTGATGGTAGACGGCTTTGAAGGCGAGAAGGGAGCCGTGGTGGCTGGTAGTCGAGGGTACTTCCTGAAGGTAAGAATTGAGAACCAGTAGGGAATAAAGAAGGCACATGCGTATGCGCGCGCGCACACACACACACACACACACACACCCACTGAAAATGTAATCGCACTTAAATGAAAGAGGCTCACAAATCCTCCACTTGTACTCAATGCCTGCTTGTGAACGTGTAGCAATTAGATGCAATTCTCTTTCTGAGGCAAGAGAGTGCTTACCCAGATTCCAAAGAACAAAAGCCACTCAGTGATCCTTCATAATGAATATGTTTTGCTGACTGAATCGGAACAGTCTCTGCCTTTGAGGAGCTCAGTGTAATTGGGCAGTCAGACAAGTAACAAAGAGTCAAACCCAGTGTGATAAGCCTGCGGTCTGAGTAGACCCCAGCATGCTCTGAGCCCTGATAGGTGGAGGCAGCTGGCACAGATTAACCGGGGCAGAGGGCATATTAATTCAGAGAATCCTTCCGTAGGAAATGGTGAAATACTTGTGTAAATGTTGTGCACTTAAGCCTTCTGCATGTACAAATGAGTGTGATGGTTTAAGAATGAACACCCAGACACACCCGTCCATGCATCCTGTCTGCATGAATCCTTTGCTTTGGTGTGTTTTCATGGGGATAGGGATAGAGATGGGAGGGCTTGGAGACTAGGTCTCACTAAACAGCCCAGGCTGTCTCCAGATTCACAGCAGTTCTCCCTCAGCCTGCCAGGGGCTAAGATTACTAGTGTGGACCACTGCTTGAATCTCTTAGAGAAGTCTCTAGACGGGGTGATGTGCTGCTGGCCTTTGGTGTCAGAACTCTCCTGTAAACTTCTGTTAGACTCTCCTGTTTACTTCTTTCTGTTCTGACTTCTTGCATGGTTGTCTGTGATTGTATGAATGGAATTGAGCTGGAGAGGTGTCCATCATGCTAATTCCAAATAATAGTACATACCATAGCAAAACAGGTAATGCATGGAACTTAGGAAAAGAACAAAGCCCATTAAACTGCTCTTCTGGGCAATGGCAGCAGTCAGTTTCCACTGTCTTAACAAGATGCCATCCGGACAGTGAGAGAAAGCCCTACTAGTGAAGTGAACAAAATGTTCTTTACTGAAGCCGAGGAACTCAACACCCAAAACTGAGTTGTGTATAAACATCCTAAAACCAGGCATTTACAGTTTAGGTCTGAATGATTTTGAACATAATTCTATTGATTATCCACTTAATACCTGGTATTGAGTTGTAAAAAACTGTGAAGAGTTGGTCTCTTAGGTTGAGTTCAATTATTCTTATAAATGTTTCCAAACATGAGTTTTAATGGGCCAACTAAATCACATTAAAGCAAGTATCTCCTGACTGTTGTTGCAGTCTATGGTCTTCATTTCCCTGCCTGTGCCACTGGGTAGTCCTGCTTGCCCATCTGTGCCTGAGTGTTGGTTCTGGTAATAGAGTCAACAGAGTGGACTGGTGACGAGACCCAATCCCAGGTGCTGTATCTGTTCCGTAGGGGGTCCTGGTGTTCCTAGAGCAGGCGCTCATCCAGTATGCACTCCGTACTTTGGGAAGTCGAGGCTACACTCCCATCTACACCCCCTTCTTCATGAGGAAAGAGGTCATGCAGGAGGTGGCCCAGCTCAGCCAGTTTGATGAAGAACTTTATAAGGTAAGTAACTTGGTAGATAGACTTTTAGATTGTGAGGCTCAGTGGTGACATAGCACAATCTCCAGCACAGCTTTCTGTAGAGCTCTTTCAATGTGCCAGCACAACCAAGGAAGCAAGCTTGCTAAACTCGTCTGTCTGTCTGTCAAGGTCTCTCTGAGTAGATAGGCTGACCATGAACTGTGTGTAGCCGAGACTGGCCTTGAATTCCTGGACCTCCTACCTTAGTCTACTTACTGAGTACTAGAATTACAGGTTTGTGCTACCATGCCTAACACAACAGAAATGTATTTTCTTGTATTTCTGGAGGCCAGTGTCCAAAGTGAAATGTTGATTTCCTCTAATGCTTGCAGATGGCCAGCCATGTGATCACTGTGTTCTCAAATGGTCTTCTCTGTATTTCTGATTACAGATGTTTGTTTGTCTGTCTGTCTGTCTGTTAATGTGGTACTGTTAGGCAGGGGACTGAATCCTGGGCTTCACAAAGGCTAAGCAAGTGACTACTACTGAATTATATAGTTCTATCCCTTTTTATTTTGAGACAACATCTCAGTAAGTTGCCCAAGGTAGCTTTGAATTTGTAACCTCAGGCATACCTTGAATTTTAAATTGTTCTGCCTAAGCCTCCTCTGAGTGGCAAGATTTACAGGTTTGCACCAAGAGGTATAGATTTTTTTAAAAAACAGAGTTCTGGGCTGGGCAGTAATAGCCTGTATATGCCTTTAATGAGAGAGAGAGAGGGAGAGAGAGAGAGAGAGAGAGAGAGAGAGAGGGAATGAATATGTGTACCGGAGTTACAAGAATGTGCCACTATGTGCTTGTTTGTGACAGTCTAGCTATGTAGTCCTGGCTGGCCTCTCTCATTTGTGACTTCCCTTTCTCTGCCTTCAAGGTACTAGGATTAGGATTTGTGACACCTCACCTAGCTGTTTGCAGAGTTATTGGGGAATCTTTTTGTTTTGATTTACAGTTTTTACATTTATTTGGGGTTGGGGAGGCTTATGCAGTTCCATGCCATGGAGGCCAGAGGAGCATGTGGACCCTGAGGATTGATCATGGGTTATCAGGCATGATGGCAGGCCTTTCCCCACTGAGCCATCTCACTAGCCCAGCAGGTTTTTAATGTCCGTTAATTTTAGTATTAAAAGCCATGTGTGGTTGGCACCTAGCATCTTAGTCAGTGTAGAACAGACCCCTCATCTTACCCCTAGAAGCCTGGGTACCATCTTTAAATTGAGTGCACTTTACCACTAGGAGCTTAGAAGAGAAGCCCTTTTAGTGGCTGCTTAGACAAAAGGGAATTAGAGATGTGGGCTGAACTCCCAGGCCTCTCTTCCCATGTCCTTTCACTCCTTACGCCAGGTAGAAACGGCCACGGGGCAAGATTATGCATCCTCGAACCTGGGACATCCACGGGATTCAAGTTGAATTTCAGGATGTCTTTCTGATCAGCAGACTCTGACATTAAATACAGCTTCAGTCTGCCTGGTACTCACAGTTGGTTTTTGTCTATTGGCAGAGGACTTAAACATTCGTTGAGTATATTAAGTAGATGTTACAATCTGCCAGCATTGACCATTTAATATCATTATATATTTTGCAGTTGTTAAATAAGTTTTTTAGGTTCCCTAGTTTGCAGCTCTTTGTTCTTTTAAGTGCTGGATTTTTTTGTTTTTGTTTTGTTTTGTTTTTTGTTTTGAGGGGGGCAATTCTCTAATATAGCCCTGGCTAGCCTCAAACTCAAGGTCCTTATGCTTCAGCTTCCTGAGTGCTAGGATTGTAGCTATGCATCATTCTTTTCTTTGATCCTTTTCAGATAGCCCCTTTGCCTCCCTGTTTCAGCATTCATCCCAGGCAGGAAAATCCTCAGTGTCTGTCAGGTCTCTTTCCTGTAGCATCTTACCCAGTCTTCATTAGCACCTGTTCCTCCTACAGGTGATTGGCAAAGGCAGTGAAAAGTCTGATGACAACTCCTATGATGAAAAATACTTGATTGCCACCTCAGAGCAGCCCATTGCAGCTCTGCACCGGGACGAGTGGCTCCGGCCGGAAGACCTGCCCATCAAGTATGCTGGCCTCTCCACCTGCTTTCGTCAGGAAGTAGGCTCACATGGCCGTGATACGCGGGGTATCTTCCGAGTCCATCAGTTTGAGAAGGTTGGTAGATGAGAGACAGAACCCCACTGGTACAGCTTTTCTACTCATTGCTATGAGGAAGAGCCTAGAGAATGCATAAAGTAGCTTTGAGCATAGACTAGAACAAAGCTCCCTAAGTCCCCTGTGCTGTGTGGACTCTCTAAGAAGAGGAAATGATGGTGGCATCCACCTCCCTAGGCTGACTGGACACCAAACTAGTGTGTGTTAGGCACTTAGCACCATAGCTAGCAGAAGACGGTGACTCTAGAGAATCCATTGTCCTGGTTGCTGCAGCCCGGTCTGTTGGAGCACTGATCTCCTTTGTTACCCAGCCTGGCCTGTCTCCCGGTGGTGTGGGACTAGCTCACTGCTAGAGCATCTCTATGTCAGTCCTTTAGTTTATCTCCCCTCACTGCTATCCTGTCTCCTTGGCTCCCTATCTGCAGATTGAACAGTTTGTGTACTCGTCACCTCATGACAATAAGTCATGGGAGATGTTTGAAGAGATGATCTCTACCGCAGAAGAATTCTACCAGTCTTTGGGGATCCCTTACCACATCGTGAATATTGTCTCAGGTAAGGAACCCCTCATCTCTTCACTCTTCCTTTTCTGCATCCCAGATCACTTTACCCAGCTGTGCCTCCACACAAAGAGATAGCCTCAGTTCAAGTCATTACCCACATTCATTAAAATATCACAGGCTTCTCCCTTGGGAGTGTTTGGTGATGAGATCTGAGTGTGATTTCCCTTCTGGGGATACACTGTGAAGTGAAGGGTTCTTCAGGCTCCCTGTAGAGGCATCCCCACCTGTCCATCTGTCCTGAACTTAGGGGTTTCTCTACAGGCTCTTTGAATCATGCTGCCAGTAAGAAGCTTGACCTGGAAGCCTGGTTCCCAGGCTCAGGTGCCTTCCGTGAGTTGGTCTCCTGTTCTAATTGCACGGATTACCAGGCTCGCCGGCTCCGAATCCGATATGGGCAGACCAAGAAGATGATGGATAAGGTAGTTATCCCCCAGGGAAGTGGGCAGCAGGGCCTTCTGCACAGAGCCATTTTTCTTCTTTCTCTTTCCTAAGAGGTATTAGTGTCCAGCATTGTGAGAAAATCAGCTCAGTCTAGACCCAAAAGAAACTAGAAATGACTTCTACTGAGTCAGGGCTGGGTACTTTGAACAGAAACCTGAGCCTAGTCCTATTCTACAAGGTAATTCAAGCTTTTCTCTCTTTGGCTTTGTTTCCCTTAACTCCAGAGAAAGAATAATCTCCGTTTCTCTACACAGAACAAGTTGGAGGCAGTGTCTTCCCTCTTTTCGCCCAAGAAGGTCAGGTTGTAAGCTCATCTCCTAAATAGTCTTCAGAGCCGGGCGTGGTGGCGCACGCCTTTAATCCCAGCACTTGGGAGGCAGAGGCAGGTGGATCTCTTTGAGGCTAGCTTGGTCTACAGATTGTGTTCCAGGACAGCCAAGGCTACACAGAGAAACCCTGTCTCAAAAAAATAAGCAAATAAATAAGCAAACCCAGTTTTCAGGCCCTGATCTTTCTGAGTAGGGTTTGGAATGGGTCAAAAGGAGGACCACACTGGTGGTTCCTTCCTTCCCACCAAACCTCTGAAATACTGGAACCTATTACTTGTCACGCATGCAAACGTGAGGAAACTTCCTAGGGTTACCTTACAGGTGGCACATACAAAAAATTTGAGTTTTACAAAGTTGGAAATGGGTTAAAGCCATCCATTGGATTGGGGAAGTTATGGCTGAGTGGATAGATTGTTCCTGGTCACCAGGAAGATCATGTGAGGGCTGAGTTTTAATGTTTCTGTGAACCTGCTCTTCCCAGGTGGAGTTTGTCCATATGCTTAATGCCACAATGTGTGCTACCACCCGAACCATCTGTGCAATCTTGGAGAACTACCAAACAGAGAAGGGCATCATTGTACCGGAGAAGTTGAGGGAGTTCATGCCGCCAGGTACAGGTCCTCCATCTTCATACCTTTCCAAATAGGCCCTTGCCAACTGTACCCCATTTTCCTATGAGACACAATCCCCACACTTCCTGTGGTGCTGGGAACATAGTGTGGGTGTCATAAGTAGAAAGGAGTAGAGAAGTCCGGCCATCTTCGGGGCACCCCTTCATTGGGAGGATTATTGTCCCCAGTCCTCACTGAGGTCACCTAGTGAGCTCTTCCCTCGCAGGACTCCAAGAACTGATCCCGTTTGTCAAGCCCGCACCCATTGACCAGGAGCCATCTAAAAAGCAGAAGAAGCAACATGAGGGCAGCAAAAAGAAAGCAAAAGAGGTCACCCTGGAGAACCAGCTGCAGAGCATGGAGGTCACCGAGGCCTGAGCCCTGCCTCCTCCCAGTGCGCCAGACTGACTTCCTGCCTGCTGGGCTCTCTGGCCTTTCTTGGAGCAGGGAGGCCGAGTACCACTCCTCACCCTGTCCCATCTGACTGCACAGCCGACGGGGAAGCATCTGCGGTGTACCCAGCAGGTGTTCCCATCTCCTCGCATGGGCCAAGGGTCTCCTCGTTGATGACTGCTGAGCCATGCAATAAAGTGTTTCTGGGGAAGGCAGTCTGCTCCTCAGGCTCGAACCCTGTCTCTGCTGGGTCTCCCAAGTAAGGCTCCTCTTGAGCAGGGTGGAGCCCTTCAGACAGCGAAGGCTTTTTAGAAAACCTGGAATTGTAACACGTTTTCAGGGCAAGGATCGTGACTGTCAGTAAATTCACTCCTGTCTAAAGGCTATGAAGCTTTAGAGACCAGTATGCTGGAAAAGCCTGCTAGCACTTATGTTCCCTGGGAAGGAGGGGGTGCTAGCACTTACATTCCATGGAAAGGGAGAAAGGCTGGTCATGGTAGCTGACATTCCATCCAAAAGAGCCCCTAGGTTTAAAGCATGAGCTATGGTTATGAACAGCAGCTTTGTGTTTGTTTACAGCTGTCCCCACTGGGGAGACTCGATGCATAGCAGTAACTTAGTGTGTCAGAGGCAGATAGGGGTGCAGGAAGGCTCTCTGTCCTCAGGAACCCCCAGGTCCTAATAGCCAGGCACCTGCACCCCGGGGAAGGTGGTGTTCAGGCTTTCTTTCCCCAGCTCCCTTTCATCTGTGATCTGTGTCCTGACTCTAATGACACCCTAAGTCAGTTTAGTGCTTGTCTCCTAGGAGGTTAAAGCGCCTCCTCCAGATGCTCCCTTTTATCTTTGTATGGTCCCAGAAGGTAGGGTGGGGATGTGATTATACCTGTCCCAGAGTGGGGGGGGTGCAGTTGTGTGGCTAGGTGGTAACCTGGGTTGGAGTGACTGGGTTTGTTTCCTAGGGAGTGTGACCTGGCTTCTGACAGGCCTTTAGCACAGTTCACCTCTGCTGCTTTGGCCCAGTACCAAGCAGGCAAGGAGGTCATGTGCTCAGCTACTGCTAGGAGGCTGGTCCCACTAACCTTGCTCTTGGCATGCCTATCAAAAGTGGGTGCTGCGAGGGTGATCGCCATGGCTCCTTTGCCTGCTGTGCCAGCCGGGGGAGGGGGGGGCAGGCAGGTCCCATGGCCCATTGGCCTCAGCCCTGGGAAAAGGACAAAAGAACAGGCTGCTCCCATTTGTAATTCAGGACCAGAAATTCGCATTCCCATAACCTTAACATTCAGTTTGAAGAAAAGCAGCTTGAACCAGGATTGGGAGGCTAGGCTGCCCCACTTAGAAGTCTGTTAGGAATGTCTAGATGGCCCCATGTCTGTCCTGGGCCTGGTCTAGGGCTCCACAGCTGCTTTCCCTGCCTCTATACCCTGTCTCCTAATGCCTGTAGCCTTCTGGCACAGGGTGCTTTCTGGTTGTGCTGGATCAGCTCTTGCTTCCCTTGCACTAACTGGCTTACTGTCTACCTTGCTAGTTTTCTGGAGCTGCTGTACTTAGACTCCAGACAAGCTGAATAGTTAGTCATTCTCCCCACAGTAGTCTCCTCTGTGTGAACCAGGTGGTCTGTTTCTTATTTTGTTTTTGTTTTCTTCTTAGAGACAGGGTCTTGCTGTGTAGCCCTGGCTGTCCTGGAACTCACTCTGTAGACCAGGCTGGCCTCAAATTCACTCATCTGCCTGCCTCTGCTTCCCTAGTGCTGGGATTAAAGGTTTGCACCACCATACCCAGGTGTCAGGTGGCCTGTTAACAAATGTGTTCCTCCTTCCTGAAAAAGGTAGCGGCAGAAGTCTTATACAGGTCATACACAAGAACATCTTGGCGTGTGGGCATGCTCTCCCACCCTGTTGCTAAGCTCCCTGGGAGCAGAGTTTACAGAGAGAATAGGGTGCAATCTCTGCTCTCAGAACTCACTCTACTGGGAAGGTGTGGCTTACTCTCCTCCAGAGCAAACCAGACTCTTCTTTGGAACAGTGTTTCTGGCTGATGTAAGCCTTGTTTAAGATGGGCTGACCCACCTGGAAGCTGAGCACTTGGGAATGAGCCCAGATAACCTTGACTCCACCCTGGCAGCTGCCTCCGCCCACAGGGATGCCCTCATCCCTGGCACCCTGACTGCCCCATCTCCAACCTCAGCTACCCAGGTTACCTCAGCAGACAGCCCCCAGAGGCCCTGTGGAGTGAGTCAGAGCCCTGGGTCCCTTAGTCACTTTTGGTTCCCACACCCAGGAATTCAGGTCCCAAAATGAAGGTCTAGGTTCATCAAGTAAGCTGCTGGGACCTGATATTTGTCCTAACCAACAGAGAGCCAACTAGAAAACAGGCTTCTGGAGGGCTCTCAGAGGTCAGGCAAGTGTTTCCTAGGGTCCATCCTGAGCTCAGCTGAGCAGGGTACTAGTCAAGCATATACTCTCCTAGGCTGACACCCCACTCCTGGGAATAGATTCCCTGCAGTCTGCCCTGCTTTACCTTTCCTGAAGCTTTTCCGGTTTCTGCTGGGTCCACAGATACCACCTCCAAGCTCCCATACTCCTGGGGGGGGGTGGGGGGGTACGGTGGCGCTAGAGCAGTCCTGGCTGGGCTCCCAGGGTAAGTTTGACAGGCAGAGCCAGGATGGGCCCCAGAGAAATGTTACATGTCAGAGCCTGTGCCAGGATGAGGGGCCTCACCCTCTCCCAATCACCTCCCAGCCTGGGGTTCCTCAACAGCCCCTCCCAGACAGGCACAAAAAAACGGGTGCATCCTCACACCCCCACCTACACCAGGGCCCCACTGAGCTTAAGGCTCCGCCTCTGACGTTACCCTTTTAAGAGCCCTCCCAATGGGGGCGGGGTACTGCAGGCAGAGTCTTGCAGAAACCCAGCTCTGCGCTTCTTCCCCACCGAGGTGCCTGGAAAGACCTACATCCCGGTTCTCCAGGCTCTGGTCAGAGGCAGAGGTTCCCGTGGTCTCTCAAGAGACCACTTGTTCTGGAGGGACAGAGCCTCTCCAGCTGCTCAAACTGGCTGGTTTGAAAACCCTGCTGTTTGGAGTCTCACATCCCTTAGTAAGACCCCCACCCTCTCCCCTGCAGAAGCCTGCTGTCAGAAATAGTCTGGGAAATTATGTTTGCTGAGGTGTAAATTACTGATAAAAAGGTATGACCCTTAAGGGACAATTGGATTTTAAATCCTGAAACTTAAGAATTAAGCTCCTAATTGAAAGTAGCATCCACCCCTTCCATCTTGTGTCAGAGAAAACAATTTCTTTTTATTCTTTCAAACCAGCCCTAGCTCCTTGTGCCCGGGGTTTCATACTCTTGTCTCCTGGGTCTTATTCTTAAGCTAGCTTTCCTTTTCACCCTCTCCCCTGCCCCTCCCACCTCACAATGTCAACCTGCCCCCCTCACTCCCATCTTCTGACTGCATCCTATCTGGCTCTTTCTCTCCAAGATTCACCATCAAGGGACTCCTGCAATTCTACTGCCTCATCAGTATCCCCAGCCCTCGGATGCCTGCCCACTTACAGGGAATGTGGCATGTCCTAGATAGAAGAAAGCTGGAATTGCAAAGGGAAGGTCTGAGTTGGGGCTGAGGAAAGAACGTGTCACCTGACTCCATAAGCATCTGGGCACTTGTATTTCCTTATTCCTGGTCTTCAGTAAGGCTTGGGAGTCTCAAGCATTCAGACTGAACCTCTCTGGGATTACAAGCCCCAATCGAGTTTTACCTGATTCCTTGCCCCACAATATGTCCACCCTGGAGTTCCCGAGCAGGGCAGTTTCCTGCTCTGTGTCTCAGGCCAATCTGCACTGAGTTTTCATCATGAGATCTGCTCATCTGCTGGTCCACAGACCACAGGTCCCCTGCAGGCACAGCCTCCTTCAGGTACCAGAACAGCTTGAGATGGGTCAGCCAAGATCCACTCTTACCAAGGGCTGGTGCCATGGCTCAGCTGGTGAAGGCGCTGACCACCAAGCCTGATGAACAGAGTTGGATCTGCAGGACTCGAATGTAGAGGGAGAGGACCAACTCCTGCAGGTTGTCATCTGACCATGAAAACACACGTGGGTACACAGTAAATAAGTGTGGGGTGGTCCATTTTCTATTCACATTCAAAAATATTAGTGAACAGCAGCTGTGTCAGTCCAAACCAGACTGGTTGCTCAGAACCAGAGCCTCATTCATCTTGGTATCTGCCTCTGCACTGCCTTCTTGTCTCCTTTGACAACCTTAACAACTAAGTTATTAACAGCTTTGTGGTTTTCTGTGTAAGCCTCAGCCCCAGGCTCCATCTTATCCCCACTGTACTCAGGAACCACATACAACCTCAGCTGCATTTGGATGGACCTTGCATCATTATAGAATTTTAGCTTTCTAAATTTTATTTTATATGCATTGGTGTTTTGCCAGCATATGTGTCTGTGTGAAGGTGTCAGAACTCCTGGAGCTGGGAGTGAACAGACTGATAAACTTCCATGTGAGTGCTGGGAATTAAACCTGGGCCCTCTGGAAGAGCAGCCTGTATTCTTAACCACTAAGCCATTTCTCCAGCCCCAGAGAACTAGCTTTTTAAGCCATCCCTAACAAATATGCCTGGCACTGTGGATGGGACCTGCCATGGTGAAGGCATCGTGCCATCTTTAATTGAGCTCAATTGAAAGTCTAGCAGTTGGGGCACCAGCTCCACTATGTCTAGGTACATCTAGGCACAGCTGGCAATGAGAATGCAGTTTTGAGGCTAAAGTGGCACCCAATTGCCTTCCAGATGGACGTTCCAAGCATGAAGAGACACCTGGCAGACATCTGTGCCATGTACCTATCAATTCATATACTTATTCATTTGATTAATATATACTGAGTGTCTACTACTATGTGCAGGTAACATGCTAGATGCTAGGTATTTGGGGCACATTCTCCCTGTGGACAACAGCTGTGAACCAAGTCCTCTGGTTAACAGCTATGAGCCAAGTAAATTGACAGGTTTATACCCTATGTAATTGTAAATTGCCATACATGAAGAAGGGGGCATTTAAGATTTCTCTGTTTAGCAACTGGGAGGAGGCCCAGGTATCTAGAACAGAGTGAGGAGTAGGGAGAGGCTAGGCCACTTCACATGGAGCTTTATGGGTTAAAGATTTTGGGTTTTATCCAGTGTGCAACAGGGCAGGGTTCTCAGAAGGAAAGTAATATACTCAGACTTAAGTGTACAGTGTTACTGTCTGAAGGACACCACGAAGTGTCTTTAAACCAGATAAATCCTTTGAAGGCACACCTTTAATCCCAGCACCCTGGAATGTAGAGGTAGGTGGATCTCTGTGAGTTCAAGTCCAGCCTGCTCTACAGAGTGTGTTCCAGAACAGCCAGGGCTATGTAGAGAAACCCTGTCTCGCAGACTTGGGAAAACAAAACCAAAACACAGATAAATCCAAAGTGTGGCACCTTAAGGAGAAAACAGGCCTGGACCCTTCAGACTATGTCATTAAAAAGTGTGTGTGTGGGAGGGGTGACTTAGGAAAGGGAAAGTGGGCGTGAGCTGGCAAGATGACTCAGAGGGTAAAGGCGTTTGTCAAGCAATGGCGAGCTGAGCTGAGCTCCAGATCCCATGGTAGAAAGAGAACTGGTTCCTGAAAGTTGACCTTTGACCTCCACAGGCACATCCTAGCAAGCATACACCCACATTCATATAATACATTATACATACAAAACATCCATAATAAATATTTTAAAAGCAGCACATAACTAGATGGTATGCACAAAAATCTGGTTTGAAAGCAGGAACTTCAAAAAGAAGGGGTTTGGCTTGGACTGGTTATGAGATTATTCTAGGAAATCTCGTTCGTGTTCCTGGTTGTGGCCATGGCAGAGCCCCTGTAGATGAGCAGGGGAAGGGAGAGGGCCCTGCATCTCTGGTACAGCATGCTGAGGGGCCTAGAGTAGAGGTACTCCAAAAGTTGTGAGAAATAAAGCAGTGTCAACAGTGACTGTACCTAGCATCCTTTTACTTTTGCCTGCCTGCCTGTCTTCCTCCCTCCCTCCCTTCTTTCCGTAGATAAATGCTCTGTCTGCCTAAACACAGAAGATGGCCTCAGATCCCATTACAGATGGTTGTTAGTCACCATGTGGTTGCGGGGAATTGAACTCAAGATCTCTCTCTGGAAGATCAACTAGGGCTCTTAATTGCTGAGCCATCATTCCAGCCCACATACACATCTTTGTAATTAAATTAGGTCTAATTTCATTTTCTGAATTGATTTAAGGTAACTTAGTAGATTTCCATAAGGGTTTTGATTAACTCATGTCCCACCGTCTCCTCTCATTTGTTTCCTCCTTCATCCTCACTTAAACCTTTAACCCCAGGACTCAGCCCCACCACGTTCATATCCCAGGTCATTCTCAAGAACTTACATGTACTGTGTGTGTGTGTGTGTGTGTGTGTGTGTGTGTGTGTGTGTGTGTGTCCAGATCATTCGTAAGAATTTACATTTAAATATTTTTATCATTAGTGGGATGGGACTTGCCATAGCACGTGTGAGGAGGCCCAGGAACAATTTTGTGGAATTGGTTGTCTCCTACCTTTATGTATGTTCCAGGCATCAAACTTGGGTCTACAGGGTTTCTCTGCAAGCAGAGTCATCAGATGAGCCACTTCATTCATTCTCTCTCTCTCTCTCTCTCTCTCTCTCTCTCTCTCTCTCTCTCTTTTAACCATTCCAGAGGGATAGAGTCTTTCACCATCACTGTGGCAGGAGCAGCAAGCTGAGAGCTCTCTTCTCCTCCTCCTCTTCTTCAAAACGAAAACATCGAGATACAGATCAGACTGGCCTCAAACTCAGAGATTCTCTTGCCTCTGCCTTCTGAGTGCTGGGATTAAAGTTGTGCACCATACCCAGGCCAGAGAGCTTACATCTTAAACCTTAAGCAGGAAGTTTAAGAGAAAGAAAGAGAACTCAAAATGGCTCCAAAGTCTCAAAGGCCACCTCCAGTAACAAACTTCCAACAAAGCTGAACCACCTAAACCTCCCAAACAGCACCATCAATGGGGACTAAGTGCTCAAATAGTGGCGAGGACACACTGTGTGTGTGTGTGTGTGTGTGTGTGCCCACGCTCATGAATACATGCACACAGAAGTCAGAAAACAAGCTCAGCTGTCTGTTCCACAGCACAGGTTCAAGCTTTTCAAGTTACTGATTAGATCTGCCAGTTTCCACCTTCCCAGTGCTGGGATTATAAAAGTAAACAGACCGACACTTAGTTGGTTTTTATGTGGGTCCTAGGGATGGAACTCAGGTCTTCATGCTTGCAAGGCAAGCATTTTACCTACTTAAGTCCCTGTCCTGGTTCCTTCAAAAACATCCTGCCTAAGCTACACTACAGTCATACCTTATTCAAGTGTGTAGTTGCCATAGGCCTAGAGATTAGTCTCCAATATAGTAATAAGTCCTCAGCACACCACACACACCCTTTTGAGTTAGGGTTTAGCTATATTGTATGGGCTGACCTGGTGATTCTGATTTCCTCTGCCTCAGCATCCTACCTGAGCCTCCAAAGTCGTTGAGATCACAAGCACACTGTATTCTCTTGTCTATAAGACTTCATTGGACCTGGATAGGAACAGTCAGAGGGAGACCCAAAGTTCCTCATAGCTGAAAAGTTCCATGAAGCAAGCAGCCCTTCTAGGGGATCAACACCAGTGTCACCCCTTTTCGAGTCTCCCAGTGATGCATTTAAGACTTGGAATATTCCCTCCTGTTCCAGGGAGGTGGAAAAAGGTGAGGGGAATGAGAGAGGAGGCAGCTGTGTCCCCCTGAGGGGTGGAAGCTAGGAGGAGATTAAGTACTATTTGCCAACTGTGTCTGGAGATAAAAGGAGGGGTCCTTACACACCCCCAGCCTGTCTACCTTGAGCAGAAAGGCCACTTGGAGGAAGATTTGGAGGTCTGAGCCTTCCCTGGCAGCCCCGGCCTCCTGGCTGGGTTTCAGAATCATGGCCACATTCCAGAGTCCAAGTTGCTTTATCCTCTACCCAGAAGGCTCATTTTAGTCTCACAGGGAGCCAGATGAACGAAGAGCTACAGTTTCTGCATGCGTTGGCTTGGGCCTTCATCAAAAAAAGTCTCATTACCCAACCCCAATTCAAAGGATAATTAACACACAGTATAATTTCCAAGCATTCTTTGCACCACATGGCTATTAAATGAAGAGCAAAATGCCCACACAATCCCTGGATCCTCCCAAACCATAGAGAAGGAGGAAGTCAGGAGAGGCAGAGCCCCGCAGAGAACACATATACCACCCCTCTATATGGAGTGACTTTGTCCAGAGGAAGGTTGCTCATCTTGGGTCACTCCAGCAACCAGGGGTCCTCCTCCAACGTTGCCTGCCCACCACCACCAGGAAAATAGTAACATAATCCTTTCACCCAGCCTTTCTTTCATTCCCCTGCAGAGAAAGAAAAGCTGGCTTGTCATTTTTGGCATGACTTTGAGGCCACATGGGGGTTCTCTGCTCTAGAGCAAAGGCGGGGAGTCCTTTACTATGACTGAAAGTGACTCTGCTCTGACCAGAGGGCAACACTGGAAGACAGTCTGGATTCAACCCTGAAGCCCTCCGTGGAAAAAAAGAAACAATTCTCAAGTCCTCAGGGGCAGAGAGATGCTGATCTCTGTGGGTTCAAGGCCAACTAAGGATATATAGTGAGACTCTGTTTAAAAAACAAACAAAATAAAAATAAAAAAAATCACACACATGTAATAAACAAGTTAGTAAGAAATTAAAAAACACTGAACATATGCAATAATCCAAGAATTTTAATTAATTATTTAATTTTGAGACAGGCCTTAAACTCACAGAAATCCACCTGCCTTTACCTCCCAAGTGATTGCTGGGATTAAAAGTGTGTGCTACCATGCCTGGCTAAAAATTTTATTTACATTTTTTATATGTAGGCATAGTTTGCCTGCATGTATGTCTGCACACCATGCCTATGTAGGCCAGGATCCCCCGGGACTAAAGTTATAGCTGGTAATGAGCTACCATGTGTGTGCTAGGGATTGAACTAGAGACCTCTGGAAAAGCAGCCAGTGCTTTTAACCACTGAGAGCTCTCTAGCTCTTAATTTTATATTTTTAAAAGAAACATCTTCCACAATAACCTATCCTGTCCACTTATCCCAGTCCTAGAGATTGAATCGAGAGCTTTGTATAGCAAGGCAAATATTGAGCTCTAGCCCCAGCCTACAAATACACTTTTGTTCTTGTTTTTGAGACAGGATCTCATACAAGCCTCAATAAGTAGTCAAGGATGACCTCAAAATCCTGATCCACCTGCCTCTGTTTCCCAAGTGCTGGGATTATAGGCTTGGGCCACCAGACCCAACTTAAACCTTTGTGTGTGTGTGTGTGTGTGTGTGTGTGTGTGTGTGTGTGTGTGTGTGTGCGTGCGTGCACTTGACTATGGAATATAGCAGTTGAGATTTGGTATTTTTGAGATAGAGTCCAATGAACCTTCTTGTCATCAGTTAAGACATATTGGCTGACCAGCAAGCCCTCGGTATCCCTGTCTCCTTCCCTGAGACTGAGGTGACAGATGTACAGTACAGTGCCCAGCCCTTCTCTCTCCTCCTTTCAAACCTCCCCATATACCTTTCCTTGCCCACTTTAACATTCATGGCCTCTTTTTTCATTAATTTTTGTTGTATGTGTATATGTATTTATATGTCCATATATATTCCTAAATACAACCTGCTCCACCCGCATAATGTTACTGGTATGTGTTTCCCAAGGCAAACCATTTGGTATTGGATAAATAATTGTTACTCTTCTTTGAGACTATTTCTCCCACTCAGAATTCCTTAGTTGCCTGTAGTTCTTTGTGTAGGTTGAGGCATCCTGGTCTTTCTCCTATTTTGGCATGTCTGTTGTTATTGTCCTTATTCTGCTCATGTTTAGGCAGTCATGTTGGTGAGACCTTGCCCACCTTTTTGTGTGGGTGTTGGGAACCCAAACTCAGGTGCTCACGCTTGCATGGCAATCTCTTTACTGGCTGAACCATCTCCTTCAATTCATATGGTCACCCTACGCTAATCAATGACTTCATTCAAGTCTCACATTCTGAGAAAGGGAAATTGACCAAGGTCAGATAGGTAGCATGTGAAGGTTGGGGGACAAGACCAGTAGAGCCTCAGTTTCCTTTCTCATACAATCCAGCATCCCTCTTTGTTCAGGGTGTGAGAGGAGGCTGAGGCCCTCTGGCTTGCTCAGCCTCACTTCCTGGCTCTTTGGGACCAGATTATTGGTGCAACCCTCTCGTTGGTTTTTCATACCCTTTCCAGAAGAAGGACCCGTTGTTCTTTTCCATGAAGGGCTCAGTAGTCCTCTGCAATGGACAGGGCCATTTGCTACTCACAAAGCTGTGGGTAGGAGGTCAGCAGTTGGACATTGATCCGGAGGGAGGAGGGGTTAAGAAAAAGGCTGATTCCCAGCCTGACTATAGATCAGGGGAGGCCGAGGCTGGGGTCCTCTGGAACCAACTTACCCTGGGCTTAGGAATCTGGTAGTGTTAGCATATTTGCTGTTCTGGACCTTCTAGTTCACCTCTCCTGAATTGCCCAAGTAGTACCCAAGATGTATCAAAAGTGAACCTGGGGATCGTTCTGTAGGAGGCATCCAAGTGAGATCACATCTTCTGGGGTCGGGGGGACACTTTGAAATATTGAACGAAGCCTTTTTAGTTCCGTCTGGCCTGGGACCTGTAGGATGAGGGCTCATGGATGGTAAGACTGGGAAGATGCCTTGTGTGTCTGTGTCCATGTCCACTCCCCTCACTACCCCAAGGCCTTCAGAATATTTTGAAAGCGCACTAGCTATATAGAGTGCTATATGGTTATTATCATTCCCTGTGTGGCTTCTGATTGTTTATTCCTCTTTAAGCTGTGGTAGGGAGCCAGCATTGGCTTCGAGCAGGTCTGATGGATTGGCAAGAAACGGATTACCAGCAGCGGGCGGGAATCTTAGAGTATCTGTGCAGAAGAGGGCGCTGGGTGGGACCCACCTCCTTCGGCGCGTTGGGCGTCGCCGCTTTAAGACGGCGGCGGCGCGAGCAGGTCTATGGTAATGAGCCGCCGCCGCCACCGCCGCTCTGCAGAGCTTGCCCGCCCGCCGGGGAGGCGAGGGAACGCGGGTCTGGGCCCGGGACCGCGGCGACCGGCAGCAGCCGCGGCGAGGACGCAGGGCGCAAGAGGGTGGCGCAGGGCGATCGTTGGCAGCCAGGCCCGGGCCGGAGCGTGCGACTCGGCAGGCGCAGGTGGGCGATCTCACGCGGGCAGAGGGGACACTGTAGGTCTCGGGAACCGGGGACCCGGCAGAGCCAGGGGTCCTCGCGGCCGGCGGGCGCAGGTGGAGAGCGCCCGGAGAGCAGGCGGAGGCTCAGTGTGAACCCGCAGTGGTCGCGGTGACTCGGGAGCGGGCCGGGCTTCCAGAGTGGTGTAGCTCGGCGCATCGTGGGGGCTCAGCGCGCGGCCCCGCCGAGCCATCTAGGTGCAGGCCCTGCGGGACGCACAGGTGGCTCCCGGGGACTGGCGCCCCGGCCCGGGCATGAGGCGCGGCGGGGCCGGCAGGAGCCGCAGGAAGAGCCGCCGCGGCTGTTGACCCGGCTGGCCGGGAGCAGGGAGAGATGCGGAGCCGGGCTGCCAGCGCCCCCCTCCCAACGCCGCTGCTGCCGCTGCTACTGCTGCTGCTGCTGCTGCCGCCGTCGCCACTACAGGGAGATCAAGTGGGGCCCTGTCGTTCCCTGGGGTCCGGGGGACGCGGCTCCTCTGGGGCCTGCGCCCCCGTAGGCTGGCTCTGCCCAGCCTCCGCTTCGAACCTCTGGCTCTACACCAGCCGCTGCAGAGAATCGGGTATTGAGCTGACTGGCCACCTGGTGCCCCACCACGATGGCCTAAGGGTCTGGTGTCCTGAATCAGGGGCCCATATCCCTCTTCCACCGTCCCCTGAAAGCTGCCCCTGGAGCTGTCGTCTCCTGGGTATTGGAGGACACCTTTCTCCACAAGGCAAGCTGACCCTGCCTCAAGAGCACCCTTGCTTAAAGGCCCCACGGCTCAGATGCCAGTCTTGCATGCTGGCACAGGCCCCAGGGCTCAGGGCCGCGGAAGGATCACTAGAGGAATCTATGGGTGGGCGCAGGAAAAGGAATGTGAACACAGCTCCCCAGTTCCAGCCTCCCAGCTACCAGGCCACAGTGCCTGAGAACCAGCCAGCTGGTACCTCTGTTGCATCCTTAAGAGCCATTGATCCAGATGAGGGTGAGGCAGGTCGACTTGAATATACTATGGATGCCCTCTTCGATAGCCGCTCCAATCATTTCTTCTCCTTGGATCCAATCACTGGTACTGTCACCACAGCTGAGGAGTTGGATCGTGAGACCAAGAGCACCCACGTCTTCAGGGTCACTGCCCAGGATCATGGTATGCCCCGACGGAGTGCCTTGGCCACACTTACCATCTTAGTGACTGATACCAATGATCATGACCCTGTTTTTGAGCAGCAAGAATACAAGGAGAGCCTCAGGGAGAATCTGGAGGTTGGCTATGAGGTACTTACAGTCAGGGCCACCGACGGTGATGCCCCTCCTAATGCCAACATTCTGTACCGTCTGCTGGAGGGCTCTGGAGGCAGCCCCTCAGAAGTCTTTGAGATTGATCCTCGCTCTGGGGTGATCCGAACCCGCGGCCCTGTGGATCGGGAGGAGGTGGAATCCTACAAATTGACAGTGGAGGCTAGTGACCAGGGACGGGACCCTGGCCCACGGAGTTCCACAGCTGCTGTTTTCCTGTCTGTGGAAGATGATAATGACAATGCGCCCCAGTTCAGTGAGAAGCGCTACGTGGTTCAGGTGCGGGAGGATGTGACCCCAGGAGCCCCAGTTCTCCGAGTCACAGCCTCAGATAGAGACAAGGGCAGCAATGCCCTGGTGCACTATAGCATCATGAGTGGCAATGCTCGGGGACAGTTCTACCTGGACGCTCAGACCGGGGCCCTGGATGTGGTAAGCCCACTTGACTATGAGACAACCAAAGAATACACACTACGGATACGGGCTCAGGATGGTGGCCGGCCTCCACTTTCCAATGTCTCTGGTCTAGTAACAGTGCAAGTCCTGGACATCAATGATAATGCCCCTATCTTTGTCAGCACCCCTTTCCAGGCCACTGTCCTAGAGAGTGTCCCTTTAGGCTACCTGGTTCTGCATGTCCAGGCAATTGATGCTGATGCTGGTGACAACGCCCGCCTGGAATATAGCCTGGCTGGTGTTGGGCATGACTTCCCCTTCGCCATTAACAATGGCACGGGCTGGATCTCTGTGGCTGCTGAGTTGGACCGGGAAGAGGTTGATTTCTACAGCTTTGGTGTAGAAGCCCGAGACCATGGCACCCCAGCGCTCACTGCTTCAGCCAGTGTTAGTGTAACCATCCTGGACGTCAATGACAACAACCCAACCTTTACCCAACCGGAGTACACAGTACGGCTCAACGAGGATGCAGCCGTGGGCACCAGCGTGGTGACAGTGTCAGCTGTGGATCGTGATGCTCACAGTGTCATCACCTACCAGATCACCAGTGGCAACACCCGCAACCGATTCTCTATCACCAGCCAAAGTGGAGGGGGGCTGGTCTCCCTGGCCTTACCACTGGACTACAAACTCGAGCGGCAGTATGTGCTGGCAGTGACCGCCTCTGATGGCACAAGGCAGGACACAGCTCAGATCGTGGTGAATGTCACCGATGCCAACACCCATCGTCCCGTCTTCCAGAGCTCCCACTACACAGTAAATGTTAATGAAGACCGACCAGCAGGCACCACAGTGGTTCTGATCAGTGCTACGGACGAGGACACCGGAGAGAATGCCCGAATCACCTACTTTATGGAGGACAGTATCCCCCAGTTCCGAATTGATGCAGACACTGGGGCTGTCACCACCCAGGCTGAGCTGGACTATGAGGACCAGGTGTCTTATACCCTGGCCATCACTGCTCGCGACAACGGCATTCCTCAGAAGTCTGACACCACCTACCTGGAGATTCTGGTGAATGATGTAAATGACAACGCCCCCCAGTTCCTGCGAGATTCCTACCAGGGGAGTGTCTATGAGGATGTGCCACCCTTCACCAGTGTCCTGCAGATCTCAGCCACTGACCGTGACTCCGGTCTCAATGGCAGGGTTTTCTACACCTTTCAAGGAGGGGATGATGGAGATGGTGACTTTATTGTAGAGTCCACGTCAGGCATTGTGCGGACGCTGAGGAGGCTGGATCGTGAGAACGTGGCCCAGTACATCTTACGCGCGTATGCAGTGGACAAGGGGATGCCACCAGCCCGCACACCCATGGAAGTGACCGTCACTGTGTTGGATGTGAATGACAACCCCCCTGTCTTTGAGCAGGATGAGTTTGATGTGTTTGTGGAAGAGAATAGCCCCATCGGGCTGGCCGTGGCCCGCGTCACAGCTACTGACCCAGATGAAGGGACTAATGCACAGATCATGTACCAGATTGTAGAGGGCAACATCCCTGAGGTCTTCCAGCTGGACATCTTCTCAGGGGAGCTAACTGCCCTGGTGGATTTGGACTATGAGGACCGACCTGAATATATCCTGGTCATCCAGGCTACATCCGCTCCCTTGGTAAGCAGGGCTACCGTCCATGTCCGCCTCCTTGACCGCAATGACAACCCACCAGTGCTGGGCAACTTTGAGATTCTTTTCAACAACTATGTCACAAACCGCTCAAGCAGCTTCCCTGGGGGTGCTATAGGCCGCGTGCCTGCCCATGACCCTGACATCTCAGACAGCCTGACATACAGCTTTGAGAGAGGAAATGAGCTCAGCCTGGTCCTACTCAATGCGACCACAGGAGAGCTGAGACTGAGCCGGGCACTGGACAACAACCGGCCCCTGGAAGCCATCATGAGCGTGTTGGTGTCAGGTAAGGAAGATGACTGGTGGTGTTGGGGTGGGATAGTGTTTGGGAGAGGCCTGGGCAGCCACTGGAGGTAGAGTGCCATCCAAGCAGGAGCTGATGACCCAGCTCTACCAGGTGGATAGCCCAGAGGCTGAGGGATCAGGAACTAGTCTGAGAAGAAACCCCAGGAATCTCGGCGCTGGCGCAGGCCCCGCCTGCTGCCCCAGGCTGGGCTGGGCTGCTTTGGTTGGCTGCCCCCTGCCTACCAGACTGTGACGCGCGGTGGGCAAGTGTTGTGAGACTGCCCTGACTATGGATGCCAGGAATTGTGAAAAAATGGCGCGTGGAAGCCTGGAAGGCTAACCGAGCTGGGGGAGGGGAAGGGAAACTCTTGGATTGGAGGGGGAGGACAAGTTGGCCCCTCAGCACCCCTGCCACCCTCATTAGAATGGTCCTGTGATCTCCCACACAGCCTTTGGCAGGTCGGAGGGCTACAGGGACACGGGGTTCCACCAAGGGTCAGGACCCCGCTGACCTCTTCTCTCCCTCTGTCTCTCAGCAGAGCTGCTGACATGGACTTTGTCTAGAGCATTCTTTTCCCTCCAGGCAGAAAGAGCCTGGCTTGGCTGCCCCTTCAGAGCTCCAGGCAGGAAGCAAGCCGGAGCTCATTGTCTCTGTCCAAACAGACCTCACTGTCCTGAGTTCTTGGTTGAGGTCTGGCTTGGGGGAGGGGCTGCAGTGAAGTCAGGGCAGATGGACCTTCTGGGCCCCTAGACTTCCGTGGGCTGCTCTTGGGGTGCTAGGCCTTTCTTACTGATCTCAGGAAAAGAGACGTGGAGTTCCCATGTACCAGGACTCCTGAGCATTGAGGGAAGACACTCTAGGGTCCTGATTTGGTGGGGAGAGAACTGAATTCTAGGGGCATGGGAGTCTGGCCCGAACCCAGCCTGGGCATTCCTGCTGCTTGGCCAAGCGCTCAGCCTGCAGACACCCCAGACAGCAGGACTTAAGGAAAGAAAGCAGGACTGGGTGACAGTGTTCTATCCTTTCTGTCAGCTCTGGGGGTGAGAAGCAGGGTAGGGGTGAGGCAGGCCCAGTAGCCAAGCACATTACTGAGTATGGGAGTTGGGACCTGGGGGTGAAGGAGGGAGGGACTGTTAGCGATTTTCTCGGGGATGAGGCTGGACATCCTACTCCAGGCAGCCTTCCCACATCAGGGAAGGGAAGATGGCTCCTTCCTGCTCATTCTCCTTACTGGACAGACAGATAGATACTTCCTGATCCCACCCTTCAGGTGGCTGGGAGGACCAGGGAGAATGAGCTCTCAAAGGCTATGGGTTAGGTTTTGAGCCTCCTGAAGCTTCAGTTCCCCTCCAGGAGGAGGAGGAGGAGGAGGCCAGGAGCAGCCTCATGTGTGCCTGGACTAGAGGCAGAAGAAGGGCTCTCCCTCCTGTCCTCCATCCAGAGCCTTCTGTAGTGACTCTGGCTAGACATCTAGCACCAGTGTGGAGGCCGGCCGCACTTAGCCTTTGCTTCCCTAACAAGGCACACAGCCCCAGTCCACAACCCCCTGGCTAGTGGGAAAGGCTGGGGCAGCACCTAGTGCCACTGTGGCTGGCCTTTGTGCCCTTGCCCTCCCTCCCCCATCAGCCCTGACCCTTGGAGGCAGTCACCAAGGCAACCCCAAAGTTCAGGAGGCTGGGTGAGGGGAACTGACGCCCACTGCCCCTTTGTCTTCCTCCTCTGGTTCTTTGTCCCCTCCTTCCCTCCCACCCTGCCCATGGGGACCCTCCTTCACTGCCTGTCTGTCACCTTCTCCCCTGCTCCTGTATCTCTTTCCTCAACTGCTGGCTCTTTTCCTGGGTCTTTGTTTTCCCCTCTTGGTCTCTGCATATAGATCTGGGTTCCCTTCTTCCCTGTGGCTGCAGCTGACCCAGCCTGGGCTCAGTGGCTCGCTCCCTGCAGCCCAAATGGTCCAGGCTGCAGCCTTCTTCAGACACACAGGAGAACCTGCCCAAGGCCTGCTCACCTCCCAGACAGCAGAGCCTCTGTCAGAAGAGGGAAGCTGGGAGTCTGCTTCTGGCATCTTCCCCGGGTGCAGCTGGCTGAGACCTAGACCCAGGTGGCATTTCCTGGGTGAGAAACTATCCCAGCTCTTCTGTTGAAAACAACTCAGGCAATCCACTAGTCATTCCTATTCCCAACCTGCCTTTGCACCTGAGGGGAGACCCAGGTCACGGCAGGGAGGAAGGACAAAGAGAAAGGAGAAAGAGCATCGGTTGGTGCTGGGGTGGGGACAATAGCAGAGGGGCAGGTGGCCACAGATGGTGGGCCAGATGGGAAGCACCAGAAACATGCTGAGAGAGGGGCACAGACAGGGCCTGGGTCGGTGGGAGGGAGTGTGGTTCCCAGGGCTAGGGGATGGCAAAGCTTCTCTTGCTCATTGGTCCAGGGGCACTGTATAGAGTCCTGTGCTCTTTTCTGTCTGGAGGAACTTCCCATCCAGAAAACACTGGGCTGTGACATCAGCTCCTGCTCAGCCCTGGGCCCAGGTGACTGCAGGCTTCTGCAAGGAGGAGACAAAGGAATCTGACCATCATAGGGACCCATGGGCAGGCTGGAGGGCTTGGAGGGCTGTGGGCAAAGCAGGAGGGCAGAGGTGAGCAGCAGTCATGACGGTGGCCTTGCTATGGACAGCAAGCTGATCACAGCAATGAGGCCAGAGGGCAGGGAAGCAGTGGGCCCAGGGCACATCTGAGATGGGTGTCTGCCTTCAGTCTGCCAGGGCTCAACCAACTGCCCAAGTAGCAGCCACCTGAAGTAAGTGTGACGTATACAAAATAGAGTTCCATATGTCTGGCCTACCTCTGTCCCAGCAACACTGGCTCCAGCTCTATCCCATCTGATTGGAGTGTTTGCTACTGTGTTTTCCTTCCTTCCTTCCTTCCTTCCTTCCTTCCTTCCTTCCTTCCTTCCTTCCTTTTTCCTTTTTCCTTCTCTTCTCTTCCTCCTCCTCTTTCTCTTTTTTTTTGAGACAGGGTTTCTGTATGTAGCCATGAGTGTCCTGGAACTCACTCTGTAGACCAGGTTGACCTCCAACTCTGAGATCTGTCTGCCTCTGCCTCCTGAGGGCTGGGATCAAGCATGGCTTGCTGCTGTGTTTTCATGACACTTCTGTGTCCAAATGATTCTCATCAGCATCTTAGCTTTTACTGAACCCTCACTATGTGTAAGGCATTGTATTCAGTGGGAATGGCCCTGCAACCCTTCCAACCATTTCTCCTTCTCTGCAGCCCGGTTTTCATTTCTCATCTAAACATGTGTTGCACATTCAGGTGTGTGTGGTACTTCTGAGCACAGGGTGTGTGGGCGGAGTGAGACACCAGCGAATGTGTTCGTACTTAGCTGTTTATAAGTGAGTGTGGTGCCTGGGGGTATGGCAGGCAGACCTTTGGTTACAACTTGGTGAGCCAACTTGGTGATGAGTAACTAAGAGGCCCTGGTGCCAGAGGAGAGGCCAGCCCAGTGGGTCTCCGGGTAGAAGCTGCCCAGGCTCTCTTCTACTTCTGCTTAGATTCCCCACCCCCACCCACCCTTTCTTTCTCTGGCTTGGAGCAGTGGGTGGTGTTGCCACTGGTTAAGGTGGCTCAGCTGGATTTCCTGGGGTGGGGTCCCCCAGGCTGCCCAGAGTTGGGTGGGAAGAAGGCTTTGTGTGAGAGGTGTTGCCATGGGGATGACAGGCTTGCATGGAAGCAGTCAGTCAGGGAGCTGAGTGCGAGGGGGGCCTGATGGCAGCACTGACCCAGTTCACCTTCCACTATGAGAGAGGGGCAGGGTTCTAGTGGAATTGAGATGGACGGGGAAAGGGTGGGAGTCTCTCATGGTACTGTGGACCCTCTAGAACAGTAAGCAAGGGACAAAACACAGTTTGGGGGCAAAACCCAGAGACTGGTCTCAGGGGATAGGGCTTATACTGAGTAGAGTAAAAGGCATAAACACGGGAAGGTAGCTCATGCATCATGCCCAAGAGTATTGGGAAAATAAGCAAAGAACAATTTCTGAAAAACCTCATTTCCTTAAGCACATGTGGTGTGACCCCTTGAGGAGTGACTCGCCCACAAGCAACTTATCTCACTGGCCTATTGTAGGATATGGGCTGGATGTTGGCCTATTTGCACCCTCCTCCTTGTGCTCCCTCCTCCTGGTGCTCCCCCCTCCTGATGCTCCCTCCTTCTGGTCCTTCCTCCTCCTGGAGCTCCCTCCTCCTGGAGCTCCCTCCTCCTGGAGCTCCCTCCTCCTGGAGCTCCCTCCTCCACCTGGTGCTCCCTCCTCCACCTGGTCCTCCCTCCTCCTGGTGCTCCCTCCTCCTCCTAGAGCTGCCTCCTCCTGGAGCTCCCTCCTCCTGGAGCTCCCTCCTCCTGGTGCTCCCTCCTCCTCCTAGAGCTGCCTCCTCCTGGAGCTCCCTCCTCCTGGAGCTCCCTCCTCCTGGTGCTCCCTCCTCCTCCTGGTCCTCCCTCCTCCTGGTGCTCCCTCCTCCTGGTGCTCCCTCCTCCTGCTGCTCCCCCCTCCTGATGCTCCCCCCTCCTGATGCTCCCTCATCCTTCTGGTCCTCCCTTCTGGTGCTCCCTCCTCCTGGAGCTCCCCTACTGATGCTCCCTCCTCCTTCTGGTCCTCCCTCCTGGTGCTCCCTCCTCCTGGAGCTCCCTCCTCCTGCTGCTCCCTCCTCCTTCTAGTCCTCCCCTCTCCTGGAGCTCCCTCCTCCTGGAGCTCCCTCTTCCTTCCTCCCTTTTCTTGACTCCTCCTCTGGCGCTATCTCACAAACCTACCCCCTCCTCTGCTCAAAGCCAGGGTCTGTGGCTTGGCACTTCTGTTGCTTGGCACATCTGCTCTACCTACCTCTAACCTAATGCTTATCCTTGTTGCTTCTCTTCAGATGGTGTCCACAGTGTGACAGCCCAATGCTCACTACGTGTCACCATCATCACAGATGAGATGCTCACACACAGCATCACACTGCGCTTGGAAGACATGTCCCCAGAGCGCTTTCTGTCCCCACTGCTGGGACTCTTCATCCAGGCTGTGGCAGCCACATTGGCCACACCTCCAGATCATGTGGTGGTCTTTAATGTGCAAAGAGATACTGATGCCCCAGGGGGCCATATCCTCAATGTGAGCCTGTCAGTGGGCCAGCCCCCAGGCCCCGGGGGTGGGCCACCCTTTCTGCCTTCAGAGGATCTGCAGGAGCGCCTGTATCTCAACCGCAGCCTGCTCACTGCCATCTCGGCACAACGCGTGCTGCCCTTCGACGACAACATCTGCCTGCGCGAGCCGTGTGAGAATTACATGCGCTGCGTGTCCGTGCTGCGCTTTGACTCCTCTGCACCCTTCATCGCCTCCTCCTCGGTGCTCTTCCGGCCCATTCACCCCGTCGGGGGCCTACGCTGTCGCTGCCCACCTGGCTTCACCGGCGACTACTGCGAGACTGAAGTGGACCTCTGTTACTCAAGGCCTTGTGGATCCCACGGGCACTGCCGCAGCCGAGAGGGTGGTTACACCTGCCTCTGTGGCGACGGCTACACCGGTGAGCCTAGGACGGGGACCATGAGGGCAGCTACCATGGGGGCAGCCCTGCAGGGCTGACGCTCTGGTCCAAGCACAAATCAGGCTAATGATGGGGCTACTTGCTATTTGACATCTGTCTGCTTAGGAAGTCAGAATGGGGAGCCTTCTGCTCACTGTGCAAGCCTACACACCCACAACCCACACGGGCCCATGCACGCCCGCACACATACCCACTGAGACCGTTCGACTGAGGTCAGTCTTGCATCTGGGTTTGTGTCCCAGCTTTGCCACTAATAGCTGTGTGAAAACGAGTTACTTAGCTTCCCTTCCCACAGTATTTAAGATGGAGATAACTAATTTATTTAGGTCAAAAGTTGCTTGTGAGGACTCATGTAAATAATTGCACACGCAGAGAAAGCTGGCTTGTGGAAATTGTTGGCTTTTGTTTAAATGCTGAGGTGAGGTGACTCGATCCAGTTAGAGGTGTTGCTGGCCTAGGACCAGGACTCCATACTGCTGAGTGAATCCCTTCATTAACTTGTAGTCAGACTCTTCCCCACCCAGGAATTGGAGGAAGGCGCTGAGGAGCCTGGGTTTGGAGGCACGGAAGGCATAGGACACTGTACTGTGCAGCCCTGAGCAGATGGCTTCCTGTTGGCCTGTGGCTGCAGGTCTCTCTTCACACACTCCCTGCCCCTCCCTGTAGGCTCTGCTGCTCCTCCATCACTTCCCTCCCACACTCCCGGGCCTCATGGCTTCCCCCATCAGATTCACTGCTTCTGCCAGTAGCGTAGGCAGGCTCAATACCTCCTGCGGTAGCCTCCTGCCCAGAACTTGCCAGACTTACTTGACTCTTCTGTGTTGCTGGGGGGGGGGTGGTGGAGAGGGAAGGGAGGGGAGTTTGGGAGAAGGGAGGGGAGTCTTTGTCCAGGAGGATGGGGAAGGGGGCTTAGAATAGGCGAACAACAGTTTCCATGGAAACAAGAGCCAGTCACTAGGCACAGGAACTGAGAACCTATCTCTGGAATCAGAATGGGGAGGGAGAGAAGGAGTGGATTTTCTCATCTGATGTCTGGGTTTTTCACTCCTCCGATTCCTCATCTGTCCTCAGGCTCAGGCCCCAAGTCCCAGCATTATTCCGGTGCAGAGGGATCCTTAGTTAAGATCCCAAAGTTCTGTTCCTAGAAAAGCCCCAGTCTACTTCACACCATCTACCCCAACCCATAATGCAAACAGAGGTGGAAACCTGGTCACATCTCTAGGGAAGAAAACTGATCTCCATGCCTGACAGGAACAAAGGCACTAGTGGGGAAGGGGGAAGCATGGGGGCCGTCACGGCCTCCAGGCTGTTCCCCAGGCGCTCCTTTCCTTGGGGCATTTGCCTCTGCAGGGGCCAGGGCCCCCGAAGGTGTGGGGAAGGGCCAAAGAGCTTGGAGGAGCTTGCTCCATGTGGAGCAGCAGTGGGAAGGGAGTGGTGGGCCAGGAAGAGCACCCAGGGGGCTGGTATATGACAGATTTCAGAGAAGAAAACCACTCAAGGGGAAGTGAAATGCTTGGGAGAATCCGGGAGGGGTCGCAGGAGATATTACCAGGGACGTGTTAGACTTCCGTCACTGGATATACTCCAGAGAGACGATTTAAGGCAAGGAAGGTCCAGTTTTGTCTCACGGTCTCTGCAGCTTCAGTTCTGGTGGCTGGTTCCTTTGCTATAAGGATCAGAGAGGCAGAGCATCAGGTGGTAGGAGTGTGTCACAGAGCAGAGCTGCTCACCCAGCAGGGAGGAGCTGGGGACGAGATAGAGCTGTTTATAGCACATCTCCAGTGACCTTCATCCAGCCACAGTCCTCCTCATGTCCCCAGTACCTTCTAAAGTGGCCTTTACCGTATGAGCTATGGGGGAGGTTTCATATTCACACCACCATAGGGGACCCCCGTTGCCTTCTCCTCGGGGTCTCACCCTGCCTGCCCTTTCTCCCCAGGCGAGCATTGTGAAGTGAGCGCCCACTCAGGCCGTTGCACTCCAGGTGTCTGCAAGAATGGAGGCACCTGTGTCAACCTGTTGGTGGGAGGTTTCAAATGTGACTGCCCATCTGGGGACTTTGAGAAACCCTTCTGCCAGGTGACCACGCGAAGCTTCCCTGCTCGCTCCTTCATCACCTTCCGTGGCCTGCGCCAGCGTTTCCACTTCACCCTGGCCCTCTCGTGAGTGGCAAGGCCCCGGGGTGCCGAGAGAGTGTGGGGTATCTCCCGGTAGGTGGGGTAGCAGGCGAGGCAGTGAAGTACAGAACTGCTGTTGACAGAGCCCTTGGAGTGACCTGCATGCTTTGCCAGCAGGCTGTCCTCACTCTCAGGATCTGCCTGGCACCGTTCCTTGGGGATGGGGAGCCAGGATGCCAGGGTTATTGTTTGGGCTCACCATCTGCATTCTGACTCCATAGCCTTAGCCAAAGTGTCAGCTTGGGTGCTGCTGGCTGGGGTGGATGGGGTACTAGCGTGCAGGTGGGTGCCCCTTTCCTTGCCCCCACGGCCAACCTCCTATTCAGGTTTGCTACCAAGGAGCGTGATGGGCTACTACTGTACAATGGGCGCTTCAATGAGAAGCATGACTTTGTGGCTCTCGAGGTGATCCAGGAGCAGGTCCAGCTCACCTTCTCCGCAGGTCAGCCCAACGCCTCATGTTCTTGCCCATCTCCCAAGGTCTTACGTCTCCCAGGCCCTGCCCTCAAGCCATATACTTTCCCTCCCAGTCAATCCTGGGCCTGGCCCCCATCCCTAGACATGCCACTCCCCACTCTCTTCCTGTGACCCAGCTTGTGTGGCCCTTTCTCTAGGGGAATCAACCACCACCGTGTCCCCGTTCGTGCCCGGAGGGGTCAGCGATGGCCAGTGGCACACAGTGCAGCTGAAGTACTACAATAAGGTGGGTGTGGGTACGGGACAGAGCAGTAGGAGGGAGGGCCCTGTAGACCAGGCTGGCCTTGAACTCAGAGATCCACCTGCCTCTGCCTCCTGAGTGCTGGGCCATCACTGCCCGACTGACCTGGGTGGTATTGTGAGTGGCCATAGCTCTTGTGCCTGGGAAGAGGGAGGGGATTGCCACTTGCTGGGGCATGTCCATCCCACTGGGTCCTTGATTGTGGGTGTATGTGTATGGAGAGGTGCAACTCTCTGCTGGTGTCTGAGCTGGGTTCTTTGTCTACTGTCTCCCTTCTCTGTCCACAGCCACTGTTGGGCCAGACAGGGCTTCCACAAGGCCCATCCGAGCAGAAGGTAGCTGTGGTGACTGTGGATGACTGTGACACAGGGGTGGCTCTGCGCTTTGGAGCTATGCTAGGCAACTACTCCTGTGCTGCCCAGGGCACCCAAGGAGGCAGTAAGAAGTAAGCAGGGAGGGAGGGCCAGTAGCTAGGGAGAGGGTAGTGCTGTCCAAGGGAATAGGGCTCCGGAGTGGGAGCCAATCAGATGTGCCCCTCCTCACACTAGTCAGTGTTGGGGAGTTAGGGTCAGGCCTTGGTGGGCTGTGAGCTGAGAGGGTGGGTGTCTATTTAAGTACCTCCACTTCCTGGGCACTGTTCTGCAAGGCCTTTGCCCCAAGTTCACCCTTTCTTGGGCCTAGTGGTAGGGTACGAGGGAAAAGGGAGAACTGCAAACCTGAACCCGTATCTCTTCACATTGTTCACCCCAGGTCTCTGGACCTGACAGGGCCCTTGTTGTTGGGCGGGGTGCCAGATCTGCCCGAGAATTTCCCTGTCCGAATGCGGCACTTCGTGGGCTGTATGAAGGACCTTCAGGTGGATAGCC
This sequence comes from Phodopus roborovskii, assembly GCF_943737965.1. NCBI lineage: Eukaryota > Metazoa > Chordata > Mammalia > Rodentia > Cricetidae > Phodopus > Phodopus roborovskii. The sequence goes on from NW_026125562.1 coordinate 3,327,006, forward strand.
GCCACATAGACATGGCCGACTTCATTGCCAACAATGGCACTGTGCCTGGTATGGAGACCTAGGGGTAGGGGCAAGGCCGGGAGCCGCGTGCCAAGAGGAGTGGCTGTGCATGGCCTGGGAACCCCAGCCTGTGTGGCCTTCCAGCCACTGTAGCTGGTTTTCAGAGCCCTGCCCTGGGGTCCTTGAGTCCCTTTCTTTCCATTCCAGGCTGCCCCACCAAGAAGATTGTGTGTGACAGCAACACTTGCCATAACGGCGGCACCTGCGTGAACCAGTGGGATGCATTTAGCTGCGAGTGTCCTCTAGGCTTCGGGGGCAAGAGCTGTGCCCAGGGTAGGAGTGGCAGCTGGCAGAGACTGGGGCCTGGGTGCTGTCAGTGTCTGGCATCACTGACAGGGCTGGGGCAGGCTCTGGGCAGGGCTCTGGGAGCTGGGCTGTGGGTGGAAAAGCATGTCTGAACAGAGTTAGGAGAAGGTAGGCAGGAGACAAAGGGCCTAGTCAGAGGCAGGCCCTGGGCACAATGTAGGGCGGGCCCAGGACAGGTAAATGCTCCGGAGGGCGGGGCAGTGAGGGGTTTGGAAAGCCAAGGCCCTATCTCTCATGGAGCCACCACAATTCCTGAGTCACTGCTCTGCCCTTCAGTCACTTTTCATCTGCCTTCCCAGAAATGACCAATCCCCAGCGTTTCCTGGGCAGCGGCCTTGTGGCCTGGCACGGCCTCTCTCTGCCCATCTCTCAACCCTGGCACCTCAGCCTCATGTTCCGCACACGCCAGGCAGATGGCGTCTTGCTGCAGGCCGTCACCAGGGGGCGCAGCACCATCACCTTGCAGGTGATGCAGGGCACGTGGGAGTGTGGCAAGCCCTGGCCCGGCTCGGGTTGCAGGATCCTTCAGGGGGAAGGATCCAGGTGGCTGGGCAGGGTTTGGGGGAAGCAAAGATGTTGGCTGGACCCATTCGGTGCGTTAGTACTGCCATCTATTGGGCGTAAGGGAAATAAGCAGTCTCTGCCCACAGCCAGGCAGTAGGAGGCTTTCGGCTGTGTGGATTAGAGCAAGAGTCTATCGAGGTGATCAGCTGATTTTTCTTCCCTTGTACAGCTTCGGGGAGGCCATGTTGTGCTAAGTGTGGAGGGCACAGGGCTCCAGGCTTCGTCTCTGCGTCTGGAGGCAGGCCGGGCCAACGATGGTGACTGGCACCACGCACAGCTGGCACTGGGAGCTAGCGGGGGCCCTGGCCACGCCATCCTATCCTTTGATTATGGGCAACAGAGGGCAGAGGGTAATCTGGGCCCTCGGCTGCATGGGCTGCACCTGAGCAATATTACAGTCGGGGGAGTGCCTGGGCCACTCGGTGTGGCTCGAGGCTTCCGGGGCTGTTTGCAGGTGAGTCTCCCCTTCTGACTTCCCATCTCATCTCCACCTGGAGCCTGGCAACACCAAGGGCCAACACTGCTCTGATCCCTGCAGGGTGTGCGGGTAAGTGAGACACCTGAGGGCATTAGCAGCCTGGATCCCAGCCGTGGGGAGAGCATCAATGTTGAGCCAGGCTGCAGCTGGCCAGATCCCTGTGACTCAAACCCATGCCCTGCCAACAGCTACTGCAGCAATGACTGGGATAGCTACTCTTGCAGCTGTAATCCAGGTACGCTAAGGGTCCTAGGAAACGGGGCCTGTGCTGGGTCACACTCTGTCTCTAACGTGTGACCTGGAGCCAGTCACATGCCTAAGCCATCGTCTTCTGTACTTCAAGGATACAGCCATCTGGTGCAATGTCCGGGGTATAAGGAAATAGATGAGTGGGAGGAGAATGCCAGTAGAGGACAGGGACTGAGCCTTTCTGGTCCTTCTTGTCCCAGGTTACTATGGTGACAACTGCACTAATGTGTGTGACCTGAATCCATGTGAGCACCAATCTGTGTGTACCCGAAAACCCAGCGCACCCCTTGGCTACATCTGCGAGTGTTTACCAAATTATCTTGGGCCATACTGTGAGACCAGGTAGGTGGGTCAGGGCTTATCACTGGTGTCACCATGAGCCTTAAGAGTCTGGCTGAGCCTGGTGGTGGTGGCGCACGCCTTTAATCCCAGCACTCAGGAGGCAGAGGCAGGTGGATCTCTGTGAGTTCGATGCCAGCCTGATCTACAGAGTGAGTTCCAGGACAGACTCCAAAGCAATACACAGACGCTTTGTCTCAAAAAACAAAAGCAAAACAAAACAAACAGAAAGAGTCTGGCTAAACTGCAGCCAAGGTTGAAAAGACCACATGTGGTTGAACCAAGCAGGAGAGGTAGTGGCAGAGAGGGCTCTCACCTGTTGGGGTTTCTTTCTGCAGGATCGACCAACCTTGCCCCCGTGGCTGGTGGGGACACCCCACATGTGGTCCATGCAACTGTGATGTCAGCAAAGGCTTTGACCCGGATTGCAACAAGACAAGTGGCGAGTGCCACTGCAAGGTGACAGTCCCAAATAAGCTCCTTTTGTGGCCACCCTGCCCTCTATCCTGAGACTTCTGGCCCTACAGGGAAAGCAGTGGAGATGGGCCTTCCTACAGAGAGCTGAGGGCCCTGTGTCTTTGCCCTGTAGGCATGGCAAGTGTCTGTCTGTCCTCATTATCTGGGTGCAGGGAACACAGGACCAATATTGAATCAGCCAGCCCTAGAGCAGCTATATGGGCTGTCTGCAGCCTGTTTGGGATGCTTGGCTTCTCAGTAATAAGTTCAACTCCAAGTCATTTCCTGCTGTTGAGAATGTTGAATGCTATTTCCACATGGACCTGGGTTGGGGGAGCCTCTCTCTGGGGAGGGCGTGGCTTGAAGGATCCAGTAGCATTCAGGAAGACATCTTGATCCAGTGACTCCCTTTTCCCCTCCTAGGAGAATCACTACCGGCCCCCTGGCAGCCCCACTTGCCTCTTGTGTGACTGTTACCCCACTGGTTCTTTGTCCCGAGTCTGTGACCCTGAGGATGGCCAGTGTCCCTGCAAGCCTGGTGTCATTGGGCGTCAATGTGATCGCTGTGACAATCCTTTTGCTGAGGTCACCACCAATGGCTGTGAAGGTAGGGCATTTGGGACAGGTAGGTTCTCTCCTCACTGTATGCCAAGAGCTTGTCTTCCAGGAGGCCACAAGTGAGGCTGCAAGTGGATGGGGGATGTTGAAATAAGGTTGGGGAGCCTGGACAGAGTTGCTCATAGGTGACCTTGTGTTCTTCTCTGCAGTGAATTATGACAGCTGCCCACGGGCCATAGAGGCTGGGATTTGGTGGCCCCGGACGCGCTTTGGGCTACCTGCTGCTGCCCCTTGCCCCAAAGGTTCCTTTGGTAGGTTTTAGAGGACTGCGATGGGCTATCAAAGACTTGATCTTTACTGGCAGTGGGATAAAGCCAGCAAGCCCCCAGCTTATAGATCCATGGGTACCACTTTCTGGTTTCCAGCTTCTCAAGACTCCATGTGTCACCTTCCTTCACCCACCCCTCAACCTAGGCTGACCAAGAATGCCTATATCCTAGACTGAACAGAACAGTGGAAAACCCTTCATGTACCAGGAACAGGGTTGGGCACTAAACTCAAAGATGAACCACATGGGGCTCCTACCTTCTGCTACTTACCTAGTCCTGGGGTTTTGCCACTTTAAAGGGAGTCAGTCCTGAAGAATACTGAGTGATGGTTACTATTCCAGCCACAGAATGGGGGTTGATGCTGGCCCTTAGATTAGCAATGAGCAGAATTCATAGGTAGGGAATAGCAGAGTACAAGGTGGTAGCTGAGTGGAAGAGGGTGGTGGGGGAGGGTACAAACCTCTGTTGTCATGACCTTTGCACTGGAGGTTTTTGACTCTAGAGTTCTGTACACCTGTCTTCTTACTTTCTTATGGACTGCTAGTTCCGGTCTGGCTCATGAGGTGCTCCAGGTAGATCTCGGGGTTTCCTGTGTCTCCCTAAACCCCGCCCTCTTGCTTCACCTCCCCCAGGGACTGCTGTGCGCCACTGTGATGAGCACAGAGGATGGCTCCCCCCAAACCTCTTCAACTGCACATCAGTCACCTTCTCAGAGCTAAAGGGCTTCGTAAGTGGGCCCCCTCATCTTCTCTTTTTCACACCCTGTCTTTAGAAATGGAGCTTCTGAATCCCACTCCTGTTTTCCTTAGGCTCCTGGCCATGAGGCCACTTCTTCCCCACCAACTTCTTGATTCCCTTTTACTCCAGAACCCCAGTCCCAACCACCCTGTCTGGTCTGAACCTCTGCCCTTCTGCCCTTCCATCCAGGCTGAGCGACTGCAGCGGAATGAGTCAGGCCTAGACTCAGGACGCTCCCAGCGGCTAGCCCTGCTTCTGCGCAATGCCACCCAGCACACCGCCGGCTACTTTGGCAGCGATGTCAAGGTGGCCTACCAGCTGGCCACACGACTGCTGGCTCACGAGAGTGCCCAGCGGGGCTTTGGACTGTCTGCCACACAGGATGTGCATTTCACTGAGGTGGGGCTTGAAATAGGCATGGTGGGGCCCAGTGGGAGGTCCTGTTCCTGGTGATCTTAGGGGACAAAAGGGGATACACCCCTGCCATAGGAGCCCCACCCCTGGTGTGAGGCCTCCAGGACTGCCTGTAAGCCATGGTGCAACACAGGCGATTCAGAGTATCTATTCCTACAGTATCAGGACTCAAGTGCCTACAAAGGCTGCTTGTGTTGAGGTGTGGACTGACCTGAAGCAGGACCCTGCCTATTAGAAGAAGAGCTCAGCCTTGTCAGGGGACCAGAAGGGCATGCAGTAGAAGGAGGCATAGGAGGGCACACTGGGTAGCTCTGATTTGGTGTATGGAGGAAGGGTTAGAGGCAGAATACCCATGATGGGAGTGGGCAGCATGATACACAAGGCTTCCTAGGGGTGGGTGGGTCTGTGCCAGGCACAGGCTGGAACTTGGTATGAGGTTGACCACAAGCACATGCCACTATGACCATGCCCATCTCCAGAATCTGCTGAGGGTGGGCAGCGCCCTCCTGGATGCAGCCAACAAGAGGCACTGGGAACTGATCCAGCAGACAGAGGGTGGCACCGCCTGGCTGCTCCAGCACTATGAGGCCTACGCCAGTGCCCTCGCCCAGAATATGCGGCACACCTACCTAAGCCCCTTTACCATCGTCACGCCCAACATTGGTGAGATGGTGCTGGACTGGGGAGGGGTTTGTGGAGAGAGTCCCATCCCTGTTCCAAAGGGCCACCACGATGGAGGGCGGTCTGCCTGTCTCACTTGGTGTCTGACGTGCAACCGTATTCCTTTCTAGTCATCTCTGTAGTGCGCCTGGATAAAGGGAACTTTGCTGGGACCAAGCTACCCCGTTATGAGGCACTGCGTGGGGAGCGTCCTCCAGATCTTGAGACCACAGTCATTTTGCCAGAGTCTGTCTTCAGAGGTCAGCAGGGAACATGGGTTGGGTACCAGCTTGGTCTGGGGTACCCATGTGGATGATACAGAGGGTGGGCCCAGCTGAGTGTAGCAGCACTTACTTCCAGAGATGCCCCCCATGGTGAGGTCTGCAGGACCCGGAGAAGCCCAGGAGACGGAGGAGCTGGCACGGCGGCAGCGGCGGCACCCAGAGCTGAGTCAGGGAGAGGCAGTGGCCAGTGTCATCATCTACCATACCCTGGCAGGACTACTGCCCCACAACTATGACCCAGATAAGCGTAGCCTGAGGTAAGTGGCCAGGAAAGGCCTGGGAGGTTGGGGTTCAGCAGGTGAATGTGGAGGCATCTCCTAGTGATAAAGGTATGTCATGGCTGCCCTGGAGACTGTGCACCTTTCTACCATCAGAGTCCCCAAGCGCCCAGTCATCAACACACCTGTGGTAAGCATCAGTGTCCATGACGATGAGGAGCTCCTGCCACGCGCTCTGGACAAGCCAGTCACAGTGCAGTTCCGGCTGCTGGAGACTGAGGAGCGGACCAAGCCCATCTGTGTCTTCTGGAACCACTCAATCTTGTGAGCCTGTACCACTCTTATTCCCATGGCTTTGGATCAATAGTCCAGGCTCCTGGATGCCCACCCTCATGCCTCCCTGACTCTGCCTTCTTCTTGCAGGGTCAGTGGCACTGGTGGCTGGTCTGCCCGAGGCTGTGAAGTCGTCTTCCGGAATGAGAGCCACGTCAGCTGCCAGTGCAACCACATGACAAGCTTTGCTGTGCTTATGGATGTGTCCCGACGGGAGGTTGGCCTCAAAGGAGTAGCCTAGAGCTGTGGGTGGGAACTGAGTGGAGGGGCTGGGTGCCCGGGCCCTGCCCTTCCTTGACCTACCCGCCTGACACTCATTCCTCAGAATGGTGAAATCTTGCCACTGAAGACTCTGACATATGTGGCCCTTGGAGTCACCTTAGCTGCCCTGATGATCACCTTCCTCTTCCTCACTCTCCTTCGTGCCCTACGCTCCAACCAACATGGCATCCGACGCAATCTCACAGCTGCCCTGGGCCTGGCCCAGCTGGTCTTTCTCCTGGGGATCAACCAGGCTGACCTCCCTGTAAGATACTTCCTCTCCCAGAGACCTTCCCAACCTCCAGCCCCACCAAAGCTCCCTGGCGACCCCTCTCTCTCTAGCCTTCTTGCATCCTTGCTCCCACAACGATGAGTTGATGAAGGGCCCAGTCCGGTACCCGGACCACAGCTTGCTCTTGTTTAGTTCTCTCTCAGTGTTCCAACATCCCAGATGTTCTTGCCTGTAGCCTGGGCATCCCCCGAGGCAGCCCACATCACCAGGCCTCACCACTGCCTCCCTCCCCTGGGTATTCTCCCTGTACTGGCCGTCTTGGCTCCTGATCGGTGTCCTGGCCCCCAGTTTGCTTGCACAGTCATTGCCATCCTGCTGCACTTCCTGTACCTATGCACCTTTGCCTGGGCCCTGCTGGAAGCCTTACACCTGTACCGGGCACTCACAGAGGTGCGAGACGTCAATGCCAGCCCCATGCGTTTCTACTACATGCTGGGCTGGGGCGTTCCTGCTTTCATCACAGGTATCCTGTCTCCTTTCCGGCCTTGGAGATTCCATGTCCCTAGGCCCTGTGTCCATGCCATGTACCCCAAACCCATAGCTCAGGTCCTGAGAGTCCCTTCCCGCTATACTTGGACAACCTGACATGGGGTGGTAGGGGTTGGGCCTCTTCCTGGAGAAGGGAGCGGGTTAGCTGGCCCTTCTCCATGCTCCACACCTGGCTCTGTGAACCGTTGACTGCAGCCTCGTTTCTGCCTCCATGAACACCTCGCTTTGCTACTGTCTATGCTCCAGGTCTAGCCGTGGGCTTGGATCCTGAAGGCTATGGGAACCCTGACTTCTGCTGGCTCTCCATCTACGATACGCTCATCTGGAGTTTTGCTGGCCCAGTGGCCTTTGCTGTTTCGGTAAGTGTTAGAAAGCGAGTTGGAGTGAGCAGGATGTGCGTATCCTCCAGATCCTCTCTAGGAAGAGCTGAGGCTCCTGGGCAGGGCAGAAACTGTGCTCTCTGGTCCTCTCACGTACCTCTCCACTGCCCAGATGAGTGTGTTCCTGTATATCCTGGCGGCTCGAGCCTCCTGTGCTGCCCAGCGACAGGGCTTTGAGAAGAAAGGCCCTGTGTGAGTATCGGCAGGTGGGTGGGCACCGGGTGGGCACTGGTGTGGAGGGCCTCATGGCAGAACTCATGTACTTCCCTGCCTTCCAGCTCAGGCCTGCGTCCCTCCTTTGCTGTCCTTCTGTTACTGAGTGCCACGTGGCTGCTGGCACTGCTTTCTGTCAACAGCGACACTCTCCTCTTTCACTACCTCTTTGCTGCCTGCAATTGTGTCCAGGTACCTGGCCCCGCCTTATTGAGTGGAAGGGAGCGTGCCCGGGGGCGGGTTACCTGAGTGTGCCAACCATTGCTGTCTCTGCTGCCAGGGCCCCTTCATCTTCCTTTCCTATGTGGTGCTCAGCAAGGAGGTCCGGAAAGCACTGAAGTTCGCCTGCAGCCGCAAGCCCAGCCCTGACCCTGCTCTGACCACCAAGTCCACGCTGACCTCGGTGAGGGAGCCTGGGCCCTAGCACAAGCAGTGTCTCAGTGGAGGGGGGAGCAGGCCCGTAGAATCTCTTTGTCTGTGTGCTTTTTACCTGGGCACCCTTACTTCCGCATCCCTTCCTCTTAGGAGGAAGGGGTAAAGTGATGAGTGTGGCCTCGGGTGGAGATGCTGTCACAGGAAGTCCGGGCCATTTGGGGTGTTCAGTATTGCACAGCTGTGCCATAGCTGTGACTATTGCTAGGCCCTGAAGTGAAGGTAACATACAAGGAGCCTTCCACTTTAAGACATGGGCATATGGGAGGTAGGACCCAGGGCAAATTCCTGGCATCCTGGGGCCCATCCCTCCAACTCCCCTTCTCATTGACCTGTCTGTCTCCTGCCTAGTCCTATAACTGCCCCAGCCCCTATGCTGACGGGAGGCTGTACCAGCCTTATGGAGACTCAGCTGGCTCATTGCACAGTGCCAGCCGCTCAGGCAAGAGCCAGCCCAGCTACATCCCCTTCTTGCTGAGGTGAGCCCTGGAAGTGGGAACACTGAGGAGGAGGGAAAGACCATGCATGCTAAAACCAAGTCCAGCCAGCTGCTAGGAACTGAGTGTCTCATACTGGCCAACACAGGTTACAGCTTAGATTAGAAGCCGTGAGGTGCAAGGTAGGACCTGGGAATCTTGCTAGAGAGGCCAGAATGGCCCCTACAGCATGGTCTTGTCTCTTTAGGGAGGAGTCCACGCTTAACCCTGGCCAGGGTCCTCCTGGCCTAGGGGACCCAGGTGGCCTATTCCTAGAAGGTCAAGACCAGCAACACGGTGAGGACAGAAGGCCCTGGCTGCCTAACAGGGCAGGGGCCTAGCTTTTGCTGAGGGTGGGCTGGGCAGGTGGGACAGTTGTGATCCCTCCCTGACCTCCCAGATCCCGACACGGACTCTGACAGTGACCTGTCCCTGGAAGATGACCAGAGTGGTTCCTATGCTTCTACCCACTCATCAGACAGCGAGGAAGAGGAGGAGGAGGAGGCCGCCTTCCCTGGCGAACAGGGCTGGGACAGCCTGCTGGGTCCTGGAGCTGAGAGACTGCCCCTGCACAGTACCCCCAAGGGTGGGCCAGCACCAGGGCTGCAGCCTTTGGGGGGCAATGGAAGCTCAAGAGGCTAGGGCTTCTTGGAAAATAGAACTGGGGTGGTGGCTGACCTAGCTGCCTACACTCTCTGGGACTCAGACTTTCTTTCTTTGACAGATGTGGGTCCAGGGTCTGGGAAGGTCCCTTGGCCAGGAGACTTTGGGACTACAACAAAGGAGAGGAGTGGTAGTGGGCCCCTTGAAGAGCGGCCACGGGAGAATGGAGATGCTCTATCTCGGGAAGGGTCTCTGGGACCTCTCCCAGTCCCTACTACCCAACCTCACAAAGGTGAGTCTCTCCTAGCTCCTGTTGGGGCTCTCTAGGATGCCCCAGCGCCTCCCACTGGCAGCTCATGGTACGCACCTCCTTGTCCCTAGGCATCCTCAAGAAGAAGTGTCTTCCCACCATCAGCGAAAAGAGCAGCCTCCTAAGGCTGCCCCTGGAGCAGGGCACAGGGTCTTCTCGGGGCTCCTCAGCCAGTGATGGCAGTCGGAATGGACCTCCCCCCCGCCCACCACCACGCCAGAGTCTCCAGGAACAGCTAAATGGGGTCATGCCCATCGCCATGAGCATCAAGGCAGGCACGGTGGATGAGGACTCATCTGGCTCCGAGTGAGTCGGGTTGGGTGGGAGGTACAGGGTGTTATGTGCAGAGGTCCTGGCTGGGGCAGAGCTGCCTCTGAGCTTCATTGAGCTACTCTGTCAGGCAGTTGGAAGACAGACAGGCTAAGTGGGGTCCTGCTCCCTTGTGTTCCCTGACACCATGGTGCTCTGTTGGGGGGAATATACCAGACCCCCTGGACTTTAAGTGCTGTAGCCCAGTCCTGGGCAGCACGAGAGGGTGGGAGCTGGGGCTGCTTTTCTGTCTCTTTCTCTGGTGGAAGCTGCTCACTGTCTTCTCTGCTGCTCCAGCTAACCCTCTGTCTGCCTTCTCTGCCACTCTCCTCTCCTGCCTCTCCAGATTTCTCTTCTTTAACTTCCTGCATTAACCCTGGGCCGGTGTTCCTTCGGTGTTCCTCGTCTGTCTCGAAGCTCCCTCCCTTCCCCTGCTGCGCTCATGCTCTGCTCCTGTCTTCTGCTTTACCCTGCCCCTGCTCCCCACTGCCTGCCGAAGCAGCGATGAAACGTCCATCTGAGGAGCCCGGGCCTTGCACCTGAGGCCATCTAGTGCCAAGTCCCTCCCCCACCTCCCCCTCACTGCACTTTGGACCCCTGGGGCCAACATCTCCAAGACAAAGTTTTTCAGAAAAAAAAAAAAAAAAGAATTAAAAAAAAAAAAAAAAGGATCTCCACTCTTCATGACTTCAGGGATTAATTTTTTTTTATACGTTGGAACTGGACTCCCTTTCCCTTCCCAAAGAGGATAGGACCTCCCAGGACGTGTCCCAGCCTCTCTTCAGTTTCCCATCTGCTGTGCCTCTGGGAGGAGAGGGACTCTGAGGGGGCCTGCCCCTCGTTTGCCATCACCAAAAGGACAGGACAAAGCCACACGCACCAGGGGCATGAGTCCCTACAAGGCTGCACCGGACAGGCCTCAGTTGGAGAGGGGTCAGGACAAAAAAGGCATTTCCCACCCGCCAATTCCGCCTCGCCTCTCCCAGAAACTGAAAAGCCCTGTCCGGCCAGGGGCAGGAGGACTCATCGCCCCTGGACCCCCAAATGCTGCATGAACCATTTTAAGGGGAAGCCTGTACCCCCACACGGGGAATGACTACCCCAGCCCCTCTCCTTTTCCTGGACTATGGCCGTGGGCTGCAGCCCAGGTGTTTGCTCAGTTTGCTGACCCCAAAGTGCTTCGTTTCTCCTGCCCGACCTTCAGGAGGGCCAGTCACCGTTAAGTTGCGCTTCTTTGCTGTGTGTGTGGTACCAGGAGGAAGAAGAAGCACAGAGCCCGCTTGCTGGCCCCAAGGGGCCTCAAGCGCGGGTTTCCAGTCTGGGTTCTGGTGCCCACTCACCCCTCCCTCCCAAATCAGACGAATGCCCTTTTGTCTGAGCTGCTGTGGCCTCTGAGACATGTTCTATTTTTAACCCCTTCCTGGAATTGGCTCTCTTCTTCAAAGAACCTGTTCCTTGTCCTCCTACTTGACCCCAGCTCCCCGTGAAGAGAGAGTTAATATATATTTTTATTTATTTGCTTTTTGTGTTGGGATGGGGTTGTGTCCAGTCCCAGGGGGTCTGATGCGGCCATTGCAGGCTGGGTGAGTGTCTGGCGACCTGGATTTGGGGCCTACCCCCTTCCTCTTGCTCTACTTCCCTCAGTTTTTGACAACCGCTGTTCATTTGAGTCGCCTTTTTCTCTAAGCATGTACCCCAGACTTGTCACTGACTTCCCTTCTGAAGCAGGTGGCTAGAACCAAGGCTCCGGGCAGGAAAGATGTTACTGTTCCTCACTTGGCCTCTGGCTTTTCTGCCGAGGATTCTCAACTGCCCTCTGCCCTCTCCCCTCAGCAATTCCTGTAAAGGGTTAAAAATTTAACTGAATTTTTTTTTAAACTACTGATGACTTGACTTAAATACAAAGATGCTGGAAGCTCACTTGACACTAACCATCAGATTGTACAGTTTGACTGTTGCTGTAAATATGGTAGAGTTTTGCTTTTGTTCTTGGTTCCCCCCCCCCAATACTACTGAATAAACTAGTCCTGTGCAGGCGCTGTGTCGTCATCGTCGTCGTCGTCATCATCGTCGCTTCTGTGTTGCAACCTGGGTAGAGGCCAGGGTTTTGGGAAGCAGGATAGGTAAAGCCTTGAAACTCCCTTGGAGGACAATGAGACTAAAGCTGTGTCAGCACAGCGCCCTGAGCCTGGCTGCCTGAAGGACGATAAGGTGGGTGGGTAGGAGGGGATCATTTTTCCCCAGGATATAGAACTGGCATGGTCCAAGTGACTCTACAGATCAGGCTGTGTCTCAGACAGGACAAACTTTTCTGGGGCAGAATTCAGAAGCTAGGGAGGGATGGGTGGCAGGTGGGGATCCGTGGGCCGTTTTTTATTTGTTCTGTTGGGGATTGAAGCATATACTCATTCCGGGGTAAGTATGTGCTTGCTAACATCGCTGCTAGCCCCCCCCCCTTTTTTTTTTGTCGGTCAAAGGTCCATGCGACAAATTAGTGGGGGCAGTATAGGGTGAAGTTAAAAACAAACCCCAGAACCAGAGGTGGCCTAATTTGTCTGAGCCTTAGTTCCTAGGTCTACAAAATGAGGCCAGTGGTAACAGCATCTGCCTAATTGAGCTTTTATGAGGATTAAATAACTTAACACATGCAAAGTGCTTAAAACTGTTCACAGTGCATAGCAAGAGGCCAATAGCACCTGCTTTCTCAGTTGTTGCTTAAGGAGTGGGAGGGGTGGTGGGCAGACAGTATGCAGACAGAAAAATAGAGATCCAGGCTAAAGGGAATGAGGCAGGCAGATAGCTGAACAAGAAAAGCAGCTGTGGCAAGTAAGCACTACCAAATGAATGCCACTTCAGCAGGTTTGGAGCCATGCTGGGTGGAGGCAGCCTGAGAGAGGAACACGCCTTGCCAGCTCCAGCCACCAGGTGGCAACGGCACAGGGGTCTGCGGCTGGCTTGGCTTCCTCACCACCCATAGGGACTTGGATCAAAAAAGCCTGCCACCTGCTGGCCATGCCTAGATGTGTGTTTTTAGTCACCAGCTGCTTCTGTTCTGAGTCTGTGCCTTGACCTATCCAGAGGATGGAGGTCCAGAATGGAAAACAGGACAAGCAAAGTCTCGAAGACTCCAGGAGATCAAGGGGACTTAGCTACTGACTGGTTGGTAAGCTTGCCCTCTCTATGGCCCACCTAGCAGAACTCTCCCAAAGTCTCATTAGCACAGAGCCCTGGGCCAGGCTGACTGAAGGAAGATGAGGTAGGCAGGAGGCTGGGAAACACACCTGAGGCTTTGTTGCCTCATGCCAAGGTTCCCCAGGACAAAACACAAGGCCTCTGTGTAGTCTCCTTCCCGCACATCAGTTCTTGGGATCTCAGTGACTGTAGGAGCTGGTGCTCAAGACTCAGGGAAAGAAGGTAGAGGTGGCCACCGCTGTGTGTGGGCCCTGTGTGCTTAAAGGTGTGTAAAATGAATGAACCTTAAGGTCAGCCATGAAAGAGGAAAGCTATGGAGGGCTCCTGAATATGGGGGTGGGGAGGTGGAGGGGCACTGAGGCCTAAGGAGGGCACTTGTGGACACGAAGGCCTGGGTGGAGATAGTCGCCAGCGGTCCCCTTTTCCATTGCTCAGTTGCCTTTGAGGAAGTTTCTTCCTCATAAGGAATCAATTTAGTTCTGATTGCAAGAGTCAAGGCTACAAGACTCAGGAGCCCAGAAGCTGGGTTTGTTAGAGCCTTATCATTTCAAAAGTGCCCACCACTGTGGACTACCTCTGGAGGAGGTCAGCACTCTACCACGTATGAATCCCAACACAACGGCGCCATCTTTTAATTCTGATGCTGTTCTCAAGTCCAGCAGAGGAGCAGACAGGGAAGGACAAGCAGCTCTATGATGTGAGGTAGTCATGACTAGGAGTTCTGGTATCTTCTGGCTGAAGTGACCAGGGAAGATGAACATTACCAAAGGGCCTCTTTATTGCCTTAAGGACTCCACTGTCTTGTCAGAAATAACATTCAAGTTTAAGATAGTAACAATAGACTTAGGTCATATCATAACAGCCTCAGACACTACAGTTGACTTTGATGTAGACTGTCCGAAAACATGAAATTGCAGAAAGGCAGCCTGATTCCAAATGAATGGCAACAAGGAACTAGTCACAGCCGGATGAGCCCTAGCACCTAGTGGTCCATCCCAGCTCTCGTTACAATTACACAGAGGTTTACTTCAAAACTACGAAGATCTACTTTCAGACATACAGAAAAATACGTTTAAAAAATTCATTTTATTTAAGAAAAAAATGCAGACTGATGAGTAAGCTTCTCATTGGTTGGCCTGTGAGAAGTCACAGGAAGCAAGCCCTGCATGCCAGGTACCTGCCTGGCCTCTCCAAACAGAATCCAGCAGAGGGAACTATTCAGGAAGACCTGTCCTAGAGCCAGGGAGCCTGGCTGGTTCCATAGGCTGCTCACCTGTGAATGGCCGGTGAAGCATGGTCTGGGAAGAAGGTCAAGCTCTCTAGGGCTGGCCACAAGTGGGGATGGAAGGAGCCAAGTCATTCTGCCTGCATTTCTCATGTTTGTGAATTTCTCTACCACCAAGTGGCCTCTCCTTCTCCTTGCAGCCAAGGTGGGGGAGGGGATGGGAGGGATTTTACTCTCCTCAAGCTCAACCCACCTCACCCTCCATGGTCTCTACTTCAGAGATGAACTCTGGAGGCAACTCTGCCTCCCATCTCTGGGCAAGAATCTGCTGGAGTCAAGGACTGCTTGGAGAGTGTCCAGTCTTCAATGGCTAAGATGGTAGTGTAGTGGTTTGCTACTCAATATGTGCTTGCTGTCCTGACTTTTTTACCTGAGGAGACAGACAGGGGAACTGCTTCAGCATGCCCTTTCTCTCATGCCCATCTGGAACCCAGACAAGTTCAAGCCCCTCAGGATGGGAAAAGGTAGGCCCTCCCTCCCCTCTCTCCTCCCCCCCCCCCCACACACATAGTTCAAGGATGCTGTGCACAGCTGGAAGCCAAGCTGATGAGGGCAGAGGGACCAGTCTTACCTAGTTGGTCCAGGGACTGCAGCTTTCTTGAGGGACTGCATCCTGCCTCGAGGGGCACTGGGGGTTGGAAGATTGGTTCTCTGGGAAACAGGAGCTTGGTGGGGATTAACAAGAGATGAATCAGTGCACGGTTCAGCTGGCCTTCTCCAAAGGAAAGACTGCGTGAAAGTGTGTGCCTGCTGAACCCAGTTTTCCTGTCTGCAAGTGGGGTGGCAAAAATGACAGCATCACAGCAGGTGTCCTTCTACCTAATGTTTTCTCTTCTGGGTCTCTCTGGGGCTGGAAAGATGAATGGCTCAGAGATTAAGAACACTGGCTGCTCTTCCAGAGGTCCTGAGTTCAATTCCCAGCAACCACATGGTAACTCACAACTATCTATAATAAGATCTGGTGCCCTCTTCTGGCATGCAATCAAACATGCAGGTAGAACACTATATACACACACACATATATACATACATATATATATACACACATATATACATACATATATATGTGTGTATGTATATATATATACATACACACATATATATATAAATAATAAGGAAAGTCTTTAAAGAAAGAAAAAAAGAGAAAGACTGTCTTGGAATTTACTATTTAGACTAGGGTGACCTTGAACTCAGAAATCTGTCTGCCTATGCTTCCCAAAAGCTGGGATTAAAGGCGTGCACTATCATGCCCAGGTCTATTTTCTTTTCTTTTCTTTCTTTCTTTTTTTTGAGACATGGTTTTATATAGGTAAGGCTGGCCTTGAACTTCTGATTCTCCAGCCTCTACCTTCCAAGGAAGATTACAGATATGGCCACCATACCTGGTCTGACCATACATCCATTCTACCTTACCTCTGTGACCTGTGGCACTTGGAAGCCCTTTCCGAGTTGAGAGAGAATCTGGAGGTAGGGCACTTTTGCCAGATGGTACACTCCGGCCAGTGAGTGGCATTCGAGTGGCAGGCCTGGGGATGGCTGAGGGGACCAGTAGTTGACTGGAAGACTTGGCAGCTGCTCTCTGTAGCCGGGATGAACATTGAGAGTTGCTAGTTGAGGGCTGTGGAGCTGGGACCGGTCTGACAGGGACTGGTGGGCCTGTGCAGAGGAGAAAAGACATTTTTGGGGTGAGTCCCACCTTCTCTCTCCCATACCAGCTTCACCCACATCTTGGCTCCTGGCTCTTACTTGCTTTTGTTCGTGCACTGGGCCCAGTTTTCCGCCGGGAGGAAAGACTTGATTGTGCAAGAGGAGAGAGCGCTGAGCTTCTGGGTGCAGGGAACAGATTGCAAGTGGGCGATTCCTGAAACAGAGCAAGGAATAAAAAAAAAGGACTAAAATGGAGACAGCATGCACTCTGCTGGCTTAAGACATTAAGGAAAAGAAGTAGGAGGCAGGCCGTTGTCTGGGACCAGCGAGGAAGAGACTAGCTGCCAACACGATCTGTGGTAGGTACTTTCTCTTTTTTTTGAAGTCATTTTGTATTATATATTGTGTGTGACATACACATATATAACAACACACATGTGGAGGTCAGAAGACAGCTGGTGAGCGTCAGTTCTCATCATGTAGGTCCCAGGGTTTGAATTTACGTTCATTCGGTTTGGTAGGAAGTGCTATCACTCACTAAGCCATCTCACCAGCCTATTAGTTTTTGAAACAAGGAAGTCCTGTGGCCCCGGCTGATCTCCCACTCAGCACATAGTCCCTCAAGGATGACCTTGAACTCCTGATCTTCCAGGCTCTTCCTCCAGAGTCTTGGGATTATGTGTCTACTTACACATTTATGTTTACCACATCCATTTACATGATGCTGGGGTTCAAACCCAGGGCTTTATTTATTCTCGGCAAACACTATTCACCCTGTTCCGTCTGCAACCCAATTTGCTTAATCCCAACAGTTCCAGAGGTAGTATAACTTTCTCCCTCTAAACAGTGAGGAAGCCACTTCTACGCCTACGTTCAGTGAGTGTCTCAGGCATCTTGTCTAGGGACACACACAATTCCACTCTCCATACTCACCTTCTTTGTGCTGGGAGGCTTCTTTCCAGCTGTCACTCGAACAGCCCTGGCTGACCCCTTTTTGTCACTGTTTCGGAGTCCAGTTAGGCTGCTTGGGGATGGTGTGCTCCAAGAGCTCACAGTGGGCAGCAGATCTCGGACAGGGCTGTCCTTGAGGACAAAGGTCTCCCTCCGAGGGCTGGGCTTGCCTCTGGGGCTGGGCTTCCCAGGGCCTGCACCTGCACTCTCCTGGTCTTGCAGAGCACACTCCTCTAGCTGAGCTGCCAGGCGGTTGGCTTCATCAAGGATCTCCTCCAGCTTCTCTGGGCTGAGCGGGCCCAAACTGAACCTCACACCCTGGAGAGTGGGAGCTACTGTGTTCGGGTTACTGCGGTGAGAGAGGCCCCGTCGAAGTGGTTTCTCTGGACTCACCAATACCGTTATGTCTTCTTCCTCATGACTGAGAAAACAAATATGGCACCATGCCACACAAAAGATAGCAGAAGGCACTCCTGTAGTAGAGCCAGGGACAATCCAAACCCTGCCTTTAGGTAAGGAGATACCTGGTTCTACTGGGGCCCTGCAAGCCCTTAGCATCTCCTATTTTCTTTTTCATCCCCGCTCCCCATTTTTGGAGACAAGGTCTCAATTCTGTAGACCAGAATGATCTCAAATTCACAGTCTTCTCTGCTTCTACCTCCTCTGGTCTATCCTGGGAGGGAAGGGGTGGTCTTCACACCTGATGCATTCCATGGGCATGCCTCAACATGCCCAAGCATGTTTACCTTTCATTTACATTAACCCCTAGTTTTCACTCCATCTTCTCCCTTCTCACCAGCATCCAAGTTGTGTCCTGGAGGCCCAATTTCTCCAGAATGCTGGCATCAGAGTGCACTATACCCTGCTAAATTACCAACCCCGGCTCTAGAGGCCAATAAGTTAACACTAAAGGGTTATTGCTAAAGACGTATTGTTGGAGGAAAATAATAAATGCGATAAAGTGGCTGGTACCTGTCAGATGGGGACAGCCCTCCAAAGTCCAAGGTCTCATCCACAATGAATTTGACATCTGAGGGGATGAGAATAAATGCCAGCCATCAGTCCCTGCAACCTCTCTGGGTCGCATTCCTCCCTCCATGCTTCCTTACCTTCTTTCAAATCCTCCATGCCCAGCCAGCAGAAGCGAGGCAGCTTAGACCTGAGCAGGAAAGACAACATGCCTACCTCAGGTATCTATCATCCTGCCCTAGGCCCCCATCTAGACTCAGAGTGCATTATCTATCTGGGGTGGGGAGGCGTGATGGTGGTACAGCAAGATCCCAGGAACAGCACGTGCCCCTGAAACCAGCCCGTTATTTTCGGGAAAGGTGCAGAGCACTCGTGTCCCAATACCTAATGGACAATCTGCACAGGCTGCAGGCTGCACACTCCACCTCCCTCCTGGTTATTATCCGGGATTTTCTTCCCCCGCCTCCCGCCACCTTTCCACTTCCCGGCACCACATCCCTGCCACACCTCCGGCGCACACTCCGTTTCCACTTCCCACCCCGCCTCACCGTCCACGCAGGATGCTTTTCTTCTACAACCTCCCAGTTCCCGGGAATATGCTCCCGAGAGGCGGAGCTTCGTTCGAATTTCCTAGGCTCCACCCACTCCTGCTGTAAGCGCACAGCGATTGGCGAGCCCATAGGGGCGGGGCTGAGGCGGGAGCCGTCGGGAAGGTTGTCCGCCAAAGAAGGTTGTCGAGAGGACCTAAAGATTCCATCCGGTGGGCTTCGGAGGGACGGCGGGCGGAGCCGCAAATGCGTGCGCGTGCCCGGGAGCGCCTCCTCCTGACTGTGTGCCAGAACCTGTGCAGCGGCGACAGGGGGCGAACTGGCCAATCAATGTGGGCTTGGAGCCCCGCCTCCCCCCTCCCCACTACACCTCCGGCATTCCAGGCTCCACTAGGTCTAGTGGCTGGTTTCTTCACTTGCTTGCTGAGACCACCAATAAACTATCTCTCCAGCCCCGAGACACAAGAATTCTTCACTTAGCATAGCCCACTTCTCTGAGATATCTGATATTTCTTCTCCCTGCTTCAACCCCAAAACACCGTGTGTGGGCATCTATTTAAGAGTTTAAATAAATAATGAATTAATGAAAAAAATTATACGTCCAGGCACACAGTTTAAGTATTTGCTAAGAAGGTATTCTGTGTCAAATTCATAAATAATAGTAAAAAAGGGATTTCAGGGCAGATCTCTTTCAGTGCGGAAGGTTTACACATGATTAGAGATCTTGCTCCTGTGCGGATTTTATTTCCTTTGCCAGGATGTGTGAACTTTAATGGTGGGCCTGTGACTAATATAGCAAACAGTAGAGGCCGAGGTCTGACTGGTCCTTAAGGCGCAGCCACTGTGGAGATCCCACCACCTGTCCTAGGCCTGCTTCAGGTGGAAGGAGTCCTCTGCTGTTGAGTACACGTTGTTGCCTGGCTATGATCTGACCTCTCTTCTCCATTAATACACACACACACACACACACACACACACCATCTCTCTTTCCCCTTTATTTTCTGTTTGTTGTTTTCTCAGACAGGATCTCATGCTGGCCTTAAATTCATCATGTGGCCAAGGATGACTGTACCTCCCAAGTGTTGTGATTAAAGGCCAGTGCCACTACGCTATAGGACTATTCCCTAAGCCGACTCACCATCTTCAGGAGTTCTGTTGTGCCTGCTTGGAAAGATCACCACAGCTGGGCCTGTGGACAGTTTACTTTGCCTCAGAGAAGGAAGAGGTAGGGCCAGAAGATCGTGGGGCCCTCACCTGAGTTCAATCCACCCCTTTCAACCACTTGTACGCAATTCTGTCCTAATTGCACGTGGTTTGGGGGAGGGGCTACAGGATATAAGTGGGGAGAGGGAAGAGGAGGGCATTTCTTTAGCAGCCACGGAGAGCCATCATCTCTTGTGGACTCAGACCTTTAAGGGAGGTGTCTACTTTAAGGTCATCTGTGCTCCTGCCTGGAACCTTCAGCCACTGCTCTGCAAGTAAGCTCGCTGGCTCCTCTGGGTACACTCTGGCGGACTCCCACTGTTGTCTGTCACTGGGACCTTAGAAAAAGGGGTAGACACTGCTTTATGTCTCTCCCAGGGAAGAGCTTTTAGCAACAGCCACATTCCTGGTTCCCACCTACAATCTTAAACAGGGGTTCCATAAGGACATTAGATTTGCTCATTGTTTTCTCAGTTTTCCCAAGGCCGGAAGGTAAGTAGTAACTTTTTAGTTGGGTAAGAAGCCGATTTATGACTTAGGGTAGGAATCATCATGTGGGAGCTTAATTCTCACAGAAGTCTAGAGAAGGGCAGGAATAGACTCAGCTTCCAGTTAAAGGACAGCTCTTGGGTTTTGTGTGTGTGTGTGGGGAAACCTTTTGGATTCTTCTCAACCAATCTATATCCCTTTCCTTCTCAAAAATGTGGTGCAACCAGGCGTTGGTGGCACACACCTTTAATCCCAGCACTTGGGAGGTAGAAGCAGATGGATCTCAGTGAGTTCAAGGCCAGCCTGATCTACAAAGGAAGTTCCAGGACAGCTGAGCTGTTTCACAGAGAAACCCTTTCTCGAAAAACAAAACAAAATGTGGCCCAATGTCCACCCTCAAAAAAAATATTTTCTCTTTTAAGCCCATGTTTTCAACCCTCTGAGTTGATGAGAGAAAATGGGAAGGCCTGTAGTCAGATGCCCAGCTCTGCCATTGAGTTTGGATCATGACTTGGGCATTGGTGAACTTAACCTTCTCATTTGTAACATGAAGATGTGGTGATATCACTTCATTCAGTTCCCGATGCGAGGAAGGCTATTCCTGCGCTTGTTCTCACACACGCTCCTGTTCTTGCTTTCTCTCGCTCCCTTTAGCTATTCATTGAGGTTCTTGGGAACTCAGTGCACCACAGAGATAGAAGGCAGCTTCAGCTTCAGGTACCAATAGGGTCCTGAGAGCTGATGAGAACCCTGTCCTTTGCTGACAACTGCAGAGCTGACTCTCACTGTTACCCATCCGCGTTTCAGTCTTAGATTGGCATGATTGGATAGACTCTCCAGGGCCTCTCAGAAAGATGCTCACTAGAGCATGGCCTTCACGCTGAAGGAACCAGGGCATTTGCTAAAGTTCAGTGCTCTACCACTGAGCTACAATTACCTGTTACGTAACACTTTGGTCTCAGTTATCTAGTATGTAACAGGCCACTTCAGGAAGTAATGGTTTAGGAGCTGGGTATGCTTGAGAGATCAAAGTAAAAGAATCTTGAATTGAGGACCTTTAAAATTGTTTTATCTTTATTTTATGTGTATGTGTAATTGCCTGCATGGATATATGTGTACTGCACGTGTGCTAGTTCCTGCAGAGACCAGAAGAGGGCATTTGACCTCCTGGAACTGAAGTTACAGGTGGTTGTGAGACATTACATAGGTGCTGGGAACTGAACCCAGGTCTTCTCAAGAGCAGCCAGTGCTCCTAACTGCTCAGCCACCTCCCCAGTCCTGAGTTCTCTATGTAGAAAGGACTCAGAGGACATTTCAAGAACTGAGGATCTATATGTTTATTTCATTTAGGCCAAGTCAGCTAAGGCTCCTTGAGAACATTCTTGTCAGAATCATGCTCCTAGGAGGCCCTGTAAAGAGAGGGTGTGTTAATAGACATCACAGAAGACCACCTGAGTACATCCGTGCTGAGACGATCTCTCTTCATGGTCCCTGGGTCCAGTGCTCAAAATTCACTGCCCACAGTGCTTTGCTTTTGAGAACCCGCAGGGAGACAGAAGGGAACCAAGGATAAGAAAGATCGACACCCACACAACATGGTATTGATAGAGAAGGCGGGGAAGGAGAAAAATGTCTATAAGCCAGCTGGCAGAGAAAGCTCTCCTGAGGAGAGTGTGTGCTTTTAATGCAGCCCGTAGGGTTTTCATTTGCTATGTATCATTGATGGGCTTAAATAAATGGCTTGGGGGATCGAATTCATGCTCAGTTTTCTTCAGCCAGGAGCTGAAAGTCAGAGGGAATGTTGGGAGCTAGGTCTCTGTCCTTCTCTCATGAGCTTTTTCTTTCAACTTACCCATCAGTTTATACACATTTCCCCTGTGAATTATGGGGAATTTGAAGCAGCTGCCACATTCTAGATAATGAACCAAGTGGCCCTTTGCCAGTGATGAGTGGCTTGGAAACCACATACCCAAATGTTAAATTATTGTTGACATTTAACAAAAATGATTTTCTTCTGTTGAACAGGAAGAAATGCATAAAGTTTAAAAGAATATGGACAAGCTACTTTGTTTCTTACCCTGCTTATGATAGTGAGGTAGAAACACTTAGCAGAAGTGTCCCTACCTACAGTGTGGGTCTGTGCTGGTGGAGACTGGTCTCTTTTTGTCTTACAGTCCCCACCCAGCCCTTCCCACAGAATCCCTGATTAGGAAGAAGCTCATATTCTCCAAAGTTTGTTAGATTTCATCCCTTGACCTGAGTAGAAATGCACAGGATATGACAAAAGTAGACTTTATCTATAGCAGCTCCCTCCAAAGAGCAGATAGTGTTAGAATTAAGAAAAAAAAAAGTCACCAGGGACACATGATTGAGAGGTTCACATCCATTCCAAACTCAACAGCATTTGCCATGGAGGCATCATTTCCCTCCTTCCTTACCTTCCTTGAATTTCCTGTCTTCTTAGGGCAGCCTTAATGAGGAGCTACAAAAACAGACATTTCTCAACATTAGCATTGCAGAGATTTCTGTGGAACCTTCTCTCAGGGCATTGGGAATGGATGCCCTACTTATGCTTTGGGGGTGCCCATGATGCTAGCTGGGGAATCTATAGGAGAGATATATAAAGGCTCACTCATTCACAATTCATGCAACAAACATTTAGCTACAGCCTTCCCATGTGTCAGCAACTAGGCTGGGTACTGGGACAAACTCTCACAGAGCTTATGGTTTAATTGGAAGACAGATCTATAAATAGATAATTACAAAATAATGTGCTGGGATGACATGATCATATTTACTGTATATAGGTATGAGAATCTGAAGACTAAAGAGAGATAATAATTAAAAAATAACCCCCCCAGCAAAACCCAATAATGTGCTAGGTTTAGTGATTCCAACAAAGTAGCAGGAAAGGAGAAATGAAGATCTTAAGAGCGGAAGGGAAGGAGTGTGCAGTGCTATCTCAGCAAGTGAGAGGGGAAAGCAAAATAAAGCCAGTAAGCAAACACCGATGATGAGAATCAGTGTTCATCTTTCTCTGCCTCCTGATGTGTCCAGATGTGAGGAAGAAGTCTCAGTTCCTCCTCCTGCTACCACCCCTTCCCTATTGTGGTCGCCCCTGCCATGACAGACTATGTCCTTGAACCATGAGCCAAATAAGTCCTTTATCGAGTTGCTTCTTGTTAGGTATCTGGTCACTGCTACAGGTAACTGATACAAAGGGAGGACCTTTCCATCTCAGCTTGTATCACTCTTGAAGGGTGGAAGGAGGAGATGATTGGCACCCTAGGCACAAATTCTCCTATCTTTACCTTTAACATCCACCCGACAGTCTACGGATGCCTCCCCCAGAGCATTGATGGCCTTGCAAGTGTAGATGCCTCCATCAAAGGGACTGGGCTTGCGGATCTCCAGGGAGCAGACCCCCAGGTGACTGAGGGCTCTGTACTTGGGGTTGCCTTGGAGATCCATCTTGTTCTTTAGCCAGATGATCTTGGGCTGGAAGATAAAGATGAGATGCACAGAGCAGAGTAAGAGCCAATCGTCCTTTCTGTGCTCCATGTCTGGGACTCTGCCTACAAGGCTTATAGATGGCTTTCTACAAGTTTCCCTGCTCAGTACCTTCAACAATGGCTGGAGCGCCTTCTTGTGTTTGAATAGAGTGACTGAACCCTAGTCCACTCCAACAAATGTCCCTGACTTGGAAGAAATTGCTCAAGGAGCTATCATTTGTTATGTCTGGGCATCAAAGTCTACTTTTTAAATTTAAAAGATTTTTTTTTTTTTGAGACAGGGTCTCACTATATAACCTTTGCTGTTCTCCCTATGTAGTCTAGGCTAGGCCAGCCTTAAACTCAAGAGTTTACCTCTGCCTCTGTAGTTCTGGAACTAAAGGTATACTTACCACACCTAGCTGTTCCACTTAAAAGTGTGTGTGTGTTCACACACACACACATATCTCGGACAGTGGTGATGCATGTCTTTAATCCCAGCAGAGGCAGAGACAGATTTTTGTGAGGCTAGTCTGGTCTACAGAACTTCCAGGACAGCCAAGGCTACAGAGAGAAACCCTGTCTCAATTTTTTTTTTTTAAATAACGTGTGTGTGTGTGTGTGTGTGTGTGTGTGTGTGTGTGTGTGTGTGTGTGCATGTGTGTGTGAAGAGGCTGCACTGGTACCATAGAGATCAGAGTAAAACTTAAAGCTGTGAGTTCTTTCCACCATGTGGGTCCCAGAGATTGAACTCAGACTGTCAGGCTTGGGAGCAAGCACTTTTACCTTCTGAGCTCACTTGCCAGCTCAGGATCTCCATTTTTTTATGTACATATTGTGATCCATTCATATCCTATCCACACTGTTTGTGAGTGAGTGGTTTCTGTCCCCTCTGTTTGGGAAGTGGTTTCTAGAGTGGTTTTATTATAATTCCTCTCCAAGATGTTATCTCCACACAGTCTGACCTGCCCCTATAAGCCAAGTTACTTGGTAAAGGCTGCTACGGGTGTGGAGTCCAAAGACCAGATTGCATGCAGGGCAGCGTGCATGTGTGTAACCCTGCACAGACAAGGCATGAGGAGTAAATAAAGAGAAGCCGGTGGGACACTACTGCCAGTTAACTAGCTGTAAGTGATGTCTTTGTGCACAAGGACCCCACACTCGAAGGAAACATCATTTGCATCCATCCATCTTGGATTACAGACACCCTGACAGTTCCTAAGTAACCTGCTGTCGGGGGAGGCAGATGGTGGCACTGGTAGCAGATGTTTAGTTAGAGTGCCCTGTGACATAGTGCAGGTTAGGATGGTACAGCCGCAGGAGGCAGCTCAGGACACCCCATCCCCCAAGCTCCCCACTCACCCTGGGAGAGGCGCGCACACAGCAGAAGAGCTGGGCGTCGTAGCCAGTGATTGTAGTGCAGTCTACCAGAGGCTGGGTGAACCTGGGGGCTTCCGAGAGGTCCCGCTGGGCAAACCCCTTGGTCTTGTAAGCAGTAGCTGTGGGTACCAAGAGTTACCCTGACGTGGCATCTGAGAACCTCGTCCAGCTTCAGTTCTGGTTTTTTCTAAGTCTTCTCAGCCCGTGATCTCAGCTTCCTTACCTGCTTTCTGGATGTAGGCAAGGTCAGTTGTGACAGGAGCTGTTTCACTGAGCCCACACTGGTTCTCGGCAAAGACACGAAAGGCATAGGAGTTGCCAACGATGAGGTCAGAGACAAGGCAGCTAGTGCGGCGATAGCGCTCCAGTACCGTGAACCACAGCTGTGGGGGCCCCGGGAGATGTGATGTGTGAGACACCAAGGCTTTGGGGTTTTCTTTTCTTTCTCTTTCTTTTTGAACCTCACCCCATGTGGAGCTGCCAGAAGATCATTCTAGAACGCCTCCCTCCCTTCTCCCCAGATGGGCCTCACCCCAGACTTTCTGTCAGCCTTCTGCACCGTGTAGCCCAGGAGTGCTGCATTGCCCGTGTCTTGTGGAGGTGTCCATTCCAGAGTAGCATTGGAGCCCCAAACATCCACCAACTTAATACTCTGAGGAGGGCCTGGCTTCTCTGGAAGGGCAAAGCCATGGCAATGGGCACCGTGCAATCCGCATGTGTTGGTCTCACTTAGAGAACACCCTGGCTCCTTTCTCTGTTCAGATCCCTCCCATCACCTACCACCAGGTCAGCAACTCTCTGGGATGGCTTCTGTTCATCCCAGAGATCCTAGAGACCACCTCTCCCATTGCCCAGACTTACCAATCACCATGATATTGATGGTGGCCGTGGCCTGCAGCCCACCTATCTGCACACAGAGTTGGTAGCATCCTGAATCAGCTCGTTGGGCTTCTCTGATGAAAAGGATGGAGTCCTGCTCCCCGTTCCGCACACTCACACGACTGTGGTCCAGGGCAGAGCCATTGTGAGTCCAGGTGGTTTGAGGTTTGGGCTTGCCCTGAGTAGTGGGGGATAAGGCTTGAGCATCCTCAAGAGGCTCATATATGCACACACACACTCCTCCTGTTGCTGCAGGCTGTCTACCCCAGACCCACAGGGTATCTTGATATGGAGCTGCATTCCTTAAGGTAGCATGTGCATTCTTGCATGTGTGTGTGCGTGTGTTGGTAGACTCCTCCAGGGAAATCCCTCCTTTCATTAAGAAATAGGGAGCTTTGAGTCTTTCATGGGTACTCAGGGTAGCGAGGTAGCTGAGTAGCTGCTCAAACTCCTAAGAACTCTCTAAAAGCAAGGGTGCCCAGACCTCTGCAGACTGCAGAGCCTGGCTTAGCCTTACCTCCTCTCATGGGACATATCTGTTTAGCTAAACCCAACCCTGGGAGTGTGGAATGGTGGTGATCTGGCCTCAGACCTCCAGTACCATGGGTTCTTTTCACTCAAGGCCAGAAAGACTGTCTGAGTCCTAGTTCTGCTTCCAAGTCAAAATCCTGATCTGGTCCCAGCATGGGGCTGATGTGATCACCTGGATTGGGATTAGTAGATTCACTGTGTCCCCAACCTTCCGGATGTAAGTCTGTCTCAGGGCCCGAGGTAGCCAGATCTTGGGGTACTCTGAGTGATAAAAAGAGAATAGGAAATGGATACTTAGAGGAAGTGGGTGCTGCATCTAGTAGTACTCTGTGAGTAGTAGTCCAAGTGAACATCAGTTTAAGCCCCTATCATAGGGAATGCCCCTAGACCCTTCCATTGTGCTGGGAATCAAAGCCAGCAATCGCATCACTGTAGGGCTCTATCATTAAGCTATACACCCTCACCCTTCCCATTGTTGTGCTGGGATTTGGGGAGCAGTTGGCTGAAGGAGCCCCAGGAAAGGCTAAAGTCTCTGGAGGCCCCTGGGAGCTGGATGTGGTGGTGCCCACCTATGATCTCAGCACCTAGGAAGTGAGGCAGGATGAACAGCGTGGTGAGGCTTTGCCTCAACTGGAGAACCGTCGCCTCCCCCAAAACCTGGGCTCTGAATCTGATCCTTGTTTTGATTTGTAACTCTCAACCACCGGCTTTCCACCTATTGAGTGAGTTTTATTCCTTTCAGTCTTCACAGCTTGTCTCTGCAGTGATTTTTCGCTTGGTCCTTAATAGCATTGCTGTCAAAGTGAATCATCTCCCAGTCCAAGCCCCGTCCTCCCACAGAGGCAGTCTGGGTCCCTTCTCTTCACGGCCACCCTGCTCCCTACACTGTGTGGCATTCTTCCCATCAGTGTTGGATCACTTCAGACAGCAAACTCTGGGGAAGATTGGGGGCATTCCTTACTTGCCTTTGCTCTCCAGGCATGCTCCAGTAAGTGGTCTTTGGTTGCCTTTCAGGATGCAGGCAAGCAGTGCTCAGGGGGCTGCAGGGTTTGGAGCCTGGATGTCCTGTTCTCGGGAGGATGCTGAGAAAGTGTAGACATCCCACCTGGCTCACATGAGGGCCATCTTTTCCTCCTACCTTTCCAGGGTTGCTGTCTCCCACTTCTCAAACGCAGTCCCCTGCTGCTTCTACCTTAAGTAGAATGCCACAATGCCTCAGTTCCCAAGACTTCTTGCCAAAATTCATTCCTAGTAGCTGAAGAAATTCCACCTCTGGTGCATTCCTGTGGCATGAGTGCAGCTTGACAAGGCTTTCCAAGTTTGCTGATAGTACAAATTTCCCTGAGAGTACATTCCTGTGCATTCATCCCAACACAAGTATGTTTGCTTATAGATTGACCAGTTTAAATGCATACATGGTATAAAGCAACCCTTTAAAGGAGAGCTAAGAGAAAATAGACAGGGGTCCTACAGTGTTCTTTGTATGCCTCAATTATGATCTCAAACCACTTGTCTTTAGAACTTAATATAAATCTAGGCAGTGGTAGCACACACCTTTAATCCCAGCACTCAGGAGGCAGAGGCAGGCGGATCTCTGTGAGTTCGAGGCCAGCCTGGTCTAAAGAGTGAGTTCCAAGACAGCCAGAGCTACACAGAGAAACCCTGTCTCAAAAAACAAAGCAAACAAAGAAGTGAATATAAATACGCAATACTTGTTGACCATCTTGTTTATCTAGTTCCCTTGTTTTGCTGTTCTCCCCTGGGTTGGACCTGATTTGGTCTGTACCTTGGAAATTGTGTGCTAAGTGGACATGAGTGTTCTCAGCAGGAACAGGGCAGGCATGGCACCCAGACTGCCCAGTGACCTTGCTCTGTGTGCTCTCTGCTGCCTTTGGTGCCAGGGGCTGGGGTGGGAACAACAGAAGTGTTGTATTTGTATGATGCATTCCTTTCCTGTGGCCAACTTGGCAAGCAACCAAGGCAGACATGAATTTTAAGGAGGGAAGCAATTGAAAAGGAAGGTTAAAAAAAAAATCCTCATCTTGTTGGCCTTGGTTTCCATTGTTGGGCAAGGAAATAACCTTTCATACTTGCTAAGGAACAGGCTCCTCTGTGCCTGTGCTGTCTACAGGGTATGGGAGTTACAAAAGATCTTAGTGAGGACCCAGCAATACAGGCAACAGGAGAAGGGGAGGCTGGAAGAGACTGATGTGCTGAGCGCCAGGCTAGCTGTGGAGTTGTGCCTGGCACCTGGCCGGGACTCCAGCCTCCCTAGCTGGGATCAGATGTCCAAAGGACCCATTTTCTAAGCATAGCTCATCATCCAGTGTCTCACCCTCATCAGTGTCTCCCTAGGCCAACATGCCAGAGTCAGGGCCTGGTATGATCTCCAGCAACCCAGAGGAATCGGGGAAGGTAGGTTCAAGAACCAAGAAGGGTTGAGTTGAGGGGGTAGAAACCAGCCTTCATGCTGAGAGACACTTAACAGAGGGAACTTTACCAGGTTTCTGTTCATGACCAGGTCTGAACTTCTACTGATTGATGCAAACTAATGTCTGTTTCTACCTGGCATTTCTTTCTTCTTTTTTTAAAAAAATTAAAATTATTTTATGTGCATTGGTGTTTTGCCTGAATGTGCGTCTGTGTCTGATCTTGGAATTACAGACAGTTGTGAGCTGCCATGTGGTTGCTTGGAATTGAACCTAGGTCTTCCAGAGGAGCAGTCGGTGTTCTTAACCATTGAGCCATCTCTCCTCTATCTGGCATTTCTTATTTCTTACAGATATATCTCAGAAAATGTTTGCTTTCTTTCACCCACACTCGAGAGAGAAAGGAGCATAAGCTCAGGTGTGCAGAGCTGGGAGGATTTGCAGAGCAGACTTTGAGGTCTCAAGGGGAGCCCCCTGGGGCAGCAAGGGGACAGAGGCCACAGGAAGCCACTGTGGAGATGCTGACCCCCCTTGGAGGGCTTCTTGCTGCTCTTGGTTTATAAGGAGTCCCTGGCAAGATGACTGGATTGAAGTCACCAGGATGTCCCTGACTCTCAGGGTGAAGAGATAAAGAAACTCCCTAGGGAGAAGCCACAAATGGCCTTGAGAGCAACCGAATGCTGGTTAGTAGAGAGGGTCTGGCAGCAAGGGGTGCCCTGTCAGCATTGAGTTCTGTCACCTCCCTTATTCAACCTGGTCAGCAACCTGAGCAGTTGCTCAGGAGTGTTAACTGAGGGCTCCTTGGAAGTATCTCTCTTCACACCTCTAGTCAAGGGAGGTGTAAATTGGACTGACCTTGGGGAGGTTTCCCCACCACACCCAAGGGCTTTTCCTCCTCAGAAGTCAGGAAGCAACTGACTCACTCAGAAGCCAGCGTGCTTTAAGGCGGTCTCAGTGTTCTTAGGCCAGGGCCAATGGCTGCAGTTTGGTTTTCTCTCTTGGTATCCCTGTGGGGAAGGCATTTTGAAATTTCCTTTGGGAAACATTGACTTCTGAGCTAGGCTTCTCTCAGCATTTTCTCTACAATAGAACATAGTCTAAGTCTCAAAATTGTAGCTTATTTTGAGTCCTAAGATCTTGGCTATCTTACTATCTACCCCAATTTTAATCTGCTGAAGTTCATGCTCTTTTTTTTTTCTATCCTCATAGGAAATAATTGGCCATATCCTCTGATAATTTCCTTCCATGTGGTCAGACTGCTCTAGCACTCTCCTGAGATTGTGTGGTTCAGACATTGCTACTAACTATGGCCTGGAGAGAGGAGAAAAGAGCAGATACATTGGAGAGTGGTGTGTGTGTGTGTGTGTGTGTGTGTGTGTGTGTGTGTGTGTGTAAGTGTGTAAATTTGCAAGTGTGCACGCATACACACATAAACATATGCCTGTGTGAGTAAGTGGTTACCAAAACAAGGGCAGAAAGTTCAAAGGCAACTGTGAATTTGAAAGTAAATATTTCCAGGGATTTGAGAAGTAAGTATCTGACTCTCTTAGAGAAACATTTATTGCTACCCAAGGTGTAGCCTTAGAAACCTTTTTGGTAGAGTGTGGTTAGGAAGGATGGGTAGACCTTGGAAAAAATCTCCTTGTAAAGGACAACAGTGTCCCCTCCTTGAAGACTATGAAAGCAACATTATGAAAACCAAAAGGATAGAGAAGCAGAAATAACAGTTCTCTGTGATAGACCCTTCATCCCTTGTCTGTCTTGCTGTCATGGTTGGTGGCCTTGGCCCCTGCTCACCGCTTCTGTCTTCAACATTGCTCCACTCATAAGTCCTAGTGATGTCAATGTCTGCCCTTCCAGCCCCTGCAGATCCTCTCATACCCTGGCTCACTCTATAAAGTGAGAGTTACAGCCCCAGATATATGGAGTGAGGACATGACAGCTCCAAGGTATGGTTGAGGAGAAGGTCTTTGTTGTAGATCTGAAGAGAACAGCCAGAGGCATCTGGAAGAGTGCAGAGCAGGGCAGAGAAAGTAGTGGGCTAAACATGACTGAACCTGGCCATGAGAGGAGAGAGGAGGACTGAGAGAGAGGGGCCAAGAGAACCAAGAAAGAGCATGGCTGAATTGGCAGGGTTATATAGGAATGGGAAGCCCATGAGCTAGAGAAGTTGAGGGCAGGGCAGGGGGCTGGGTGAGAAAAGCTGAGAAGGAGCCACAGGTACTAAGAGAGCCTGGCGACCAGCAGACATGGATGTCTGATATGGTACCTCCTAGGTATGCTAATGGGAATTGCAGTTAGCCATTTGATCTTAGTTTCTTTTGGACCTGACACTTACCAATTCAATGCCCACTTCAGCCCCAGCCCCTGAAACCGCAACCTTTCCATGATCTGTAGAGTGTTGCGCTCTCTCCTCACCTCTTTAACAAAGATAGCTAGCTCCGTGACCACCAACTCTGATGTTACCTGATGGATGTCACAGTACATCTGAGCAGTGCCTGCCCCGTCAGGACAGTTTCCAGTGCTGTTGCTGTAGACTGGGCACTATAAGTCTCTCCAATGAAATGTGAGTAGAAAGGGTGGGAATTACTCCAGTGCCAGGGCTTGCTTGTAAGACTGTTCTGTGACCCTACCCCCCCACAAGTTCTATCTGTAGGCATTGATCATAGGGCTCCTCAAGTAGCAAAGCCCCTATCGGGAAAAGGCCATTGTCCCTGAATTGCTTTGGGAGAACAATCTACCTAATAGGGACATTATTTTCAGTTTGTCCTGGCAATGAGAAGCTCACACTTTTCCTGAGGTGTACTTGCTTCATCAGCTGCCTACCCCCAACTATACTGATGCCTTTCATCCTGAATGCTGTCATACGGCAATTGTGTCTCACTACTGAGACGTGTTGTCCCACCCTACACCCATCCCATATTGCCTATCACGCTCTTCCCCACCAGCCTGAGTTCAAGGTCATAACACCCAATTCCTTGCATAACCACCCAGCTCCTTCCGTGGTTTTTCGCGTCGTTACACCCTCTTGGCGGTGCCTAACCCAGTTAAATAACCCTGCCACCCACACAATGTCTGGCTATGCACAGACAAGCATGTAGGGGAAAACAATCTTTGCTGACTTGCCATCAGAGTACAATGTATACGTGTATGAAATTCTTGACAGATTAATACAGTGATGTATGTATGAGACCTGACACATTCGAAAGGGGGCATGATAGTCCTTTCCTTCCATGAATTCCCTCAGCCCCTGAAAATCCAAATGTGAAGTGTGAATAGCAGTAAGTAAATGATTCTGGTTATGTAAGCAATTAAAAAAAAACGCTGATTTGACTGGAATGATGCTGCTCCAGATGGACTTTAATTTTTTTTTTTTTTTTTTTGAGACACTGCCTCATTATGTAGAACAGGCTGGTTTTGAACTCAGATTCAAGTACTGGTATTAAAGGCTTGTACCACTGCTGTTCTTGATGATTCTGATAGTTCTATCCCACATCCACAGCGCACTCCATCTGTTGCCCGTCTTTCTTGTCAGCAGATGCTCTTCCTCGTGTCTAAGAAATACCCACTGTCTTTTCTTAACACGGTACCTCAAAAAAAATCCCTAAACCCACCACTTGGTCAAATGTCAGTTCTATTCAAAATGCTGCCCATCACCCCAGAATCAATCCATCCTTCATGGTGCTTTGGCTCAATAACTCTCTGTCCCTCAGTCCTAGCATTGCTTAACCCATAAAGTACATTCCTGCCTTAGGACCTTTGCATTTGTTCTATCTGCTGAAATAAAAAAAAAATATTTCACTTAGATATCTATTATGTTGCTGCTCAAGTCATACCCTGTTTGTAAGGCTTTGCTCATCACCCTATTGGGAACATGACATTTGCTTGCCTCTTCTCCCCAGCACTGGGACTCCTTCCCTGGGTTACTTCTGGCACCATCTGACCCACACTATCTTTTATTTGTTTTTCTCTTTTCCTTCTACTAGAATATACCTTGAAGGTGTCTTTCTAACTAGTTGTGTTTATTTTTGTGCATATAACAGGTAGGGAAGTCAATATTTGTAGGAAGAGGAAGAAAAGCACACGTAGGCAGGCTGACTACTCCTGGGTGTGAGATCGGCTCCCATGCCTAGAAGACACTGGGAGGTTCAGATGGGATGCAGGTGCACACTCGCTCGGAGTAGAGCAGCTCTGTTGAAATTAGCAGCTGACCTCTGTCTCGGGGCCCAGCTCCTCCAACTCAGGGGTGTATCCACTTCTCTAGCTTTCCTTTTAGCTCATCTCCTGGACACTACCTCTGGGCGCTGAGGATAAACAGTGATAGATCCAGCTGCGTCATCCTGTTGATTTGGCCATGTAGTTGGACTGAAGGTCCCTTATTGGTTGCTCAGTTGTAGCCTGCCCTGATTGTGCTAATGAATTTCTGCCCACTTGGCTGGCCTTGCTGTCATATGCTCTTTGCAGCACCTCTCAGACCCTGTGCCCTCTATGAAGGATACACAGGTATCCTTCAAGATTGCTGGATGGGTTTCAGAGACCCTGTCAACTTCAGGAACTTTTTTGGTTTCTCTTTCCAGGGCTTTTTTTTTTTTTTTTTTTTTTTTTTTCAGGCTTCCCGGTGTGTGTGTGTGTGTGTGTGTGTGTGTGTGTGTGTGTGTGTGTGTGTGTGTAGGGGGGGAGAGCGGGGAACAATCAAGGGGATAGGATATCGCTCAAGTTCAGCTTTCTCAATCTCCAGAGGAGACAATGAAGGCTCAGAGATGCCCTGCCTCTTCCATGGTGGCAGGATAGAGCTATGACTTGAACTTGTGTTGTCATCTTTCAAGAAGCTAGTAGATGCATATAGACTTTGCAATGTGTCAAAGGGCATCCTTCAAGCCACTCACCTCTGTGTGGAGCAGTGCACTAGCTGTGGTCCAGAGACATGAGTACACAGAGTTGCTATACAACAAGAGGATGGGGCTCCTGGCTGGATCTGGGGTTGGGGAGGGCAGGGATTGCCAGAGTGAGCTGCCCACGGTGCCCCTGAGCAGAAGGGGAAGCCTGGTTGAGATGGGTGCTCTGCCCTGCAGAGTGGAGACCAGCAGAGTCAGGGAGTCAGTGTTCTGGCTCTCCATCTCCTCTGCCCCAGTTTTCTCTTGGCCTTTTAGGGGAAGAAACTGGGTTTCTGTTCTTGTCTCATCTTAGTATGTGCACAGCAACTCTCCTACTTCTTTAATAAGATTAAACTCCAACTCTCTGCCCTTGGCAGACATTCAGGCAGCTGCTATTAGGGTCTTCTGTAAGGTAAAGAGTGGGCAGTTCTGCTTTCGGGCCCTATTTGGAGATAGAAGTTGTCATCTCTTCGTTGGAAATGTTCTCACGTTGGTTTAGCCTCTTCCAATGCAAATCAGATCACCTTGGCGACCCCTCTAACTGTCTTGCTTGGATCTTTAAAGTCATTTTGCAGAGAACTGAACCAGAGCAGTTAAATTGACTTGTCCAAGGTCACTATAGTGCTAGAGGTTACCCTGGGAAAGGAGCCTGGGACTTTGCCTGCCAGTCTAGAACTTTTTCTTTTTTTCTTCTACTTCTTCTCTTCCTGGGAGTTCATAGATTCCTTGTGTATGGTCTTCAAATCTTCTGCAAATTGAAGGGACTATAACACAGGGTGTCTGTTGGGCTAAATGTTTAGTACAGCCACAGGGCTGCTAAAGACCATCACGAAGAAGGGAAGAGCCATTTGTCATGTCCTGGGTCTGCCAACCCAGGCACAATGGAGACATACTTTCACTGGCCTCCCGGCAGTTCCCCAGGTGAGCTGGGGGAGGGGCTCAGCCAGAACAGTTGGTACTGGGTCAAAGAGCAGGATAATGGGGCTGGAACAGGCACCAAATAACCTCATGTACAAAGTGGAAATGGAGAACTTTTCCCTAAAAGACTCTACTTCCACAGAGCTCTGACTTTGAGAGGCCATGGCCAGATGAGCTAGTGTGGGATACTAGGATAGGCAGACCCTGATGCTGTCTCAGGACCACCCAGGCAGAGACCATCCAGGGTACTCAGCCTCCTCAGAGCCATGGTTTCTTCCACTAGCAATGTCTGCTATCTCGCCCCCACCCTCCCACCCCGTTCTCTTTCTAATTGGCTATTAGTCCACTGGGTCTTCCCGGGCCCTGCAACTGGTTTTGATGGTAAAAATATAACCGGATCATTGCTAGTCACCGTAAAGTGCCACAACATCCACTGACTTTCCAGCTAAAGAGCAAGCCCACAACAGAGATGTTCGAGTTAGCAAGTCACAGTTTGAGGAGGAGTGTGAGGGCTCCCAGGAATATTCCTGTATTACCCTAAGTAGCAGTTCCTTAAAGTTCTTAAAGCCTGCACACAGGGTGGGTGGACCCTTACAGTCTTTTCAGGGCAGTAGGAAGTTCTCCCTCCCACACTACTCAGCATCCCCTCCTTCCCCGATTGCCATAGGTCACCTTCAATAGCAGGCAGGAGCTGCTGAGAGGTGCTGTCTACCTCCCGGGGTCCGTCAGCATCCGCTGGGTCAGCAGCTGCTTCTACCTGCCGCTGGGAACATGAGGCCATCTCCAGTGTGGTGGCTGTCTCCATGCTGGGCTCCAGCTGAAGATTTTCTTTGTTGCTGGTGAGGGAGGGGCCGAGCACCTGCTATCTAGGCTGGTCTCCCTGGGGTCCGCAGCCACAAGCTTATGTAAGTGGGCTGGCTTTTCCCCACCCACCTACTCCCACTGAAGGGTGAAGTAGGGGCCAGGGGAAGAGGATCAGAGAACAGCCCAGAATAGCCACAGGAGGGGGGCTGAGGTGGCCCTGTTATCTTGGGAGTGAGATGACACCCCTACAGCATTAGGAGGGGAGAGCTTGAGCACCGAGTATATGAGAGGGACTTTGGTGGGAGGCCTGAGTGATCCCTTCTGCGCCTGACCGCCAGCTAATTCAGCAGAACGTGTGGTCCCAAGGCCAGTGAGCTCTCGGGCACACCTTTAGCTGGTCCCACACTCACTGAACAGCAGGTCTCCACACCTTGGCCTTCATGGGGCCTCCCTTTGCTGTCCCTGCCCCAAGGGCAGGGCAGGGCAGGACAAGGATGAGGACAGTCAGTACTCTGCAGCCAGACTACATTGGTTACACTTGAGCTCTGTCATCAGCTAACTATGTGACTTAAGACACCCCATGGTCTGTCTGCCCCTCTGTGTATGTGTGTATTGGGGCTTGTCTCCTACCTCCCCTCCCGTGTGTCTATGCGTGCATGCGTGCGTGTATGTGCATGCGTGTATGTGCGTGCGTGTATGTGCGTGCGTGTATGTGTGTGCGTGTGTGTGTGTGTGTGTGTGTGTGTGTTGGGGCTTGAACCCAGGGCCTTGCACTTGCTAGGCAAGCCCTCCTCCAGCTCCCCACCCCCAGCCTCTCCTAAGTTGGGTTTCATTCTTGAAATGGAGATAATAATAACCATAGGGTTAGGAGGATTAGAAGAGGTAATCTCTCTAAAGTGTTTAGCAGTGTGTAGCTGACTAAGTGCTGGATAAATGGAAGCTATTTTTAGGTCAGACCAGCATTTCCCCCTTTGAAAGCTGTCAATGGCTTTCTTCCTATGAGATAAAGCACAAATGAAGTGAGAGGCAGCCTGGTACTGGGAGGAATGGGAGGAAAGCTTCCCAGGGACAGGGACATGTGACATCTGGCTGTGCCGTTTAGCCACCAGCTGATGGCTCTGAACCTCAGATCTGTGTAACAAGAGGCTGATGCCAGGGCTGTGCTTGGGATATGATAAAAATGCAGGGTCAAGGCCAACTCATGGTCAGTGCTGGCTACACCCAAAGTCTGCTGGTTTCCAGTTGCAGCCTGCCATTCTGCTGCAGCCATTTTATTTGGTTTCCTATCACACCCCCTTTTCCTAACTCGGGCCAGCAGGCCTGTATCCATTTCATTTTCCCTTTATTTGTGTGTGTCAGCGTTTTTGCATGTAGGTCTTCACATGTGCATCCCTGGTGCCTCTCAAGGCCAGAAAGAGGGGGCCAGATCTTCTGGGACTAAGTGAGTTGCCATGTGGGTGCTGGGAACCAGACCCAGGTCTTCTCTGCTGAGTCATCTGCATCCACACTTGAGGGTCAGAGCACAACTGTCAGGACCCAATTGTCTCCTCCCATCTTTTGAGTCCCCAGGCTTGAACTTGGGTTTGGTGGCAGGCATATTTACCCTCCGAGCCATTGCAATGGCCCCATAGTTTGTTGAGAGAAGATCTGCTGTGACCTGGGGCCCATTGTCCAGGCGGGGCTGGCTGGTTGGTGAGCCTCAGGGACCTTCCTGTCTGTGCATGAGATTGTTAAATGGGCTTGAGGACCTAGCACAAGTCCTGTGTTTGTATGGAAAGCATGCTACTGACTGCCCTCCCCTGCTTAGGCCCCCCTTTATTCCATATTTAGCCATGTTTTTATGGAAAAAGTAATCTAAGACTCTATAGCGTTAGACCCCCCCCCCCCGTTTTTGGTCCCTCATATGTAAAGCATGTATAAAGAATCAAACTTAAAAATAGAGACTCCTCCGGTCTGCCCATCACAAGGTCCAAATCACACCTGGGCAGTGGCTGTCACTTGTAATCCCAGTACTCTGGTGGTAGAGGTATAAGGATTACCATCAATTTTAGGGTAGGGTGGGCTTTTTGGTGCAGGCTAGATTTAATCTTTACACAAACTCCTGCCCAAAGGTGGCCCCTTCAAATCAAGGCCTGTGCCCTGGCTATCCAGATCAAGATGTGGGAGCAGTGAGTGGAAATATTGGCTCAAAATGCTACCCCACAGTAAGGGGGATGGCTAGTGGCTGAAGGCAGGAGAGCAAGAAGCCCTTTCAGGCAATGTTTGGCAATGAGGATGCTGAAACTCTGAAGGACGGAGAGGAGCGTGGGATGACAGAACACGGGAAACAGCCACAGATGACCTTCTAGTGTGCACGTGACAAAGCCATCCCAGGGAACACACTATTTGGGAGTGTAACCATATGTTGTTGTGTCCAGAAGTGTAGAAACAGACACTGGAGAAAGTGTGTGGTGGGCTGTTGGGCTCCCCAGCAAGTGACAGGAGAGATGGCCCTATGCACAAGTGGGAGGCAGATCTTGATAAGCAGAAAGATCAAGAAAATTAGAAAACTTTGGGCAAGCAACCCATTCGTTTGCAAGTCATTTCCTTAAAGTATCCACTACTTTCAAGCTAGAAGTGCACTAGCTAGCTTCAAGCTAGAAGCATCTAACGATGTTTCTCTGGTTGCTGGAGTTTTGAAGGTAGAAAGCTAGAAAACTCTAAGAAACCGTAGCTTACTCATCTTAGTAGGTTAGGTACCAAAGTCCAGGCTGTTTTATTTCTAACCCAAATATTGCAAATATACAGAAAATTACCAGTACAAAGTTAAACACATCCAGATTTATTTACACAATGCTAAAGAAATTTTGCGTTTTATTTCCATTTTGTGGGATTTCATTATGGGGTCTGGCTTTGCTGTATAATTGACACAGGTCTTTGAAACTTGATAATCCCACCTCACATGCAATGTTCTGTCCCAAGCGGGCAGAAGTCTGGAGTTTTCAGTGTACATGCAGTGGTGGTCACGATCCTGCTTTACACTTTCCCAGGAAGGCAGCTGCCCCTCACAGCCAGGGGGAGGGGCCACATGCTCAGAAAGGGAACAAAGGACAACAGGGGTAGACAACAGGCACGTGGGGACCCTGAGCATTTCTGTGCACGAGGATAAGGATAATGCAGCCCAAACCCTCCTCCCTGGAGGCTCAAAACACCAGGAAGTGGCAGAACCTCCAGGGGACAGGAAGTCACCAGATCACAGCTGAGGGCACTTAAAACTGGGGCCACACTGATAAATCATTAACATGTACACTATACAGTTTATACATGTATATATGTATACACACACACACACACATACACACACACACATAAAGGTACAGATTAGCTTGTTATTCCATATAAACAGATGCAGAAGAATGTACTGGTGTGAAAAGTGCACGCAGCAAGTCCTTGAAGACAATTTCAAGTTAGTGCTCCAATTCTTACTGTTACAATGCATGGAACCAAGAAATCAACCTGCACCTGTGGCTTTAGTGACTCCACAGCATCCTGCACCTGGCAAAGCACTGGCCAACAGGACAGAAAGCCTGGTGCCTGCTTGCCGACTCTGGGCTTCCCTGTCACTCCATCATATGGCAAATCTTAAACTTTGGTTTGTTCCAAAAGACATTTAAGTTCACATTACTTTTCCCTCTGGTAGGAAGGTAATAGAAAATTGAGAAGCTGCATCCCATCCTATTTTAGCAATCTTTGTGCATCCCTGCTGAGTGTGGAGTTGAGAGGGCTGTGCTGACAAGTGGATGAAGTCTTTGCCAGTGTGCACAGGGGCAGGGTTCTTCAGAGTGCTGGAGGAAAGAAAGACTCTCTACCTATATAGTTTACTTGTAGAACAATAAAATGAGAAATGTCATGGCAGCCCTCTCATTTTGGGGCTCAGTGGAATGGCCCTGGGCTTCTCTCTGCATCCTGGTATCCTGAGGAAGGGATGGTTCAGTATAGTATGTCCAGCCGTGATTT
This sequence comes from Phodopus roborovskii, assembly GCF_943737965.1. NCBI lineage: Eukaryota > Metazoa > Chordata > Mammalia > Rodentia > Cricetidae > Phodopus > Phodopus roborovskii. The sequence goes on from NW_026125562.1 coordinate 3,366,343, forward strand.
ATACGCCTGGTCAACAAAGGAGCTGAGCTGGTCCATAATATAATACACTGCCAGAGAGGAGAGGCTAGTGTCGGCAGGCAGGAGACTAGAGGTAAGCCCAAGAGCACAGGTCTGCTGGTTCAGAGGCAGTGGGTTCAGAGGCTCAGTTGCCAAGGCCGACAAAGCTGCCATCTCTCCAAAGGCCTCTGCTCCTCTGAGCAATGTTCCACTTGACTCACAGCATAAGCACATCCAGCCCTGGTCTCTGGTCTCAGGAAAAACTCCAAAGTCCTAGGGTCTCAAGCAAAAAAGATGCTTTGGATTTAAAACTCAGGCCACTATGGACTTTCTGATATGTCTGAGCTACCTAACAATGCTAAATCCTACTGCTCAAGTCTCTAGAATCAATCCTCTCTGCCACCACAATGCTGAGAATAATGGTATGCTTACCAATGATGATGCTTCAAGGCTGAGCAGGACAAACTAAACCAGAAATCTTTCTTTTTAAGCCATAAAGATTTTAAAAATTGTAAACCTCTGGCTGGGGTTGCATATTTGTGAGTGTGACTGATTTTTGAAAGAGCCTACAGAGATAGCTAGCTTAGGGGTAGAAGTGAGAAGGTAGAGAGGAAGACACATCCGTGGAGACGCAACTTCTTATGCTCCCAACAGTGAAGGACCATCCACCAAGGGACAGGGGCACTCTGGAGTGCCACAGCTTTTTGTCTCAGCCATGAAGCAGGGGAATAAAGTGGTGTTTCCTAAAGAGAAAACAAAAAGGGGACAAAATAATGCTCTGAAAGAACCCAGCAAGTACCTCTAAGAAGCTCCACTCCAAATACTTGGCACCTTCCTGCATAACCACATCTCAGAGTTCTGAAGACCCTGGGCGACTGACTCAATTTTGGCTCCTGAGCTCTCTGGCGAGAACAATGGACAGTTCAAGAAAGAATGCAAGTGCAGTGAGCCGAAAACAGACAAGTTCCACAGAAATCCCAGATCCCAGCAGAGGCAGAGGCCAGTGTTAACGCCATCTCAAAGCTAGTGAACATCGCCATACATTTGCTTGTCCACCTGCATCAGCCTGGGGCTGTGCTGGGAGGGATGGCACGTGGAGGAAGTAGGTCTTTCTCCTTTGGCAGGAGGTGAGGGTGGACAGAAACTCTGATAAATTACGAACTGGTATATCTTTGGAATTATTGTAAAGTTTAGAGTCATACAAAACCATACATTCTGACTCTACCAAATATTAACTCTCCTCATTTTCTAACAGAAGTTCCCTGACTCATTTTGCTGCAATTCAGAATCTCTGGGGCTCTCTATCCACTTGCTCCCTCTCTCCTTCTGCTCTTCATTCTGGGGAGGAGTGGGCCATCTGCTCAAGCATTCTGACAAAAGTTAGTTTGGCACATTTACTTTTTTACTGACTTTCTAACCACAAAATGAAGTAGCAGCAAAATGGCATCTACTCAATGTCCCAATAGTAATTATTGGGAGGGTCTATATGTGCAAAGCAGGGTTAGGGAGACCAAAGAGCTACCCTACCCCACCATTGCCCTGTGCAGCTAACAGTCAAGCTACATTAAAAGGAATTGTTACAGCTTTCCATTACCAGATGGCCACCCCAAATCCACTGATAATATTCCATAACTTAACTTAATTTGGAAAAATATCAGATAGAAAAATGCCCTTAAAACATGAAAGTGATTTATCACACTTGGCATCACTTAGAAGCGTGCCTTCCGTGGGATTAGCCAAAGGCCGACAAATAGTCAGTGGAACTATGGGAAGGGCGAGCAGGATGGTCTGGTAATAGAACTTTGATTTTTAAAAGTCCATCAATCTGAAAATATCCCTCGTTCTGGTTCTGTGAACAGTAGCAATGTAGGAGGAAGCAGTAAGCACCCATGGTAGAAGTTCAACACTGAACCTTTACAATGGGTGACAGGGAAAACGGAAGGCATTCAGCAATGAACTCTAGGAAAGGGATGGCGAAGCCTGCATCCTGCCCTTGAGTAGGTTCACTGTTGTTCACACAGCACAGCTTGAAAGAGTTCAGGAGCAGCCAGTTTCTTCATCTTCTTTTTGTTCCTTTTTGAGACAGGGTCTCTCTGTGTGGCCATGGCTGTCCTGAAACTCTCTGTAGACCAGGCTGGCCTTAAATTTACAGAGATCCACCTGTCTCTGCCTCCCGAGTGCTGAGATTAAATGCACGTGCCACCCTCACCTGGCTAGCCAATTTCATCTTTAATAGGAGTTAGAGCTAGTCAATTCTCCCTTGCTCCCTCCTCCTTGCCACAAGTTAAAAATATTGCCCTGTAAATTTTCCTGATTTAATGTCTTGGAAGCACTTGGTTAAGTCAGTTGCCAAAGGGCCATTAACAAGGGTATTGCCTAATTAAATGGGAACAGAAAAATCACCATGGTCTATAGCCACGGTTCAGGATGGGGCAGGGCTGGGAAGACATAGCAGGGCTGGTTGGTGTGCAGTGTTCTTTGAACAGGGTTGTTCACAGATGGAGAGAAGCCGTCCAGGCGGTGCCAGTCACTGCACCCTCTGTTTCCTTCTCTGAGGCTGCCTCCCATGGCCAGCAGAGCCCAGGGACAGCACCAGGTATGACGTGAGGGTTGAGTTGGCAGATGCCCTGGGGTGGGCACCACACAAAAGTCACGAGAGTGGGGTCAATGAAACAATCCCTTCGAATCCCATTTCATTCCCTTAACACACAAACAAATCAACAGAAACCTAAAGCCCACACGTTTTACAAAAGACAGAACTTGAAACAAAAAGTTAAAGAATTTAAAATTTCCCCTCTCTTCTCAGAGCCAACTGTGAGATCAGTTAGGGTCCCCTCCCCCTGCATTCTTTAGTGTAGGTCCTTTGGGCTTGGATGGAAGCAGCAGAAACAGAGCTGGGTCCGACGCAATGGGAAATTTATTTCCCCAAGTCAGAGCCGCTGGGAGTGTAGGAGGTACTGTGGCTCCCTCCACGCTCGGCCCCAGCTTCTCTGAAGAGCTATTCCAGGAGGTCCTGAAAAGAAGGACACGTGCCATGTTACTGACGAATTAAAAAAGTCTATTTGAAAGCAATCGCCTACTTTCTTGGCTTGTCAGATCTTGTAGCTGGTAAGGCTCGGCTTCTAGCTTATGCACAACTTGGTCCCAATTGTATCTTTGTTAAAAAAAAAAACAAACCCTTAGAAATCGATTTCATTTTATATGTATGAGTGTTTTGACTGGATGTATGCCCCATGAGCACACCTGGTACCTCTGGAGGCCCAGAGAGGGCATTGGATACCCTGGACTAGAGTAATAGACAGCTGTGAGCCATCGTATGTTTGCAGAGAATGGAACCTGGGTTTTCTGGGAGAGGAGCCTGTGCTCTTAACCTTTGAGCCATTTTTCCAGAGTGTCTTGATCACAAGTAGAAAAACAATTTGTTTTTAAAGTAATTTATTTGTATTTTATATACATTGGTGTTTTGCTTGCATGTATGTCTGTGAGGGTGTTGGATCCCCTGGAAGAGAAGTTACAGCTGTGAGCAGCCATGTGGGTGCTGGGAATTGAACCCAGGTCCTCTGGAAGAGCAGCCAGTGCTCTTAACTGCTGAACTATCTATCTCTCCAGCCCCAAAAAATAATTTTTCAAGACTTAAATTTTTTGATAATTCCTCAAGAAGAAAGCATCTCACCTCATCTGAATCATCATGATAACCACTTTTAGCATGGGAGGCTGTGTCCAATGCATCCACTCCATCGGCTTCCGCGTGCTGTTGCAGCACAGAGTATCGGTGGACCAGGAATCTGGGGAGGGGGCGGGGGTCAGTTTCACAAGCTGAGCAGGGAGCATTTCTTACAGTATGGGGTTTCCTCCGATTTCTACTCATGGCTGCGCAGCGTGCAGATATAGTAAGATACAAGATCTGGACCTGAATCTTGAGGGTTATCATCTACCTAGTTTCAGCCAAGAGGATAGGATGCAGGATCTCTGCCCCTACATTTCTTACCTTCCGCCACAGACATATTTCTTCACGATGAGTACTCCTGCTACAACTGTGACCAGCATCAGTCCCACGATGGCCAGGATAATAGGAACAGAATTCGACTTGGAATTCTTCATAAATTAAAAACATAAACAGTGGCACAGTTAGGCATGCACAGTCTACAGCTTTGTTCAAAGAGGCTGCTCATTTCTTAGAGGGACCTGTAGTCCAAGGCACTCAGTTCAGGTACTTCTCCACCCCCTCAGATGTATGTCTGAGTGTTACCAGGAGGCTAGCACAGCAGCACAGCGAATCTGAACTCCAACCGCCTGGAAGCTATAGTGCAGGGTCTTCAGTGTCAATGTTATAGTGAGAGCCTTGGCAACTGCCTCAAATCAGGGGTGTCCAACCTTTTGACACTGCAACATGATGTCATTTATAAACTTCATGCTTGAGAACTGCTCAATTTAGTCAGTTCTCAAGAGAACTGCTAATCCCCTCCCAATTGCATAAAGGATTCACATTTTAATTAAGGTTATCATTTTGTGGTAGGTCTCCTTCATAGCTATTCTGGGGCCATGGGTTGGACACACCTAGATCATTATGGTCACTGTGACTGTTCATGTCCCTTGATTATAGCTCCTGGAGCTTAAGGATGGAACAGAAAAGGAGACTGTGAGAATAGAGGCTGAGTGAAACTATAACTAGGCCATCAACTTTGAATGCTATTATTCCAGGAAGGCCATCATATGACACCAAGACTTCTGTTGTTACTTAACGTTTGGCACGTTTTTACAGATAAGCCTTATCATATCATTGTTTGCGTGTAACCTACCTGCTTCTGGGTAGGAGATAGGAAGTGTGTGTTTTCAGTGTATCCAAGAGGAGGCGGAGCTGGATTCTGGGACAAGCTGTGTCCCTGTGGGCGGGAGTCCTGTGCAATCACACACACAAACACTCTGAGGACAGCCACCAGCAGTCCCGGGCAGGGGTGCAGAGAAGGAGGAACTTGCCCCCTTACAAATACACACACCCACACACTCTTCCCTCAGTGTCTCGGAGTCCCACCCTGTCAGAGTCTCATCCCGTAGAACAGCAAGGAGGAGGCGCTGCGATTGTCAGGGTCAGCCTGTCTTATTACAGATTAGGGAGATGGGTCCTCAGCTTATCTCCCTGTCACACTGTGCCCGCATGCTTTCCCAGGTGGCCCTCCCTAGTTACCTTATCACCAGAGCTCCCCCTGACATACCAGTACCATACTTCCTAGGACTTGATCTGAAGTGGGCCATTATGTCTACACTTTAGCCTTTCCCTTAACACACATGCATGACTTAGCTCAACAATCCCTATCTACTGTACAGGGCTCTCCACTGTGTGGGCAAATCTCCAGTCCATGGTCCTTTATGGTATTTTCTTTTGTTACTTTTTTTTTGGGGGGTGGCAGGGTTTCTCTGTGTAGTCTTGGCTATCCTGAAACACTCTCTGTAGACCAGGTTGACCTCAAACTCAGAGATCTGTCTGCCTCTGCCTCTCAAGAGCTGGGATTAACGGCATGCACCACCACTACCCAGCTTTGTTTTTGAATATTTATTTTTATTTGTGAGGTGTGTGTGAGTGTGTATGTATGGGCCTGTGTGAATGCAATGCCCACAGAATCCAGAAGAGGGCAACCAATTCCCTGGAGCTGGAGTTACAGGCACTTGTGAGCTGCTGACATGGGTGCTAGAGACCAACCTGGGGTCCTCTGCAAGAGCAGTATGTACTGTTGACTGCCGGGCCATGCATCTAGCCCCATTTGTTTGTTTTGGAGATAGTGTCTCATGTAGCCCAGGATGACTTCAAACTATTTATGTAGCCATGGATAACCTTGAACTTCTGATCTTTGGGCTTGAGTGCCCAAGTGTTGAGGTTACAGGTACTCATCATCATGGTTTGCTATGTGCTGCTGGGGACTGAAGTCAGGGCTTCGTGTATGCTGGGCAAATGGTCCATCCACCGAGCTATAGTACCCAGCCATAAACCTTTTATTTTAAAAACTATGACTAATATCTAAGTGCACACATCAGCAGGGACATTGTGACAATTCAGTATGTGTATCCTTTGCTCACTGAGCAAATATTTTCTTTTGAAGAACTCTGGGCCTCAGAAACTCTACAACTCCATGCTTTTACAGCATTTATAACTTTATATAGCACCATTTCCACCAAACGCACACCAGCTCTCAGCAGGATGACCTTGTCACTGGGGTATGTGATGGGTCCTTCATCCTAACAGCTTCCTGTGGGTCCTTCATCCTAACAGCTTCCTGCGCAAAGTTCTGCAGAAGCACTGTGGGCCATTTCATATTGGTACCAAAGTGCAACTTTGATTTTTCCTAGCAGAACGTGAAATCCCACCTGTACCCAGAAACTAGATCTGCTTTTAACATACCTGCTTCTTGGGGTTCAAGAAATTGCTTGTGCATTTCTTTTTCAAATCTTTTACTTCTCGGGCTGGATTCATCCCCCCTTGACATCTGTCTCCTGGGATTTTCCGGTACCTGAAAGACAGGAGGTTGGTCACAGAGAATGGCAGTGGCTGTATTGTTTTCTGGGGTAAGGCATGGAGTCAGTGGCCAGGGCCTGTTGGCTGGGTTGCACCTGACCCCTGCTTTGCAGGAGTTACAGTTATCTGTCTACCAGGTTGTGAGGTATAAGGAGCTTCAAAGAAACACGTTTGTGAAAGTCTCCCAAAATATGTCTTCAGTGATGGCTATGACAGAGGTGGGCTTGAACCCAAAACCACAAATGGGAAGTAGCAGTAATACTAGGTGTAGGCCAGCTGCCTACAATGAGACCTGTCCTCAAACTAGGCTCTAAATTCACTTCAGTGAGGAAGATTTCTAGAGTAGCAAAGAAGCCAAGTGGCTGCTCCAAGCCACAATAAATAAGTGTATTAGTTAATGTGCAAGAAGCATTGCACCATACATACCACACATCTCATACACACACGTGCATACATACACACATCTCATACACACACACACACACAATCTCACACGTGTGCACACACACATCTCATACACATGCACGCACACATGCACACATACACACATCTCATACACACACACAATCTCACACACGTGTGCACACACACATCTCATACACATGCACGCACACATGCACACATACACACATCTCACATACACACACACTAAAATGTCTCAGAAGAGAAGGGAGAAAGGGAAACAAGGAGTGTGCTAAGAAGAGAAATTTTTTTTTTAAAGCAGAACATAAGGATGTTTTTTTTTGGGTTTTGTTTCTTTCCAGAAAATAAGAACTGAAAACTGCAGAAGGTTGTCTCTGAGAAACTGAGGAAATCTAAACAACCCCCCTTGCTGTTAGCTCTACTTTAACAACTTTTAAGAAGCGCCAGTTTTGGAGGCCATACGGCTGTTTCTCACTGGCTTAGCTGTAGCACTTCCGATATATGGGTCATGATGTCACAGTTGCCTGTGTTCATTTCCAGGGACTTTTGTTTGAAGGCAGGGTCTCATGTTATGTAGCCGTGGCTGTCCTGGACCTCGCTAGGTAGACCAGGCTGGCCTTGAACCCACAGAGATCAACCTGCCTCTGCCATCCAAGTGCTGAATTAAAGGTGTGCCCAATTTTCACACCCTGCAATTTTCAGGGACTTAAATGGCCACTTTTCTTGAAAACACAACTCAAGTGACTATGCAAGTAGCCTTTTAAATGATCTGCCACAATTCAAAGGATGACCTTTTGGCATTAAAGGACCCCAAACCTCCAACCTCAGACTATGGGAACTCCATTTTTGAGCTTGTGCCTATTCCGGGAGAAGCTATGAGGATTAGCTACGCGTGTGCACAGCATGGATTGTCTCAGCTCTCATCATATTTATTTATGTCTACTTAAGCCATTTCCCCCTTTTCTCCAGACAGGATTTATCTAAGCATGCTGGCTAGCCGAGAGCTAGATATGTAAAGCAGACTGGTGTTGAACTTAAGGTGCCCCTCTCACCCAGGTGGCCCGAGCGCTGGGTTTACTGTCCCATCAGGTTTCATCCTATTCCTTATCCCATGAGTGTCGCTACGCCTATCCTTAGGACTGTGGACTTAAAAGTTGTTCTCAGGTTTCTATAAGTTTGGCAAATGCATTGTTTTGTTGATTGAAATGCTATGCGGTAGGCAAAAAGACCATGAGCCCAGGGCTGGAGGTGGACAGCAGCGCTGTCTGTGGGAATACTCTGTGTCATTTCAGGGCCAGCAAAAACTCAGTGTTTATGTGTCTTGCTGTCAGTCACTTGTCTGTCCTTGGGATTACACCCAAAACTGAGAGAAAGTTTCATTAACAAGTAGCACAATAAATAAGTACATACATACATAAATAAAAAATTAAAGGGAGAGGGGAGAGCGGGGAGTCCATCAGCAGGGAGAGTTGCTGAGGCTCTGTTAGAGCTGCCCCTTCTCCTGTGGAGGCCACTGGGATATGAAATTAATTAAAATGGAAAACTTGGTCCCTCAGCCGCACGGGCGTCAACAGCCTCATGAGGCCAACGGCTGCCAGCTGGACATGGCAGATGACAAACTATTTTGTCATCACAGTAGGTCTACTAGATGGTTCTTTTATGAATGTCCTGGAATACAGCTCATTCGGAACTGTGCAAAGGTGAGCTGCTTTGGCTCCCGGAGCAGGGGGACCCTGCCATGGAGAGGCCATCTTACCCGTTTGTCGTCAAGTGCTCTTCCTTGCCATACAGACAGAACTCTAATTCGTGTCCCTTCAGTTCTGGCTGCTCCACACACTCTGAGGCATTTTCTGGGCGGAAGTAGCCGAAGTCACTGCAAGAATCAACAACGAGGACACGTTTGAAGTTGCCTGCTAGCCAGCAAATGACCAGTAGTCAAGTGGGAAGCTGACATTCCTGGTATGGGTGCTCTAACTGAGCTGCCAACAGTTGCTAGGAACAGGCTGGGACATGGCATGAATTATGAGTGCCCCCACCCCCAAAGGCCTGGGTTAAGGACTCGCTCCCCAGTGTGGTGCTACTGAGAGGTGGTAGCATCTTTTAGGGTGGGGCCTGTCACTTTTTGGCCACAGGGACTAATTTGCTCTGCCCCATGTTTCTGTCCTCAAATGCTGCTTCACCACAGGCCCACGACACCAGAACCCAATCAGGACTTTCTCAGACACAGCCTTTCCCTTTGTAAGTCAGCTATCCTGAGTATTTACTAAAGTCATGGAAAGAAAACAGTCCGTTAGGAAAAACCACAGAGGAGGCTTACTGAAGAGGAAAGATGGACCAGGCCCAGCAGACGTACAAACAGCCAAGATCTCCAGGGTAGGAGACCTACAACAGCCCAGGCTCAGGGAAGGGATGGAGGGCAGCTTACAGCAGAGCAAAGTCCCTAACAGCCAAGATAAAGGGGGGCACAGTGGCATAAGAAACAGATCTAAATTCAGAGACACCTGATTCCTTCCTTCACCTCCGCATGTCACTGTTAACCACTGCCCTTAGGAATATGTTCTTATAGTTTCTCTTCTGCCCCTCTTAGCTTCCGAGATAGTCCTGGGCTCCAATAAGAACACTCCTCTCTGCCCTCCACCCCTCTGTGTATGTGCGGATGCACTGTGTGTGTATACACGAGTGTGTATGCCCACACCTGTGCACGTGGATATGGAGACCAGAGGCCAATGTCAGGTGTCCTGTATTTCTCTCCCCCTTATTTGACACAGGGTCTCTCACTGACTAGACAGGCAGGCTGGCTAACAGGCAAGCTGGTGAACTCCAGATCTGCTCATCTCTCCTCCATGCCTAACACTGAAGTTACTGATGTATGCTATACTAAGCCTTGCTCTTGTGTGTGTGCTTGGGGTCAGAATTCATGTTCCTATTCTTGTACAGGAAGCACTCAAGCCACTGATCCAGATCCCCAAGCCTCCTCACTCCACTCCACCTGTCTCCTCAGCCTCCCCTCTCCATTCCATCTCTTGGTAGTACCTCTCGTCCACCCTCCTTTCTGTTTTCTTCCATGAAATAAGGTCCTGCCTTCTCTCCAAGGCAGAGCCTTTACACAGCATCCATGGCTTTGGTCCTGCTTTTCCCACCCACCTTTCATCACAGAGAGTATGAGAAAGGACAGCCAATCTCTATCACTCACCAGTGTCTTTTCCTCAGCCTCCATCTGCCTACCTTAGAAATCATCTCCTCATCATCTTTTATTGGGTAAATCTCTCTCCCCACTCCCCACTTCCCTTCCCCATCTCTTTTTGGGGTTTAAACTCTGGGTTTGACATGTGCTCTATCCCCAGTCTCTAGCCAAATTCCTTGCGGGAATACTTTTAATTATTTTGCTCATTTAGATCATCACACCCCCCTCACCCCACGTGCTTGGAACTTAACCAAGACCCTCATACATGCCAGGCAAACATTCTAGCTAAACCAAATACATCTCTAGCCCTTCATTTATTTTTTATTTCATGCATTTTGGCTTCAACACCCTCTGCAACCTTGGAAATGAATGTCTAAGACCCCCACAGGCTTACTGGTCATCAAACCCAGTTATTTCCTCCTCTGTATTAGTCCCTCATCATTTCCATATCTATGTACAACAGTACTTCTCTTCCCACCATCCGCAAGGGAAATTTAGCTCACATGTCCAACACCTGAACATTCATTCATTCATTCATTCATTCATTCATTCATCCATCCCTTTCTTCTTTTTTAAATCCTAGCCCTAGCAGGTCCTAGGTACCCTATGTAGATCAGGCCAGCTTGGAGCTCTCGGGGCTCTGTCTGTCTCTACCTTTCAAGTGTTATGACTACTCTGACTTCTCACACTTCTTTGGTGTGCTGTTGGGTGCGGAAGCTCATGGCCGTCCACTGGTTTCTAGGATCCACTACTTCCTGGGTGCACATAGGCAAATGCCACCATTCATCAGTACTTAGCTTGATGCCACCTACTCAAACAAGGCCTTCTGCAATCCTTCGCCTTCCTGCCACAGGGGGAGTCTCCTCTCTCCACCTGCCACTTACTGTGTGTGAGTCTGGGGAAGGAGACTGAAGAGGCTTCAAAGTGGTGCCATCTGTCTTAGACAGTAAAGGCCAAAGCGGGAGTTTCAGGTGCAGGGTCCAGCGGTGAATGAGGCCATGGTTCCCTCACACAGGAAGCATTTGCTCTGCATGGCCACAGTGCATTAGGAAATGGTGGCAGCTCAGGGAAGGAGGTGGACACATGGGAGGTCAAGGGCAGGACAACCCCATGGAGCATCATCAGACTTGACTGTAAGTCAGGAGAGCAGAGCCATGATGCGCCTCTGTGGGAATGGAGACGGGAGGGGCCACAGTCGATGGATCTGAGTTCCCTCAGATCTGCATTTTGCTGTTACTGCAGTTCAGGGGGATATGACAAGAGAGGCAAGACTACTACATGTCCTCTTTCTTTGTCATAGGAACCACTTTGTCTTCCTGTCAGTATCTGTCACCTCTAGTCTCAGGACCAAACCACCAACTTGCAGCCCTCAGTTGTGCAAATGATCCAGACCTAGCTAGCACCTTCCAGCAGGCTGCCTGAAAAGCCCGATTTCCTCCCTGCCGCTGCCCCAAACCACTTTTCCTGTTGTTTTTGGGTTGTCATTCTGCAGGCTGCCCACCTACCTTACCCAAATCCTTTTTTTTTTTTTTTTTTTTTTTTTTTGGTTCAAGACAGGGTTTCTCTGTATAGCCCTAGCTGTCCTGGAACTCACAGAGATCCACCTGCCTCTGTCTCCTGAGTGCTGGGACTAAAGGTGTGCGCCGCCACTGCCTGGCCCTTCTTCCTTTTTAAGACTTAATTATTTTGAGAGAGACAGGGTTCTCATGTATCCCAGGCTATTATTGAACTCATTACGTAGCTGAGGGAGACCTTGAACTTTTGATCCTCCTGCCTCTGCCTGTCAAGTGCTGGCACTATAGCATGAATCAACACACAGTTTATCTGATGCTGGGGACTGAACTTGAGGTTTCATGAAAGCTAGGCAAAAACTCAACCACTGAGTTACATCGAAGACCTTCTTCCTTCTTATATAATTTGTCCTTCCCATCATGCCTAGGTCAGAATCTCTGAGGTTGGCCAGTGGCTGTGTCCAATGACTAATGTGATAAAATGCTCTGTCTAAATGTTAGTGATGGTTGGTTCCCTTTCTCTGCCTTCCCCTTTAGCAGACAACAGGCAAGAGTCGTTCAATGTGGAGAGAAGGAATGGCGGTAGTTTTTAGCTGGATAAAACAACCTCCCCACATGTGGGACAGAGGCTGACAGAGGGATCTGAGGAGTGCTGATACCAGAGGAAGTCCTCCAGGGAACAGGGACAGAAGGACGGCTGCTTGGCCGCAACATAGTCTCGACCGTTCTGACAGACGGATGACTTTCGTAGCCGAAGGAACTGTTCTTTATAGCCCAAAATGCAGCCATCTTTGTAATCTCCAGGGTCTGTGGAGTGTGCCAGCCATGTGGTATAGTCATCTTCTTCACCTAAAGGACAGACAGAATGTTCAGAAATCGGCACAGTGCACGGCCCACCTGTAGGCAGCTGCCAGGCTAAGGGAAGGAGGGGAATGGAAGGGGGGGGGCAGGAGCAGTATCTGATTCAAAGTCACTTTAGAATCTACTAGCAGCTGCACTCCCTCGTGGCAAGAGTAGAGAGAAGACTAGAAGATGGAGGGCCATCTTGCCTTCTCTGTGGGGCTTAGGAGCAACCTTTGTTTGGTTTTTCGAGACAGAATTTCTCTGTGTATCTTTGGTTGTTCTGGAACTCACTCTGTAGACCAGGCTGGCCTCGAACTCACAGAGATTGGCCTGCCTCTCCCTCCCGAGTGCAGTGATTAAAGGAGTGTGCCACCACACCAGGCACAGCCTTTGTCTCAAGTGAGGCTGTATAGGGAGCGCTAGAGCCTCCACTCCAAACCAAGAGGCTGCTGTTGGCCACAATGGCCTGAGCACTCCATCCCTGGAGTTGTCAGAGACGAGCAGTCATGTTTCTCATGCTGGCCCTTTGCTTAGTATGAGACACCAACGAGGCAAGAGTCCAGGCTCGATGTGAGCACATACAGTTGGCTTCAATCGGAAGGGAAACCGCCTCTTTCCAGCTTGTCGCTGGAGTTCACTAGCTCTCTGATGCCGACTGTTGACATCTGTTTCTGCTTTAACAGTCCACATCATCTACTCCTAGGAAAACACTCAACAGGCTGGAACCTAAAGAATGTTGCCTGCATTTTTACCTTTTGGGACTTGAAGATCAACATGGAGCAGGTGCCTAACAAAATTTTAAAGATCTTAAGCTGAGAGCTAAGGTAGAATTCCCCGCTGAGGGACAGACTCACACACAAGCCAGCCCCTTCCGCCTTTATTGCATTTAGAAGACAAGGGCCCTCGGGTTTCAAATCACACTTGAATGTCTTACAGAACAGTGAGTTCAGGCTGAGAGCCCTGCCTCACAGGAGCTGCAGGGTTAACTGAACGCTTGTCTGTTAAACAATTCAAACTTTAAGCCCTTGATTATATGATGCCAGCATGTAAACACACAGTGTTTTTTTTTTAGTCTACGTTTCTCACTGTGCCGCTTTGGGAGCACCATGAGCTGGTCACTCTCTTCCTGAAGGCCTTTGCACCTGCCCAGTGCTCATTCTAGAGCCTCAGCTAGGACTCACATTCAAACTAAACTCCACATAAAACTCCCTCCCTTCAGTGTTCTGAGTGACATGACCAAGGAGCGGTCCTGGAACAGCTCCCTCCAAAGCTGGCTTCCTATGCTCCCCGCTGCATCTGCCTACAGAGGGGCACCCCCCGGGGCCCTGATGTCACAAGCTGATTTTAGACAAACACATACATGTACTATTCTTACAAGCCAGAATGTCTCACAAAAGGTACTAAAGATCCCTCATGCAGTGTGCAAAGCTACACTGTCCTACACGGCAGCCCCTGCCACATACAGCTGGTCTGAATTGAGATGTGCTAGGGAAGCTGGGGTAGAAGAAAAAAGCAAACTGTCTTAGTAATCTTTCATACCACTTACATGTTGAGATGATGATTTGGATGTTCAGAGATAATTCTACCACCCTTCTATGTTATAGCGTAGCTGATAGAATAACTTAAGTTACACAGATACCTTGCATTTCTTTTGCACAGTGCTAGGCTGGCGGACTGCTTTGCTATTCCATTGCTGGATTGCCCACACAGACCATCTCCAATCGCCTTTCATATGCATATGCATTTGATTATCCTGGTTGAAAGGGATTCCTCTGAATGGGTTATTTGGGAAAAGGAGTTTACAAATTTCTACTGGGAAATCCGGAAGGAGACACTCACAGTTCCGTTCGAGGATATCTTTGAAATCTACTGTGTAAGAGACCCACTGGCGGGTTATGAAAGACTCCGTGAACCCCCAGATGCTGATGTTCATGGAGCGGGCTCCAGGCTCCGAAGCCAGGCCAGTGAAGTAGATGGGCTCCTGTGTGAACACATAGCTTTGCCAGCACTGGCCCTCATCTGTGGAGAACCTGAAACCAGAGTTAGAGAAGGATCATGACAGAGGACCAGCATGCACTGGGGTGTCAGGAAAGCACTCTAGATGTTAGGTCCCCAACCAAAGGAAGCCCTTGCGTTTAGAGGATGACAATACAGTGAACAAGATCTGAGGAAAGATTCATGCATAGAACACATGGAAGAAAATATCTCTTTCAAAGGGAGAGAGTAGTGACCTAGGTAAGAATGAGTTTCTAAAGTAACAGATTTGAATTACTTTTTTTTTTTTTTGGGTAGACATTTGTACTTAAGTCATTTCTAACTCCAAGTGCTTGGGCATTTCTGTATTTTGGGGGTGGGGTGGAAGATGATTTTTTTTCATTAGTAGTGGTGTGTGTGTGTGAATGCCTCAGAGCATGGGATAACAGGACAACTAGAATGTGGGTTCTAGGTATTGAACTCTGATCCACAAGCTTTGCAGCAAACACCCTTACTTTCTGACCCAAGGGAAAAAACAATTATCAAGTGACAAAATACATAGCTAGGAGAAGGAAAAAAACAGTCACCTAATCTGGGATGCTCTAAGCATAATCCCTGTGAGAGCCTATAGTTCTGCAGAATCTAATAAGGCCAACCAGGGTCCATGACTCTCTGTGCAACAAGCCCAAGAGCTTCCCCATCACTGCCCTCTACGCTGATATGTGTGGGAGCTGAAAGCATGCATACTTAATCACATTGATAGGACGGTTGCTGTGCTCAATGGCCACGATGATGCCTCCGGAATCCAGGATGGTATAATAGTGGGGCCCTTCTAGCATCTTTGCCCAGGAGTAACCACCATCATCTGAGATGTACACGTCTGGAACCATCACTGAGATGGCGTCTCCCACGCTACCTGAAAAATAAGTGACCATCAGCATACATTAGCAATGATGCAAAGAGGATTTACTGATGAGAGAAAACTTCTGAATGAATTCACTCTGTTTTTCACCAGGTGTATTATAGGGGAGAAGAACATCAAGCGTCGGTGTTGCTATTGCCAATGAGAGTCTATTAAAAACCCAAATTCTTGTTCTAATACAGGAAATTCTATCCAATGATCAGATGTCCATGTGACACAGCCTTGTGTTGTCTGAGTGTATCTTAAGCTGAGGGACTGCCTAGGTCAGATTGGTCCATACCCACATTTGTGACTGTTTTGATTAATGACTGATGTGGGAGGGCCCAGCCCACTGTGGGCAGCATCAATTCTCTAGGCAGGTAGTTGAGTTGTATAGGAAAGTTAAGAAAGAAAGCTAAGCATGAGCCTTGAGAGAGTGAGCCAGGGGATGTAAACCAACAAACAGGCTCCACCATGGTCCCTGCATTGAGTTCCTGCCATCATTCCTTCAATGATGAACTGTGACCTGGAAGCATATGATGAAATAAATACTTTCCTCTTCAAGTTGCATTTGAAGAGTGGTTTATCAAAGCAACAGAAAGGAAACTAGAACAGAGCATAGAAGACACCTGCAGTGGCTTTTTAATTTTTTTTTTTAATTTTTTTTTTTTTGAGGGTGTGCTCAAAGGCAGTGCTGTCTCCGTGTGCCTGGCAGCTTTAACCACAATGGTGAGAGTGAGGGAGGGCTCCTTACCATGAGCGATGACTATGCCCACAGCATTGGGCTCTGAGAGTGGGGCCATTGGAACATTTAGCTTCTGAGAGATGCTGTAAGAAGCATGAATATGAAGGCTGCACTGTGAAGAGAAACCAAAGTCCACATTAAAACCAAAGGCATAATGTGTTAGTGTTCAGACATCTGTAATGGCCTGTCCTCAGCTGCAGCCACCTGTGCATGCTACGTTCCCTTTTTTAAGGGTCCTTCCTTCCTTCCTTCCTCTCTCTCTCTCTCTCTCTCTGTCTGCCCCCCCCCACCTCCTGCTGCTCCTGTCCTGGAGGCCATTCTCCCCCCTCCCCTTCCCCCTTTTTATGGTCCCTTTTCCTAATAAAAAATCCCTCTGCTTGAACCCTGTCACATGACATCTTTCTCTTGTGCACTGCCTTTCTTAAATTACAACATAATGTCCTTACTCATTTCACAGAGCCACCCAATGAAACTTTGAATTGAACTCAAACTCTGTGATGTTACAAAACAAAACCAAACCAAACCAAACAAAACAAAACCAAAAAAAAAAAAAAAAAAAAAAAAAACCTGTGGTAAAATTCATTTCATAAAACGTACTATGTGGCTTTAAAGTATATATACTTAAGCATATTCTCACTTAACCAGTCATCAGAACCTTCTCATCTTGTACAACTGAAACCATCACTTTTAAAGCAACAAGTCTCTACTTTTGTCTCCGTGTAGTCTGAAAAACCACTATTCTGCTGTCTGCCTCTATAGGGCTGACTAGGGTCCCTCACATAAGCCAAATCACATGGAATTGGTCTTTATGTAATGGGCTCATTTCACTTACCACAATGTCCTCAGGGTTGACCTATATTATAGCATTTGTCAGAATTTCCTTCCTTTATAAGGCTAAATAATAATTATTTTGTGTGAGGGTGGAAGTGGAGGAATATATGTTTTATTTTGTTAACTCATCCTACCTACTATTGGAGTTAATTCCATTTCTTTGGCTATTGTAAATAATGTTGTTACATACATAGTTGGTCCAACTATTTTGTCAAAAGTCTCATTTTTTTTTCCAAGCTGGGGATTGAACTAAAAGCTTTACACATATTAGGTAAATATAACTAAGATACACCCCTAATCCTTATTTTTAAATTTTTTATTTTGATATTAGGTCTTACTAGATTGCCTGGGCTGGCTAGAAATTCTCCTGACTCAACTTCTCTAGTGGTTGGGATGACTGACATGTGAGACTATGCCCAAACTTATTTTTTATATGAACCCAGAATTGTAACTGATGTACAGTTAGTTTCACTGAGCACAGATGCAAAAATCCTCAAAAGAGCTACACAGCAAAACCATGTCTTGAAACAAACAAACCCTCCAAAACAAAACAAAACAAAATGGGGAGGAACAAAAATTCTGGTATCATTTTTCTAGGAAATAGTGAGAAAATCCTAAAATCTATATGGAAACTTTAAAGACTGTGAAACACCAGAACGATCCCGAGTAAGGAAGAATAAAGGGGAAGAGGGTCACACTTCCTGGCTTTACAATATGCTATAATGCCACAGTCATCAAAACAACATGATATTGCCATAAAAACAAACATATAGGCCAATGGAACAGAACATTCCAGACATAAGTCATATATTCATGGTCAATTAATATTTGACATGGAATCAAGAACACATAAGAAAAGGGCAATGTCAATAAACGTTGCTAGGGAAACCTGATATCTACGTGCAGAAGGATCTGAATTCTTTCATATCATCTGCAAAACCACTCTAAACCAGTGGTTCTCAACCCAAGGGCCATGACCCCATGGGAGCTGCACATCAGATATTTACAAATCATAGTTATGAAGTACAAATGAATTAATTTTGTGGTTGGTGGTCACCACAATATGAGGAAGGTTGAGAACCACTGCTCTAAAGGATCTTGAATGTAAGACTACAAACTAAAATGCTAGCAGAAAACACAGGAAAAAGCTTCTTGATGGGCTGGAGAGAAAGAGCATTAGCCATTCTTCCAGAGGATCAGGGTTCAATCCCCAGCACCAATATGCCTACTCACTCACAACTGTCTGTAACTTCAAGATCTGACACCACACACACACACACACACACACACACACACACTTGCTTCTTAACATAGCCTAGGCAATAACTTTGGAAATGATCCTAGGAATAAACACAACAAAAGGCAAAAGTGTTCAAGAGGAATCACATTAAACTAAAGGGTTCCTGCAAAGGGAAATGTCCAGAAGAGTGAAATGGCTGTCTCTAGACAGTATCTGCTAACTACACACAGCACAAGGGGTTGTACAGCAAGAAACAAAATGTCTAATTTCAAAATGAGCAGAGAAATGTACAGCCATTCTTCAAAGATAGCAAATAGCCAACGGGTATTTGAAGAATATTCAGCATTACCAATCACTGGGGAAATACACATAAAACCACAATCCACAGTCACCTCAAACTTGTTAGGATGGTAATATCATTTATAGTAATGGAAATATAATAGTAGCAAGTATTGGTTAAAGTCACAGAGAAAGAGGAATGCTTGTGCTCTGTTGGGGAAATGTAACTGAAGCCATCACCACATAAAACAGTGTAGTGTTCCCTGAAAATTCATACAACTGCCAGGAGTCTACTTCTTAGTATTTAACTAAAAGAGATGAAGCTAGAAACTCAAGGAGATATATATATATCTGTAGTCTACATCTACTGTGTTTCAACTCCAGATAGAAAACCAACTGATGTATTTTTAACCAAAAAAGGTATATTTTATATGCTTTGCTTCTTCTATATGTTTTGCCTGCATGTATGTGTATGTGAAGGTGTCAGGTCCCCTGGAGCAGGAGTTATAGACAGTTGTGAGCTGCCATGTGGGTGCTGGGAATTGAACCTGGGGTCCTCTGGAAGAGCAGGCAGTGCTCTTAATGGCTGAACCGTCTCTCCATCCCCAGTCTATCTTTTGATGGAAGATGGATAAAGAGGAAACACAGTATCTGCCCAACAGGATGTTAGTCATTCTCAACAAAGGAGATTCTGCTGTTTGCAACCTCATGCATGAACTGGGGAGATTGTATGCTAAATAAATAAGCCAGGCACAAAGACAAAACCATTAGATGCCACTTAAATGTGGACTCTCATAAAACACTAAACTCGTAAAAGCAGGGAGTGGAGAGGAGGCTGTGAGGGATCAGCAGGCAAGAGGGGGAGAGTCAATGTTGGCCAAAAGGTTCTAAAGTTTCAGTTACATTGGACAGGTAAGTTCTAGAGAGCTAGTGAGCATCATGGAGTGGACCGTCAATACACTGTGTAATTTGCTAATAGATCTAAATGCTCTTATCGCACACACACAAAAAAAAGGTAACTGAGCTAATGGATGTGTGCATTAATTAGCTGTTGTCATGCATTTTACAATGTATACACACAGCAAAATGTCATACTGTACATTATAAATATGTGCCATTTTAATTTATCAATTATAAGTCAATAAAGCTGAGGGGAAAAATAAATGTCAGAAAGTAGGTGTCCTCCAAGAAGTTCAAGTGAGCAAGGTCTGCTTGTAATGCCAGCACTCAGGAGGTGAATCTCTGAGCTCAACATCAGCCTGGTCCACACAGGGCCAGCCAGAGCAACATATGAGATCTTGTTTAAAAAAGAAAACAACCTCAAATGGTCACACTAGTAAACATTATGCTTTTGTATTTGCTAAAAGGCTAAGCCAACGATTGGTGGAATGAAGAATGATGATTGATGACTGGTTCTAACTGGATGGACACTAAGGAGGGCTAGGAGTTCCACAGTTTGTAACTAATCAGGGTTCTGGGAGACAGACAAGACTCCAGAAAAGACACTAAGAAGCTACAGAGGGGGGCAGTGAGGGTGTGTCAGTGAGAAGAGGGTGGAGAGAGCCAGGCAGGACAGAGCCTTCATTCTCAGACTTCGGCCAGGCAGAGCAGAACCAAGAGAAGGTTGGCAAGAGAGAGGAAGAGGACCAGAAAGTGTTGTGGTATGAAGAAGCCACAGCTCCTGCCTTGGGTGATGTTGAGGTGAGTAGGGGCAGGGCAAGCCCAAGGCAGAGGGAAAGGGAAGGGTGAAGAAGACGGAGGCAGACACAGGAAGGGAGCATGGCTACAAAGGCAGAGCGTGAGGTGGGGTGGTGCAGGTGCCCTTTACCTCATGCCATGGGAGAGCTCCACTGAAAACTCCAGGCTAGAGAAGCAGAGTGGCCCTGTGCGGAGGCCTGAGGGAACGCAGGAACGACCAGCTCGCTGTTACTGAATCAAGCTCTCCCCAGGATGTGCTGACCCATGTTATTAATGGCTGCTCTTTGGTTTCTGGAGGATTTCTAAGGCCTCTTCATCAACATGTAGACCCCTAGCTAACCACCACAACATCTGTCCGTTCTGTCTTCACTCAGAAATTTAATAAAACAAACAGCTGGTACTCCATCTTGATTTTTTTTTTTTTTTTTTTTTTTTTTTTAGACAACCTGTAGTATCTTGGCCTCTCCATATAGTTTCTACTTCACAGATCCTAAGTGAGTTCATTGTCCTCAAGCCTTCACTTTGGACCCTGACTGAGAGTGAGATTTCAGTATGTAAAGCCTAGCAATGCTCAGAGCAGGACAGACTGACTGCTTTTCTGCACACAGAGATGGTTGGTGTCAACAAACCTCATTCTTGTTCTTTGCGGTAGCATCGCACTTGCTGTTCTCCGGCTTCTGTAGGTGCTCCCACCGTCCTCCCTGGTCAAAAGTGATCATGCTCTGAATAGAGTTATCTGAATAGGGAAAGAGTGACGTAAGCCCAACACACTGGAGGTCTCAGAGTCAGCCCGCCACAATGGAACTTTGCAGAGAAACACCATTTGATTATTTTTTTACATTTTGCATAAACACATATTCTATGTTGAGCATGTTTCCCTTCATGACCCCTGCCCTTCTCTTCCCCACTCTACTTTGACTCTGGTTCCCATGAGCTCTGCACACCTTACACAGTGTCCCCGCTCAGCACTGATGAATAGCATGCCCCAAGAAGGTGTGGCACTTGAACTGGACATCCTAGCTAATTCCAGAAACTGCTGGAACTGACACCACTGAGCAACCCCAAGCACTCTTTTAAGCTGTAGTTTGGATCTTAAATTCCTTCCTCTTCTCTGCTGCCTAGGTAACCACAGCTTGCTTGCCAGACCAAGATGAGGCCAATGAGAGGAAGCTAGGTCACTGGCTGAGTCCTTGGAGGGCTATCAGGGTCTTAGTTTCCTTCCCTTCCTATGTCTGAGAGGTGATAGGTTTTGGCTACTATATACTTCCACCGTGACGTGGTACCACAGAGCCAAAAGCAGTGGGGATAATCAGCCACAGGCGGGCACCTCTGAAACTGTGAGCCAAAATAAACCTTCACTCTTTATAAACTGACTGTCTCAGGCATTCTGCACTAGTAACTGAAAGTCAACACATGTTAACTCCTGATCAGTATGTATGTGCTAATGTCCACTCTCCTTCACTGATTGATGCCTTCAAAGAAAATTTACCAAAGGCAAGGATCCTAAGTTTCACTCAAAGACACGACACCAAGCTCATTTTAGGGATTCTCAAGATTATTTACATTTAATCATGGATTTGAAATTTCTAATTAGAGTTTTGTTTTTTTTCCCCACCATCCCATATCCTATCTGTCCTAGTTAGGGTTATTATTGCTGCAATGAAACGCCATGACCAAAAACATGTAGTCCATCACTGAAGGAAGCCAGAACAGACACTCAAGCAGGGCAGGAGCTGATGCAGAGGCCATGGAGGGGTACTGCTCAATGGCTTGACCATCATTGCTTGCTCAGCCTGCTTTCTTATACACCCAGGACCATGACCCCAAGGATGGCAGCACCTACAACAGACTGGATCCTCCCCCAACAATCACTTAGAAAATGTCCTACAGGCTATAGCCCAATGTTATGAAGGCATTTTTTTTTTACTTTCTTCTTTTTAAAAAACTATCTTTTTTAAAATATGTATTGGTGTTTTGCCTGCATGTATATTTGTGTCAGACTCCCTCTGGAGCTGGAGTTAGAGATAGTTGGGAGCTGCCATGTAGGTGCTGGGAATTGAACCTGGGTCCTCTGGACCCAGTGCTCTTAACCTCTGAGATATGTCTTCAGTCTCCTGGAGACATTTTCTTAATTGAGGTTCCCTCCTTTCAGATGACTTCAGCTTGTGTCAAGCTGACATAAAACCAGCCAGCACACTATCCCTCTGGTGTCCTTTCTTTTTAAAATTTTTACAATGCATTATTTAATTCCTTATGTGTGCCATGTGCCACAGTGTGCATGTAGCTGAATGACAACTTTTGTGAATTTGTTGTCTCCCTACCATATGGGCCTTAGGGCTCAAACCTAGAGCATCAGCCTCAGCAGCAAGCACTTGCTCCTGCTGAGCCATCTTCCCAGCCCTCTTTTCTTTTTATCCTAATGTCTCCTTCCTATGATCTATTATCAGTGACATAAACTGCTGCAGGTTTCAAGGAACATCAACCAGGAAGGGAGATGAAGGAAGATTCATTTATTCGACAAGCATTTATCGAATGGCCAATGTGTAAACACTACTGTAGGCCTCTGGGAATAAATACATCAGTGAACAACACAGACAGAAACCCTGGGGGTTGGCTGGGACTCTGGTGAGATTGACACTTTAGGGAAAAGCTCCTTCTGTGCACACCTGAGGGTTGGAGTTTGATCCCTAGAACCACAGTGAAGAACTGATAGTTTTATATAAAAAGTTATCACCAGAAAAGTGAAATTGAAAAGTGACAAAATGTGCACACATACACACACACACACACACACACACACACACACACACACCAATATCATCACCACTATCAGTAGCAAAAGCACATTCCAGCAGCATGAAATAAACATTAGAGATAGTGAATACATGCATTTCATAGGATAAATGCTATGGAAAACCATTTGGACATCTAAGGTAGATTGGAAATGTCTTCGAGGAAGGGAGTGTTTGAATTTAAAATAGGCTAATCCAGGCAACTCTCATTCAGAAAGTAACATTGGAGCAAAGACTTGAAGAAGCACTCTGCCTAGCAGACATCTGAAGATGCCTGGCAGATCTGTGATGAATGAGTGTGTGCAATTAGGACATTTGAGGACTGGCAGGGGGATAGTCGAATGCCACACAGCAAATGAATGAGAAAAGAGCTAGAGGTGTGGTGGTTGGGGGAACAGGGAGAGGAGTCAATGTCACTTAGGACCTCATAGGCCATTACAAGATATTTACCAAAATATAGACACATAAAAAAGCTGTAAGGGCTCAGCATGGGTGGTGCACACGCCTTTAGTCCCAGGGCTTGGGATACAGAGGCAGGCAGATTTCTGTGAGTCCAGCCTCGTCTAAAGAGCTAGTTCTAGGACAGGCTCCAAAGCAATACAAAGAAACCCTGTCTCAAAAACAAAACAAAACAAAACGCTTTAAGAGTCTTTGTCCTTGAAAGCAATGTGTTTCCTTGCATAGAGCCTTGGCAGTTCTATGGCAGAACACTGAACTAACTTTGGCCTAATACCACACTCTCCATATGAAAACAGACATGATTCTAGTTCAGGCTCATTCCTCTAGGCCTAAACCTCAAACACAGAAGACTCATAACATACCCTCCCCCATACAGACCCCTCTTCCTTCACTGTTGTCGCTCCGCTCTGTCCTACTTCTCCTTGAATAATTTCTTTACACGAGGAAGCCACAGTGTAAAAGGGTAGGCTTGCTGGCAAGGCAAGCCCATCCCTGGGAAATGGCTGTCAGTCTCCCCTGAAGACCTCAGATCCTGACCTATTCAGCAGAGGGATCCAGAGCTATGCCGAGCTATTGCCAAGCTCACCTTCTGAAAGCATGCTTGTTATGTAGACTCCACGGAGGGAGGTCACGTTGGTAAAGTCAGTCTCACCACCTGTGGTGGTGTAGAGATGTCGGTCTAGAGACTTAGAGTAGACGATGCCACGATCGTCAGAGGTAAAGATTGTGCCAAATCCGGTATCTGACATGAGCAAACAAACGAAAATGCTGAGTCTTGAAACGAAATAGAGAAACAACACAAAACCATAGTCTAGTCATGACTGCCCAGCCCAGCACATCTGTTGTCTTCACAGTAAGATCAGACCTGAGCGTTCATCATAGTTTCACACTCAAGTCTGCATGCTCATCTTTAATCCTGGCACTCAGCAGAGACTGGAACCTAGGAGATGCTGTATTTGCTGCATGACATAATCAGAAAAGCTCTTCCCAGGTATACTGTGCTGGTACATATTTCATATATTTCTAAATTTTTGTGCTTTAGGATGTTTCTCAAACTCTTTTTTTTTTTTATAACCAAGTCCATTTAAATGAAAACAAACATTTATAGACAATATTTGGGAATTTAGGCATCCTTCTTTCCAAACTACTTCCTGCAGGTAAGGGGCTCAAACTCTTTTATGAAGGATTTAAATTTTTTAATATATCATAAACTGATAGTTTTATATAAGGAGTTATCACTAGAAAAGTGAAATTGAAAAGTGACAAAATGTCAATTCCAACTTTCTATCGTTATGTTCAAAAGATATGAAATTGCTTTATTAAATGGTGACGAGTCTCTAGGCTGGGCAAAGTGGTACACATTTGTAGGAGATGAAGGCGGGAGGGTTGTGAGTTTGAAGCCATCCTGGCCTCTAGAATTGCTCTACGGCACTTGGCCACCCTCACGGACAAGCACCTTTTAAAGATGCCAGCCGCACATTATCTCTGGGATATTAATAAACTTCTTGGGGTAAGAGGAAAGCATCTCATAGAGCCCAAAGCTTAAATCTCTACGTGTTCAAATGGCTCTTACCTCCAGGTTCATCGACATGCATGAATACCATGTCATCATTGGCTGCCAGAATAGAATAGAATTGCTCCTGTCCCACAGAAGGAAGCTGCGCCATGCTCCACGTGTCCCCTTGGTCTGTTGATACGTGGATCCTTCTTGTTGTATCCTAGAATATATACATACACCAATATCTGTTTTTTAATCTTCCATCAAGGTATGTCAGGGACATGACTAGAAACATGAAACTGTTACATTAATCATTTCCTTATCATTTGGCACAGCAGTCCAGTGCCAAATCTCAAAGCAGTTTCACTCTCCTCCAGGCAATGAAGTGGTCCATTCTACGTTGGCTTTCCCCGGCTCCTTCCTTCTGCTATAGTCCTCCCAGTAGCTGGCATCCCATCTCCTTCAACAGAGCTAAGGGTGTGACTAGGTTGGCTTTATAAAATTGCACATTCAGCTGATGGAAACAGAAGCAGACACCCACAGCTAAACACTGAGCTGGACTCCTGGAATCCAGTTGCAGAGAGGGAGAAGTGATAAGAAAATGGGGTCAAGACCAGGCTGCAGAGACCCACAGAGATAGCTGACCTGAACAAGGGGGAGCTCATGGACCCCCCCCCAGACTGATAGCTGGGAATCTAGCATGGGACCGACTCAGACCCCCTGAACATGGGTCTCAGTTAGAAGGACTGGGCAGTCTAAGGGACCTCTGACAGTTGAACCAGGATGTATCCCTGGTGCACGAAAGGACTTTGGGAGCACATTTCCCATGGAGGGATACTCCCTTAGCCTAGAGGCAGGAGGGAGAGACTACTCCAAATGACTTGACGGATTTTGATGATCCCTCCTGGAAGGCATCACCCTCCCTGTGGAGTGGGAGGGATGAGATGGGAAGGGGGGGTCTTGCACATGGGAGAGAGGGAGGAAGAGGGAACTGGGATCGATATATAAAATAAGAAAAAATAATAAATATGTATATATTAAAATTTTGCACGTGCTTGCTTGAAATTCTCAAATGATTCCCACTTAAATGTTTGTTTTCTTTGAGATAACCTTGGCTTTAGATAATTAATCCAAAGAACTAGCTAACTGATGGTCAAAAAGATGAAGATGAAATCCATGTTGGGAGATCAGAGGAGAATCAAGGTGAGACATGCCTCTAACATGCCTCCACAGCCATGACGGGAACATGCCCAGGCTAGGAAGGGGCCAAGGCGTCCAAAATTCCTGTAAGGATATTGGTTAGCGAGTATTTGGCTCACAAAGCAATTAAGTCCAGGTCTCTGCTAATTTATTTAAAACAGCTCTAAGAGACCAGCAGGTGTAGCTCTGTGGTAGGGGCTGTGTCTACTTCCCACCACCAGCTGCCTCTGTGTAGCTCTGTGGTAGGGGCTGTGTCTACTTCCCACCACCAGCTGCCTCTTTTAACCTCACTACTCCAATGAAACAGATCCTATCAAGGTCAGCAGGGACCACTCTTCCAGCCCACGGGGTCATTCTCAGAGTTCATGTAACCCAACATCTCACTTGAGTTTGCCAAACTGACCACTGCTGCCTCTGGAAGCTCTTTCTTCGCTTGACTTTTGTAACAACATGCTGTCCTGACTTCCCCTGCCTCACCCCTTCCTCCCACCCAGGCTTCTCAGCTAGGGTTCCTCTATCCTTTGCAGCCTTCAGTGGAGAGGTGCTTCAGGCCTTGCTTAGTGCTCCCATCTCCTCCCCGCCTACTCCTCCCCGCCTACTCACTCCTCAGAAGGAAGCATCCAATCACACCTTTAAATACCATGTAATTTAGGGGAGATTCGTATACACGAACGCTGACTTGGCATTTCCTCTCAGCAATATAATAGGCATTTCCTATCCAACACACTGAATTTTTGTTTTCTCTTCCACAAACCTGCTCCTCCTATAACCTTTGCTATGGCGGAAAATGGCACTGTCATTTATCCAGTTGCTCAGGCCAAAGACTTGAATTCTCAGCTCCTCCAGTACTATGTCTGCTTGTGTGCCACCACGCTTCCCGCCATGATGAATATGGGCTAACCCTTAGAACTGTGGTCCAGTCCCCGTTTAGTACTTTTCTTTATAGGAGTTGCCAGGGTCATGGTGTCTCTTCACTGCCAGGGAACACTGATTGAGACACTTGCTTAGCATGGGCTTCCCCTCTTGAATACAAGCTCAGAGAGCAGGAAATGTACCTATTTATCTACTGCTGTCTCATGGGATTTACACTGGTACCCAGTAAGCAATAGACACTCAATTAGCGTTTTATATTTTTATGATGATTATAGAATAATGTGCAAATGAATTTCTTTCTCCCCACCCCTAGATGTTCATAGCTGAGTAAAGCCAAATGCTGGGCCTACAAATCCAAAAAACGAGACTAGTCACAGTGACATAAGTCAGCCTCTGTTGACTCAGCTTTTACTATGATATTTAAAATCACAAGGCTGGTAAAATGGCTCAGTGGGTGAAAGTGTTTGCCACCAAGCTTGATGAATGGGTTTGATTACTCTGGTTTACATGGTGTATGCAAAAAGTGGACTCCTACAAACTGTCCTCTAATCTCCACACATTTGCCATGGCATGTGTGTGCCCAACACACAGACCAAATAAACAAATAAATGTAAACACTTTTTAAAAGCAAGAAGACAAGAGATGTTGTCAGGACTCTATAGTAAAAGAGACCCACATGGTGGGTCATCAGAGGGACATCAGAGCCTGAAGAGCAAATGCTCACCTTATCAGCCATCACAGAAGCAAAAAGGAAACGGCCCCCAAGGCCAAACGAGTAGATCTTCACACCAATGGTTTTGAACGTTTTCCCCAAGTCGGATGTTCTCCATAATTCCAGTGCACCAAGGTCAGCTTCTTAAACAAGACAAACGGTCGATTACAATTTCATTTATAGGTGAGTCCCATTCACACAGCTGCCCTAGAACTGCTCTGATTTTAATAGAGGAAAAGCACTTTCAGTCCAGTCAGTGTTGAGCAAGTGGCAACATCGATGTGACATGGATTCATATACAGAGACTTTGCATTTGGGTTTTATTTATGTGAGGTTTTCTGAGTGTTCAGGACTCCAATACAGGACTGTGTAACAACAGCAGTAACAATTTGTATTCTCTTCGTGGCACACTTTAAAATGATCTTATTCTGTTTGAGATTTTGGTTATCATCTGACACCCCCTTATTATTGTCCCATGAAAGCAGGCCCTGGATGATTTGTTCTTGTCGCACTAGTGTTTAGCCCACACCAAGGACTCAGGAATTTGTTGCATGTATAAAAAGAAACATTTTTCTTTCTGCTTAGATATTGCAGCATGGATTGGAAGGTCAATAGTTCAGCCAACATGAAAGTGATAAATTTTCTACAGGAATCACTAGGCCTGTGAGTTTCCTGTTGTTTATGGCCAAGTGTTTGCTGTATCTACACTGCTGATATGGTTTGGATATGAACTATCCCTCACAGGCTCGTGTTTAAACGCTCGGTATCGTCTGGGGAATTGTGGAATCTCTGTGGGTCACTGAGGACTTGACGGTGACATTTATTCCTGATTCTGGCACAAGCTCTCTGCTCCTTGGTCTACTAAGATGTGAACATGCAATGGCTGTGATATCTTACTGCCATGTGGGCTGCCCCTGCCACCGTGCTGTGGACTGCACCCCAGCCAGAAACTGTACCCAAGTCATGCGGCATGCTCCCACTGCCAGGGACAGAGCTGCTTCGGCCACCATATCCTCCCCACCATGATGAACTGTGTCCTCTAAACTGGGAGCCAAAGGACCCTCTCTTCCCTTAAGGTGCTCCTGACAGTGTTATGTCAGTGTAATGATCTGAGGAAAAACTGCCCCGTGGGCTCAGATATTTGAATGCTTAGTCATCAAGGAGTGGCGCACTCCGTGAGAAGGGTTAGGAGGTGTGGCCTTGTTGGAGGAAGTGTGTCACTTAGGGGTGGGCTTGGATGGAGGTTTCGGGGGCCAAAGCCCGATCTGGAGTCTCTGTCTTTTCCTGCTGCCTGTGGATCTGGATGTAGAATTCTTAACTACTTCTCTGGTGCCACATCTGCCTGTGTGGCACCATGCCCTGTGCCATGACGGTAATGGACTAAACCTCTGAAACTAAGCCCCAATTAAATGCAGCCATGGTCATGGTATCTCTTCATAGCAATAGAACACTGACTAAGACAACCAGTGAGGAGAAAGTAATTAGTACAGAGATCTGGTAGCAAAGAGTGCACTGTGGTGATGACCTGACCATGACTTTCAGAACTGGCTAGTTCGAGGACTGTGTAAGAATTTGGAGCTGTGAGATAGATGAGTACCATAATACTGTATGCACAGCTTGATGGGCCATTCTAGTGGGAGCTCATGGAGACCAGAATTCTGAGAGAAATGTGGATGTGAAGGCCAGACTTAAGATGAGAACAGCATCTCTATTGGGAACTGGGTCACAGAACATTCATGTCATACGCTGGTAAAGAATCTGGCTGTAGTCTGCCAATGATTTGAAATTTTGAGTGCGGTCAATTGAAACCTAATGGACTAGTTAAATCTGGCAGATATCTACGGGCGGCTAACATTCAGACTATGTTATGGTTACAGCTCCCCGTGTATGTAGTCAGGTTTACAGTGAGAATTCAACGGGGATGTGAAAAAGGATGTGAAAAATATTCAGTTTGCTGAAGAAAGGAACACAAGCAAGTTGAAAGCTGCAGGCAAGGCAGGCAAGACAAAGTGGATGTAATAGCTAGAGAGACCGGTGGTGCCATTACAGTGATGTACCAGGACAATAGGAAAGATGCTGCGAGGGCAAGACCCCGCCCAACGAAGGCTCTAGGGCAGAAACCACAAAGCCATTTTCAAAATTTATTTCAAAAAGAGTATGCCTGAGAGCAAGAGCCTCCAAGACACACTGGAAAAAAAAAAATAGGGCCATCTGGTCCAGCTGCAGGCACTTATAGGCAGGCTACTGCAGCTCTTGTCCAAGGTAGGAGGGGTGGCTCTCTCTTTCTAGATAGCTGCAGATTTCTTGGCATTGTCCATATGGTAGCTTTTTAGGTAAGCGGAACACAAGAGTGAAGGGTCATCAAGATCCCCTGAGTGCAGGCAATGATAACTGCAGGGAGACACTTAGGGGCCGCTGTATGGAGCTGTGAGGGTAAAGTATGAGCTGCAAATGTAGAGCCCAAGAAGTTGGAAATGCTGGGAATACAGACAAACACTGAAGATGGCCAGAGGCCCAAGCAGAGCTGTCTTAAGAAGAAGCCACATGTGCCACAGGTAACAAGAGCTTTAGAGGAAGGGACCACTCAAGATCACTGAAGTTCCAATGATGCCACCACGGTACCCAGATGTGAGCATGGAGGTTCATGGTCAGCTTAGCTAATGAGTTTGGTTCTTTTCCCCCATGGTCCTGTGCTGTCCTCCTGTGCTCCCTTAGGAGTATATGCCCCTGGAAACATGCAACTCAAGCTTAGATTTTTATAAGGGCTAACAGTTAAAAGACTGCCTTGGGTCTCAGAAGAGACAGGATTTTTGAACCAGTGTTGAAACTATTAAAGACAATAGTAACTTGATGTTGGACTGAATCTATTTTGCATTATATGATGACAGTGTGCAAACAGGGGTGAGAAGTGGAATGTGAAATTTAAATGTGAACTGTCCCCCATAGACTCAGATGTTTGAATACTTGGACCTCAGTTGATGGTACTGTTCTGAGAGGTTGTGAAACCTTTAAGGCTGTGGTCTCGTTAGCAGAAATGGGTTGCTCAGAGGTGGCCTGGATGATCTTTGTTTCTCATTCTTACCTAAGCTTCCTACTTCCTGACACACAAAGATGTGTGCAAGTCAGACAGCAAGATGCCACTCCCAGGGACAGAGCTGTTTCAGCCACCATGTCTTTGGTGTCCTTTAAACCGAGAGCCAAGGGAACCTCTCTCTCCTCTCTTAGGTTGCCTTTGTCAGATATTTGGTTACAATAATGAGAAAAGTGGCATATACAATTGTTAAGATGAACTATATCATCTCCATGTATAGTTAGTTTCATATTTATTGCCTGGGCATGATATGAAGAAATTTAGTGATATTTTTAAGATCTTAAAGTAATTAGCACCTTTGAGTTTTCTGTAGCTACTGAATTTGCAGGAGTATGGGAAAATCTTTTGTTTCTGCCACACACAACTCAGAATATTCTACCATGAATGGGCAGCCAGGACACTCTTTTCTGGGACAACAATATACTTACTGCAGGAGCCATTCACATAGGTGGTAAAGAAGATGATGTTGTCCGATCCCCTATAAAGAGGCAAAGACAAAGATAAGAAATGGATTAAGGCTACTAAGAGACAAAGTTAGCTCCTGACAACAGCTGGCTGCTCACTGTGTTTAGTCGGGTTAGCTCCTGACAACAGCTGGCTGCTCACTGTGTTTAGTCAGGTTCACAGTGAGAATTCAAAAGGGGAAGTGGAGATGCTGTGTTCGGATGATGCTGGTGGAGATGCTGTGCTTGGATGGTGCTGGTGGAGATGCTGTGCTAGGATGGTCCGCTGGTAGAGATGCTGTGCTTGGATGGTCCGCTGGTGGAGCTCTCCACGGTCTGGACTCCTTTGTCTCCTACACGCATCCACTTCATTGTGACAACTCTTCCAGTCACACTGATTGATACACTTTTTCTCCAAACTGCCTCTGAGCTCAGACCATTCCCTCCCATGTTTCTCTCCTGTGTCACTAAATCAGAACCTCACAGTCTTTCAGCACTAGCTTAAAAATTAGTTCCCCCATGAGGTTTAATTATCACTCTAACTGGAAGCCTTTCTTCCTACAAAATTCTAGAGTGGTGGATTCCTAAAAGTGGGAAGTTCTGCCTCCCTTCAGACACATGGAAGTATCTGAAGATGTTTTTGGTTGCCACATTGAGGCAGGGAGAAGAGGAGGCAGAGGTTACTCCTGGCATCTAGTGGGTACAGGTCAGGACACTTCAACATCTCAAAGTGACAGACAGCTTCTTCAGTAATGACTCATCCAGTCCAGTATGTCATTGGTAATGAAGGTAAAAATCCCTGTCCAAAGAACCATGTAGCCCAATGGATGAAATGCCAATCTGAGGAAGCCCTGTTCTAGAGCACTGTGTCCTGCTACGCACTGTCTGCCGTTATTTGTCACCTAGTCAGTTGTTTTAATTGCACAATATGCACTTTATTGCCTCTGCCACATTGATTGGCTTTTTTGGGTCACTTGCTAGGTTTTAGGCTTTGTGGCTTCCCATCTGAATTTAGCTCAGTGCTTCTTATGAGCTAAATAATTTAGTCCTTTCATCTCAAATAGACAACTAGGTCAGAGGTTGAATTATTTTAAATGAAATTTGGAAAGGCAGTTTGCAGGGAATGAGATCCTGCCCCTGATAACATTTACAGATTACCCTCTCACATTGGAGCATGCTGTTTTAGAACTTCAGGTTGTAAATTCCTAGAGATCAACGATCTCAAAAGTGAGTTAACAGCATCAGTATCCTACCTACCTTGAGTTTATAGCTAAGCAATTAAATGTAGTAAAAAAGTAAAATACCAGAGCTGGAGAGATGGCTCAGCACTTAAGAGCATTTGTTGTTCTTGCAGAGGACCTGGGTTTGATTCCCAGCACCCACATGATGGCTCATGACTATCTGTAACTTCTGTGCGAGAGGGTCTGATGCCTCTTCTGACCCCTCATGCACATGGCACACATACACACAGACAGGCAAAACTATCATGAGGAAAAACAATTTCTAAGGTAAAAAAAACCTTGTGTAAAGCTGGCCAGTGGTAGCACATACCTTTGATCTCAGCGCTCAGGAGACAGAGGCAAGCAGATATCTGTGAATTTGAGGCCAACCTGGTTTATATAGCAAGTTCCAGGACAGCCAGAGCTACATAGAGAGACCCTTTCTCAAAAAACAAAACAAAACAAAAACAACAAAAATAACAACAATAAACACCACATATGCACAACAAAGAAACCTTTCATATGCAATAAAATATTATTTCAAAATAGCTTTTTGTTGTAAAGATGAATTTCAATGACTAAGATTACCAAATCTTAAACATGGTATGCATATTTTAGTTCTGTTAGAAGTGATTTGTTAACTTAGTTTCCATAAAGATGATTGCTGTTAAGGCCTATCCAGTACCAGCACCACTGACTAAAAAATGAGATGTGGCATGTGCACACCACTGATTGAACATGATCAGTAGCACTCTAAAATCCTCATTTAATGAGTGCTTCTGGAATAGGCCCACCTCATTTAAGTAGCATAGCTAGCGTTTTAACTGATTTTGGTGGATATATTTCAAATATGTATGATTTATTTCTTCTGGTTCCCTAAGTAGAACACATTACACTCTTGGGA
Organism: Phodopus roborovskii; assembly: GCF_943737965.1. Classification (NCBI taxonomy): domain Eukaryota; kingdom Metazoa; phylum Chordata; class Mammalia; order Rodentia; family Cricetidae; genus Phodopus; species Phodopus roborovskii. Next base: position 3,399,669 of record NW_026125562.1, read on the forward strand.
TTCTGGGTCATGGCCATGAACATTAATCATACCAAGCCATCATACAATGTTCTCCCAGATGTTGCTGATGTGTCTTCCTTGATCTAGCGCAGTAATTTGGTCCTGAGTTTTGTCTGTTATTATTTTTTTTTTTTCCCCATGGCTCTCCTGCCTGCTTCCAGCTTTCAGGCTGTCATTCTAAGGCTGTCACGTGCTTGCTGCTGGCAGCCCCGTAGCTCACCTCCGGCAGCGATCTGCTGTGAACTGGGAAACCTGATTACCAGATTTGTTGCAATTAGTCAGTGGAAAAGAAGAGACTCGGGAGCAGGCAGAATGTGGGAGGTCTGAGGCTGCTGATTCAACTCCTGCTTCACCACCCTGCAAATTCTGCAAAGAAGCCTCCCTTCACCAAGGGGAGACTGAAGCCCAGAGAGGGGGAAGCCACTGACTAGTAACAGAGCCTATTGGGACACAGCAGCTCCACTCCTAAGTCACAGCTGCCTCTGGTACACGGGCAGGCACGGAGGAGCAGGGCAGGCTGCCAGTGAAAGAGAGAGTTCTCTTGCTGCAAATGGTGGCACTTACACAGTCTCGAAGCCTTTCAGCTCTTCCTGAGTTCACACTATGTTTTTATGCAACTGAAACGGAGTGCTAGACGAGGAAGTGTAAGCCTGGCTATAGAGAAGTACCAAAGACCCCCACATGAAAGCTCCACTTCATGTCCCAATTGATGTCGCCAGCTATGGGGAAAAAGTCTTTGTAGGCAGCAGTCACATGCCTTATAACATTCATTGAGACAAATCTTTTCCAACACAAATAGAAGCTCTTCTAGGCCAGGTCGCTGACCCAGCCCTCTCACTGTCCCGTATGGGACCCTGAAGAGCACTTGGCACATAGCAAGTGCTTGCTATTCATCCATGTGACTGTTGGCAGCACTAAGGGTTCAGGGCTCTGCACAGATGGAGTCTTGGGTTACTCACCATTTGGCCAAACAGACTGCTTTGTGGATTTCTTCCCATTTTTCCCCAAAATTCTTGGACACCCACAGGCCATTCTGAAAGATTATAAATGACTTATCAAAATTCCAGCTTTATTTTGTGCAGCTGTTTTATATGACCTTTAATAATCCACATCCAACCAGTCAGCATAGTAGAAAGACATACTAGAGCTGTCTGAGCAACACGCTCATGCACACACATACTCATGCACACACACACAAAAGGAGGTCCCAGGAGGTGGGATTGGCCACTGCTTTGAAATGTAGCGAATTAAGAACATGATGTCTGTCAATGTCAATTGTTCTGACAACTCGAGCTCATTGAGCAGCCTCAGTGTGGGTGGGACAGAAACATGCTGGCTCAGCAGAAACTGACTGGGCCTCGTCTAGGCAGGGGTCAGTCTTCAGTGCTATTCTCCTCAACTTCCTCCCCTCTGGGAACGGGAACAGCCTTATACTTGTCCTTTGCAGTTCAAGGACGATGACTGCAAATTGTCCTCCACTATTCCAGCAGCAGCAGACATTCATTCATTCAAAAGAACATATAATGACAATGATACATCATACATGCCTGGAAGAGATGGCAAGCAGAAGCTGTACCCAGATAGGAACAGAGTGTAAAACCCCACATTTCATCATAAGTAAACTTGGGAAAAAGTCTAATGTAATATGTTAGAGGATCCTTTAGAGTCAGTATGTCGTGATCTGTAAACAAGGAGAGTTCTGCTGGACTCACCTCAGTGCTGAGAGCTAGCAGGTAATTGGAGTTCTGAGGGCTGTACATCATCTGAGTCAGAGGATGAAAGGGCAGGTCTGTCTGCACAAAGTTCTTGGCGAAGTCTGATGACCTGAACACTCGCCCTCCTCGGCTTCCCCCAGATACCTCTGCTGTTAGTATCACCTGGCCAGGGAGAAGAGAGGTCAGGGTTAGAGAGGAGCATGGTGAGAGCAGAGAAAGGCCCTGCAGAGTGTGTGTGTGTGTGTGTGTGTGTGTGTCTCCAAGTTTGAGTTTTATAAGAAAGATAGCTTCAATTGAGCCAATGCATCCTACCTGTGATTTTTTTTTTTTTTAAAAACTCTGGTTAGTTTTGAAATGTAGTTTCCCCAAAGACTACAGTGTTGTCAAAGGGAATACATGTTGCAATGCAGAACAACTGCCAGAGGGTTTTGGTGCATCTTGGATGTGAACCAGAGGAAAGAAAGAAAGAAAGAAAAAAAACCTCTTCAATAAACCCCATTCTTATGATCTGTATGGCAGTCTGAATGTAATTGGCCCCGTAAGCTCATAGGGAGCGGCGCTACTAGGATGTGTGGCTTTGTTGAATTAGCTGTGGCTTTGGAGGAAGTGTGTCGATGAGAGGGTGGGCTTTGAGATCTCCTTTGTGCAACAGTGAGACCTGCAGCCTGCAAGTCAAGATATAGGACTCTCAGCCCCTGCTGCAGCACCAGGTCTGCTGCAAGCCACCATGATAATGATAGACTAACCCTCCAAAATGCCAACAAGTCACCCCAATTAAACATTTTTTTTTCTGTTATAAGAGGTGCATTAGTCATGGTCTCTTCACAGCAAAAGAAACCCTAGACAATCAGTATCAAATAATGTTTAATTTTAAAATATAGCAATATCCTAATTTCATTTCTGTTACTGTGATTAAAATACCCTGACAGAAAACAGCTTAGGGGAGAAAGGGTTTATTTGGCTTAAAATCCCAGGTTACAGTACATCATTGTGTGGAGGCCAAGACAAGAACTCGAAGCAGCTGACATCCACAGTCAAAAGCACAGGGTGAATACATGGATGCTTAGCACCCTTTCCACACGTACAGTCTATGCTCCTCTGCCACATTGGGCTAGGTCTTCCCACATCTTAGTAATACAATCAAGACAACCCCAAACAGACAGGCCCACAGGCAAGTTTGATACAGACAGTTGTCTACCAAGGCTCCTCCTGAGTGACGCTAGACTGTGTCACGTTGACAATGAAAATGAATTATAATATTGTGAACCCCTGTGTCTTTCCAACACTAACATCTTTCCAATGGCAAGGAGTACTTAATTCCCATGCAGGAACAAGTCTCACCTTTCCGGAGTTCTCAGGACCAATAGCCATGCCAAATTCAGTCCGAATGAAGGTGTTATTGATGAGATTTGTAATATCCTTAAAGTTTTTTCCATAATCCTCGCTGAGAGAGAGAAGGGAAAAAGAAGAATATTTAGAATGTAGTGTAGCAGGCCTGCCAGACTTCTTGGCCTTTAGTCCCCTCTTCATGACTTTCTCAGTCAGGGTGGGATTAGTCTGAAGGATGTGTACTTCTCTTGCCAGTGATAGGATCCAGAATGGGGGAGTAACCGAAGGTTGAGCCAAGAAGAGAAAAAGGCCTTCCCTTGAGATTTTCTAGGAAACACATTACAGATAAGCCACTTGCTAAAACTGGTTAGCCTCCTTTCAGTGCAGTGGTTCTCAGCTGGGGTGGATTTGTTCCCTACTCCTACTTGCAGGATATCTGAGGACAGTTTTGATTATCACAATCCAGATACCATTTAGACAATGAGGTTGCTGAACATGGTGCAATGCACAGGGCAGTCTCACAACTGAAAATTATCGGGGCCCCAAATGTTGAAGCATCATTGTTGAGGAACCCCCACAATGTGGTATGTGAATGCAAAGCAAAAAAAAAAAAAAAAAAAAAAAAAAATCAAAAACAAAACTATTTTTTTCATAATAAAAGGGCAGCTGAGGTGAGTAGAATCTCAGAAAAGCATAGCATACAGCTCAGGGATGGCGCTGACCCTGAGCGTACCATTTCTCTGTACTTAGTTATGTGAACCATGTTATTCAAGCTAGTCTGAACTGGGCCTCTGCTAACTGTAGTCAAAGGGCTCCTAACTAACCTACGAATCCACATGACTTATGGTAAAGCTGGTGGGTAAGTAAGTAGTGGTGATCTTGATGTTTTCCTGTCAGAGTTTAGCATCCCTAACTCAAGCATAGCTACTAATTCATGTAGCTTGAAAACTACAACTAGAGAAAGCAAACACCAACTCTGACTCTTGGTTTCTCAAAGTTTCCCCCAAATTCCATTACAGTAAAACTTCTGGGAAGCATGTGAATCCACGTGTAGAGTTTTGAGAACCAACAACAGAATCAGTAGCTGTCTGACAGGCCTAATACTATGCTCAACTCTCTTAAAGTGACACAGAATGCTAAAACTTAATATTGATTCAATTTAAAGGGACCTGGGATTTCAGCCTTTGTTGGAGCAGCTTGCTTGTGCAGACACACATACGAGGCCAAAATGCTGAAGGGAGACAGAGCTCAGCACTAAATGGGATCTTCTCTATCAACTCCCCACCCTTGCCAAGCTTCGGGGAACATCACAGAAGTGAAAGAGCGTAAATGCTGGAGGATGGGGAGGACCGGAGTGAAATGCTGGACGTGACATGGCAATCACACTCATGTTGTACCAGCCATGGCTACTCACACAAAATCAAGCGAGCCAAAATCCCCGTACTGATGGGGAAGAGGCTCTCCAGGCCCCACCCTTTACTGAGGAGCTACTGGTAGCTGGTAGCTGCCCAGGAAGGGAAAAGCATGCTTCTTTGCTGGTGTGCCCACTGGTAAATATTCTAGTGGGTGGCCTCACACCCATGTGTATATGGGCAGCGATCGTTGGCCATATTGACTTACTCAAAAAAAAAAAAAAAAAAAAACCAAACAAGACCAAGTTAGTAGGGGGGTTTATATGATCATTATATATACACATATGAAATAATAATATACACACACACATGTGTTTTGATCAGAGCCAGAGGAAATCTGCAGTATGTTCACATTTACTATTTGATAAGACATTACAAATTTGGGGAGAAACCACAATAAATAATTAAAAATTGAGGAACATGAGAGAGGTAAAGGTCTGGGGAGACCATTGTGTGCAACTCCTATGTTTCACAAGGGGATGTGCAAGGGGAAGCAATTTATCCAAAACCAAGTACCAATTAAAGACCAAGCTGAAACCATAGCCCAGTTTTGTTCATTCTTGGCCCCAAACTAGAGACAAGTTCTCATTATTTTTGAGGAGTCTTTATTTTTCTTACAACTTGGGAATTAACATTTCTGTTGTCTGTCTCTACTTGGCAGTAGAAGCTAGAGGAACAAATGCATGCCTATGCCTGCTTGAGCAGGCTCTGAGGATGATAAAGAAAACCACATCTTAGAGTTACTAGGGTAACTCCTCTACACCCCATCCCCCAACACACACACACACACACACACACACACACACACACACACACACACACAAACCAGATAAATAAAACAGAGACTGGCTACTATCCAGCAGACTTTCCTTCACTACCCCTCACTGGCTTTTCTTATCTTCTACAAAGCCAGCGGAGACATGCATAAGCAATGTCCAGCTCTGCAGGGTGTACTCCAGCAACAGCTCAGACTATTGTTCAAGGAGCTGGGGCAGCTTGATCATCCCTGGTTTACAATCCTGCCTTCCTGCCAGGCAGTGGTGGCACATGCCTTTAATGCCAGCACTCAGGGGCAGACACAGGAAGATCTCTGTGAGTTCAAGGCCAGCCTGATCTACAGAGGGAATGCCAGGACAGGCTCCAAAGCTACACAGAGAAACCCTGCTCGAAACATCAAAATCAAAAAACAAAAACAAACAAACGAACAAAACACAAGTCTTCCTTCATAACATCCCAGGGAACCTTCACCAACCTGTTGGCATGGCTGCTTGCTTTTTAAGAACTTGGTAAAATGAACACATCCCTGCCCTCCAGAAAAAGAAGACCACATGAGTGAAACAACAAAACACCCATGACAACCCTCCACCACTCCAGCTTGTTAAGCAAGTGGAGAAAATGGACTAGAGCTTGCCATTGGGAGATAACTGTGGTTCAGTCAGTGTATTATATGCATCAGTATGAACTGGAAATCAATAAAACATCCTGAAAAAGAAATCTATTTCTCAAAGTCCATATGACAATATAATTATAAACAGTAATCAAATGAGTGCTAACCATAAAAATCCTGTAAAACCATCTGCTTTAGAAATCTTTTTTTTTTTTTGAGATAATTATTTTTTAAAATTTAGTTATTTTATGTGCATTGGCATTTTGCCTGCATGTATCTCTGTGTGAGGCTATCAGATCTTGGAGTTACAGACAGTTGTGAGCTGCCATGTGGGTGCTGGGAATTGAATCCAGATCCTCTGAAGAGCAATCAGTGCTGCTTAATTGCTGAGCTATCTCTCCAGCCTCAAATAAGTCTTCTTAATAACAATTCCAGCCACATCTTCTGGTTACCAAAAGTAAGTGATTATTTTAGTAAGTGATTATTTTAGTCTATATCTGTGGTGTGAACGTGGCATGAATGGTTTCAGCCCAAGATGTCACCAAGCACACATGTGTGGGAACAGAACTTGTGCGCATCACTTGGCTGATAATGGTATACCATATTCTGGAGATCAGGAAACCCAAGATCAGGGCACTGAGAGATTCCATGTTAGATGAGGCCCAATTCCTATCATTTTTATTTGTTTTTTAATTGGAGTCTTTTATTTAGCCAGGCTTGAACTCACTATGTAACAGATCTTCCTGACTCAGGCTACCAAGCAGATATGACAGGCACATGCCATTATACTTGGCTATAAACCACTATCTTATTATTATGACTTTGTAGGGCAGAAAGGCTAAGCAGAACATGTTCTAGTCACCTACCTACCCATGGTCCCTCCTCAGAAGCTCTTGCTTAAGGAATGGTGCCACTCACAGTGGGTTGGATCTTCTCACATCAATTAGCCATCAAATATCCCCCACAGTCATGCCAAGGGCAATCCTGATTCAGAAAACTTTTTGGTTGGTTTTTCAAGACAGGGTTTCTCTGTCCTGTCCTGGAACTCACTCTGTAGACCAGGCTGGCCTTGAACTCACAGAGCTATGCCTGCCTCTGCCTCCCGAGTGCTGGGATTAAAGGCTTGCACCACTACACCTGGTCTAGTCAATTCTTAATTAAGATTTTCTCCTTGCTGGCACATCTTTATTCTAGCACTCAGGAGGCAGAGACAGGCAAGCCTTTGCAAGTATGAGGCCACCCTGCTCTACATAACCAGTTCTAGGCCAGCTGGAACTACAAAGGATGTAGAGCTACATAGTAAATAGAGTCTCTTGTTGGATGATTGTATTGTATCAGGTTGATCATTGAAAACAATCACAAATATCATCTGAATCAGATAAGAGTGAGACCCAAGGTACACTGCATCCTCCAACAAGCTTCTCTCTAGCCAAGAGATTAAACAAGCCATGTGCTTTCCGTGTGATGACTCTTGACTGCCTGCACCCACAGCTTCTGGTGGAAGGCACCTGGCTCACCGAGCCTGTGATATTCCCCCACCCCCGAATTTTGAATCCGAGAAAGCAGTCTTGATGATCTCTGATACTGGTGGCCATGTCAGAGGAACAGCAAGAAGCAACTAAGTTCAAGGTGTCAGCCCACCAGGAGGCAAATCCCTGATGGGTGAAGCTTGGATAGGCAAAGCCCGAGACCACAGACTCAGGAATGCCTTTTGCTTCTGCTGTGCCTTTACATGTCTGCTGCTGTTGTCTTTCTCTGGTATCTGGCATGGTGTGAATGGGCCCTACTGCCTGTGATATAGTGTGTTTATCTCATGGGAACATCCCATTCTACTGGACATTATTACCTGTGGATTATTATGAAGATAATTCCTTCCTAAGATGTACTGTCTGATTGATAATAATAATGTTACTTTTAAATAGTTTTGATGATTCAAAATATAAACAAGGAAGTGTCATGCAGCTAGAACACATGAGTTTCTATTGAGAAGCTCTACAGACTGTGGTTTAAGTTAACGGTTAAGAAAAACAATTGAGTCCCAGTAGCCTAGCTAGCTTAAAGTCTTTTAACCTTAGCGCTGGGAGATGTGTTCACAGATTTTGGAGTGCATAGTAGCTGAAACAAGGCTTTGAAAATAACTTAAAGTTAGACTAAGATGCTTTCCTCAAATAGCTTTGAGGTAAAAAACAAAAATGAAACAAAAAGCCCAAGAGAATCTTAAGTTTTAGGAAGGCACACAGCTAAATGAATAACTCATTAAGGTCAGGGAACAAGAACAAAGCAGCCCGATTATGGTTGGCTGACAAGCCTTTCTTGCTAGGACTGGTTTATGACCAAAGGTGATGATTAATTCCTTATACCCATTTCTTCCGTCAATCTCTTGATATAAGAGTGGGTGTGTACCCTAAAGATTTAAAGTACAGCTGACTGATTTTTTTCATATATAGAAAGTTTATATTTGTGATTCCTTTAAGATTCCTTATAAGATTACCTTCCAAGATAAATAATAAAGCAATTGCTCTTTCTTTGTAACTACAAAATGCAGCCTGCCAGTATAAGACCTAACTGAGAAAAATACTTTGTTTGCCCACACAGTTAATCTATAACAAGCTGCTTGGGTATGAATGTATATGGATTCTTGGGATAATTTGTTTTTCACCTGTAATATATAAAATATTTAATCAAATAAGGATGATGGAAAATATTATTTTTACCTGTATTCATTATAATCATTCACTGAAAAAATAGAATGTAACCACATTATAATTCCTATATTGGGGTATATAAGCTGTAGAAAAAATATACAGTAGAAAAATTACAGAAGAACAGAGAAGAATAGAGGATAAAGAAGAAAATCATCAAGAGAGAATGTGTCTTTTTTTCTCTCTAAGCCCCTCAGGTAAAGAAAAAGTCTAGTATATGCTGACTCTGGATTTCCCTTCGAGCCCCATGTTGCTGGAGGCTGGTTCCCCAGGCAGCAAAACTCTCAACTGTTTCTGGGCTCATTGTTCCTGGTCTTATAGGGTAGTATGCACTAGCTGAATAACTCTAGTCCTAGCCTATCAAATTCAAGAAGGCCAGCAGCCTCCCTCCCTTCATCCCTTCCCATGTCAGTTTTCCTGCTCAGTGGTTAATTAAACTCGTGTTTCACATGCACAATAATCCCCTTCACTAAATGGACGCTTGACTATCTTCTTCGTGTTTACAATTTTTGGAGTATGTGTGTTACAGCTCTGAAGGGAAAGATAACCTTGCAATATCTACAGCTCTGTTCTGGTGGGGGAGGGTTTGCCCTCAGGAATGTAGCAATTCTGATCTTCTCTTGAGAGATGAGAGAGGACCATTACTGCTCAGCTCTTCCCCACTTGGCCAAGGGAGCTTCCCTGCAGAGATAGCTGATACTTCTCTGGTCCTCTCCGCTGAGGGTCTCCCCCACCCCCACCCCCGTTGTAGCAATTCTGCTCCTGCTCTGGCCAAAGTTGTTACTTCTCTGCCCTGTCCCACTTTGGCAAAAGAAGGTTTTCACTCAAAACTCATTAAAGAGATTTGTTGGGAGGGAGGAATCCAGTAGAGTGGCTGTCTCTGTTGGGGTGGGAAAAGGCAGCTCTCAACTGAACAAGTGCAGGGCGCATACAGGATTTCTTGGGGGCAGAGTTTTCCCAGGGTGAAGATTTTCAGGGTGGGAATTGGTCAGATTTCAATCCCTGAGCTTGGACAAACTCAGAGATTGGTTGGATTTCATACTCAGGGATTGGTTGGTATTTGTGCTAAATTCGGGGCCAAAGTATGTTTCTTTTACTGCCTCTTTTTATAGTCTTTTGGTTCTAGTTTCAGGGCCAGGGTGTGTTTCTTTGGCTAGCCCTTTACCCTACAGTATGGATGGGCTGTGGATTTTCTACTTAAATTCTTAATCCTTAAATTGTGCTTCCTTTCTTCTTAACATTCTGTCTTAAGTCATTTCTCTCTCTTTTCATCACCTGGGTCGGGCAGTAGTAGTCCATGCCTTTAGTCCCAGCACTTGAGAGACAAAGGCAGACAGATCTATGTGAGTTAGAAACCAACTTAGGCTACAAAGCAAGTTCCAGGACAGCCTCCAAAGCTACACAGAGAAACTCTGGAAAAACCAAAGCAAACCAACCAACCAACTAACAAACAAACAAAAAGCAAAAACAAACAAACAAACAAAACAAAAACTTTGCCTGCATTTCCAACCTCATTCCCACTAGTAACTTTCATCTTTTGTATAACAATACTTCATGAACACAACTCAGCCTTGACTTTACAACTGTAGAAGATAGCCTTACCTTTTCCACTGTCCAGTAACACATGTCTCATTTCTGAAACCCGACTGTGGTGGCCTTCTATCCACGTTTTAACAAGTTTCTGTCGTGAGTATAGATGCACTCTACAACATTAACTCTCCTTATTTCCTTTCTGGGTCTTCAATAGAATCACTTACAGAATTGTACTCACAGCAATATAGGCTTTCCCACAGCAATATAGGCTATCTAGTCTGTTTCTTTTACTCATTTTCCTGTGATTAAATCACTACACCAGATCCTAACAGTGAGGCTGCTGACTGATTAAAAAATAATCACAGTTTTATAGTTTTCACTAATCAGAAATGTTTATATGGTTGGTTTTCATTTCTCACACATTCTTTATTTGCAAATCGCCTATGTTCTTAAATTTATTTGTAATTCCAAAATCAATATTCCTGGTGCTTTTGTGGCTATTTATAAACACTTATAAGAAAAAACAAAACAAAATACACAAAAAACCCCACCCTGGTCATTTGTTTCTAGCTAAAGTTAAACAAATGATGTTTGGATTAAGATTAGAGCTCAGAGGTAGAGTGCTTGCCTAGATGTGTAAGCCCCACCCTGAACAACAATAACAAAATGCCAACAAGATAAGGCCCTGCCTTGTGTTGCTCACTTCCACACTATAAACAAGGATCCTTTGTAGTGCCAGGGTGTTACATTTTTGTACTTTTTGCTGACAATTTGCTGTTGCTCTAGTTGTGTCTGGTGCAGGCAACATGTGTGTTAAGTAAACTTCATTTGAGATAGAGTTATAGTACTGTTGGCCATAAATTCAAATTTAATGAAGCGACAACACATCTTAAATTAGATATTTTTAAATAGAAACATAATTAAGCAAGGTGATATATTGATTGCAGTTCCTGTAGGAACAATGACTCAGCATATGCTGGGTCAGCTTTGTTTTTGTTTGGTTTTGCCTTTTTTTTCCCTTTGAGGTGGGGTCTCACTACCAAGCACTGGCTGACCTCACCCTTGCTATGTAGATCAGGTTTGGCTCAAACCCACAGAAATCTGGTGATTGCTACTACACTCAGATGATTCAGCATCTGTGACAATTTTATGAAACATAACTGTCACAACTAACCTGAACCAATTACATTAAGATTTTTCCATTAAAATGACAGGAGAATGCAGCTTATTAAAATGTGCCAAAGAAATCATGGACCTGAAAAAGAAGCCAGGTAAAAATAGCAGAATCTGAATTCATACTAAACCTAATTCCCATATTCTAACCTGTTTTCTGACTGATTTGACTTTATGTTTTTATTTTTAAATGTTTTACAGAAATCATAAAAATATGGTTGCAAAAATGGAGTAAGACACAGAAAATAAAACCATAGATAAAAGGAATTTGAGTATCTGGGACCTTTATTTTGCTTCAGTTGAAAACTCTTAATTATATAAAAATGAAATTGTGTTAAAAGCAATATGTCGTTATATATTTCAATGAACTTTCCATACATACATGTTGATATGTGTACATATATATACATATACATGTTTGTTGCTTGTGACAGTGCCTGCTATGTAGCCCAGGTTGGCAATGAACACATGATCCTTCTGTCTTTTACCATCTACTGTGGTGGAAGCTAAACTGAGCCTGTCATCCAATGGCTGGTACAGGAAACAGCGTCCTTGTCACCCACCACCTCTGGCCATTACAGTCTTTCCACCCCTCTTCCACAATGATCCCTGCACAGTGTGGGGAGGAGGCAGGACACAGATGCTCCATTTAGGGCCGAGCTCTCCACAACCTCTTATTCTTTGCACTTTGACCACTTGTAGGTCCCTGTATTAATTGCCATTTACTGCAAAAGGAAGCATTTCTGATGAAGTCTGGGAGATGCTCTAATGTATGGGTTTAGTAGTCATTAGGAATTGGTTTAACTCTATGTCCATTTAGACGAGAAATAGTAGTAAGTTCTCCCCTAGGGCCTACAACCTATCTTGCTGCAAGTTCTGGGCTCCAATAACAGTGCAGGTGGGTGTGGGTTCCATCTTTAGGAGTGGGCCTCAAATCCAACTAGAAATTGTTGGTAACGCCTATGACATTACTGTGACTACTGCACCAGTGGTCATATCTTACAAGGCTGGTCATTACTGTGGTGTGCAGGGTTCACCACTGAATAACCCTGATAAGTACTTTTCTCCTCTGGCAGAATGCATAGCACTTTCCAGCACTGTAAAAGCTACCTAGTAGAGATGAAGCTTCCAGGTCAAGACCAGCCTGATCTCGACATACTCGGGTATGTGGTACCCTTAGCAATGGACTCTTGCTATAAATTTTTGGAGGGTAACCAAGAGAAATGACAATATGCTATCATTTTAGGTGGCCTATATATTTTTAGGAAGCCTCTGTGGCAGTAGTTCCCACATGACTTTTCCAAAAGGTTTTTTGTGTTAGTTTTCCTTTCTCGTATTTCCTCTTCCACCTCCCCTCATATATGCACACCCCATTTAATCCTCCCTGCCCCAACTTTCCCTTTTATATCACTGTGTTCTATCTCCCTCCCTTTAAAGCCACCCCCACCCCCAGGCCCTTACTAATTTCCTGACTTCTGTGGATATTTCCAATGAAACAAACCTACCTGAAGATTCAAAGCTAACAGTCACACATGAGAGAAAACATGCAACATTTGCTTTTCTGGGTCTGGGTTGTCTCAGAATAATTGTTTTCATCTCTATCCATTTACCTTCATGTTTAATAGTTTTATTGTTCCTAGCAGATGAATGCTATTCCATTATGTAAATGTACCACACTTTTATACATCTACTGACAGATGTATAGGCTGTTTCCCCCTCCTATCTGCCTATTGTAACCAGAGCAGCAATGGATGTGAAGGAGAATACCAGTTGCTCATAAGACCTCACAGTAGTAGTGACGACACACACAAGACCTGCAAAAGTTCAAACCAGAGAAGACCTAGCATAGAGGGCGGTGGTGGTGGTGCAGCCCCACCCCTAGCCGAGGAGCCATTGGTAACTGAGTGTGCTGAAAGGGAGGAAGCTAATTTTCTTTAAGGGTAAGCCAAATATGTTCCAGTTGGACTAGATTTTTTTTTTTAATGAGAACACAAAGTTGGGTGGGTATGAAATGGAATCATGGATCTGGAAGGAGAAGGGGTAAGGGAGTGAATATGATTAAAATACAATGTATGGAATTCTCAAGGATTGGAGAGATGATCCCGTGCTCTTATAACTTATGATCTGCCTATTCCTTCAAGAATTCCTTCTCCGGTATCCTTTCTTTAACACTATGGAGGCAGCAGAGGCAACTTCCTTGTGTTTCAGTGAGCCTTTATGTCTAACTATCCCGCAGGAGGCACACATTTACCTGTCCTTTAATTTGCATACCAAATGAGGAAGGAGGCACACGGTTACCTGTAATTTGCATACCAAACAACACTTTCCTGAGCGATCGATAATCTGAGTAAACGGTCCCTCCCTTTTCCATTTCTGAAGCAACAGGTGCCCTTTGACTGGTGTGCTCAACAAGAGTCATTTCAGGCCAGGCCAGGCCAGCCCAGTGGGAGAGGCAACAGGGTGTATTTACTATTTCCTCCTAAACTCTGGGAGGGAGAGCAGGCAGAATCGGATTTCACTTCACGGCAAGGAGAGAAAATGAATATTCAGAGTGACTGGTAAAGACCTTGGCAGCAATACTGACAGTGCCCAGGAGGAACCGAGTCTTGGTAACATGACACCGGATCAAACAAGCAGGACTGCTCTCCAGTAAGGGGTGTGTTAGCAAAGACGGGTTTCTTGGGACAATCAGGTGAAAGGCTCGAGTCAGCCTGTGGTGTGCATTTAAACAGTGACTGTGGCCCTGCAGGCAGATTACTGAAAAAGGAAAAGGACCGGTTTTGGTGCTGGATCCCACGAGCTCCCATTCCAGCCACATGGTTCACCAACAGAGCAGTAAACAAAACAAACACGAACAAAACAATTCCTCAAGGCATAAAAGAAAAACTGGCTGAAGCATTATGTATGGAAGATAACCCAGCATAGAAGGGGAGGAGTTGGATAAAAAGCCTTCAAAATCCAAGGCCATCGATAATCGAGAAGAGGTTTCCATTTGCTACTAAAGAATGACCTGGAAATGAACACTGCTGTAACACAAATAGGGAGGTGAAGCACAGAATGTCAATTTCAGTGGAAAAACTGGCTACATTCTAACTAGCTATCCAGCAGAGTAATGATTAAATAAGTTATCAGTCTGACAAAGGATGAGGGTGGCTAGAATAGGAGACCTATGGGCAGGTAGTAATAGGAATGGGCAGAGCTCGTGAAGTCGGAGTTTAGCAGAACTGGCTTGCTGACAGGGGCTTCTGCATTAACAGAAGTGGAGAAACTGGGGGGGGGGGCGGGGAGCAGACACTTGCTTTTTACTGAGCATCATGGAAGACTTTCACTCCATCTACCAGGGCAGCAGTGCCACCGGTGGTCACTAGACCAAGCTCTCTCCTTCCATGCCAAGCATTACAGAGTCCTCACAGCGACTCAGAGGTAAGCACTGCCATCCTCCTTTAACAGATACCAGAAGGGTCTTGAGGAGGTCATGTGACTTGTTCAAGTTTATTCTATTTCAATGACATTGTGAAGATTCAACCCCCCGGCCGCTTGCCAACTAAAACTTGGCAGCCTTTTGCTTTTTCTATGTTGCTTCCCAAGACAATACAGCAACACGATAGTTACAGCCCTGAAGGGGAAAATCGAGGTAATAAACTGTAAATAGATTATGATGGCATCACTACTACAATGAAAGATAAGCTGAGGAGGAAAAGCTGTACTGTGGGAGACTTCATTGTAGCAATTCTTGAATGCTAGAGATGGCCACTAAAATCAATGCACAAAGATTTAAATACACCTTTTCCTCCCCAACAACTATCTGCAGTTATTTAGCTACTGTCCTAATTGTAGAAACAAAGACACCTGCTGTGGGCCTTTTTAACACCCACACTCTATAGGATGCAGACAATCTATAAGCAGCAAACAAACAAAAATTCTCAGTATAAAAACTTCACAGAAGTCAAGGCATGCATGCATGCATGCATCCATCCATCCATCCATCCATCCATCCATCCATCCATCCAAAGTGCCTGCTTACTACCTGTTAGTAACTTGGCCAGAGGCTAGCATCTCCAGTTAATGCAGTGCCCAACATTCATGGAGCTTTTGGCATTTTCAATATGTGACTCCTTCTTGGCCTACAGGAGTATTTGCTTACTTTAAGCCAACAATGCCATGCGGAATAGAAAGCTCCGGGCCCCTGGGCAGAAGTCAAAGCTCTTCACCAGTAGCTCCCTGCACCTGGGCCAAGACCAGCTGTGGAACAATTCAGTGAAGAAAGCTTAGAGCCTAGCAGGGCTCCCAGGGGCCTTCAGCTTTGCAGGTGTTTCTTCCAATGGCTGCTGGGACTTTGTGAATCATTTAGGCTCCTCAGGAGGAGGTGGGATAGATACACACGATAAAGATGATAACTTTGGAACATTAACTACTCTGGATTCTGTTGAGGAAAAGGACCTATTATTTAAGCTACAGAAGACATACGGATGCCACAGACATGGTTTCCACCCTTGTTTAATGTGAACTGTAGTAATGAGGAAGACTGAGGTAGGGTGATGTAAGCAGTGCTTTCTTATGCAGAAATGATCGCCTACCATCTTATATAGAAACAACATGTTTAGACCTCAAAACATTAGATAAAGACTTGCTTGGAAGAGATACATAAAAAAAATCTATTCATAACACACAGATGCAGAAACTCCACAATGCCTTGCTGATAGTAAGCGTCCATGAGATTAAGACAGATACACAAGCCTGTACACTCTCCCTTTAACTTGCATTTTTCCACTCCTCTGTCAGGTCAACCCCATTTCCTTCTAACTAAGTTCTTTTCATTTTCTTTAGGTTGCTAAATTGTCATCCAAAAATGGGCTGAGCATCCCAGTCTGCTGGAATGTTAAGATCCAAGTTAACTGTTGAGCAACTACTGTGACCAGAAAAGATGGGACCTCCGACCTCGGTGCCCTACTTGGTCAATGTCCCTAAGATGTGTTATCCATCTCACCTTCGATATAACTTGGACTGTCCAAAACTCACAATCACCAGGGGCACTTGGAAAGTAGTCAGGACGAGAATAACCTGGAGAGGGACAAAGGCATTCTATCAGTAAGAATGAAAGACACAGCAGCCACATGCTGAGAGATGACAAAGCTAAGCTGCACTTCAAAGACTGGTGTTCAAAGACTGGCAATAGCTTCACTTTCTAGAAGCATGTAATGCAACACATCCGAAAACCAGGAAGGACCAAGGGACAGGGCTTGTAAGGTCCCCATCAAATCCCATTGCATACAACTGAAGCAGATGAGTCAGGGATACTCAAATACATATAGTAAGGGAAGGATTTATCTAATTTGTATCTAAATACTCATAAACTACTCTCTCTTTTCTGCCCTCAGAGGTTAGCACACCGTGGGTGATCTCCATAGGCCCCTGTGTCTTTTCCTCCAGGTTGCTAGTTTGCCATGGAATTCATTTTGTATGTAGTTATTTTTCTATGCAAAAATAATTCTAGATAAATTAATGCAGGCATCCAGAGAGTCTCAAGAATCCATTTAATAGGAAATCTTAGCAAGGCACAGTGGTACACACACCTGTAATCCCAGCACTAGGGGGTGGAAACAGCAGGATCAGAAGTTCAAGGCCAACTTAAGCCACGTTGTAAAATTAAGGCTAGCAGGGCTACATGGGACTGTGCCTCAACAAAATAAAAACAACAAAAAACCCCGAAACTCAAAAAACTTAACAGTTACCAACTTTCTTAGCTAAATGAATAAATCATAGAAATTAGGACATAAGTCAAAATTGGGGAAAACAGACACAGAAATTCTACTGGAAGCTTAAAGGGTAATTATAAGAAACAACTTGCTTTATGTGTCTGTCCATGATCATGTATGTGTACACATGTACTGTGTGGAGACAACAGGTCAACATGGGTGTCCTCTTCAGTTGCTCCCCATGTTATTTTGTGGGACCGGTTTTCTCACTGAACCTGGCACTGCCCAGCTAGACAACATGACCTGGCCAGCAAGTTCTTGGGGTCCTCTTGCCTCTGCCTCTCGGTTGGTAGGATTATAGGTGCATGCTACCATATCCAGCTGTTTGTTTTCAGTGTTTATGTTAAATTATGTGTGCATGAGATGTCCTCAAAGACCAGAGGCATTGGACCTCCTGGAGCTGGAGTCCCAGGGGGCTGTGAGCCTGCTGGCGTGGGTGCTAGGGGCAGGGAACAGGTCTTCATCAAGAGCACTGTGTGCTCCTAACTGCTGAGCCATCTCTCCAACCCACGTGCAGCTCTGTCCATGTGTGCTGGGTATCCAAACGTGGGTCCTCAGGCTTGCACAGCAGCACTTTGCTCACTGAGCATCTCTTCAGCCATGACAACTTGCCTTCCGGAACCAGAGCTGCACTTCCAGCTGTACATTTTATTTATTTATTTTTAAGATACGGTCACCTATGTAGCCCAGGCTTACCTTGAACTCAAGATCTCCTGCCTCAGCCTTCCAAGTGCTGGGTCACAGGCAGGGACACCAACACTATACTTATTTATTTATTTTTAAACAGGGACAACAGGCAGAGTTGGCATGGACCCATAGATACCACAGTCTTTCAATACAACTATGGGAAAGGACAGAGGAAAAACATAGACTGGAGGGAAAATACCAAGATGCACAGTGCCTTCCTTTCTGCTTCTAAATAGAGGTTTCCTGAAAGGATCCCTTCTCAGTCAACAGCACTCCCAGCTTCCTCTTCTTGTTCATCTTGCCGGTAAGGGGCCCGACAAAAGATGTCTGTTTCTCTGCTATGCACCTTGAGCATCTCCTTAACCCTGACAACTTGCTTTCCAAAACCAGAGCTGTGCTTCCATAGTTTTCTGATATTGTCGTCGTGTGCCACCCACTAATGTCGTCATTAATTAATTAACTAATTAATTGATACCTACCCCCCCCACTGCCCTTATCAAGCAAGATAACAGTAGTCTTAAGACTGCTTTCAACTGGTTCCCAGATCTAAAGCAAAGCCAAACCAACGGTAATTTCCTGAAGGTATGCCTGAAAACAGACATTTTCTGTAACTAAGGTTGACAATGTGTTCAGAAAACACTTAGTGTACACCTGCCCCAAACGACTTTATCTTGGTAGACTAAAAGAGTTTAGAATACTACTTACCCCAGTGCTGTCTCCAACCCAGGACAAAGACACTGAGCCACTGAGATCATCAAAGACATGCTAGTAGAGAAAAGGAAACGAAATTCATTCAGAAATGTCATCCACTCCCTTTAGCCCTTGTTTTCCTCAAATAATCAGACCTTTATTAATTTTTTACATTTGTTATTTTGAGAATGCCATTCATTAGTACTGTATTTATATAATTTCCATTTCATACTCTCCCCTCTCTAACTCCTCCTGTTTCCCCTACTCCCTCTCAACTTTACAACCTCCTCTCTCTCCCTCTACCTCTCGCTCTGTGTGTGTCCTGCTGAATCCATTTAGTGTTGTGCCCAACCCCAACTGACACATCTACAACACAGTCTCTACACTTAAGACTTAGGGCACATCACAGGAAAAGTTGCTACGAGATAGCATCTTCTATATATGACAAGGAGTTGTACCATCTTAACAATTATATCCACCTAAACAGACCTCCATAGTGACAACACCGATTAAAATCTCAATGTGGATGTGAGAAGTTGCAGAAGGCCCCATCACTAGAGGAGGAGCTACAGGCAAATGGTGGCTGCTAAATCAGGCAGAATCAGTCTTCCCCCAGGGATGAGCTCTCTGATAGGCTATCCAATCCTTTATTACTCTTAAACATAATTAAGTTCGTAATTACAAGGGGACACAGAGTCCCAGAATAAAATTTGGGAGAGACAGACAGGATTTAGCTACGTCATCCAAACTGCATGTGACTTAGAAACTTCAGATCTCTCATACAAAGTAAGCCACGTGGATGAGTTATCTTCATGCACCAGATGGGGAGATGGGGAAGTCTAATTGCTTCTGCAACAGAACTAAATATAAAGACACAGCAAAGTATTTTTAGGGTGCATTAAAACAGGAGATCAGAACCCACACTGACAGACATAATTATAACCCAATAAGCAAAACTGAAGTTTGGCTGAGCAGTCTTCCCAGTGCAACTGAATAGTTAGGGTCAGAGTCCTTCTGCTTCCAAACTGAGCTGCTAAAATGGCAGGAGGCAGAAGCAAAAAGCAAACGGCTTTCTTTTGTCTGTTAACAATAACAGAAATTAATACTAACCCTTACAAAAGCTGTGGTGGGGATTGGGAGACAAAACAGTGAAAGATAGTGTATTATATCTAAACTACAGAAACCATGTAAAACGATAGCAGCAGCCATCCATCTATGTGGGTTATCGCTTACCCAAATATTTCCATCTTCTATTTATACATAATATATGTTCATCACAGAAACAATATGAGGAAGTACAATAAAGGATATAAAGCCATTCATAATACACCACAGAGATAGTCTAGGTTAATGTTTAATCTTCAAGCCTTTATCACTTACTAAACTAATAAAATAATTCCACAAAGGCACTGTTACATTTGAAAAGACTGATAAGCATACAGAAATTACATGATGTGAGTGTGTGTGTGTGTGTGCACACAACAAAAATGAAGGTCTTTCCTTGTCTCCTGACACACGCCACTAGCCTAGGCTTCACTTCATAGTAATTCGGTATGTGTTTCTACAAAGGTTGACAACTGTGCCTTTTCCTTAGAAAGATGCATTCAATTCCACCTATGCACCCTTTGCATTTACATGTCCAGCCTTCCCAAATGTGAGCCCACTTCCAGCAGAGGGGGAATTTTATATTTCTTGGTGTTCTCTGTTCACACTCAATAAGCATTTGTTGAAAATGATTATAACATATCCTTCCCAAACCACAACCCCCATCTGAAAATAGAGCATGCCTATAAACGGTCTGATGCCAGCTACTTGGTCACTCCAGCCACCAATCCCAACACAAAGAAGCGAGCGAGGAGAGAAAGAACTCTGAACACAAACCGCTTTGCTTATCTCCTAATGTTCTCTGTGGTCCCGGCTGGGCTTCTGAGTGTCTGTGTTATTTCCCCTCTGGACGCAAAGCGCCTTTGAGGTCAAAAGACCCTGCAGAACATGCTCCATAAATAGTGCTAGTGCCACGCACAGGGCTTGCACAGTAAATGCTGGTTAACTCTCGGATACTCAGGCTGAGCTAGGAGCCACTGAGGGACAGAAGGGCTATTCATGCACAACTTGCCAAACATCTGGGGGAAAGCAGGGCTGCTAGAGACTCCTGGAACCAGAAACTTACAGACTGACACGCCAGTGCAAGACCATGTGTTCTCTTGGGAGACAAGATAGTGCTGAAATTACTGCAATGAGTAAAGAGAAACTGGGCTAGCCAGGGCTACCACTTGTATCGGTCAGGGAGAGTCTGGCGGCAACAACTAATTAGAATAAATGAAAACTCACATCAACCCTGAACTGGGCTTCTTGGTTGTCCTTGCCAGACCACAGTATTGTTAGTTTGAGACAATAAGGACCAGCACTTTGCACTTTTTATACAATACTCTGCACACAGGACTCAGTCCGGGAACACATGTTACCCACATCTTCTTACTGCTCAATCTAGGAACAGCGTTGGATGCCCCTGGCAACCTCAGCTTCATCTAAACAACTAGAACAGTAATTGACCTAGCTTATTTTAAGAGCTCCCCTGATGATACAGGCCAGACTTATTAACTGTAATTGTGGTTTTCTATTACCCTTGACCTTCTGTCCCACCCCTTCCCATTAACCATTTAACATTTGCTTTTGAAAATGTACAAGCTCATCAAAACACTCATCTACCTACATACAATGTGACTCATCTGTCATATTCCATATTCTAACATACTTATTACATTCTGAAATTAGAAGAGAAATGACCAGGCCACAAACGGGGGTAAAAAAGTTCACGTGGAAAGGGGGCAGATCCGGGAGGTTGCAGGCTCTGGTGGCTTTTGTCAACAAAACACAGATTGGAAATGCCTGGGAAGAGGGTCCCTTGTCAGAGAGCTCCTAGATCAGATGGGCCAGCGGGCAGGTCTGTGGGGGCATCTTCTTGACTGCTTGTTGATGGAGGAGGGCTTAACTCACTGGAGGGTTACTCGCTGGAGCAGGCATCCCCTGGGTTGTATTAGAAAGGTCAATGACTGGTGTGTTTCAGTGCCTGTCTTTAAGCTCCTGCCTCAGCTTCCTGCGTGGTTCTCTCCACCATGGGCTGTAAGCTGTAAAATAATAAACCCTCTTCTCAAATTGCTTCTTTTGGTTGTGGTGTTTATTACAACATCAGAAAAGCAAACTAGGCCAGGCACCAAAAGTACAGGTTCAATCCCACACCTTCACAGGGAAGAAACAAGGTCATAAAGAGTGGACAACCTGGTCCTGGAGAGGGAACAATTCCCTGCTGTTAGCAGAGGATCACAGATTTTAATCTCATAAGTTATCGCGCATGGTGTGTGTGTGCGCGCGTGTGTGTATGTGTGTGTGTGTGTGCGCACGCGCGCGCGCGCACATGCATGTATGGAGTCTGGAGTTTGACATTAGGAGTCTTTCTCAACCACTCTCCACCTTATTCCTCTCACTGCCTTGTCTGTCCCTTCACTGGGTCTCCAGCTCAATTGGTGCAGAGACGGAATCGCAACATTTTAACAGCAGGCATACACAGCATAGTGTGTGGGAAGTGATAAACAGAGTCTATTTTTCTTTTTTCTAACATGGTTTCTGGTTTCCACACACTACCAGTTTCACTTCACCAATTTGGGAGCGCTCTGGGGTCAGCAGGCGTTCCCTTTCTAACACAGTGACCTGGAAATTCTGGGGAGTAAGCTGTGGCCTTTATGGGACCCTCTGATTATCTCCTTTTGTGGATCCTTATTCTTCACCTGATGTGCGGTAGCTAGCAAACTTGTTCACACAGTCTGTTTCTTCGGGAGGGTGAAGTACCTGTCCCCCTCTGGACAGCAGCAGAAAGCGCTCTCTGGGAGCAGGGATCGTATATCCCACCTTCACAATCAGTGTGGGGAAATTAAATAGCCCTGGCTTTAGTTTTCCCTTCTTCTCCTTTTTAGGACTTCTTAAAAGGCTCTTAAAGAAAATGGATTGGCCTGGTATGGTGGTACATGCCCTTAATCCCAGGACAACAAAGGCCGATGTAGGCAGGTCTCTATAAATTCAAGATCTTGGTTGACAAATTGAGTTCCAGACCAGCCAAAGCTACACAGTGAGACCCTTTAATCAGGAGGCAGAGGCAGGCAGATCTCTGTGAGTTCAAGGCAGCCTAGTCTACACAGTGAGTTCCAGGACAGACAGACCTACACAGAGAAACCCTGTCTTGAAAGACAACAACAACAACAACAACAACAACAACAACAAAGCCATGTTATTGTGGGGAAACCAAAGGCCAGAGTTCACAGGGTAGAAGATTAGAGAGTGGAGAAATGCACAGCAAGAGAAATCGGGAGGGGCTGTGGTGGTTGACTACGTCCCCAGAGAGCTGTTCTGGAAGGTAATAAGAACTGGGAGAGGCCCTGTGATGACATTAATAGCTCCCCAAGAACAGGAAGAGCATGCTCACTGTTTCATCATGAGCTGATGCCCTCTGTACACCATGATGCAGCCAGAAGCAATCACCAGATGCCCTTATGTTTCCCAGTATCCACAACTGTGAGGGGAATACACATTTATTCTTTATGAATTATCTAGGTTGTGGTGTTGAGTTATAACAACAGAAAACTGACAGGCGCTAGTCAGCCAGCCAGCCAAGTCTCGGATGAAGACCAACCAGTACACATATGTGTGAGGTTAATACCTGGGAGCAGGGAGTCGGCTGTGAAGCCTAGAGAGGACAGTATCTGGGCCCCCATAAACAACAAATCTTGTTCCCCCAAACCACAGAGAAACACTTCACATGGCAAGGAGATTGAACACTTAGAAAACTACTGTAGCATGTAGAGACAACTGTGTCCCAGAATAATGTTCAAGAATATTTACAGGACAGCATGGTATCTCAGTAGGTAAAGGCTCTTACCATCAGGCACGAGGACCAAGGTCAATTCCTAGGACCCACATGCTAAAAGGGGAGAATGTACTCCCACAAGTGGTCCTCTGATTTCTCCTCATGTATATGTTAAATATAAAAATTTTAATTAAAAAGAATATAATACAAAATGCCTAAGTCTCATCAAGATAAAATTCACAGTGACTCCAACTTGAGGGGGATTTGATTCTGTGGCCTCTGTGGCCACCTACATGCATATACACACACACATACACACAGAGAGAGAGAGAGTTAAAAATTATAAAAATAAATCTTTAAAAAGGCCAATTAAAAATGCAGGCATATAAAGAACAAGAAAACAGAATCAGTAGTAATGGGGGAAAAAAAATCAAAATTATCCAGAAATACAAGTAACAGAATTAGTATACACGACACCAAAACAGTTGTAACTGTATCCCAGATGCTTAAGAATCAGAGGGCAGGTTGACTGTGTTAAATAAAGACACACAAATGTATTTTAAAAAGACCCCAAATCTGTCAGCCGTGGTGGCACAGGCCTGTGAGTCCAGCACTTGGGAGATGGAGGCAGTAGGCTCTCAACTTTGAGGTCACTGTACTACATAGAGAGCCAATGTCTAACCAAAGCAAAGAGGAGAAAAGTAAGAGAGACGAGAACAGAAAAGGAAAATGCCCAGGCCGGGTTTGTAGAAATAAGAATTACCAGGTTTACAAGGAAAAAATAAACAGGGATAGGATCAAAAGGAGGTTAGACATTGCAGGCAAGGCTAGAGAACGTGAAGAAATACCAATGTAATCCAACTGAGGTGAAAACAGAGTGCAGGGAAAATGAGCAGAGCAGCACCAAGTGAATGGCAACGCCAAACAATCTAGCAGGCACCCAGGTAGTTACACAAACATACTTGACATCTAGAGGTGGTTTGGGATGTAGGCACCAGAAAAAAGAAACAGACAGCCCCCAATTTAATCCCATCATTCAGGAGGCTGAGGCAGGCAGGCGCCTAGGAGCTTCAGGCCAGCCAGTGTCACACACATAGCAAGACCCCATCTCGCAAACCAACCAAATTCCTTCGTTTGATTAAAACTATAAAACCAGAGATTAGACAAGCTCATGAACCCTAAGCACAGGAGAGAAGACGAAAACCACATCAGGGTTCATCATACTCAAACTGTCTGAAGCCACTG
Source organism: Phodopus roborovskii (assembly GCF_943737965.1). Taxonomy (NCBI): domain Eukaryota; kingdom Metazoa; phylum Chordata; class Mammalia; order Rodentia; family Cricetidae; genus Phodopus; species Phodopus roborovskii. The sequence goes on from NW_026125562.1 coordinate 3,424,156, forward strand.
AAGAGGAGAATCTGGAAAGTGTTCAGAAGATGCCTGCACACAGGAGTAAAGAATGGCAGGAGATTTTTCTAAAGAACAAGACAGCCCAAAAGCTAGTGGGGGTGGCAGGCATAACAGCCAAGCCTGCAGCCCCTCAAATACTCTTATCTAATACACAAATATTTAAGATAGGGTCTCGCTATAGTCCAAGCTGGCCTTGAACCTACAAATCTCCTACCATGCCCTCCTCAATAGTGGGATTACAGGCATGTACTAGCTCGTCCAGCTTGGATGTCTCCTTTTGAAGCCACAAGGAAGGCACTGAACCGGGGAAAGATCTGAAGGTAGCGAAGTCCAATGTTTCGGAAAAAAGAAAATAATGGCTGTTCTAGGCCATAACTACCAACACTCAATGTGATCTCTTTCCATATTTCATTCTCGTAGCTTTTGTGGTCATTTCTTGTGTTAAGACTCACATATTTGCCTACTTTTCATATTACATTTTACCCCTTTATTAAAATCCAGTGCTAGGTATTGGACAAAGGGCCTTGTATCTGCTAGGCAACTACTCTGCACAGAGCTACACCCTCTGCTCTATGTTGTGAATTGTTAATGGCAGACATCACGATGTGGTACAATGAAGAAGATCTGTGTACAAGACGAAAACCTTACAGACAGAAGTGGGAATGGATGCTGGAGGGCAGGTACCCAGATGGAACACACAGGTACAACATGCAGCTGCACAGATGCAACTCTTTTGAAAACCTTCCAGGGGTAATTGGAAGGGTTAACCTTGATTGCCGACTTGATGGAATCTAGAATCGGCATGGCAGCAAATCTCCAGGCCCTATCTATCTGTGAGACATTCTAGATTAGGCCCATAGAGGTGGGAAGAGATGGCCTTAATGTGGGTGGTTCTATTTCCTGCACTTAGGGCTAAGACTGAATAACAAGGAGAAAGCAAGCTGAAGACCAGCATATCTCTCTCTCTCTCTCTCTCTCTCTCTCTGCTTCCTGATAGGGATGCAGTGTGATCAAGTGTCTGCCACCCACAACTTCCCCATCCTGATGGGCACAGACCCTCAAACTATGAGGAAGGTCAACCCCTCCTTCTCCAAGTTGCTCGGTCAGGTGTTTTGTAAGCAATAAGACAAGTAACTGATGTAGGAAACACGTAAAATGTTATTAATATCACCAAGTATACAGTAAATGCTTATAAGCACTCATTAAAATAATTTCAAGGTCAGAAAAACCACATTAAATTTAAACCAGAAAGAGAAAATACAGAAAAAGGAAAATGTCTGATGCTTGAGAAACAGTATTTCTGCTTGAAAGACCCAAAGAAAGCAGAGATGGGCCATGTATCATTTATCAGTGAGGAAATAATCAATCCACTGGCTCATTTATTCTAATAAAGAAAGAATTAAAAAAAAAAACAAAACACACACACACACACACACACACACACACACACACACACACACACACACACGTAACAGCAGAGAATAAAGCTTTGTGGCTAGAAAAACCTCAAAAGACAGAATACTTCTTTTAGGAAAACTCAAAAGCTCTACTAGTATTCCTAGTAAATATTCTAGAAGTAAAACCCCAAACTTCATAATGGCATTTAGGAGTGGGAAGGCCAGCAAACAGAAAGATGAATGAGCGTCCATCTCAAGCAGCATATCTGGGGCAGAACTGGAGGCTGGGGAAGGAGTTCAAAGCCAGGCACATAACAAGACTCTAGCTTAAGTTACTTGTTAGATGGACACAAGTCCCTGAAACACAGGGAGAACTGAAATACACTGTTTCTGGTAGACAAGAGGTTATCAGTCTAACCTAGAATCCCAAAGAGGTAAATAATTCAGCATAAAGATAACATGAGCCGTTTGGTCAACCAACTGTGTTGTGTGTTCTAGAAAAAGGCCAGAATTAAAATAAAATAAAATAAAATAAAATAAAAACTCTGTAAATACGCTGTTTCTCTACTAACAGGCCAACACCAGTGTCCAGAGGACACACGAACAGACAGTGACACAGATCACTCAGATAGCAGTGCAGGAGGCCCACCAGTCAAGTTCAGCCGGAATATCAGTTTGACTCTTTAGGAGCAAATGAACATGAAATGACTGCAGCTTCCAGAAAGTTGTATTAGTTTCCTGTCTCAATTACTGGCCTAGGAGAAGACAAGAGACAGAAGTTGAGCAGGAGTGGATGGGTTCTCTTAGCAGATGACAAGGTTAGCACTTCCGGAAGCTCAGTGGCCAAGGAGTTGGGGAATAAATAAAATGCTGATTCCTAACTTCCCTCTCACTCTAAATGGAGCAAGGGCTTAAGCACGCTAGATCAGAGTGAATACATTTATAATCCTTAAGAAGACTTTGGCCCGGCTGAAGAGATGGCTCAGTGGTTAAGAGCACTAACTGCTTTTCTAGAGGATTCCCAACACCCACATGGCAGCTCACAACTGTCTGAAACTCCAGTCCAGGGGATCCTACACCCTCACACAGACATACATGCAGGCAAATCACTAATGCACGTAAAATAAATGAACCTTTAAAAAAGAAATGAAACACAATTATTAAAGAAAAATAAAGATGACGACTTTGGCAAAAAGTGATACAAGCCAGGACATTCAAAGAAATATGTAATTTCTTTGAAATTACATATTAACATTCCAAAGAGAAGGTTGAAAAAGCATGGAAAAAATATTGACACTTATGACAAAATATTATTAGATTAAGAGTTTTCAAATCAACCAGAAAAAGCAAGAGTCAGGTGTGGGGAGACAGGCCTGTAATCACAGCACTTGCAAGGCGGAGGCAGTAAGGTCGGGGGTTCAAGATCATCCTGGGTCTCTTCATCTCTGACAGAACCATGTATTATCCATATGACTGTAGAAGTGCACATTGTGTTACCCATGAAAATCTGTTCCACAATCCTTTCTTATTGAAAAACAGAAACAAAAAACAAACAAACAAAAACACCCTGGAAGAGTTCCATTTAAAATATGAACAGCACAGGTTTCATGACCACCACTCACATGGCAGCTCTGAAATGTCTGCAACTCCAGTTCCAGGGTACCAAACACTCTCTTCTGGCCTCTGCAGGCACCAAGCACACACATGGTACACAGACATATATACATATGCATAAAATAATAAAGCAAAATATGAACAACAGAATTTGTGGGACACATTCATCTTTTATCACTTCCAGTGCTATATGGTTTGTGAGCCACCCTATGACATAGTGCTGGGAACTCGACTTGGATGCTCTGTAAGAGCAGCAAGTACTCTTAAGCACTGAGCCATTTCTCCAGCCATCCCCCATATTAGTTTATTCTTATTTATGTCACCCTGGCTAAAGACGTAAGCAGTTAAGGACAGGGTCAGAGAGTCCTTGCCACACAGAGTCCAAAGAATACAGGCAGCCTCAATGGAAGGCAGATTGCTAACTCACTTCCTAACCTGTCAGTCACAGAAGCATTTCCTAGTCACTTTCTGAGCATTTTGTTTACCCTGAGCATTTTGTTTACCTCGTTGGAATTCTGGGAACTAGGGGAGCTCTGGGCAGCAGGAGGTCACGGGTTGGCATCAACAGTTATCATCTGATTGTGGAACAGGTTTTCAGGAAACCTTCCTAACCATGCTAGAAATTAGGGGACAGCTTGTTGCTCTGTCTCTGAAGATGTCCATCTGAGAGCTGATGATGCAAGCCTCACCCACCCACTTCCTGCCGCCTTAGCTCGGGAGGCCCACACACTTCAGACCATGGGTAACACAATGTCCCCTTCTGCAGTCATGTGGATAATCCATGGTTCTGTCAGACGTGAAGAGAGACATTACAAAGCACAACATTCTTTACAGAAATACCTTCATCTTCACAACTACTTACACTGGAAGCCTAATTAAGTCATTGTTACTATAAGCTCAGAAAACTTGCTGCTGGTCCAAAGCTTTGTAAAAATCTGTGAGAAATGTGTGCCTATCTAGTTATACCTGGTTTAAAAGTTAAATTACTGGGAGAATTAACACCGGCTCCGGTGAGCATGAGACCAGCTTACCAGCGTGGGCAGCAGGCTGAGGCCCTTGCAGATGGCTCCGCCACCTTGTAGTCAGGAGCAGCCTCTCTTGGCAAGCAAAGAGGAGAATGCAATGGTGGACTACCGTAAACTTGCCTTCCAAACCATGCTCCCTCGGTATCTGTGGGGGATGGGTTCCTGGACCCCTGTGGATACCACATCCATGATGCTCAAGTTCCTTAAATACAAATAGTGTTTCTACATAACTCCAGATATCCCCTGTTCCCCAAATCAATTCTAGATTACTTCTATGATGTAAATGCTAAATACAATCAACAGTCACATTGGGTTACTGAAGACAATGCCAAGAGAAACATCTGTATATGTCCAATAGTGGTAAAAAAATTTGCTTTTCTGAAAATTCTAAATTAGTTGAATCTGTGAATGCAGAACCTGTAACTGCAAAGGGCTGACTGTTCGTCTGCACCTATCATGTACTAGAACCTATTCCAACCCCTGGGGAAAAAGCAGGGATAAAACAGGCTCTGGGTTTGTGCACTCAAATTCTGTAAACAGACTTCTCTTCTACAGACATGTAAGCATCAGGGCTTAACATGCCAGACAATCAATAGAAGATGTCATAGTGCTTGGGAAAGCAGGAACTACAAACTCACATCCTGCCTAGGCCAGTAACCAACGGGTAAGGGAAGAAGACAAATCATCTTCTCTCTTGGGAATCCATTTCCTTGAGAGTGGAAACGAATCCTCCTCCACACACAGGGCTAAGATTCCTATGGCATAGCTTTCATGGGTGAGCCTACCAAGACTGGGAATCCAGAGTTAAGCTTCCAAATTCCAACATGAGACACTGGGACCGGATGCATGACATGCAGGAAAGGTCTGCAATGCAATACTTTTGCAGGCAGGAAGACAATCTTTACAGAATTTAGTTCTGTTAAATGAGGCATTGCTAGAATCAGAAAACACAGGCCAAAAATAAGATCACAAATGTTCCAGTTCTCATAGAAGCTATTCTTAGAAACGAAAAAAAAAAAAAAAAACTAAACATTTAAAAAAATACACGTTTTCAAAATCTATTCGATTATTCAGAGTTCTCTGAGAGGCAGGAAGACAGGGAGAACACAAGGCTAATAATCAGGCAGCCTGGGGTTTATTTTCAGCTGAGCAGAAGCCCTGTGAACTTACTGCCTACCATCACAACAGTGGGGTTTGGGCACCGCAGTGGCAAAGCCTCCGCCCCCTAAGCATTGCAACTCTGTGACTCAGCAATGCTTTCGCCTCTGCTTGCTCTCCTACTGCTAAGGAGCTGGGGAATTTTGCTTTTAAATCAACAAACCAGCCCCCTGATCCCAATACCCATGTTACAAGAGCAACCCTACATTATTTAGATGCACAGCAGGGCAGGACATGCTGGGGAAAAGTGGTACAGACTTCTGTACCACAGTATAATGCATGTGTTACGGAGCTATGCATTAAGAAATTATGCATTAGACCTTCATCAGAAAACTGCATGCTATCATTCTAATTCAGTTTACCAAAAATCTGTCTAATTAGCTTATGGAGGAAACAAATTAAATGTGGGGAATGGTGCTCCTAGACGGACAGGGACAGCAGCAGAAAGGGGCAGGACATTGCAAGGAGAATATAGTTTCTGCAGAATAAAACAAACAAAATCTTAAGCAAGCAGGCTTCAGTGCTCAGCCTGAGAATACAGGTCAGTGGATATTGGAGCAAACAGTCCTATTGCTGGACACTGCAGGCTTTAAACAGCACACCACATTAAGGTAATTTGAGATCTGGGGTAGCCTGATCCAGCTTCTTCATCCTCCAGGGCCATACAATACAATAGACTAAAAAAGCCAAGCAATTAAAAAAAAAAAAAATTTCATTAACAAGAACAAAATTTTGCTGGGCGGTAGGGGCACACACTTTTAATCCCCAGCACTCGGGAGACAGAGGCAGGTGGATCTCTGTGAGTTTGAGGCCGGCCTGGTCTACAGAGTAAGTTTCAGGTCAGGCTCCAGAGAAACTCTGTCTCAAAAAAAAAAAAAAAAAAAAAGAGTCTTAGGCACTTCAAATAATAGGCTTTTTTAAAAAAATCTAATTTCTCAACAAATGAGATACATTTTACAGTGTTTACCGTTCATTTTTTTTTACATCCAAGTCCTGACTCAAAGCAAGACCAATGAGGGAGAGACACATGCTGATTGGGGGCCATGCTGGCAGGCAGCTCACTCACTGGGTGTGGGGACTTAGTCCCTCACTCCCTAAGCCACACTGGCTCCCTTCCGGATCTTGAGTACACTAAGCTCTGCCTTGCCCCAGTTTTATGAACATGCTGTTCTCTGCCTGGGGTGTTCCTCTTGGCAAAATCCCATTCATCTTCAGTATCAGTTTAAGAAATGTCTCAACAAGACCTTAGTGTCCCAAATAAAAGGGCCTCTGCCAACTATTCTCCTGTGGTGGCGTCTTTCCTTACCTTATTTATAGTTGCACATTGGTGGCCATTTTCTCTTTGGTTCATAAAGCAACAGATATGAAGTATAAATGGAAAGGCAGAGGGATATCTGTTTTTTCTGTGTCAGCTTCCAGGATCTGGGATCCAGTAGGGTGCCTAACACATGTGTGCTCATTAAAACACTGGGGAGGGGGTTGAAAAAAAACAGGGTCTCAGTGTTGAATGCTGGCCTTGAATTCCCTATGTATCCTATGGTAGCCTTGGGCTTCCGGTCCTCCAGCCTCCACCTCTGGAGTTCTAGGATGACAGGAGTGTGCTGAGGATCTAGCTCAGGGCCTCCTCACCCATGAAGTTAGGTGAGACTGTACCAGCTGAGCCAATATTCCCTGCCCTGACAGACATTTATTACACCACTATTATATATTATTTATATGTGTGTGTGTGGGTTTTTTTTTTTTTTTTAATATATGAGTGCTCGGCACATGCACCTGCACACCAGAAGAGGGCATCAGATCTCATTACAGATGGTTGTGAATGTGGGTGCTGGGAATTGAACTCAGGTCCTCTGGAAGAGCAGTCAGTGCTCTTAACCATTGAGCCACCTCTCTAGCCCCTTTATTTATGTATTTTAAATGCAGCATTTACGTTATTATAAAGCATCAGAGCTACTTTATAAATGAAGAAAGTTGCTCAGAGAAGCTAAATAATCGGACCAAAGTCACACAATTGGTAAGTGACAAGATATGGCTTCACAGTCATATCTGTCCAACTCCAGACAACGTCAAAATGCTCCTTTTGCTCCAACACTCTGTGAGACTAAATGAACTCATGATACAGCCTTTAAAGAGTTTACAATCCAGAGAAAAATGCTTTTAGAAACCAAATTGAACACAAGACAGAACACTAAGCTCTGTGCTCCATGGTACGGGTGGCTAGGCTTGGGAGGGTATTTAGACAAGACGGCGAGCATCAGAGTTTTAAGAACCTGTCCAGAAGGTCACTTTAACTGGAATGGAGGATTAACGTAAGCCCAGAATCTGCGGCCGGGTGGGTTAAAGAAACATGTACATACTTAACCAATTCCTTCAGCATTCTGTTCTAACACCCTACCAAGCTGATGCCCTAAGGAGTACCTACCACATCTAATATTTCTTTAGCCTCACTGACACCACTCACTGACACCAGTAGGGCACAGAGCTACCACGGCTGCTCAGCTGAAGTGCTACAAGTGCAAGGTGCCATTCCCCATAGTCACTAACTCCAATAAACTGAAACTCAAAGGATAGAAAAGGGGTTACTACACTTCAAACAGACTTTATACATAGTTGTAAGTTAATTCAAACCCACCATACACCTGAAACTATCTTAACCAAATACATGTGTAGCTGGTGACTTTTTCTTCCTGAGTATTAACTTGATCACTATTTCCCCTCCATCATCCATAGCTTCAAGAAAGTCAGTTTGAGCGGGCTGTCCAGCAGTGGTGGGTACAATCAGGACACACTGTATACATGTATGAAATTGCTGAGGAATAAATAAAAACTATTTTACAAACAAAAGTCAGTTTGAAAGGACTGGGGAGGCGGAGACAAGTGCATTTCTTGTGAAATTTGAGGCCAGCTTGGTCTGTAAGTGAGTTCCAGGCCAGCCAAGGCTACATAGAGAAACCCTATCTCGAGGGAGGGAAGGGAAAGAGAAGGGAGGGAGGGAGGGAGGAACAACTGATTCCTTCTTTTACCCGCCTCCACTTTACCAAGTCCAAGGATATAATTATCATGGTCACCCATTGGTATTCCAAAAGGGCTTATTCCAAGTGCACTGCCCCTGTCTCCTTTGGTTAATAGAATCTACCCAACTCAAGTTCTTTATATTAAATGATGGAGTGGTAACATACAATTTACCTGTTTCTTCCAACCTAATATACTGTAAATCAGCTCCATCTGTAGTAGCCAATACAGCTGTGATTTTGTCTAGAGAATTAGTACAAAACAAAGTCTATACATGTTTACCCTACACATAATGTGTGTTTATGTGTGTGTAAGAGAGATAGAATGTGGATGAGAGTATTTGTGTGTGTGTGTGTGTGTGTGAGTGTGAGAGAGAGAGAATGTATGTGTGTGAGAGAATCTGAGTACTATGTGTGTTTGTTGTTATGTGTGTGCGTGTTTGCTGAGTAGGTACACGCGTGTCCACATGCATGTGGAAGGTTGAAATCCACTCTCTTCCACAATCCTCTCCACCTTATTTTAGACAGGGTTGTCACTGAACCAGGAGCTTGCTCATACAAGTAGACTGCAGGCCAGTAAGCCCCAGAGATCCTCTCCTGGCCTGTCCAGTGTCATCATACCTGGCTTTTCATGTGAGTTCTGGGGGTCAAGCTCAGGTCCCTGTGCTTGCCTGGCAAGCATTCTATGGAATGAACTATTTCCCCATCCCATAGATACAATCTGAAAAAGTACTTTCATTCATAGATATGGAACCCACAGATACTGAGAATCCAATACAGTTGGCTCCTATGGGTACCCTGAATTCCCCCAAGAATATTGTGGCTATAAAAATGTGTGAATAATATTTATGCATCTAACTGGTAATAGATCAAAAGTTTGTAAAGACAACTGTAAGACACCCTCAATAAGAGGGGAGTGCTGGCCTTGGTGGCAGGGGGAGAGCTGGGCCTGCCCTTTGCCTGTGCAGTTTGGGAGAGCTGGTTTCAATGGCACGGGTACAGAAAAGCAGGAGGGCTGACCAACTCAGCTACCACCCAGGCCCAGACCCAGGGCTTTGAGTTGACCAAACTCAACACCTACCCTACCTATGAGCTGCTGGAGCTGGTGAAGGGGCTGGTCCTGCAGACTCAAAGCTATAGGAGTCTCAGTGAGGGTCCAGCATCAATAGTGCAGCAGAAGCCAGAGGCCTCGAACCAGACCAATGACCACTGCAAAGATCATTTGTACAAAAGGATGTACTGTATGACACACTGCAACTTCTACAGTGAGATTCCCCCCCCCCTTTTGGGGGAGGTTACAAGCGTGGAGGGCGGCTGTGGAAGGACTGAGAAATGGGGGGGGGTTACAATGGTAGAGGGTAAAAGGGAGATGAGTGGGATCGGGTACATGGTGTGATTCCCAAAATAGAGATGGATTAATTCTAAATCTCAATTTATAACTGTACAATGACCCTAAGAGGTAGATATTTGATTTCCTTTTTATCAATGAAAAAAAAAAAATGAGGTTAAGAAAGACTGATGTGCCCATGGTTACCACTGAAGTTCAAATCCAAGTCTAATACCTGGGATTATGTACACACTCACCTTCAAGCATTAATGCAAACAAGTTAGAACTTGATGGAATCACAAAGGCAAGAACAAAACAGAATAACTCTATAGCATATGCTTCTTACATTTCTGCCAATCTTGACTTGCTCCCTTTCCTGCCACCCCCACCCAAGCCTGTCAACCAATGCTGCCAAAAGAGAAATGCATCTCTGCCTCATCCATCCCTCTTATGCACATGTTCCTTGGGACTTGGTTCAAAGGCTGTATTTACCAGGATCATTTGGCTGACAACTGGGCCCCGTGGAGGCTTCCACAGGTCAACAAGCTTATTAAGAAATGATACTAGTCACACTCACAGGGTATGTAAAGTTTCCAAAAGATCCACTTATGCTTTCTCTTCAAAGCCTTGTGGTAATGACTATGTTTTCTACAAGGGGGACTGGAGGCTTAGAAAGACTGGGCCCTGCTGAAGGCACTGTGACCTCAAGGGGCAGAGAGAGGTTCCCAGCTACAACGACTTAGAAATGGAGTCTACAGCCATCCATGACAGATGCACTGATTTAAAACCTGTTTGTGGACTTCCAAATGCAGCATCGTGTTGGGACATCTGGGTTTACTCCCAGGCCTTAGCCAATGAGCTATCATCTAGTCTCAACAGTAAAAGTAGAGCATGTGACCAGCTAAGGCCCTAACAATGTATGACTCAACAGGTCCTCTAGCTTCAACAGGAGACGCAAGGGTGGTGACAAATTAACAAGCCTAAGAATTGATTCAAGCCACTAAACACATGAGAAGCCAGCATTCAACCTTGTCCTGGAGCTCATAAATATTCAAACAAAAGAAATGCAGTCATGGACATCCAGGTTTCTCACACCGTGGCTCCCATTTGCCTTTAAGAATATCCAGCGTTGATGGTGCAATGGCTCAGCGGGTAGAGAAGGGCTTGCACTCAGGCGTGACTACCCGAGCTTGATCCTTCCTACAAGATGGCAGGAAAGAAGGACTCCTGAGAGTCTTTCATCTTCACATGCCTGCTGTGGTGTGTGTGTACCTGCACACACACACACACACACACACACACACACACACTTAAGAAAAAATAATGTGTAGAGTCTGAACATGTTCCTTGGAGCTTTTGAACCTCAGGACCACCCTGTCCTCCATGCATCTCTCTCGTAGGGCATATTCCTTCAGCCCACAGCAATGGGCAGCCTCTGAAAGCAATGTTCTTTCTGGTTTCTCCAGCTCTAGCCTCAGGTCTAGCACTTTCTGGTAAAACACTTTCACTGATAATGTTTCAAAACCCTCTGTCCACACTGCCTGCTGCCCTCTCCTCTTCCCTAAACAGCTATCAAATTCACTTCTCAAAGTGCTTTCATGGAAACATCAGTTAGTCTTATCATTATAACTCTCCAAAACAATATTTCCACCACCCATTACCTATTTTCTTGTTTCAATGCCTTTACAGATCTCTCCACATTGCCTTCCCAGACCACTGCTCTGCAAGGTCCAGCCTTCCTGAACGCTCCTAGGAAGCCACTTCTGAACACCAAAATCTGCACAAAGGCATCAATAGTTTAGCTTTGTTATAACACACCCCTGGGCTCCCCTGAGCATACAGTAAGAGGCTCATGAATTTGGGTACCTACCTAAGTACATTACATTTAATACTTTGATAAAACCTCCTATTTGATTCTCTGAACAACCAGAGAGAGTGTCTCTCTAGTTTAAAAACCAAAAACCAAACCAAAAACAAAAAAACTATGAGGTCAGAGAAGTAAAATAACTCTCCATGATCACAGAGCCATGAGCAGGACTCAAGGCTGCATATTAAGGTTTGTCTTGGGTGTTTTGTACGCAACTAATTGCTTTGGATCCCTCCTGCAAAGAGCAAGTGCCATACAAGCATCTGATTGGAGCTACCTTGTCTGAGAAGAATTAAAGTGGAACTGCCTTTCCCAGTTCAATCTCTTGGTCCTTAAGGGGTTGAACCAGACTTGAAAACTGGCAGGAGTAGAACACCAGAGCTTAACACACAGGGCAAAACCTTAATCAAAGCCAACAAAGGATAGCTAGTAGCCAGCCCTCCCCCCCCAACACACACAAAGGAACCCACGCACATTTTCTTCTGATGACAGCAAATCAAGTGAGTTAATCACAATCGAGGTTTCCCATGTACATAGGCTTAAGTAAGACTACCACATATTTTCAAAGGCTTGGGTTGCTAGAAAGAGAACAAACAGACAAAGCAAAAAGCTTCAGTTTCGGAAAAAGAAAAAACAGACCACAACAAACCTCACGTTTACTGCTACACAGCTAAGGGATCCGTATCTGAACTATCCAAACTAGTAGCTTTTATTAGTTAAAATTATATATTAGTAAAATTTCCAGGCAAGGAGGGACAATAAACAAGAGGCAAAGGTCCTCCGTACCTGCCTGGAAAGCATCCTACTGTCTTTTGGGAATGCTCGCATCTCACTGAAGCAAGGACCACCTCCAGATATAAAATCCACCCTATGTACAAGCTCAACCAGCAGACTGAACAGCCAAAATTTGCTTGCTTCTAGAGTTGTAATCAACCAATAAACATTTGGGATCACTGCCTGTGGCCTTTTCTTCCCTGTGGATCACAGAATTATTTAAAAACACTTTTATGCTAATCCAAAACATTTCTAAGTATCATAGATGAGGAATTGAGGGGCAGAGGTTGAAACACAAAACAGATCATAAGTTATATCACAGAGCACTTTCTCAGCAGAGCACCACAGGTTCTGCTTTTAATGGGTTTTTGGAGACTAGATTGGGGGTAGAGAAGAAGCATTAGCTTCAATATTTAAATAGAACCACGTGCCTAGCTTTCACCTAACAGTCTCCTGATAGGAAGAGTCTTGCCTGAATGCTTTCAACCAAACTAAGTCAAAACATCCATTTCTGAATGGAGCCACCATTAAACAAGGAAACACCTAGAGCAGACACACATAGACAGCTTTGTTCTTCAAGCATCCCTGAAACCCACCTACACACAGATTTGAGGCAATAAAAGGGGGGGGATTAAAAGACACAAGAGACATTCTGGTTATCAGGGCAGAGGACTGGAAAGCTGTAGAAATTGACAAATGCAGATGTTATTTCCTATATTTCTAGAGTCAACATACTCATCTCTTTCTATAAGGGGCTGCAAGTCAAATTGGATTTTTCTGCTCAACATTAGTCCCTCATCATACAAAACAGCTGAGCCTCGTTTCTCCTGCCTCCAAATGAAGCTATCATTTCCTGAATAGCAGAGATTGAGGCGGTGGGAGATAGGACAGGACTTGAGGAGGAGGAGTAAAGTTCTCCCGATGATGCCCACAAGTGGTGCTGAGCATCACATGCAGGCCATCTGGTAATCACACAGGGTAAGAGCTCACCAGTGATGAAACCGAGGTGTACAGACATGGCAGTCACCCACTGGGAGATGATGCCTGCTGACAAGAGCTGCTTGCAAATGACCGAGTTCAGAAGAGCTTGTGAGGAGCCTCCCTTCATGAGCCTGACACACAAAAAGCAGAGCAGAAGAGTGGACGGAGCAGAGTGTCGCTAACATCACTACAGAGAGAGAAGAACCTTTAGAAACTGCCCAGACAGGAGCTGCTTCCAATCACCTATCTGGCAGGGAGCACACCAGAACTTCTAACTAAAAATTGCAATTCATAGAGGCAGATATCGGAGCCAGCAGTGAACTTACCTATTATATCCTATCCCTTCTGTGCCATTTGTCACACCTGGCTCGCCTTTTACCTTCATGTCAACCAAAGCTCAGCCCTTCCGGAGATCAACCTTTCCCCAGGAGGAAGAGAACTAGCTAACTCATCACAGCTGCAGATGGTTCCTGGAATGGGAATCTGGAGCATGTGTGTAATTTTAAAAATCACCAACAGGCCAGTCTGTATCGGAGAGGGCTGCTCTTGCAGAGGCCATGGCTCACTCTGCTCAACCAGGACCAAGAGGGGTAGCCTCCTGAATTGCTGTGCCTTGACCCAAAACTGATTGGAAGTGAGATAAAGGAGAGTGTGGAAGTGGAGAAGTGGAGGGTGGGGGTTGGGGCAGGGAGCAGAATATAGCCAGGCTATTGCTGGGATAAATGAGGCAGGAAGTTCTGGGACAGTTAAAGTTAAGACTTTTTGGGTGTTACAAAGGTCTGGTGATCCCCAACAGGCTGGGAGCAGCAGCTCTCTGAAGGCACCAACAGGCACACCAAACCCCATCTGCCGGGACTCAGCCCTGCCAGTGTGGCAAACAAACACAGGCATTCTTCTCAGGGCTGAGGCAGCACAACAGCCTCTCCACAGGGCCTGTTTGCTTAAGGAACCAGAGGCTTTGATGTCAGTGTAGAAGCTGGGAAGTTATGAGTAAAGTAGCCAGTGACAGGAGCTGAGGGAGGAGCCAGCAATGGCTCCCAGCCCTGTTAATCATAAGTTTAAGAACTTTTAAGGAAATTATCAAATGGTCTGTACACAGGAATGAGAAGCAAGGAAATTATGTCAGCCACCACTGTTACTCTGGCCAAGAAAGGCATGCCTACTGTTTCTTTAAGACAAACTTTCATGCCTACCCTCAAAGGGGTGCTTATGGGGGAATGTTTTGAAGCAACCCAACTTAGCAACCACGATTAAGAAAATCCTCCGAGCCTGCTCAATTTCTCCCATGTACAAAGGTGCTGTGAACATTCCAAACACATAAAGGCAACGGTCGCTTAATACTGAAGCCTGACAACAGTTTGGGGTTAAGAGCAATAGAAGACGATTGAGGCTAAGAAAGTCCGTGGATGCCGAAAGCAATGCTTGTAAGTATCAGGGACTTTGGGTCTGCTAATGCAGAGCGCATCTTTAGACACGCTTGTTTGCCTCTCCTAAGCATGCTTAGCTTCATTTTAAAGATCAGGAAGGAGATGTAGAGGCTTAACTAACTTTAGTGAAGATAACATAATAACATAGTGAGAACTCAAATGCAGGCAGGGCTGGCCCAGGGCCTGACCCAGGGGGCTAAAGGGCCTTTCCATGGCATGCCAAACCCTGAGAACAAGATCAGGAAGTATAGTTTTTTGTAAGATGTTAAGTGGCGATCTTGCGACTTCGTTTTCTTGCCATTCTTTTTGCTGTTTCAGTAACAGCCAATATTTTTTATTTCCACTTTCTTATGAGTCTAATGTACTTATTGGTAATACTGTAACTAAGGGGAAAAAAGTATTTTCTCTGCTTACTTCAATCTCATAGAGTATGGACTCATTATGACCCCTATGTGAACAACATATGCCATCAAAATAAATACAACACTCTTGAAACAGACTTACAACCAAGATCGAAAAGACCATGAAAGGAAACCTAGAGAGAAACAGGGAGACTGGGAGGAAGAGGACAACTTTCTGGGTTTCATGCATTAAGAAATCCTAGTCACAGCACAGGGTGAAAAGCCACACTATAAAAAATACTTTACTCTGTAAATTTCTTAAGATGGAATACTGGGGCTTGGAATACTGTGGCAGAGTAAGCACTTTCTCATAGTATGAGCACAGCATGGGGTTTAATCCCCAGCACCGTCCCCCCTCCCCACTCCACGGTATAAATTCTTAGAGGCTATAAAGACAGTCTAGAGACCTGCTAAAACCTTTAGCTGTTGTGCACTGTCATGTCTGAATACCTTTGTAACTTGGCAGCCCAGCCCCTACCCAACTCTGGGCCTTTGGGAAGCATTCACACACACTCATGATAGGATTTGAAAACAACACTAAGTTGTAAGAACTTCTGTGATTTTTTTTTTTTTTTTTTTTTGGAGTGGAGGGGATTGGATCCTTTCATATTATACAAAAAAAAAAAAAAAAAAAAAAAAAAAAAAAAAGACTCCAAAGAACAACTTCCCACTCAAATTGTCTGAAAACATACAATGTCTCTGCCAATAAATTTCATAAAATAAGTTGGTCTGTTATGATGATACTTTTACTTCACTCTGTTATAAAGGGTCCCCGAATACAAGACCTCTTCAGTCCAGTGTAACATGATGTTATTATGACATCTGAGAAAACGCAGAATTGAAAAACACAAGCGATTACTTCATAATTACTTTGTAATTTCTGGAAGAAGCTGAGCTTTTGAAAACTACCTTGACGTCTAAGGTGAAGGCAAGTTAATAAAGGCTCCACTTAACAAACAACAATAAAAACCCAGGCATTCAAATTACAAAAGGGATAAACTCGATTAAGAATAATTATGGAAGGGTAATAACTGGGGTGGGGGTGAGGGATGGAGCCGTTTTAATAGAGGAGACTGAAGGAAAAAACCAACAAGCTGTAACTAACTAAATAAAATGAAATGGAGAAAACCCTCTGCATAATGAACTCCAAAGAAGGAGGTTCGAGTCTCTTAAACCAGGTTTCTCTGTCGCTTCCTTTGGTATCGGTGTATTATTAATGACATATTCAACCAGAGATTGTTGCAGATGGATCATGCAGCAAAAGAAGGATCTTTAGGATGGGGTAACAATGCTGGGTCTGGCTGGTGCAAAGAAGCTGTGGGCCTGGCATAATTTGCATGAACTATGGGTGTTGTAAACTCTTTCTCAACAACCTACTGAGAAAGGGAAGTCTACACAATTTTATTTTTTTTCATTGGATAGGAAAATTTCCCAGTATCTCTGTCTGTGCCCAATCAGCCTCATCCTTCAGCACCCCTTAGCCACCCTCATACAGCTTGCTGCTTCAGCTCATCAGCGTTTTCCTTGTGTCCCCTGATTGGAGAAGTATGGCACACTAGCAAGGAAAGATCTCAAAAGAAAGCCCAAGGGGACACTGAGGTCCCAGTGACACTGAGATGGAATGTAAACAAAGAACAGGTACAGAGCACCAGCCACCCACTTCTGCCTCGGTGTACAATTTCTCTTAGAAAAAAGGAAAAGACATAACAGAGAAAACACACTGAACTGAAGGTGCCTTCCCCATGTGTGGGTTGCAACAATTGTTAATTTTAGCAAAATAGAGGAGGAAAAGGCTCTAGTTACGCTGAAACCAAGGCTTTCCTAACTGTTTCTCAATGCCGCAAGCAATGTGTCAAGGTTCGGATACTTGTGCCCAAAAACAGAAGCAACACAACTTGTAAAGTCTTGACCAAGAGCAGGCTTGAGACAAAACCTCTGTAATATGTTTCGTAGTTATTAGGAATCAGGCCAGGGTAGAGCGGTCCTGATTAGAGTTCAACACCAGGTTAGAGGCCAGCATTGAAGGAATAAGATCACAGAATCTCTGGTCACACACAGAAGCCAACACCAGTACCTCTGCAAAGAGAGTCTCATGTGGGTTCACCTACAAAGACACATGGCACCCTGGAGCCTATTATCACAATGGGTCTGGAGCAAAGGAATTTAAAGAGCCCAGGGTGTGTGACAGGTTATAAAGGGGGTGTGTGTGACAGGTTATAACCCCCACTCATGTTTGGGACAGATGGCAACTCTGTGAGGCCATCCAGATGAAACTTCTGGGTAATTCTGGTCTATTCTGCAACTGCTTCCAGTCTAGATCCAAGAGGTCCTGCTCTGTTCTCTGGGCTCTGCACACAAGGTTTTGGTTCGGGAAACCTCTCAAGGTCATTTTGGGTCAGGTCAGAGGGTTCTGTGCTTGCATCCCCAGAAGACATCTTGAACCGTTTTGGGGCTTTAATTGTTGTTGTTTTTGTTTTTTTGGAGGAGCACAGACGTCATTTTATGCCTGGGTTTCAATGTCATCTTCGTTTCTATGCGTGTTCCTTTAACTATGGAAACACAAGCCTTGACCTAACAACTGCTGTGGGATTTCGGGACGCCAGCCTCACCACCCTGAAAGTACCGACCCTGAAGAGGGCACACCTCTGCTTCTGTGCAGCCCAACTCCTCCTGCAATCACTCAAGGGGTAATTATGCCTCCAGCTTCCTGGTAGGTAACAGCCTTGGTGGACCCGAGGTTCTAGATTCGGGGTGGGGGCTGGGGGTAAACGGGGATGACCGGAAGATTCTGATAACTTCAGAAGCAAAGAATGCGGCGAGTGAAAGTCTCAGATTGCCTCGGCTGTGACGACACACAGCCCGGAGGGCCGCAGCCACCCCGACCCGCGCCGCCCCCGCGCCCCGCCGCCCTCCGCAGCCGGGGTCTCGCGCCAGCCTCGTAGCGTGCAGCGGGAGCCGGGCGGCCGCCGGGGACCGCGGGCCGGGAAGGGTGCCCCACTGTGGGGGGATCCCGGGCCCCCGCTCGCTCACCTGGTGCGTGTTGTTGGCCAGCTTGGCGACGAAGTCCGGGAGGCGGCCGCAGCCCTGGTCCTCGGAGGGCGCGCCGCGGCGCCAACGGCCAGCGCGGAGGACGGGGCCCCCGGGCGCGGCGGCGCGCAGCCCCCAGCTCACCCCGACCGGCCCGGCCCAGCGCAGCAGAGGCGGCGCGGGCGGAGGCGGAGCGTCCAACCGGTCCTGGCCGACGGCGGCCGGCGGCAGCAGCTGAAGGAGTAGGAGGAGGCCGAGGGGCCAGCGCGAGAGGCCGTCCGCAGCTCCCCGGGGCCGCTCCATCGCCGCCGAATGCAGACGCCGCTGACACCTGCCACCCGGCGCGCCCGCCCACCCCCGCCGGCGCTGCGCCACACCCCCGAGCCCAGTCCGGCGCTCCTTGGATACGCGCAGCCGGGCCTCTCCGCCCCCATAGGCTGGCCGCCTGTCCTTCTTCCCCGGCCCACTCCTCATTGGCTCGCGTCGCCTCCGGCTTCGGGGGTCCTGGATTCGGATGCCAAGATGCGGGACTGATTGGCTGGAACGTGGCAGGGACGGCTGAGGTCATTCCCCACCGTTGCGCGGCGTCTGCGGGCTGGGTTCTCCGAGTTGGCCTGGGGGCTTCCCCCACCTCCCTGCTCAGTCCCCAAGTTCGCGGCGCCTCCCAAGACCCTCGGGTTAAGAGTGGGTCAGGTTGCCTTCTTTCCCTGCTCCTGCCCCCTGAAATGCTCCTAAAAATTCCTCCGGTGGGAACTGCGCCTGGAAAAGTCAGGGAATCCCTGAACTACTCTCAGCTGGAAAAGGGGCTCCGACATAAACCAGTGCAGCAGGATTTTAATTCCGGCCCTCTGGCTCGCCCATTGTCTGCTGAAGGAGGCAAGAAGGTGAATGCGAAAATCCTATGGAGGCAAATGAACATCCTTACACCCGTGACTCGTGCAAGCCGCAGAAGTCTTTCCAACACGTTTGGCCTCAGCCACCTTCCTGTCTGGAGGCAGGTAGTCCAGAGGCAGAGTTACTTATTGGCTTCCCTGGATTTGGAAATGTTGGTAACTTTGCCATCAAGTGTAGATAAACGGGAAGAGTTGCCTAAAACCTACTTTATATATCATCCTTTCAATACAGGCACTTTGTGATTTTAGTTAACTAAAATAACCTTAATCCCGCATCCCATCAGTTTCTTCTCAGATTATGCCTCCCAAATTAGTACCCCACCTCCAGTAAATAAACCCCCCACGGCTCCCTACACCGCAGAACCTGTGCACACAACTTCCAGAACATGCAGTGCTGGTAAAACCAGTTCTAAATCCTTAGCTTCATCTCTTCCCAGCGTTTTAAGTTTTTTTCAGGAGGAACACACAAAGCCAGATAAAGAGATACAAAGTATGCCAGATACTGCACCAGAAAGAAAGCAAACTGGAAGTTACTTTTAACGTTAAAGGAACAGTAATTCCAAATGAGTTTTGCAGTAATGAGAAATGGTACCTCCAGCCCCAGAGCATGTACTTTGAAGTACTGGTTTTGTTCTTTGCAAACAAAACTATTTACATATTTAGGTTTTTCTTCCTCCCCAAACCACAGTAAGCCTTTGAATGCTGAGCAAATCAACAGAAAAAGTGATCCAGGTTCTGAGCCACCAAAAAAAGACGAAAAATGATGACTGTTTCTTTCCATAAATATAAACATCACATTACTTTTAAAAGTACAGCCTATTTTTAATTCGTGCCAGCTATGGATTAGATCACAAGGCAGTCAGTTCCAGTAGCATGTGATCAGTTACAGAGAGGAGAAGAGGGGCTACAAAGGAATATTTCTTTGTTTGGGTGACAAAGATGAATGGTCTATTGTCTTACTATGGGGAAAAGAAAGCTAACTCAACACTGCCACCAGCTGGAGAAACTACCAGACACATCTTTTAGCTATTGGTACAATTGTTTAGGTTTGTGTGTGCGTGTGTGCGCGCGCGCGTGCGTGCGTGCGTGCGTGCGTGCGTGTGTGTGTGTGTGTATGTGTGTGAAGTTTGGTGGTCTTTTCTTGAAGTCCAGGGTGGCTTCAAATCCTTGATCTTCCTTCCTCAACTTCTCAAATTCTGGGACTTCAGGCATGTGCTACCTACCATTCCTGGATCAACCTTCACTTTTTAATAGGTTGTTTTTAGTTATATACTTAATTGTATGCTAGATTTCCCCAAATTGTTGACGTGGTAAATTGCCCATGCATCCGGGTTTATTTTTTCTTTTCTTTTCTTTTTTTTTTTTTTTTTTTTTTTTTGCAATAAAGGGGATTAAACCCAGGATCTTACCCATATTGGGCAAGTGTTCCACCTTTGAGATAGACTACACCAGATCTTACTTTATGCCCAGAAGTATGTGAATTTTACAAACATGTTTAGTTACTAAAAACTTTCCCCAAATGTATTTGTAGCAAAAATGTTAATAGGCAATTGTCACAAAGTAAAATTGTCTAAGTAAGGTCATTTCTTGGACACAAGTAACCTTAACATTCTATAGAAAATAAGTGTCTCATTAAACAATGCACATTGTAATTATAGCTAGTATGCCATTTACTGTTTACTCAGTTATAAAGTACAGGCACCTGTCTTGGAAACAGGAGGAAGAACTGTAATCTGGGAGAACCACACTAAGTTTTTCCTCAGCTCTCACCTCATCAAAACAGTATTTTTGTCTCCACTTCTGCATTATTATGCATTAATCTAGAGCGTTAAAAAGGAATGCTGCATCTCCAAAGCTGGGGCTCAGCAGTTAGGAGCATTTGTGGCTCTTGCAGAAGACCCAGGTTTAGATCTCAGCACACACCCACCCGAAGTTCCAGGGGATCCAATGCCCTCTTCAGGCCTTCTCATGTTCCTCACATACACTCAGGCTCACACAAACACAAATGAAAACGTATTATCGCCTCTTTTCCCACTACGTGTCATTTTCATAGGCCGTATGGAGACCACAGATGGCATTTTCACAGCTATATCCCCAGTGCATTACTTAACATATAGTAGACAGCTTCCCAATACATTTCTTAAATAAGTAGGTTGAGACAGGATTTTTAAGAATATTCTTTATTGATTGAAGGTATTCACTTTACATCCAGAGTGCAGTTTCCCTTCCATCCTCTTCTCCCACCCCCAACACCTCCCCTCTGATAGAGGATTTTTAATAGTATCATCTACTACAATCTAATAGTGACTAGGGGCTAAATGAATCTCACATCACCCTTTACAATAAGATTAATAACACTAGGAACCTGTGGAATGTTGATAATAAGCCTGAGATCTCTATTTTTGCCCTATTTACATAGGGCAAAACTTCCTCCTTCCTGTGAATTGCAGTTTTCAAATGTACATCAGCACAAGCTACTTTTCACTACACTATGAATTTTGTATGAATTCAGCTACCCAAATAGTTAGTTACTATTTAACATCAAAGTACAACTTCTAAATGAAAAGCCCAGCAAATAATTTCTTTTTGTTTTTTGTGACAGGGTTTCTCTGTGTAGCTTTGGAGCCTGTCCTTGAACTCAATCTGTAGACCAGGCTGGCCTTGAACTCACAGAGATCCACCTGCCTCTGCCTCCCGAGTGCTGGGACTAAAGGTGTGTGCTACCCATACAAATAATTCTTAAGCTACCAATGAACTACAATTGCTTCTCTACAGCCCTCAAATAAGTACTAGCTTCAGATGCACATGTTCTAACTTCCTGATACTCAGGACCTAGTGATTTGAAACCTTAAAAACCTGAGACCGAGTCCCAACAGGGTGTTTTTTTTTTTTTTTTTTTGTTAATTTAAAACAATATTATTTATTTTTGCTTTTTTGAGACCAAGTTTCTTTGTGTAGCCTTGGCTGTCCTGGAACTTACTCTAGACCAGGCTGGCCTTGAATTCACAAGAGATCCACCTGTCTGCCTCCCGAGTGCTGGGATTAAGGCGTGTACCACTTTGGCCTGGTGTGTATGGATACTTTGTCTGCATGTCTGTATACCACGTGTTTGCCTGGTGTCTGAGGAAGCCAGAGAAGGGTGTTGGTGGCCCTGGAATTGGATGATTGTGAGCTGCCATGTGGGTGCCAGGAACCAAAGCTGGGTCCTCTGCAAGAGTGCTATTAACCACTGAGCCTTCTCTCCAGGCCCCAACAGAGGGGCTTTGGTTCTCCATCTGTTAGTAGTGTTCCTACGGTCATTCTGAGGCTGGAATGGAATGCCTGTTAATCTTAACCAATCATATGAGAGCAGCTCCAGCGATGGAAGTTCAGAGTGCACTCCAAAGTCTAACAGAAACTACTTTTGCATTTCACAGTTCTCTTACTTATACAGCACAAGTGTATAACTCTCATTGCTACTGAGGTCAAGGCCATTCCTTTGTTGTTTTTTTAATAGTCCTTAACTTCATAAAAGGGTGCCCTTTCCAGACTGTCCATCAAGATACAAAGAAGGGTTATAGGCATAGGGATGACTTGTCCCAACTCATCAATGTTTGGGGGTGGCCCCAGGACAGTCTTTTGATTGTCAGTGAGCAGTGTCTTCATACAGAGGGAGCAACAGAAGTTTGTGTTTCCTTAAGAGACAGCGGTATTAACATCTTCTAACCACTGGGAGGTGCTGACTATGGCACAGAACCACTGCAATAATTTTACAACAGATGTTCTCCCAGAACCACTATCCTTTTGACTACCAACACAAGTATTTAAGCTTGTAAGAGCACAGACAAATATTTTAAATTTTTTTATTTCAGAATTGCTGTTATGTACAGACATCATAAAAAAAAAAACACACATATACTGGAGATTTTTCCATGACATAAGAGCTGGAAATAAGGACAATTAGGAGAACTGAAACTGTCCCCAGATGTCTGAGGATGGCTCCTCCTCAAATGTCCTTGATCACCTCCTCCAGCTCTTCCTTGGTGAACATGTGGAAATTTTGACCGGGCTGCACCGTGGCTAGCTGCAGAGAAACAGAAAAGGGTTAGAAAGTTGGTCTGAGCTCCTTGCTGATGGCCCTAACTTGGTCAGAAGTATTAGTGAGTCCATTAGGAACTAAGGGATCTGCTGTCCTGGGATATCCTTTGCAGGCACCAAGTCCTTAAAATAACTCTGACTCCGAAATAAAATTTCTTAGTGGCTAGTTTTTCTATTTTGAGGTCAATCCACCATGGAACAGTTACACAAACTGACATCACTGTTACCTCTTAAAGTTACTTCAGTACGCGTTACAAAAGTGGCAGCAAAGTACACAGAGCCAGGCCTAATGGTGGTATGGCAGCAATGTCTTTAATCTCAGCAAAGGCAGGGGGATCTCTGTGAGTTCAGGGCCAGCCTGGTCTACAGGTGAGTTCCAGGACAGTCAGGACTACTCAGAGAAACACTGTCTCAAAACATATCCCCCCACCACAAAATAAATAAATAAATAAATAAATAAATAAATAAATAAATAAAAAAGTACACAGAGCTAGTACATTTGCTTTCAGCTAGATTCCTTTAGAAATAAACACTCACTCACGCACACACACACACACACACACACACACACACACACACACACACCCCTTATATGTGATGAATGTTTTGTCTGCAAGCATGCTGGCAAGCCAGAAGAGGACATCAGATCCCATTATGATTGGTTGTGAACTTCCATGTGGGTGCTGGGAATAAACTTAGGACCTTTGGAAGAGCAGCCAGTGCTCTTCACTGCTGAACCATCTCTCTAGCCCCTAAGAGTATATTAAAAGTAGGGCCCAGCCCACAAAACAGCTCAGGAAGTGAAGACACTTGTCATCCAAGCCTGACTGCCTGAATCAGATCCTCAGATCCTGCTATAGAAGTTTAAAAAAGTTTTTCTTGGGGGCTGGAGAGATGGCTCAGAAGTTAAGAGCACTCACTGGCTGCTCTCCCAGAGGACCTGAGTTACATTCCCAGCAACTGTATACAATAGCTCACAAACATCCATAATGAAATCTGGTGCCCTCTTCTGGCCTGCAGGGATACATGCAGACAGAACACTGTATACATAATAAATAAATCTTTAAATTACACACACACACACACACACACACACACACACACACACACACACTTGAATACAGAAATCAAACTTAGTGTCCAGCATGCTCTAGGCAAGTGCCCTGACACTGAGCTATATTCCCAGCCCCAAAGAAATGCACTTAAGGCACATCTGTAAACTTCCAAGATGAACCTGTGTGACACTGGATTACCTGTGTCCCTATTTCCTCACCTGTAAAATGGGAATACCAAATAGCAATAGAGGATCGGTGAGGGTTAAATGTTAATCCGTGCAAAGTGTTTAGGATGTTAAAAGGAACCAAACAATTGTTAGTTATCCCTGTTAGACATCTTCTATACAGCTGTCTCTGTGGCAAAGGTGGTTTTGTTCACTGGGAAATCATTCTGAGTGTCAGTAATAACCTGCAGCTGGCGGTGTAGACCCGCACCACCAAGCCACTACACTCAAGATTTAAGTGACACCATCATCTCAGTGCAGCACAAAGCCCATGATGGGGGTGACCCCGACAAGGATGTGTCAGTTCACAGTTGTCTCCAACGGTTGAAGATTTGTTTTTAAAATTTACACTGTGTGTGGACCTGCATGATTTTATGGGCACAGCATGTGTGTTGGAGCTCCTGGAAGCCAGAAGGGGGAAGGTCACTGGAAACTGGAGTTCCAGGCAGTTTTAAGTCATCATATGGGTTCTAGGAAACAAGCCTGGGTCCTCTGCAAGACCAGTAAGTGATCTTAACTACTATCCATCTTTCCGGGCCCCTGGGCTTGCTTTAAATGTCAAATTTTTCTATTCTGACCTTTTAAAATTTAAAACTGTACACAATGTATATTGTATGTGTGAACATGTGTGTTCATACAGACAGGTACATGTGTACATGGAAGCCAGAGGACAAACCTGGCTGTTGGCTCCCCAGGTACTGTCTACCTTGTTTTTGTTCAGATATAGACTGTTCTGGTGAGTCACGGGGAGTCACCCATCTCTGGTCCTAAACACTGATATTACCAGCACATACCAGCATGCCAGGCATTTTTGCATGGACTCTGAAAATGAGCATCTCAGATCACTGTAAGCACTGTACTGACTAAGCCATCTCCTAACCCCACTCAGCAGCATTTCAAAATAGGATTAATTTGAAAGTTAGGAGACTAAATTAGTACAGTCTAGTTCTATAATTATTCTTTTTAAATAACTAAAATTTGGGGGGGAAAGACATCTAACAATCTGGTCTGGGAAAAGATTAAAATAAATACCCTCATCACAAAGCCTGTCTAGTAGATTCTTCTAAAGGATACATCCAATGACAGAAAATGCCTGAAGAATTTCAAATATATTTTACAAATACATATTAAGCAATGTATTCTAGCCCATATAGCCTATGAGTTCTATTATAAGGGTACTATAAATATAAATAGAATCCCCACTTCTCTTAAGGTATATCTTTACTTGGGCAATGTGAGGACAGAGATGCAGTTATCAATAAATGGAATCTAGATTACAGGATTGTTTTGTGAGGTCACGCATGTCCCAGGGATAATCCTCCCAAAAGCTTACAGGGTCTAAAAACAAAAACTGGGCAAACCCTGAATAAAAAGATTCTGCAGAATCAGGAGGTAAAGAACACAACAGGTTTTAACCCTGCGCTGCCTTCAGGAAGTTACTCATCACTAGGCAAGTAAAAACAGCCTGTATCATCAGCATAATGATATACATTTGCATAATGAATAAAACTTTTCTATTTATTATTTCACTTTTACAAAACCTCCATGAGACAGGGCCATAGATGCTTTCTCTCCTTATCAATAATTCATGTGTACTAGTTACAGTGCTAAAAAGTAGGGCTCCAGATAAAGTCCCACTCTTCACTTACTAAAGACACCAGAGGCTCTCAATGTCACCAGAGTGTTAGATTAATAGTGCTGAGTGTTTATAAAGGAGAGGCTCAAAGGTCCAGGGAGGAGTCAAGAAGAGGACACATGGGACTGGAGAGATGGCTCAAAGATTAAGGAAAAGGACACTTTTGAGTTGTGTATTAACTGGACAGACAGCAAAGGAAAGGCAGTGCAGGCTGAATATGCAAATGCACACAAACATGAACATGACATTTGGAAAACAAGGTAATCCCCTAAGGATAGGTGAATGGACCATGAGACAAAGAGGATACTGGCTCACATCTCATACAGAGTACATTAAAGCTGTGGTGGAACACAGCTGTAACTCAGCACTAGACTGAGTCAGGTCACTTGGTGACTGAGTATTGCCTGGGCTACACACAGAATCCCAGGACAGCCTGACCCACCTAACAAGAGCCTATTAAGAACAAAACAAAGGGCTAGAGAGATGGATCAGTGGTTAAGAGAACTAGCTATTCTTCCAGAGGACCTGAGTTCAATTCCCAGCAACCACAAAGTGGCTCAAAGCCATCTATAATGAGATCTGGTGGCTCTTCTGGCATGCATGTGTGCAGGCAGAACACTGTGTATAGGAGGGAGGGAGGAAGATTTTCTCTCTCTCTCTCTCTCTCTCTCTCTCTCTCTCTCTCTCTCTCTCTCTTTTTTTTTTTTTAGAAAAAGGACAAAACAAAACAAAAAACTTAGGACTTAAAAATTAGACCTGGGTACAAATCTCAACTCAGTCAAACACTAGCTAGTGGTTTAGTAGACCCTGGGATGGAGAAGAACCATCAACACAGTTCACTATAAGGCAGTAGAGACTAGAATTTGGTTACAAGAGAGGAGGTCAAAGTCTACTAGGTTTCTGCTACGAATGACAAGTACACTCAACCAGGATTAGAAATATTGGAAGGGGAAGTGGTTTTTCTAGAAAGATAATGGTTTTAATTTAGGACTGTCAAGCAGGGTGTGACAGCATGAGATGGTCAAATGAGGGCTGTCAGGAAATACTGACAAGCAGCAGTTACCACAGCAAGGGGGAGTCTTGAGAAATAAAAAGCGGAAATAAATGGTAATGACGAAGGAATGAGTAAGGAGACAGAAGATACCCAATATAGCTTCTGTTTGGAAAAAAGACTTTGCAATACAAGTAGGTTCAAGGAATACCCACACCAATAAAATCTAAGAGACAACCGATACAATCAAGTGAACTCCAAAATTATGCTGAGTCAAAATCAAAACACAAAGGAGCACACATCATACAATCTGCTTACAAGAAATTCTAGAATGTAATTTTTGTGTTTTCCACCCAGAATCATATTAAAGCTCCTTTTACTTCTGTTCAAAGATTAGCCAGTCCCCTCAGAGTCCTCCAACTCCAGTTTTAGTCCCCAGCTTTGCCCCTTTTGTGGCAGCCTATGAAACCCAGAAGATTCCAGGACTCTCCATGCTTGACTTTAACTAACCAATCTTCCATCAGGGATTAATCCTACCACTCAACCCAACAACACATCCTGATTGGTGCCAGTTTGGTTTAATATGACTTCTGATTATAACATCAGCTACATTAGCCAATGCTTTTTAACCTTCTTTTAAAAATAGAAATAAAAATAGAAATACAAAGCTGGCCATTGGTGGCTCATGCCTTTAGTCCCAGCACTTGGGAGGCAGAGGCAGGTGGATCTCTATGAGTTCTAAGCCAGCCTGGTCTACAGATTGAGTTCCAGGACAGCCTCCAAAGCTGCACAGAGAAACCCTGTCTAGAAAAAACAAAAAACAAACAATAGAAACACACACACACAAAATAACTTCTCTTCTAGCCTGACCTAGTATTTAAGTGTAGTTCAGCAATCATTTTCTTCATCCTTCCTTCTTCCTATCTTGTACTTCAATAGTCCCAATTCTTCTTAATTTTATTGTATTCACGTACTCAACAAACAACAATACCCAGGCAAATACAGGATATCTGTCCCTGTTTACTTCCAAACCTACACGTGTACTCACCATTACCTTCTTTTCTCCTAGATAAGAACATGCAGAATCTGACCCCCGTTTCCTGGGATATATTTTGCCTCCCTCCTCCAGACATCCTCCCTTCCAGGATGCTTTCCTACTGTCCTACTCTGGTCACATGTCCTCATGCAAATCTGTTCTTACTGCATTCAGAAGTTCCACCCACACCCTAATTACGCATGTGTCCTTACACTGCACAGCATACCGCTTAGCTACAGATTGGATTTCCTGTATTCTTTCTGTACATCCGGCAGTCTACCTGAAATAAAGCTAGGGCCCTTACTGGGGTCTCAAGAACAATGCTGAATTAATTTTACTCTTTAAAACACCGTTGCTTGTACGTCTTCACCTTTTTACAACTTTCTACAGTATTTTCTCCTTTTGTCTCTCGAGGGCTGCTTTCAGAAAGACTATCCTGTTTCCCTTCACCCCTTGATTCACTGCTCCTACCACCTCACTAACACTGATTATCCCTCAAATGCTATCTATCAGTGACCTAAAAACAGCATGCAGAATGGCTTTCATGATCTACTGTCTTTACCCAGTGGGAGCTATAACCCACATCGTCACAGTAAAGCAGGACAGTACCTCTATGTTAGTGGCATTCAGCTTCTCCTCCATTACTTGTTTGAGAATGATGAGTGAAGACTTGATGGCTTCTTTCAGGGTCATAGACTTGAACAGAACAAGAGGAGCCGTTAGAGAACACAATCCCTTCCTTCAGCCCTCTTCCCTGAGGAAGCGGCTTAGCCAACATTAACTACATTTTAATTTGTACAATGTACTACACTCTGTAACAATATAAACATTCAAGCAAGTGGCAAGTAGAACATACTTATTCAGAAGAAAAATGTCTTACTTTGGGCCACTACCTTTCCTATAGTAAATAACTTTAAGAGGAAAAGGTTGCACAGCTCTTGTGTCTGTCTAAATTCCTTTATTTAGAAGATAACATATCCTCGGTAACATTTTAATAATGCCCAACTGACCTAAAAAGGCAACCCTTTTTAGGCAACTGGATTCAGAAAATCCAGTTTTCATCCTATTTTGCTTGTCCTGGGGTTCCTGTTGTGATAAACACCAGGACCAAAAGCAACTTGGTTTATTTCACCTCAGAACTCTGAGATCACAAGTCCTGAGGGAAGTCGAGGCAGACAATGATGCAGAGGCTGTGGAGGAATGCTGATGACTGGCTTACTCCTTCGGGCTTGCTCAGTTTGCTTTCACACAGACCCTAGAACCACCTGCACAGAAGTGACACCACCCACAGTGAGCTGAACCCTCCCACACCAATCATTAGTCAAGAAAATGTCCTACAGACTGGCCTATAGGAAATCTGATAAAGTATTCCAATCTGATAAGGTATTCCCTCAGCTGACATTCTGCTTCCCGGGTGAGTAACAGGCACCAACTAGGACATCACAGGTAAATGTTTTTTCACTGTGTGCTTTGCTACATTTAGCAGATACTGCAGCCCTGTGCTGAAACAAGCTTACGGGTAGCATTTTCCTAAAAGTATAAGATAATTTTGTGTCTTTGTGTTATTTCTGACTAATTCTCACAATAGTTTCAAACTTCGTTTGTTTGTTTGTTTGAAATGGGGTTTGTCTGTTTAGACCTGGCTGTCCTGAAACTACTAGCTCTGTAGACCAGGCTGGCCTCAAACTCAGAGATCCACCTGTCCCTGCCTCTGAGTGCTGGGATTAAAGATGTGTGCCTCCATTGTCCAGCTTAATGTCTACATTATCATCACCTTTCCCCACTCTCTTTTGGGTGTGAAGATTCATGGGGGGGTGGGGTTGCACATATGTATGCATGTGAAGGTCAGATAACAACCTTAGATGTTATTCCTCAGATACCTTTAAAACTGCTGAATGCAATCTCTCACTGGGCTGGAATTCACCAAGTATGCTAGACTGCCTAGCAAGTGAGCCCCAGTGATCTACCTGTCTTTGCCTTTGGAGTGCTAGAATTACACCCTGTGCTTGCTACAAGGCCTGACTGCCCCTCCCTTTTGTGGCTTTTTGAGGGGGGTTGTTCCCCCCCCCTGCTTTTTTCTGAGACAGGGTTTCTCTGTAGCTTTGGAGCCTGACATGGAACTCACTCTGTAGATCAGGCTGGCCTTGAACTCATAGAGGCTCACCTCTCTCTGTCTCCTGAGTGCTGGGACTAAAGGCGTGCAACCACCACCACCCAACAACCCTTCCCTTTTATTAAGGACTGTTTATTTATTATGATGTGTGTCTCTGTGTGGGTATACACACAAGTGCAGGGGCTCACAGAAGCCAAAGAAAGGGTGTCAGGGCCTCTGGAGCCAGAGTTACAGGTAGTAACCTGATATGGGTGCTCAGAACCGAACTTCGGTCCTCTGTAAGAGCAGTGTCTTAACCACTAAGGCATCTCTGCGGCTTTTTAATGTGGGTTCTGGGGATCATGCTTACAAAAGAAACACTTTACTACCATGGGTCCCGAAACATAGCAAGTCACCTTTGATGGCACTTCCACAGTTGCTCTGGAGGCTAACACAATAAATGCAGCAGCTGTTTGAATGCTCCACAGCCCATCTATTCTAGGGCTTCTCTACATTCCAGACACAGTAACACTGAAATGAGGTCAATCAGTAAGGAAGAGTCACATGTCTCTCACTTTAAATAAAAAACTTTAAACATGGTAAAGCTTTGTATAGTTTATCAAGATTTGAATTAGGCTGAGAGCTAGGCCTCTTATGCTAAACAGTTAAGCAAGCTGTAAAGGGGAAGGAAAAGCTCTTTTTAAAAAACAGTTTTATTTGTGTGTATAGGTACTCATGGAAGCCAGAAAAGGGTGTCAGATCCCTTGGGGCTGGTGTTACTGGCATTTATGAGTCACTGAATATAGGTGCTGGGATCTGAACTCAAGTCCTCTGATAGAGCAGTAAGTACTCTTAATTGCTGAACCATCTCTCTATGCCCAAGAGGAAACCCTCTAATGGAAATTCAAAGTGCTACTCCAGTAGTTATGTGACTAGTAAGAAAGTAAAACAGGCTGGGTAGAGTGGTACACGCCATTAACCCCGACATCCAAGAGGCAGAGGCAGGCAGATCATTGCAGAGCTTGAGGCCATAATGAATTACATAAGTTCCAGATCAGCCATGGTTACATAGTAAGACCCTGTCAAAGAAGAGGGGGAAAAAAAAAAAAAAAAAAAAAAAAGGATTAGGTTGGGCTGGAGAGACAGCTTAGTGGTTAAGAGCATTTACTGCTCTTGCAGAGGATCTGGGTTCAATTCCCAGCACCCACATGGTGGCTTACAATCATGTACTACTCTAGTTCTATAGGATATATCACCCTCTTCAGGTCACCACAGATACTGCATGTATATGGTATACAGGTAAAACACTGATACACACAAAATAAATTAAAAAAAAAAGGGGGGGGGCGCTGGAGAGATAGTTAGCACTGCCTGCTCTTCCGGGTCCTGAGTTCAATTCTCAGCAACCACCTGGTGGCTCACAATCATCTATAATGAGATAGATCTGAAGCCCTCTCTGGTGTGCAGGCAAATATGCAGACAGAACACCGCATACATAATAAAAAAATAAATCTTTAAAAGAAAAAAGAAAAGTAAAAACAGCTTTCTAAGAGCTGAGAAAGTTTTCGTCATTCTGAACAGATCAAAATAGTTGCAACACTCCTTTAAACCAAAGGGTAACCCACAGCAAGGCTCAGACTTCTTCAACTCAACAGAAGCTGAAAGCAAGGAAGCTGCAGAAGAAAAAAAAGGGGGCTAGAGAGATGGCTCAGTAGAAGCAAGCAGAGGTGGTGGCGCACACCTTTAATCCCAGCACACAGGAGGCAGAGACAGATGGATCCCTGTGAGTTCAAGGCCAGCCTGATCTACAGAGTGGGCTTCAGGACAGCCAGGATACAGAGGAACCCTGTCTTTGAGAGGAAAAAAAAAAAAGGGGGGGGGGGGGAGAAAAAGCCATCCTCATAACAGCAGATAAAACAAGTGACATCCAGGCTGTATCACTTTCATTTCTAGTATCAGAGACTGAGTATACAGTCTCTTACATGCTGTGCAAGTGTTTTTCCAGGGAGTTACATTCCTGGTCCTCTTTTCCTGTTTTAAACTACATAAGTTTAGCTAATAAATAATAAAGCACAAGAACAGCCTGAGCACTGATCACATTTTGCAAAGAAAATTTCTGTGGGTAGACATTATCAAACACCATCCTCTGCTACAACCACATTTTTCATGAAAGCAACAGTTAATTGGTACCATAAGCTCTCTTGTATCCCTTCTATAGCCACCCCAGTCTCAGCTGCCATAAACAAGAAGGCAAGATGCTCCATAGGAAAAGAATTAAAACTAGCTAAAGCTCTGATGATTAGTCTTTTTTTTTTTTTTTTTTTTTTTTTTTTTGAGCTTGTCCTGGAACTCGCTCTGTAGACCAGGCTGGCCTCCAACTCACAAAGATCCGACGGCTTCTGCCTCCCTAGTGCTGGAATTAAAGGCGTGCACCACCAATGCCCAGCCAATTATTATCATCTTTAGTAATAAAAAAAATTGTAGTTTATGAAAGTCTTTCAAAGACATCATGCTACTGCACACAGTGGTGGTTTAAATGAAGAATGTTCTCACAGGCTTTGATATTTGAGTACTTGGTCTTCAGTTGGTGGTACTATTTGGGGAAGTTTAGGTAAATATTTGCCAGAGCAAGTAGCCACTGGGGGCAGTATTTGAGAGCTTAAAGCCTCACCCTATTTCCAGTTTCCTCTTTCTGCCTCAAGCTTGCATTGAGGGTATGAGCTTTCAACTTCCTGCTCATGCAGCTACACCTGCCACCTGCTGCTATGCCTCTCCACCATGATGGACTCTTATCCCTTTGGAACCATAAGCCCCAATAAATTTTTCCTTCTATCAATTGCCTTGATCCTGACGTTCTATCATAGCAACAGAAAAGGAATACAGTCATGTGAGTAGAATATGGTATAACGGAAGCCTACCTTTTGTATAGACATTTCCATTTCAATGCCAACACCAAACACCTCTTAAGCATGCCTACATCAGGTGTTGATGCGAGCCACTCAGGAGATATGCATGACAGCCTTCAATCATGCCCATTCCAGAAAGGAAGTACCAGGTGCTCACTTGCCTCAATATCCCCACTAGGCATTATCAAGCGCTAAGTGAAGCTGTGAGGATAGAGGACAAACACTGTGCTATAGTCTTATCATGGTACATGAAAGCTGAAGCTGGGAGGCAGGTAAGAGGATCTCAGTGAGTTAAAGGCCAGCCTGGTCTACATACCAGAACATCCAGGACTACTTGGAGAGGCTCTGTCTCAAAAACTAAAGAAGCTCAGTGGTAGAACATGTTACTATGGAAAACCCTGGCTTCAATTCCAGCAAAAACTCCTAACAACCAAAATGACAAGCTGAATTAATTTCATTCATGAAAAGTACAAGAACAGACAAACCTATACTGGTAAATACAGTTGCAAATGAGGGAAAATTAGTAAGTAGATCATTTTGGTGGAGAAACAGTGTTTCATGTCTTGTAGGCTGTGATTCCAAGGTGACACAACTTTCAAATTTTAGAACAAAACTCTTCAGGTCTAAAATTTTAATTACACAGAAGCTAAACAGTGACTTTAAAATGATGCTGAATTTTGTGAGAATGGTTGATTACCTTGTGGTAAACTTCTTGCAAGGAACTCTGGGCACCCTCTGAAGCAGAGCCAATTGCTCGAGCATCACACTGTACAAAGGTCCCAGATGGGTCCATATGAAACCTGAAAAGCACAACGATGCTTAAGAGGGAACGATTTTATGCCACAAATGTTACACTAAAAGAGGTCTAAGTGTTTCACCCTACAGCCAGGACATGTCACTAAAGTACCGATGCACAGTTCCTAAAGACTTTTTGTTTTGAGAAAATAGTTCGTTTAAAAGGTCCTTACTAATGACATATACATCTGTGTACACATGGGAATGTCACAATGAAACCCACTTCATGTGCTAACCAAAAATTTCATTAAAATAATATTGTATTTTAAAAAAGAAAATGTTGATTAAGAAAACCACTAACTTCCTCAAGGCCTTCAGAGAGAATAACAGAATGAGTACACGTAACTATGGCACTTATGCACATCTAAGATTTTAACAGAATGACCATGGTATTTATGTATGTCTGTCAATATTATCTTTGATATACCAATGTGAGAATGAAGATCAGATGGGTATAGCAATAAAGTAACTTCTAATTCTTCCGAGAATTAGCATTGGTTCAACAGAGGTTCTACTCAGAAGCCCTACTGTTTCCTAATGATTGCTTTTCTCTATTTATTTATTTACTTTTGGTTTTTCAAGACAGGGTTTCTCTCTATTGGAGCCTATCCTAGAACACGCTCTGCAGATCAGGCTTGTTTCCAACTCAGAGATCTGCCTGCCTCTGCCTCCTAAGTGCTGGGATTAAAGGGGTGCCCCACCAACTCCTGGCTTCTTTTTGCTTTTTTAAAAATTTAATTATTTATTTGTTAGTTGGTTGGCTTTTCAAGGCAAGGTTTCTATGTAGCCCTGACTGTCCTGGAACTTTCTCCGTAGACCAGGAGGCCCATAAACTCAGAGATCCTCCTGCCTCCTGAGTGCTGGGATTAAAGGTATATACCACCACCAGCCTTTACTTTTTAAAACAGAGTGGTTCCGACTGTTCTGGGACTCACTACGTAGGCAAGGACAAGCTTAAATGTGTCCCTCTGCATATATACCTTCAGAGTACCAGGAATATAAGCTCCACCACATTGGTTTTATGTGGTAGTGGGATGAAACCCAGAGCTTTGTGTATACTAGGCAAGCACCCTACCAACTGAGCGTCATCTCTGATCCTTCCAGCTCTTCAGTAAACTTGTGAGTTGATTTAAACTATCAGACTGCACTGCAAATCACAATAATCACCACTATCACACCACCCACGGAGCAGGGGGAGGAAATGATACTTACAGCTGAGGTCCTTTCTCATCAACTCCTCCAAACAACAATGCTACTCCAAAGGGACGAGACTAGAACCAAAAAGAATTAATTTAGAAAAGACTACCAATAATGAGAATGAGAGTCCAGGAAAAATGTACAGGGGACAAATTCCCTCAGTCTTACAGAACAGCAAGCAGGCTCAACACAAGTATCAGAACTAACTCACCATAGCACCTGGATCTGCATCTTCTTCTCCAAACTGCAAAGCCAGATTGGACACAGCCTGGGTCACACTCTCCACTGTCATTGTCTCATTGTAGGTGAACCAATGGTTCTAGAAAAGGGGCAAAGAATGATACTGCTTCCTGGGAAGAAGGAGACTCAAACAGTCTACCACTTCTCTCACATGTCTCTTTCCGTTTCTGAGACAGGGTCTTACTATATATCACAGACAGACTTAGAACTTGCTGTCCCCCCTACCTAGCCTTCCAAGGGCTAGGATTACAGACAGGTCATTGGCCTAAATCAATGCCTTCTTCTTGATTAACACTAGCCACTCAATACTTGGGATTATATCAGAGAGGAACAGCTCAGACTGCCAGAGGCTACAGCATACACCTGTGATTCATGCAATCTGGAGGATCATGAGTTCAAGGCCAGTCTGGGCTGTTCACAGAAAGACCATGTCTCAGAGGAAGCCAGGGAAAATGATGGTGGAAGAAGATAGAGTGAGAGAGCACATGCATGCACATACAGATATGCTGTGGAAAATGAGGGTTAACATCTAAATGCAAAGCAGCAAGTTTAGGCTTATAACAAAGTCAATACTAGTAACCAAGTGTCAATTTTCCTTAAATACTCATCCTGTTAAGAGTTACATTATTCCTGCATAAGTATGGA
This sequence comes from Phodopus roborovskii, assembly GCF_943737965.1. Lineage (NCBI taxonomy): Eukaryota > Metazoa > Chordata > Mammalia > Rodentia > Cricetidae > Phodopus > Phodopus roborovskii. The sequence goes on from NW_026125562.1 coordinate 3,459,955, forward strand.
GAACAAGCATGCATATTAGTACAAAAACTTCTACCTTGCAATTTATTTATTTATTTATTTATTTGCTGCTTTATTAAAGAAAATCAACATTCTTAAAATGTTATCTGGTATCAATCATTGCTTACCAGATGAGAACAATTTTATAAGCCTGGCAGAAAAGGCAGTTGCCTTTTACTATGACCATACCCTACCATGATGCTCCACAGAAAGCCAATCAGGGGATACAGTGCATGCTTTATGTAAGGTAAACTGGAAGAAGCAAGAGACTGTAGGCTCTACTGACCAGGGCCTGCTTTAAGCTGCAATGGCTGGAGAGCTAAATCCTAAGTCCCAAGGGTTGTGGCAGGGGAACTGACCCACAACACTCCCAAGAGTCTAATAGTAACACAGACACCTGTAATGTAACCCAGGTAGCTCTATCATTTTTAAACAAGGAGTGCATGCATACCAGCAAAGAGCAGAGAAGATGCTCATTTTACCTGTGTCTCCACTCTGGCTTTATCAATTAAAGTTTTAGCATCAGCAATTAGCCCACTCATGGCACAACCTGCAATGTAAAATCAACAGTGACCAATTGGCCAAAACCTTCTAGAACTTTTCATCCACTTAAGTAAATACTGAAAATCTGGCCTGGAACCATGGCAACAATCTCACAGCAATAAACCCAACAGGATAAATGGGAGATGATGACCACTAAGTATAGGTATAATAATGATACACATAGAAAACCAACCATGTTGACAGTGAAGTTCAGATAGTAAGCCAAACGGGAATTTCCAAATATCGCAGCCTAAGAATCCCCTTAGCAAAATTTAATAGAGCATGATGCACTTAACATGTGTTTTCATTATTACTGGTTATCTGTGTGTATGTGTACAGTGTGTGTGAGAGTGAGTGCACATGTCCCAGTACACATGTAGAGGCAGGACAACTCTGGTAGAGTCAGCTCTCTCCTTTCACCTTTTACATGAGTTCCAGGGATGGAACTCAAGTCACCAGGTTTATTCAGCAAGTGCCTTTACCCACTGAGCCACCTTACTGGCCTCATGATACCTTTCTGAACTAAACAAACACTATAACCAAACCTCAGAAGAAAACTATCTCACGATGGACTGCAGCAGAAGGCCTCAGCATAACATCAAAAGTCTTTTCAGTTCACTATCCCAACAAACCAACAAGCTATTTTAGAAAGTTACCTGGAGACTCAATGCGCCAAGATGTCTATAATTGCTACTTAGCTGCCATGACTCAAATCTCAATTTCAACCTGAGTTTCTCTCCAGTTTTAGACCTACAAAGTCAAATGACTTTCAATCCATCCACTTGGATACCACTGTCTAATCCACTTTTCCTGTGGAACCCCTCTTCTTCCCTCACCTTCACAACCAATCAGAACACAAGTTCTCTTCATTTGACAGATGGCTAAATATTTGAACTACTAAAAAATTTTCTTTTTTGGTAGAACACTTCACAAATTATATATGTCATCCTTACACATATTTATTTATTAGTTTTTTTGAGACAGGGTTTCTCTGTGTAGCCCTGGCTGTCCTGGAACTCACTCTGTAGGTCAGGCTGCTCTTGAACTCACAAGATTCACCTGCCTCTTCCTCCTAAGTGCTGGGATTAAAGGTGTGAGCCACCTACCACTGCCTGACTACACTAAAAAATTTCTTAAATATTGACTCCCCTGTCTCCATTCGTAGCCCCCATCAGCCTACCTTCAAAAACTGTCATGAGAATATTCTAAAATCATACTAGGATTTTAGAGTCTCACTGCTTAGATCCCTTCCTGGCAATGCAAAAGTGAAGTCAAATCCTTCAGCAGGATGGGGTACAGGGGGAGGGCTGTCTATTCTCTGACCTCCAGACTCATCTCTTGGCACACAGTTTACTTCCCAACCATGCTAAAATATTTACACTCCTGGTGTTTTGTAAGATAGCTTTGATTTTCTAAGGCCTTATACGTGCTAAGCACATGCTCCTCCACTGAGCTACAACCATTTCTAGCCCTATTTCTATTTTTCATTTTGTAACATAGTCTTCCCTAAATTGCCCAGACTAGCCTTAAACTTATTTTGAAATCCTGACTAGCTGTTGTCTTGCTGTTCAGCCTCCCAGAGCTAGTATTACAGATCTGAACTGCCAGGCTAGGCAAGCTCAACCATGTAGTGAGATAGTCCTTCTGTGGCAATGACCACGCCCATTGGGGGTGGAGCCATGGGCGGAAGTGACCTGTGGAGGGAGGTCAGAGAAAGAGCTGGGAAAAGCTCTCTGGCTGGTGGGACTCGTACAGGAGAGCATCAGGTGGAATTTCCTGGTGTTCATCTGTCTAGGTTGTAAGTAATTTCTCCATGAATAAACATCTATTTGGCCTATTTGTTTATCCTGATCCTTATTTAACCGCGAAATCTGGTGTCAGAAGCGGGATTAGGATTTTCAGGGGACCTGGGTTTCACCCAGGCGGCAGACGCCGCTCCCCTCCCCCACCTTCCCCAACTGGCAGGGTCCCTTGCCTAACCAGGTGGACTCACCACAGCTTTGGGACATTTGCCTCTTCCTTACGGCAAAGGAGATCTTTGCCGCCAAAGGGGACCTGAGAAGGCACTCACCGCTTCTCATTTTTTGCCCATTTCCGCACGGCACTTTGCATTCACGCAGAGCCGCTCAGCACCCGCCCTGCCTGTGCGTTTTCTCGCTGTAATCCTGAGGTCCCAGCAATTCCACAAGTCTCCTTTTAACAAAATTTCGCTTGCCATAGTTTGTTAAGAGCTATTCTACAGGGACTGGAATCAGAAGGATCGTCTGCTGCCGGGCGATATTTGGCGGTACACTTCCAGGCAGAACCGGGATCAGACGGGCCTCGGCGGCTAGGCGCTATTTTGTGGTACACCTCCAGGTGTAACTACCACAAGCTGAGATCTACAACTAAAAGCATCAAAGTTCCAGGAAAGCAGAATCACACCTAAGGTAATTGTAACATCCTTTACAATTTAAGCTGATATAATATCTGAGATCAATTGTTCCATAACTATGGCAGATAATTTTACAATGCAGGACTTTAGGAATTATTTTACTTCATATATAGAAGGGATTTTAGCAGAAGAAACTTATGACTGGACCAATATGTACTTTTATTTTGTAATAGCAATGGGTTTCATCATTAACATGATATTCTTAAAGAAATGGTTTGAGATTACAGCAAACAATAAGGAACTTGTACAAACCATAGGAGACTTAGTAACAAGGATTCAAAACATTGAAAATGTATTTAACCGCGATACAACCATGATCTTGACTTTCTACTGACAGGATTTAGAATCATAGGGAGACTGGGGCAATGCCTCTTGGTGTGTCTGGAGGTGTTTCCAAAGGATTGGTTGAATGGGGAAGACCCACTTGAGAGTGTGGGTAGCTGGGTTGGGGCCACAGGTAGAATAAAATGAAAAAAGGAGAAAGCCAGGGACCATCACCAGCACTCTCTTTTCTCTAGATCTACTAAAATGTGAACATGTCTGCTCATAATGCTTTTTACCACGATGACAGTATACCCTCTGAAACTGAGAACAGGTCAAAAGAAAGGCTCCTTCTCTTAAGTTGTCAGATATTTGGTCATAGTGTAGAGAAAGTAACTAATACCCATGACCACTGAACACAGACAAAACTCTTTCTTCTTTCACACCCTGAGCACACACTGTGCACCACCACAAATAAGACCACCCGTTCCTGGAAGACAAATACCATGTCTCCTTCCTGTCAACAGCCATGGAGTCTAGCATAATGTTTTTTATCTTTGAATGAGTGACATTGACCTACCTCCAAAAGACAGTTGACCTGAGATACAGCAATTTTAAAATCTGCTTCTCTACTTATGAAAGAGAGTACTAAGCTCCCACAGTTACCATGGCATTTAGTTCTTATGGCCCTTAAGCAATTAATTATTTTGTGACTGTCATATTAATTGGATTGAGTAAATAAGATAAGCAAATTTGAAGAGCCAACTACAACACAAAAGCAGTAAAATATAAAAGTATACATCTTTTAATACTACATTGTCAAGAGCCAGAGCAAGAAAATTATGCTAAAGACCATAGAAAGGTGGGTAAGGGTAAGGGGGACCAGGAGGAAAACAAATACACAGGAATAGGATTGATCTGGTCAAAGTTTGTATGAGTCCCCATAATGCTCTGAAGTTTAAGTACGCCAAAGATCTTTGAGAATTACTGTTTCTCAGTGGGCCTTACAATTTCCACACTATTTCAGCTCCAGCTAGCTTACTACCAGGGTAACAGACCATCACAGGAACTAGCCTAAAATCCACTCTTTGTGTACTTAAGTATCATTGTATTTACCAAAGGATGGATTATAGTTTTGTGGCAGAATGCTTGCCTAGCATTTGAGTGTCTGGGTTCAATTCCAAGCATTGCAAGGAGCAAAATACAGCAAATGTCAAGATGAAAAGAACTTCTGGTAGTAAGTTAAGCATAACGAGTCCTGAGACTGCTCTTTACTGCCTAAATTTATGTACACTGGCCTCCTGCCTTGAAAATAACAGTGAATCAGAAGATCAGGCATTTACTGTGTGGACCTCCCTTGGATCATAGGACACTAATTAACCCATGCCAGGTCCAGTAATAGCTTCCACTTATTACTTACCTATATGAGCATCAATCTCTACAATTTTCTCAATGCTGCTAGGTTCCATTAGCGGGGAAGTAATTCTCTTCTCCACAGCTAGACACACACCCTCTGATGTCTGAATGCCAATGGCCGTAGAACCAAGCTAAGACAAAACAAAGCAAACAAAAACCATGTTGCAGTTATACTGTACAGCTCAAAGAAATCCCTGCACACCTTCATAAGTAGAAGCTAAATTATCTATACTAAGGATACAGGAAGAAGACAGCACCTCATTGTTCCATGAATAGCAAAGGCATTTATAGAATTCTGTGCTGTGAGGAGGAAGTCTGGGACTTAGGAGAACAAAGGAAGCTCCGTGGCAGAGTGCTTATCTATGATTCTGGATTCACCCCCCCCCCAAGTGCCAAAAATGGGCTGGGGCATCCAAAAAGGGCTGAACACATCTGAAAAATGTCCTGTGTTAACACTAATACTGGGAGGAGGAATTTTAACGTTCTAATCAGTTTGTTGTTTTTTTTTGGGGGGTTCCCCCCTGGAATTCATGGATTTTACTTTTGCTACCCATATTGGTTTGTCCAATAGGTCATGCTCCCCAAACCCATGTCATCCGTGGAAAAGAAAAGAGGAAAAAGGAGTGGGAAGAGAAAGGAGAACCATCCTCACTAGCACAGTAAAATACTAACTTAATCCAAGTCACTAGCAGCCCACAATACAGCAAATTCTCCTCTTCATCCCCATGCCACCTCAGTCACCCCACACACCTTCATCACTATGTGCTTCAATTCTCTGTCTGCAAAGTGAAGACAATCATAATACCTACATCAACATTGGTGCCTACCACATAAACAAGTGTTGTTTCTGTTACATGCCCCCCCACCCCAACCTTTTCTTTGAGACAGGGCCTCTTCATGGAACTCTAGCCAGGCTGAAATTTGTTATATAGACCAGGCTTGCCTCTGCCTCCCAAGGCATGAGCTATGCCTGGCATCTTTGTCTCATCTTAAGTGCCTTGTTCTAAATGTAACTTTTATTGATACTAATTTTTTTAAATGCTATTTTCACTGTATTTCTCAGAAACTGATACTCTCTGTATTACCTCTAAGTTAAAAAGACAAATAAGCTTCACATAATCATAATCTTTCACCTCCAACTTTATCACTCACTATTGGCAAACTACTCAAGTACAGTTCAACCCAACTGTCCAAGGTATATTATCAGCAACACTAGTGCCCTTCCTAAAGCTGTCTCCAGCATAATATACTCTTCCTTCTGCCTCTTCAAATATACCCACTGTAAGGGAAAAGGGCCAACTAAAGAAACACCGAGCTGAGCCAAAGAAACACACTTTGGCCCTGCTACCCGAACTAAAGAAATGTACCCTGACCCTGAAACCAGTGCCAAAGAAAGACACTTTGCCCCTGGAATCAGAGCCAGGGAAAGAAACACAGCCTGGTCCTAAAATTAGAGCCAAAAGGCCAAAAAGGACCAGTGAAAGAAACACACTTTGGCCCTGCAACCAGATCCAATTCTGACCCTAACCCTGTGTAGAAAACCAACCAATCCCTGAGCACAAGATCTAGCCAGTCTGAGCTCAGGGATTGAAATCTGACCAATCCCCACCCTGAAAACCTCCCTGGGAAAACTCCAGCCTCTAAGAAGCCCTATATAAAAAACTCTGTGTCTGTTCAGTCTGTGGCTGTTCGGGTTGGAAGAGGGCAGCCACTCTCCTGGATTCTTCCCTCCCCCAAAAAAAAAAAAAAAAAAAAAATCTCTTGAATGAGGTTCTTTCGCTGCTTTTGCTGGAGCAGATACACTGAGTGGAACGGGCAAAGTGAAGTTGTTACACTCCACTCTCCCGGGGACTTGAGCCAAACTATAACAACTTCGCCGGGGAAATCCTCTCCTGTTGGAGCAGAGCTGATACTCTGGAGAAGCCTTTCCCTGAAGCAGGGCTGTAAGGTGCTATGCTTACTGTGACCTGTAGTATTCCTTGGCTCCTGAGGGCCAGAGTCTCTGTCCATCCCATCCAAGTCGTCAAAATGCTTATACCCACCACTCATAAAGCTTCCAAAGGCCATGCTTTATCCCCTGAATTCCCACTGTATCTACTTAGTTCTATAAAACAATGATCCGCCAACATGAGCATCAGACTTGATTAATTCTGTTATTTTAAAAAGACCCAGAATTCCATGAATTTTTAAAATAAAATGTGTTTTTATTTAAGTGTTTCTCTGTGTGTATGTGCACTGTGTGAGGGTGCCTGCAGAGGCCATAAGAAGGTATCAGATTCCCAAGACCTAGAATTACTGGTAGTTGTAAACCACCCAACTTGAGTCCTGTGAACTGAACTCTGGGGGAGCAGCAAGAACTGAGCCATCTCTCCAGCTCCTCCATGAATCCACCCACACACAGAGCATGTTTAACCTGTCTTTTTGTTTGTTTATTTCTGGAGACAGGGATTCTCTATGTAACAGCTCTGGCTGTCCTGGAACTGGCTCTGCACACCAAGCTGACCTCAAACTCACAGAGATCTGACAGCTTCTGCCTCCCGAGAGCTGGGATTAAAGGTGTGTATCACCACTACCATTTAGGTTTTAACAAGTCTCTAGACTGAATATTGTCAAAATATTTCTGACAAAACATTCACCATGACACAACTTTAGGGAGGGTTTGTTTTGGCTTATGGGTGGAGGGGATACAGTCCATAGCAGTGGAGAAAGCATGCTGCCAGGAATGGGAGCTGCTGGTCACTTTGCATACTCCACCAGGAAGGAGAGCAAGGAGTTCTAGTGCTCAGCAAGCCCTCTTTACCAAGTGTAAGACCAACGACCACAGAGTACCCTCACTTAGGGCAGGCCTTCCCACAAGTAACTTATCCACAGTCAACTTACTATGGAAACCCAGAGCCTTGCCTCTTCACTGTTCTAGATCCTGTTAAGTTGACAATCATTACTAATGAGTATGTCAAGTCTCATACATATCACTCTCAAAGGCATAAAACTCTAACTTTACCTACAAGTATTACTGTATGTACACTAGCTTCTTATTTTATTTTGGCCAATTACGTTTTGGTTTTGAGATAGGATTGTCAGGGCTAGCCCCAAAATCATGTTTCCCCTGCCTTAGTCTTTCATCATCAAACCCCGTCTTGTTTAAACAAAGATGCCTGTGAAACTATAGCAGATTACCAAAAGCTCATATGCAACTAGTGAATTACCCAACTTCTTACTAAGGATGCAAACTGAACACATGTAAGCTCTACCTTTTTCTCAAATCTGTTAATATAATAAAGAGCCTTCTAAAACAAACAGACATAAACCCACTAGGATAAAGAGAATGGAAGAGAGAGTGGGAAAAACAGTAATTAAATTCTAAAGCTTAAAAGAAAGTAATAATTAACCTGATTTTTATCATGGGCACTTCTGGGAGGATGTTGGTGACCAGCACCTCTGCATGTGAACAAAAAAGGAGAACTAAAAGATGTAAAACAATTTAATGTCTGCTTTAAGCAGACTAAAGTTGGTGGCTAATGAGTGTGAGGACAGCCTGGGATACATAAAACCTTTTCTGAGGAGGAAGGGGTAAAGGCACACAGAAATGAAAAAAGAATCACAGAACACAAAAAGGCTCAACCATTGAACAGTTCTACTAACACAACTGTTGAATTTTATAAAACTGGTTATGTGTAAGATATATATTGTGAGTGTTGCACTCCCTACTCCCAACCCTCTAGACAACTGTGGATAGGCTGAGAACAGAAATGCAGAAGATGGCAGAAGTCTATCTTCCGTCATGAAAACTGTGTGGATAATAATGCCTAAGACGGCCTAAGTTCTAAATATACAGTGAATGGCAAGAACATTGTCAAATAAAAGAGTTGAAGTGGGGCTCTAGAGATGGCTCAGCAGTTAAACGCACGTGTGGCTCTTAAAGAGGACTTGGATTCAGTTGGCAGCACCCTCACAGTGGATGGCTCAAAGCCATCCAGAATTACAATTCCAAGGGTTCTGGCGTCCTCTTCTGGACTCTAAAGGCACTATACACATATGGTGCAAATACACACAAGTAAACACTCATACACACACACACACACACACAAATAAAATTAATCTTTAGAAAAAAAAAGTTTAAAAGTGCGGCCTCTGGGAAACTGAAAATAGATGGTACAAGCCTAAGAGGACTGCTGCTTTTATTACATAATTTATAGAGCCATTTTATCTTTGACTCTAAAACTACATAGGTGCGTGCCCTAAAAATTAAGATAATAACAATAATGTGAAACCATTACCCAGAAAATTAAAGACTTATATGTTCCCTAAGTGCCATAATTTTTAAATTTGGGCACAGACTGAACCCAAGGCCTCTCATTTGCTAGGCAAGCACTGTACCACATCCACAGCTACCCATTTGTAATTGTTTACTGAGGATCTGAAATCAACTGCACAAGACAGAACCAAATTCACATCTACTTTCAATTTTTTCTAATAGAGCAACTCTCAAATGGGGGTCTCTTGACCCCACCAACACTCAACAAAGTCCACAGTATTTGGCAGGTAAATGCTACTGGCACCTAACGGGGTAGTGGCCCTCACGAGAAGGTCCACAGAGTAAAGCTATTCAGTTCCATCATGTAGAAGCCCTGCTTTCACAGCACAAAAACATATTGTCAGTCTACTTAATTAGGATCCCAATTTAATAATAATAATGAGGCCAATATTCCTGAGACAGACTACTTTATAAAATATATCAAGGGCCTGCAGGATGACTCAGCAAGTAAAAGACCCTACTACAGAAGCCTGACAACCTACATCTCATGGTGAAAGGAGAGCCAAGCCCCTGGAAGTTGTCCTCTAACTTCATACATCCAGATTGTGTATACGTGTGTAAATATACACACACAACCAAAATTCAAGATCTTTTCCACTTATACTCTCCAATGTATCTTTATACTCTAACCAAGCCTAAATTTCTCCTCTTAGTCACCTTTGTAGACTGAGAAAAGTAGGGAAGCCTGGGCACATCTGAACTGAGAAACCTACTCTAAAGGTACATCTTTACCGCTGCTGGTTGTATCTTACCTGCATAATTTATAAAGCACCTCCACTTGATCACTTCTAGCCAGGATTTTTAGTCATTCTCCAGAAGTGCATGTGCAAAGGGTGTATACACACACAAGGATCTACATGTGAAGGTCAGAGGGCAATGTTGGGGTATCTTCTTCCATTGTTTTCCACCTTATTTTTTAAGATGGGGTCACTCACTGAACTTGTACCTACCTCATTGATGCAGCTAGGACAGCTACCAGCCAGAAAACTCTGGGGTCACCTGTCTCTGCCTCCCCAGTGCTGGGATCACAGGCACACACTACTTATGTGGATGTTGCAGATCCAGACTCAGGTCCTCATGTTCACATGGCAAACATCCTGAGTGAGCCATCCTCATACCCCACTCTCTGGGTCTTCTCGTGCTATCCAAACCTTACCGTAACCAAATTGCCTACTTATCAGCTTCTCACAAGACACCACAGCAACACCAAAGCACCCAAATTTTTCATAATGGTTACAAGTCTTACTATTAAGGGCTACATTACTATCTAGCCCAACTAAGATTACAGAGATCAAATACTAACTCATTATCAATAGATAATCTAAAGCTTACTAGCCCTGAAGATCTTTCAAAGCAGGACACCTCTTACTTTAAGCAGAACTGTTGTCTTAAATTATACTACAGCTTGAAATCTGACTGCTTAGCACTTCATACTAATGAGTTTTCAATACAGAGCATAAGATAATCTAAAAGAGAAGCACTTGCAGGTGACCCACTGATTTCTACTCAACTAAAATTTTTCCATTGTCACTTGTAAGACTTCACCTAGCCAGACTCTTCCCTGCCTCTCCAGATTCTTACACAGCTACTTTCCCACAGCACCGTCCTAAAACTTAGGTACAATTGTTCATTTAAGTCATGTGGGGAGTTATTCCATGGGACAGCTGTAGATGAGCTATGTGGTTCAAGAGCAAACCAGGGCTTCTGGAAGGAAACTCCAGAAAGCTGTACTTTCGAGTTAACAGTTTCTTATCATGAACTATTTCCAACAAAATGAGGTTTGTTTGTTTGTTTGTTTGTTTTGTTTTTTTGAGACAGGGTTTCTCTGTATTGCTTTGGAGCCTGTCCTGGAACTTGCTCTGAACTCAAACTCACAGAGATCCATCTGCCTCTGCCTCCCCAGTGCTGGGAATATAGGCGTGTGCCACCATCGCCTGACCAAAATGAGCTATTCTTAAAAAATGTTTTTAATCATACTTATGTGTCTACGTTTGCGTGTAAATACATGTGTGTGCCAGGGAACTATAGAAGTCAAAAGACAACTTCGGGAACTCAGGTCCTTCCTTATACCATGTTTGACCTAGGGACTGAAATCAGGTGATGGGGCTTGGAGGCAAGCACTTTTACCAGTGATGAGCAGTTTTGTGAGAAAGCATTATGCCATTACAACTATATAAACAGAAGTGACTAGACAGACACTGGAGACAGGCAGATGACACAAGCATGCAGTTAAGAGATAAACTACTACTTATGAGGTTCCCAGTCCTTGTTAGAGTAACTGGGCCTAATATGTGAAGATGACTCTACAAACCAAAACAAAAATGTTTAGTTTGGGATCTGGACATCTTTTTCTTTGTTTTTTTCTAAGCATTCCTTTTCAATACTTCAAAGATTGCAAATATGCATGCTTCTTACAACCCTGGTTTTCTGTCAGGCTTCTTAACTATCTACCAAATAAAAATATTTAAATTATTCATAATACAGCATATATAGTTCTGACTTCAGGTATAGGTAGCCTTCTGATGTTTAGAATACTAGTGTGAATACATGTTTGGGTTGTGTTGTGTGTCTGTCTAGAGACTGCACACAAGGCAAGCACTCTACCAAGCTATATTCTCAGCCCTTTTGCATTTGTTTTTGTTTCTAGATTACAGGGTACACCTCCTTTTAGTCCCAATATCTAATACAAATTTACAATTTTACCAACAAAACTGCAGAGGTGATCAGTTATATGCTTTGCTCAAGAAAACAAAATATAAAAAGCAACAAGGCCTGAAGAGATGACTTAGTTGGCAAAGTGGTTGCCACTCAAGCACAAAGAACCTGGATTTGAGTCCCAGAACCAGTGCAGGAGCATACCCCTGTAATCTTAGCACTGGGAAGGTAGAGACAGACAATCTAAGGTTGTCTGCCTAGCTAGTCTGGCCAAATCAGAGAATTCCAGGTTCAGTAAGAGACCCTGCATCAAAAAATAAGGTGGAGGGCAACTGAGGACATACAATGTCAACCTTTGGCCAGGACATGCCTGCTCATACACAAATACAAACACAGGAACATGGGCTGGAGAGATGGCTCAGCCATTAAAGGCTAGGCTCACAACCAAAAACAAACACAGGAGCTAACTCTGGACTTCTATACCCCTTTCTTTATAAGTCAAGATCGGAAACAAAACCCAATGAACAAACTCATGTAATTACAAAGCAATAAACAGTTCAAAAAAAAAAAAAATTATCTCAAAATGGACCTCAAAATAGTAGCTGGATAAAGAAATGTAAGAATATTTTCTAAAAGAAGAGCTAAAACACTCTTATCCCAAATGTCCTTCTAGCAAAGTGTGAGGGTTATTATGAAATTTCCAAAACTTTATTACTTGCTACTATACCTTGATCGCCTCAATGGCATATTCCACTTGAAATAATCTTCCTTCAGGAGAAAAAGTATTCACACCCCTGTAATTAAAAAACAAACAAACCAGTATTAGAAATTATCAGAAGTACACAGACATTGGAATGAAGTTCCTCAACAACTAGCTCAAATGACCAGGAAATATGCAAGTTGCTCCTCACTCCGCCCCTAGCAAGCCTTTCAGTCTTTTGGTGATACCTCTCCCCTACTCCAAAGCCAAACCAAAATCTTAACTAAACTGATCAAATGAAAGCAGATGACTTGAATCAACACGTATGAATTCTGAGCCAAACTATCAATTTCTTTGATAAATTCATGTCCCAAACCTATCAGGCCATTTCCAAAAAAAGTCACTTTTTTCCCTTTTCTTTTGATATTGCTATTTTTTTTTAAGAGTCAGTTACAAGAACATTTCTATGTCAATTTGTATGAGATATTATTATTATATTAACAACAGACTAAGATCCATATAATTACTAAAGTCTATCTAGTTTATCACTAAATAGATACTCATGCTGATTACAAACCAGACTACTTTTCTCTGTAATATGCTCTCTTGTTTGCACCACTTAAAAATGTTTTGAATGAATGACTACAAATGACTGCAAGCCTGAGTTTATGAATTCTAAACTTCTCAACAATATGCATTTAACAGTGTTTTCAAATTTTAACCAAAACTTTCTTCAAAAGAAATTTGTATGTGAGTATGTGTGTGTGGGCGAGAGATAGAGATAGATAGATAGATAGATCAAATAAATTGCTCAAAATTACTCAGTATAAAAGAAGCAGAAATGGAACCAGGATTCAAGAAACTTTACTTACAGAGGCCAAGCTTTCAACTATTCTACTACTCTGTCTGTTATTCTCAGTAAATGAGGAGTGGAGAGAATCTCACCATCCAGTTCATTTGTTCCTCAATCAATATCACTAAAGCCATTTAGAAGTCTAGGGTTCTAAAGAACAGTGTAAAAAACAATCACTGAAAGAAAACTTGGCGTCAACAAATCTAAGACTGAACGTTCTGAGAGTTTTGACTCACTACTCTCTCCCCTCTCCTTTCTAACACACGCTGTCATAAACTCATATCAACTTCTCCTCTCAATGTCCTTGTTACCTTTTACCTAACTATTGTAATAGCCTCCTAACTGGTGACTTGTTCTTCTAATCCAATCAATTAATCTTTATAAAAACAATTGTGATGAGGCAACTACTTAAAGAAAACATTAAAGCCTGACACAGTAGCACATGAGTATAACTCCAGAACTCAGAACACCTAGGCAGAAGGGATTGACAGAAATTCAAGACCAGCCCCAGTTAGCTTTCCCTCACCATGGGCTATAAATGATACCTTGTCTTTAAAAAACAAAAACCAAAAAGAGGAGCTGGAGAGATGGCTCAGAGTTAAAGAGTGCTAGGAGCTTCCAGAGGAGTTTGATTTGATTCCCAGCACTCACATGGTGGTTAAAAACCATTTGTTACTCCAGTTCTAGGAGGTATCCAACACCCTCTCTGGCCTCAAAGGACACCAGGCATGTATTGTACATCATGCACCCCCCCCATTTTAATTAGTTTTTCAAAAAGATGAAAAAGAAAAAAATTAATAGCACACAGTTACCTACAGAGACCAAAATCCTTAAATTCTATTAAAGCCATCAGTATTTAGCACCACCCCAGTTTTCCATATCAATTACCAGCCCCATAATATGCATCATACATATGTGGTAATTGGGCTGGACTTTTTCAAATGTGCACTTTGCCTTTCCACTGGCCCTCCTTTGTTCATCCTTTATTATCCAACAAAGCTGTTGGCTCTCATGGTCTTGACTTCTCTGTGAATGCAGCCTCCCATCAGAGCTTCTAATGCTGACTTAGATTCCTCCAATGGCATTTTCTCTCTCATACTATAGTTACTCTTGTAAACAGGAGAGTAAAGATCTTGATTTTGCTCACTTCTGTAAAATCAGAACCTCCCTGAGCAGAGCAAAAGCTTGGCAACATTGGCTAAAGGCCTGTACTTAGTCTTGAGCAGACACAAAAGAAACACACACACACACACACACACACACACACACACACAAAGTCCAAAGAGCAGCTAATACATATAAGAAATAAGCAAAACTTCATAAAGTCTTTTGGATGAGGATCACAATTTTCTCAAAATGTTATCACCTAAAGACGATTCTCTTCAATGCTCTGGAAGTTAAGTGTTAACAATCATTTTACTTGACAGCAGGAAATACTTTTAAAACTTCACATATATCTTCTATGAGTCAGCAAAAGTATGAAAAAAGGCCATACCAGGTGCTACAATTTTGACAGGATCAATATATACTTGCCAGTAATTTCTCAGACAACCTGGAACAAAGAAAATGTCTGCTTTCCCTAACTTTTAAAGGAAGTTAACATAGTTTGCAAGACTAATCAAAACAGAAACTGAAAGTTAAAATGTCCACAGCATTTATAACAGTATTAGCATTTCCAAGACCTCAAAGTTTTGTTTTGCTTTTTTAATAAACACAATCAGCTTTGACTTTACAAAACAGTTGGCTTTTCAACAGAGCACTAAAATAACTTGCTTTCAACTTTTTTTTTCTTGGTCAAATGGAATCAGCATATACAACTCTTCTGAAACACCACTGTACATTCTAGTTCCTACAAAAACCAGACTGCTGGCAATTTATCGGGCACTGCTGAAGCTGCCTTAGCGTTTTTGAAGACAAAAACGTACAGCACAGCATGTGATCCAACAAATTCATTCAATAGTGCCTGGTGGCTTTTTATTCAAGGCAGCTCATTTCACTTTTTTTTATTATTATTAAAGCGGCCATAATTGCTTGAAAAGATGACCGCAGAGCTGCTGTCCCCCTATTCTCCAGATTATCAGCTATCCCCTCTCCAGATGCCTGCCCCAAGCATAAACCCCAGCTTCTCGCTTTCTCGGGGAGTCAGGACTAGCGGTGACTCAGCGGTGGGACGTGTGAGCCGGATCCGCTCCAGTCCAGCGTGGGGAATCCCGCCTGGCGCCTCGGGAACCAGATTCCCCGGGTCCCGCCAGACTCGGGTTCCCGGGGCGCCCCATGACACTGCAGAACCCAGGCCGCGCCCGGGCCCCGGGCCCGCCCACCCAAATCTAGACCCTGCTGCTTCCCACCGTACGAACCTGTCGTACTCGGACCGAGTGAGGAACATGGCGAGGACAGGAGGAGGCAGCGGTGGATACGCGGGGTTTTCAAGGGCCACACGACTCCAAGTAGCACCCCGGCCAACCACACCGCCACAGCACCAAGGAACCTGCTCGCGTCTGCGCGTGCGCACGCGACCTTTTAATCCCGCCTCCCGTGCCTTCTTTCTATTGGCTGATTGAGATTCTAGCCGCGGTGATTGGGCTGACACGCTTCCTCGCCGGACCTGGCTTAACACAGGGAGGGCGGGACCATGGCGCCCTTCCGCTTTCCATCTCCGGTGGTTGCTAAGGGCGCTGGGGCTCGAGGCAAATGGTGAGAGTGAACCTCAGCGGTGAGCTCGCCGTGAGGAGGACAGCTGCGGGACTTGGATTGATAGTTAGGTTGTCGGGATCGGGACGTAAGTCCCTTCAGCTCTCGTGACTGCAGCCGGGGGACACGGGTCTCTTCCTCCTCGCGCCCGCGGGCCCTGCTCTTCGCGGTCTTCCCGGCTCTGTGACAACCGGAACCGGCTTTCCTGAGGACTTTGACTTGGGCAGAGATGTGTGCGCCTCGGGACAGTCTGCCCTCGCGCGCCCGGCCCTTCTGCCAGCCTAGCTTGTTGAAAAAGTTTTTCAAATTCTTGCATAGGTAAGGTTATTTTACCAGGTCTTCCCCGAATTCACACACATGCTATCACCATCACCCTAGCTACTCAAGTTTCAGATCCCCAGAGCTCAGGACCCGAGATTTAAATTAATCACTGCTCTTCCATGAAGAATGCGTACCCTTTTTTGTGTGTGCGCGCTTCTTGTTTCCTTTTCCCGAGGGTAGAATAAAGCAACTTGAGAGTTTTTTTTAGAAACATTGTAAATGAATTATGTATCAAAGAAAAGCGGTTAAGAAGTTATAGCTCTCTAGGAATGTAACTCCGTGGCAGAATACTTGCCTAGAACGCATAAACCCCTGGTTTGAACCCCAGTCTGGGGGGGGGGGCGGAGGTGTCCTAGATGTGTCTGGGGAAGGAATGGTCAGAGTACAAAGTTTCAGGCAAGACTAATACCTAGTGGAGATATGTTGTACAGTAAGTGAGCGAGTTTTCATCTTATACTTGAAAATTTCTAAGAAGGTGGATTTCAAACTCTACCAAAAGATGTTATACATATATCAAAACATTCTGGTGACTAGACAGCTTAGCAGTTAAGAAACCGTGTGCCCTTCCAAAGACCCAAGTTTGGTTCTTAGCTTCCATGTCAGGCTGCTCATAGCCACCTTTTTATTCCAGCTCTAGGGAATCCATCGTCTTTTTCTGGCCTCTGCTGGCACCCACACACCTCTCTCTCTAATCCCAGCACTCGGGAGGCAGAGGCAGGATGATCTCTGTGAGTTCAAGGTCAGCCTGGTAAAATAGTGAGTTCCAGGCCAGCCAGAGCTATGTAGAGAGAGCCTATCTCAAAAAACAAAACAAAACAAAACAAAACTTTAAACATCATTTTGTATATTATAAATGGAAGCAGCTGCTGTTTGTTAGTTATATCTTAATAAAGGGCAAGGCATAGGAAGAAGAAAGAAATTGTGTAATGGGTTGTATTTGCCCGAGAGAGAATCTGTATTTCTTTGTTTTGTTTGTTTTTAGTACAGGTACTGACTTTTAGCCCACACTAGCCTGGAGTTAACTGTGTAACTGAGGTTGTCCTAGAACTCAAGGCAGTCTCCCTGCCCTGGCCCTGGCCCTGGCCTCCCACTTCTGGGATTGCAGGCATGCAATACCAAATGCAGCTTCAGTTTATCATTAAGGTGCCACTGGCCAAGAGCTTAAACTGCCCCAGCCATACTTACAATTCCTATTTGGCCCTGTATTAGGTTCATACATCACCAAGGCATTTCAGCAGCAAGGGGGTTGTAGAAATAGATGCCTGGTTTGGTTGTTAGTATCTGTTTCCCCACCATTTATAAGCTGGTCACACTTCCATGGGAATTTCAGTTATGAAGTTCTAGCCAGCTGGGTGTTTGTCATTAATAAATCTAAGGAGAAATTCTAAGAAACAGTCTTTGTAGATCACTGAAGAGACTGCTTACCTTTTAGTTTTCTTGTCAACTTTCTGACAAGATTTTCTTTCAAATTATCAGTAGCTTTCTATTGAAAAACTGCTGGTTCTAAATTCCCCATACCTGCCGTTTAGACATACTTTTACTGTAGAAAATACGTGGGGATGAAAGGCACTTACAGCCTCTCCTAATATGCAATGCAGTGGTAAATGTCTGTCTCGCACAATGTACCTCCATAGAACACTATGCCTGTGCATATACACCAGCAATACAGGGGATTCACGGGTAGCTGGCTGTGGGTAAAAAGGGAAAGCTGATTTTCTCTCAGTCTCAGAGTACAGTGAGAGACCCTGTCTCAAAAATAAAGTGATTTCTCTCAGTGATAGACTGTGACCTGGAAGTATAAGACAGATAAACCCTTTCCCCCACAAGTTGTTTTTGGTCATCGTGTTTTTATCACTACAACAGAGAGTGAACTAGAACACATTCCATGGCATTTGTGTCCACACTCATGCAAAATAAATAAAATATAACTTAAATGTAAGAAAAATAAAATCTACCAACTTTCTTAACAGTAAGCCAGGCATACTGGCCTACCCAGCACACTGGTTCAGACCAGCTGTACTGTACACATCTCTGCCTCCAAAGAAGCCATTAAGAAGAATCCCTAGTTTAGATTCTTTTTTTTTTTTTTTTTTTCAAAAACCTGTAATTACCCAACTTGCAAATCTTTCTGGTTATATGAAAACTAGAAATTTTTACTTTCTTTTGTTGTTGTTGTTACTGTTTTGCTTTGATTTTGAGACAAGATTTCACTGTGTAGTCCTGGCTATCCTGGAACTCACTCTGTAGACCAGAGTGGCCTCAGCTCCTCCTTTATCTCCTGAGTGCTGGGATTAAAGGTTTGCACCACCATTACCTGCAAAATTTTTACTTTCAAATAGCTTTTGCAAAGTGTATTAATGTTCCAATAGCTTTTGATAAGACATACAAGAAAAGGGATATGGCAAATGTTTCTGAAAATTAACCACAAATAATTCCTCAGACTTTGCATGGTTTTAATAAGAGCAGAGAATGGGCACCTGGGCAGATAGTGGGAGGATAGAGAGACTGACTTTTAAAAGGAATTTTAAAACCTGCTGTGGGTACTCACCTATAATCCTATCATTAGAAAGGCAGAGGAAGAAAGATCACAACAAGTTCAAGGACAGCCAGATCTACATAGTTCTAGGCAAATCAGAACTGTATGAGATTTGGTATAAAAAATCAAACAAAAAGTTATCTAAAATTAGTTGAAGATAACATGTACAAATATACATAGCCTTTTTAAAGTGAAACTCTGGGTCTGGAGAGATGATTCAATGTTTAAGAGCACTGGCTGCTCTTCCAGAGGACCTGGGTTCACTTCCCAGCACTCTAATGGCAGCTCACAACTGTCTGTAACTCCAGTCCCAGAGGATTTGACACCTTCACGCCAATGCACATAAAATAAATCATTTTTAAAGAAATGAAACTGATATTTGCTACAACTTGGATGTTTATGCTAAGCCTGGGGGTATTGTTCCTTGGTTGACACTTTCCTAGCATGCATAAAGTCCTGGAGTTTGATCCCCCACACTGTACAGAGAGTTGGGAAGAGGTAAGAAAAAAGAAGTGCTAAGTGTGGGACCCCAAAAGCCAAATACATGATTCTACCTATATGAGGTACCTAGGTAGTCAAGGTCATAGAGGAAATAGTGGTTACTGAGGTAGGGAGACAAAAATGAAGTCATAATTTAATGGGTTTTTGTTTGTTTGTTTTGTTTTTTTCTAGGGGAGAAGTTCTAGAGATAGACAGTGGTGATGGTAATCCAATAACATGAATGTACTTAATGCTGCTGACACATATGTTTAAAAATTGTTGGGGGACAAAATCCATCTTACATGCAGTTTAAAGTTAAAAAGGAAGCAATTGAAATGTGAGTCTTTTCAAATGTCAGAAAGACACTTAAGGAAATGCTCAACATCCTTAGTCATCAGGGAAATGCAAATCAAAACTGCTCAGAGATTCCATCTTACACCCATCAGAATGGCTAAATTAAAAAACACCAGTGACAGCTTATGCTAGAAAGTATGTGGAGAAAGAGGAACACTTCTCTGTTGCTGGTGGGAATGCAAACTTATATAGCCACTGTAGAAATCAGTATGGCGATTTATCTGAAAATTAGGGATCAACCTACCACAAGACCCTGCAATACCTCTGTTGGGTGTATACCGGAAGGAGGCACATTCACATCACAAGGACATTTGCTCAGCTATGTTCATAGTAACATTGTTTGTAATAGCCAGATCTTAGAAACAGCCTAGATGCCACTCAACTGAAGAATGGATAAAGAAAATGTGGCACATTTACACAATGAAGTACTACTCAGCGGTAAGAAACAATGACATCCTAAAATTCACAGGCAAATGGACAGAACTAGAAAAAAACCATCTTAAGTGAGGTAACCCAAAATCAGAAAGGCAAATATAGTATGTACTCACTCATAAGTGGATATCAGCCCAATTCATAACCCCAGAGAAGCTTGAACCCTCTTCCAGAAACAGATGGAAGCAGATGCAGAAATCCACAATTAACCCATGGGCCAAGTTCCTGGAGTACAATTGAAGTGAGGGAGGAGCGATAATATGAACAAAGGAGTCAAGACCATGATAGGGAAACCCACAGAATCAGCTGGCCCGAACTAGTGAGAGATTACTAAGGTCTGAGAAATGGGGAACCTGCATAAGACCAGACTAGACTCCTTTAATATAAATGACAATGGTGTGACTAGGACGATATATGAGGTCACTGGCAGTGGGTCCAAGACCACGACTCTAATGCACAAACTGATTTAGTGGAGCCCATTCTATCTGGACAGATACCTTGCCCAGCCTAGACACAGGGGTGTGGGGGTAGAGAGGTGCCTTGATCCTGCCTCAACGAGATGATGGGACAGACTTAGTAGACTTCCTATGGGAGGCCTTACCCTCTCCATGGAGCAGAGGGGAGGAGGGGGGAGTGGAGGAAGTGGGGAGAAAGAAGGGAGGGGGAACTGAGATTGGAATGTAAAAAATAAATTAATAAAAAAATGCACTGTCCAATGTGTCACAGAGACTCTAGATAGATTCATTGAGAAAAAAACAAACAAACAAACAAACAAAAACCAAACATTCTAATCACATAGAGATGAACATGTGTCCTGGAGAAATAGAAGGCTTTTGTTGTGCTGGTTTTGACAATGCTGGTATCAAACCCAGGGCCCTCTGCATGTGAAGCATGTCTTCCACCACCAAGCTACACGCCTAGCCCTGACTTGAAGTGAGAAAATACAGTATTTCATATTGCCACTTTTATTTTTTAAAGTATTTTCTAAATAAAACAGACAAGTTTGTTAGTGCCCTGGCTAGTTTGTTGCCAACTTCACACAAGTTAGGACTATCTGAGAAGAGAAGACCTCAACTGAGAAAATGCATCCATCAGACTGGCCTGTTGGCAAGTCTATGGGACATTTTCTTGATTAATGATTGACACAGAAAGACCCAGTCCAATAGGAGTTCAGTGCTATCCCTGGTCAAGTGGTCCTGGGGTATACAAAGAAGCAAACTGAGCAAGCCAAAAAGCAGTACTTCACCGTGAATCTGCTTTTGTTCCTGCCTCTGGGTTCCTGCCTTGAGTTCCTACTCTGCCTTCTCTTCATGAAATAAACCCTTTTCTCTCCAAGTTGCTTTTGGTCAAGGTGTTTTAACATAGCAACAGAAAGGTAACTAGGACAGTTAGGTACAACCTTTGTAAGTGAAATGCTGCTAGCTGAGAGTGCAGTTGCTTCATGGGGAAATGTCATTTAGACAAAGTTCTATATTCATTCACAAAATGGGAGCTCTTAAACATTTTGGTGCTTTTTTGAACATTTTTGCAAGGAAAGTTGCAAATTGAAATCTCAGGTTGTAATAATTATTTTATAGATACAGCACAAGATCTAAACAGTGTTATAATAAAGCATGATACTTTCCCAAGTATAGGTTAGAAGCTTTGTCATTCCACTGGAAGCAAATAATTTTTCTAAAGTCGATTGCTCAATAAATATTAGAGAAATAGAGTTATTTGTTAGTAGCATAGGATTACTTGGTGTCAGACATTCCTGGGCAGAATGCAGGAAATATGTGTGGAATTTTTTAAGTGATTGGTAATCAGTTGAAGTCTCTTTGCTCTTCTTAAATATTATGTTCTGCAAATCCATCTGTCCACATTTATCTCTAGCAGCTACAATTTGTTATTTACATAAAAAGACATTTTAGATTTGGCTGCTTCCCTATATGAGATTTTTTTAACTCAATCATTTTGTAGGAATATTTAAAAATAACTTTTTAATGCAAGGATAGTGGGAGTTTTATCTTGCAAGTGTCTTGAGAATTAGTTGTTGATGGTCCTGGCTCATGACTGAGCACAGCAAGAGAACTCTTACAAACCTGGGGCTCCTTGCTTTTGAGGCTGTTGTTTGAGGACAAATAACCAATGTATATGCTGCCCAGTGCTTTGCTCTGTCTGCCATAGGAGTCAGGCTTCTATCACAGGCTGCAGGTGCTTGCATTTTCTGTTCTCTGACCTTTTATCTTATACAGGTATATTCTATCAATATGAATGTCTTAGAACTTGTGAACTGAACTGAGTTCTCAAAATTTAATCCTAGTCCTCAGTACCTCAGAATGTGACTATATTTGGATGTAGATAGCCTTCAAAGGAGCCAGTTAGGTGGCCCCTGTAGTCTCTGACTGCCATCCTGACAAAAAGAGGAAATTTGGACACGCACAGACTCACCAGGAATAGATGCTCACAGAGGAATGGCTGTGTGAGTGTACACTGGGAAGATAGCTATCTGCACACCACAAAGAGAAGCCTCAGAAGAAACCAAACACATCATTACCTTGACCTTGGACATCTAGCCTCCACAACAAATTTCTGTTGTCTAAGCCACATGCCCAGAACTACTTGGTTTTGGCAGCTTTTGAAAATCAGCGCACATGTTGAGATTCCAACTTGATATTTGCTTGTGGGTGCACCCAGAAGAAAATCCAGGAAAGAACAAGATAAAAGTTTAATGACTTTTACTTCTGCTAGCTAAAGAGGGTGGGATGCTAAGTAGTATAGGAAGATGAGTAGTTCCTAGCACAAGGTGGTAACCCACTTGCTAAAGGCTCTATCATTGTTGACCTGGGAAAACCATGGTAAGTGTAATTTCAGGACAGTAGGGTGTCTGGTTCCTGATAACATTCCAAAGAGGGATAATGGAAAAGCCAGAGTCTCCTTTGGTGAATGACCAAGTCTGAAAGACTGAGAGTCTCTTTAGTAACTTACCAAGAGATTTTGTTCTTGTAATTGAAGAGCTGATACAGATGAGCCACACACTCAAGGCTTGATAGTCACAGAGCTGCAAAATTAAAGCCCTATTCAAAAAAGCCAGAGACACTGAAACAATGGGTAGGACCTCTAAGTGGACATCTTTAATGATATTTTCTCTGCAGATCTCTGTGTGTTCTCAAAGATGGCTGAGATTGTCTACCTTACTAGAACAACTGTACCAAGAGTCACTCTCCCACAAAACCCACAGGAGTTATCTCTACCTCCTCTCCTGGCTGCCAGAATTTACTTCAAGCAAAACCCCACTGGGACCTGATAAAGGAGATTTAATGTCACAGAGCTAAATGAGTTAACTAATGTGCAGAAAGCAAGGGAATGTTCCAGAATTTCATCTTGAGGTTGCTTGACCAAAGAGGCTGGGATGTAAAACTTGACACGATTCATTGGCATGGGGGCACTTCTTCAGACACAGAATTTAAAACCTAACATGGACCAGGGAATGAAAGCTACTGCTACAGTTGTCATAGAAGCCTAGAGAAATTATGGTCAATGCTGAACAAAGTAGAAATGGTTTTGAGTTGCCCCACTACCTCACAGAGGAATAAACAGAAAACTTGTAGGAAAACTTGCCATGCAAGACTTGGTGCTTTACTGTTTCACAGAAGAGTCCAAAAGAAACACCATTTACCAAGGCCACTAAAAATGCCCTGGTAATAGGGAAACAGTGTCACGTAGGGCTCTGCTGCACTGGGGCTGACAACTGGAGAATCCCTGATAGAGCTTGAATTCATTCATACTATGGGGATGTTATCACTCCATTGTCCATATAATGGAGGCCAGATGGTGCTGTTTAGTCACCAGATTCTATGAGGTCCAATTACCATAAAGACCAATAATATTTGGCAAGAGTAGAAATGTCCAAGTGATCTTGGTGTTTGTTATAGATGATCACCCCCACTTTGGCCATATTTTCCAGTAGTTTTATATTGAAAGTGTCAGAGGTGTGAAAAGATGTACTTTGGAGCTTGTGGTGCCTACTTATGTGTTAATTTGACTGGGCCATTGAGTTCTCAAGTTCTCTGATCAAAACTATTATTCTAGGCAAGTCTGTGAGGATGTTTCTGAGTAAGATTAACATTTGAATCAGTAGACTATTGAAGAAAGCACTTTGCCTTCCTTCTGTCATGAGACTTGGCCCACCAGTTGAAAACCTGAACAGAACAAACAGATGGATAAAAGGGAGCTCTTGCCTGTCTGCTTAAGGTAAGATTGTCTTTCAGGCCTTTAGACATAAACTGAAACATCCACTTGTAGGATAATCTTTTTGTACACTGTAAAGATGTGTCTCTGCCTGAAGCATATTCTGATTGGTTTAATAAGGAGCTGAATGGCCAGTAGCTAGGCAGGAGAGAATAGGCAGGACTTCCGGGCAGAAAGAAACTCAGGGTAAGAATCTAGACATGGCAGAAACACCAACGAGATTCAGAGCAAGTTGGGCATACGGTATAGAGGAGAGATAACCAAGCTACATGGCAGAATGTAGATTGATAGACACAGGTTATTTTGAGTTATAAGAGCTAGTTGGGAAATAGCCAAGCTTTCATAATTAAGTCTCCATGTCCTTACTTGGGGACTGGCAATCTAAAGATATTCCAACAAGAAAGCTAGCTACATCAGGTCTTCTCAGTTCTCAGGATTTCCAGCCTTCAGACTCAGACTTAAGCCATTGGTCCTCCCAGTTCTTGTGCATTTAGACTGGAATCAATTATACTTTGCTTGTTCTGGATCTTCATCTTGTTGACTACAGATCTTAGGATTCATCAGCATCCATAGTCACATGAGCCAATTGTTTACTCAATCTCTCTCCCTCTCTTGAGGGGCTAGGAGTCAGTCAGATCCTTGGTAGGTACAAAGTCAAGAAAGAGGCTCTAGGAAGGTTAATGTATGCTTCCCTTAACATTTAAGATGGTCTGACTTCTGGGTTAACCTCTCTTTCTCAGGCATTTGTTACAGTAATAAAAACTTAGTAAAACTGGAGACAAACTCTGGACCCTAATATGGCACTATTACTCAATATTACCCTTAACCAAATTAGTGACAGGTTGTCTACATTGGGTTGCTTTCTATTCTGGAGTGGAAAGTGGTCTCTTTTCACAGTGGTAATCACCTGTGCTGGGTATTGATTTTCCTTTTCTAACCACAAATCTTCAGGTAGAACTATTAACAAAACCCCCATTGACAGGAAGCCTATGGTATACCCAGTCCACAAGCACAGGACGCTGTGAAGCAGATTTCTGCTTGAGGATACAGGAGCTGAGTTGCAAGAGTCAGCCCATGGAATCCACTGGTCATATTATACCATGCAAGAGTCTTGCCTCTAGAGTGATTTTATTATGGTGAAAGTGAAGGGCTGTGGAAAGGCAACTCTGAGACAATTAGAATGAGTAATACATATTATGACTCAAGTGAGAAAAAGAGACAAGCCCACTATCCAAGGACTGAATACTGGAACAGCCCCAATTACCTTTCCTACCAGTGACTACAACTTCCAATATCCCAAATTTGGGCTTGGCCTCAATAGGACTACATTCTAGTTAGGAGACACAGCAAATGTCCATTTGAGCTACAAACGGTGACTGCTGCAGGGGCACTCTAGCCACCTTAAGTCCAGAGACCAGTTAGTAAAATGAGGTGTCATTGTCACAACAGAGGTGATTGGCACTTAACATAGACCTGCTCAACACCCAGGTAATTCATTTAGATGTCTCCTATTATTCCTATGGCCTATTGCAACTGGGTGAGCTAATGGAATAAATATGACCAGAGAAGATGGAAACTGTCATGAATTAAGATTTGGATCATATCACCACGTAGCTAACTGAGACCTGACAAGGTGATACTAAGAGTGAGAGGAATTTAGAGTGGATCCTAGAGGAGAGAAAACCAGTATCAGCTGTGTTATTTGAGTAGTATTATAGTTAATACCACTAACTTTGCTCTAGAAGTTTCGCTAAAGAGAAATCTATGGGAACATGATGGAGTAGAGCTGTAGGTAGTGACTGTGATGTGGGTGAAAATAGTCCATTCAGATTGTGGGATCACAGGTGATTGATTAACCCAGATGCTGACTTTCAGGACCTGCCCCTGTGTTTGCATTTGCTTCCTATTGAGCTATTCCTAGCCAATGACAACATGGTAGAGTACCAAAGCATGCTCATTCCTGCAGGACTTAGGACCCAACTAGTCTGACTTGGTTAGGAACTGCACATAAGATTTAGATTTCAGAGGGGTATTTGAAGAAAGTAATAGCTATTTTCTATTTTAATGGATTTTATTATTTCTTTGAGAATTTCCTAAAATGTATTTTGATCATATTCACCCTACTCCTCCTCCAACTCCTTCCAGGTCCACCACCATCCTCTTTCCCCACTCTTCCAACCTCATGTCTTCTTTTTTCTTTTTGAAAATAGCCTACCTAGTCCAATTTGTGGTGCTTGTATACTCACAGGTGTGAGTGTCTATTGGAGCATGGTCAACCTACCAGAGGCCATACCATTAGAGAAAACTGACTCTCCCTACCCCAGAAGCATCAACTGTCAATAGCTCCCTGGCTAAAGGTGAGGACTCATGGGCACATCCTCCCTCCTAGGAGCAGAAATTTTCTGCAGATGAAATAAAAGAAATAGAGTCAGCTAGATGGCTCCATGGATAAAAGCACTTGCCAGAGAAGCCTGACAACCAGAGTTTGTTTCTCAGAACCTACAATGGATAAAGAGAACCAACGACTGGGGCTGGAGAGATGGCTTAGTGGCTAAAAGCACTGACTCCTAAAGGACCCAGGTTCAAGCCCCAGAACCCTCATGGCAGCTCACAACTGTTTGTAACTCCAAGATATGACACCCTCACAAAAGCATACGTGGGTGCAAAACATTAATGTGCATAAAAGTAAGTAAATTTAAAAAGAGAGAGCCAACTCCCTAAAGTCATTCCCTGACCTTCACATGTACTCTATAGCATACTCCCACATATCAACACAAACACACAGCAATAATAATAAATAAAAATTTTAAAACAAAAGAAAATCAGAAAACAATGAAACAAAACTACGTAAGTATTATAGTCACTCATTTACTAAATATGTGAGAGAAAACCAACAAAATGAAACTTCTAAGATAGTAAGGAATAAGAATATACTGTGAAGACTTGTTGAGAAAAAATGGAAAAATTACTAATCTTAGCAAGAAACAAAGTGACATCACTATAGGTCCTATAGACATTAAAATATAAGAGGATACTATAAATAATAACTCTGTGCCAATTTGACATTCACATGAAATGGGTAATGCATTACAAAACAAATCTTATCAGGACCGACACCAGAATAAACATAAAATTTTATATTCTAAAGTAATTGAATTTATAATTTAAACCATCCTACAAAGAAAACTCCAGATGGCTTCACTGATGAATTCTTTCCAACATATACATACACTGCTTTTAGAAAGGCACAAAAGATGCACTCACACTTTCTAATGTGTATTTCTTTTCCTATCTGTGTCTTCACATCTCCCATCCCCTTGCACATTTATTGAGCATATTTGTGTTCAGGGCATAATGTTAATATCTTGGATACAATGGTGAAAAGGAGGGTTTGGGGGGAACGGGAGGAGGAACTTCAATGTTGTTTGGAGAAGCAGATACATAAAGTAAATGTGATGAAGTAAGTGCTAATAAAGATGTGTATAAAGCACTATGACAGATGGAGATGAAATCCAGGGAAGGGAAGGCTTTGCAGGGTGGAGGAGGAACAGAATGGATGACAATATGTCTTGTGGTATGGGCATTTAAATCTGGAAAATAGATGTTTCTTTTAAGTTTTTTCTTTTTTGTCCCCAATCTTTATCCCTTACTCCCTAACTCTTGAAAACAAACAGCAAAAACTTTCCTCAGAATTCTGTCCCTATTTTCCATGTTTTATCTAAATGATTTAATTCCTTCTCACACTTGTCCCTGTCACATATAAGTTAAGCATCCCAGAACCCATGTCTCCAACCTCCACCTCTGTATAGTGCTCTTCACTTAAAGATCCACAACTACTTGAGGACTTTGCCTCCACACCCTCTCCTAAAATCACCGGTATTTCCTCCCTTTTGGACAAAGTCCTTCCTCGATGGCCTGCCTGTGACCTCCAGTTTGTACACATTTCTCTGCTTCCCTTCATATAGTTCCTTTCTTTCCTACTCTATCCCCATCACACTCTCACCCCCATTACTCTTCTGAGATTGTTCTCATCCATGTCACAAACTGTCATCATGATGTCTAACCCAGTTCTCACTTACTTGACATATAAACAACGTCTAGCCTGCTGACCACTCCTTTTCCTTGGCTTCCGCTGTCTATTGACTTTCTTCCCACCTTACTAGCTCCCCTTTCCAAACTCTTCATTTGATCCCCATTTTTCTTAACTTTTAAGAATTTGAGCCAGGTAATGATGGTGTACGCCTTTAATCCCAACACTTGGGAGGCAGAGGTAGGCGGGTCTCTGTGAGTTAGAGGCCACCCTGGTCTACAGAGTGAGTTTCAGGATAGCCAGAGCTACCTAGTGAAACACTGACTTAAAAAAAAAAAGTGAAATATTCTAGTTCTCCACTCTTAGACTAATACTTATTTTTAAAGGCTTATTTATTTGTATTTATGTGTGTGAGGATTTTGCCTACTATGTGTGTACGTGTACAACACAAGTTTGGTAGCTGTGAGGTCAGAAGACAGCATCAGATCCCCTGGAACTGGAGTTACTGATGATTGTAAGCCACCAGTTGGATTCTGGGAACCGAAACTGGCTTCTCTGCAAAAGCACCCAGTGCTTTTAACCAATGAATCATCTATCTCTCCAGCCTCAATATTTAATTTTTATACTCATTTCTTAGAAAAAGATACCATTTATAGGTGATTCAGAGATGGTGTGTAGTTAAGAACACACTACACTCTTGTAGAGGACCTGAGTCTGGTTCCAGCATCCGTGTCCAGAGAGACTTATAATGTCCTGCAACTCCAGCTCTAGGGAATGCAATGTCCTCTTCTTGACTCCTTGGTTACCTGCACCCATATGTACATAGCTACACCCAGATACATACACATACATATAATTAAAAATAATAAACCAGGAGTGGTAAAGCATGCCTTTAGTCCTGGTACATGGAAGGCAGAGACAGGTAAATCTCTGTAAGTTCAAGGCCAGCCTGATATACATAGAAAGTTCTAGACTAGCCAGGGCTACGCATCAAGACACTGTGTCAAAATTAAATGAAGATAAGATAGGGCAGCACATAGCTTTAATCCCAGTACTTAGAAGGCAGAGACAGGTGGATTTTTGTGAATATGAGGCCAGCCTATGTCATTGATTCTAAAAGTATGTGTCTTCAACCTTAACCTTTCCTTTGAAACGCCACCCATTTTCACGTGGATGTCCTGACTATGATAAACTAAGGACCTCCATGAGCACTTGTTGCTTTTGCAGAGGAAAGGCACCCAGTGTCCACATTGGATGACTCATAGCTTCCTATAACTCTAGCTCCAGGGATCTAATGCCCTTTTCTCTCCTAGGAAGCAGAAGTAGATGAATGCTACTGCTCATATGGCTACCTTAGCTGCCCACATGCAGGCTTGCACACATGCACACCCCCCACAAAATATGTAAAATGGTAATATCTTCTTAAATCCTGAGTTCTGACTTGCTGCTGCTCAGACCCTATTCTCTTGTTCGTCCTTATTTTAGTAATGGTGACAGTCACTATTCATTGTCAAACTGCCCAGACAGGAGATACCCTTTGGGTATGTCTATACAGGCATTTCCATAACTGTTTTAGAAGAAGGTAAGACTCCTGGGCTGCTATCCTTGTTAGGAGAAAAATGGAGGGAGCCAGCTGAACAGCAACATTCATCTGTCTTTTCTTCCTGACTACAGACAGTGTGACCAGCCACTTCATGCTGCAGCCACCAAGCTACAGCCACTCTTGCCACCATATCTTTCCTACTATAAAGAGCAGTACCCTAAAGCTGCAACTAAAGTAAATACTTCCTCTCTTAGGCTGCTTTCGTTGGGCATTCTGTCACAGCAATGAGAAATCTGATATAGTAATGGTCTTTCCATTCGTCTTGTTACTCACACCAGAAGTTTTGGGGAACTACCAATTCTCTCATTTTCATAATATCTTCACCGAATCCCTTAGTATATTTTGCCAGCCCTGTCTTCTACTTCAAATCTGATTAATGAATTCACACTACCTTTACCATAAGCCTCACCTAAGCCATCATCATCTTTCAGTTAGATTTCTTATTTATTTATTTTTTTTAAGGAATGTTCACATGTATGAAGGTGGGTGCCCTGCCTTGCCTGTGTAAAGTCAGATTGTCTTCTTTAATTTCTCTCCACATTTTCTTTGAGACAGCATCTCTCACTGACTCTGAAGCTTGCCATTTCTTTTGGACTAGCTGGCCAGAGGGCCCTCGGGATTCTCCTGTCTCCTGCCAGGCCTCAGGTCTGGGGTTACAGTCATGAACCGCTGCACCTGCCTTGTACATGGGTTCTAAGATTCTAAAGTCTTTGTGCTTTTACAGCAGGCCCTTTACCCACTGAGCCATCTCCCAGCTCCTATATCCCTTCTTTCTAACTGACAACTTGTTTCTATTCTTCATCCAGTAGAGTCTGCAGTACACAAGGTGTTATTCCTCTGTTCCAAACGTTCTAATGATTTGCATCACACTTTGCCTTGGGTACCTATTGCTGTGATAAAATATCATGATCAAAAGCAACATGGGGAGGCTTATTGTAACAATAGTTATAGTCTATCACACAGGGATGTCAAGGCAAGAACTAAAGCAGAAACTATGCAGGAATGTTGCTTCCTGGCTTGCTCTCTCCAAAGTTTGCTGAACCTGCTTTCTTATACCACCCAGGACTACCTGCACAGGCATATCACCATACTTGGTGGGCTGGGCTCTCCTACATCAATCATTATTTTCTCAGTTGAAGTTCACTCTTCTTAAATGGTCCAAGACTATAAATATAAAAGCAAACAGACAAAACTAGTCAGCACACACTTCAAAGTTCTTTCCATGACCCCAGGGCCCCCACGACCCAGCCTCTTGCTTTGTTATGACTTTCCCTCCTCCTATTCTCCCCTTTCTTTTCTCTGGGCTTCAGTTACCATCGTTTCATTGTTTCTGAGCCATATGACAGGCTCATTGCTGCCTCTGGATCTCTGTACAGACTCTGCACTCTGATGGAAGGGTCTTTTCTCCTAATACCTACACAGCTCATTTCCTCACCTCATTCAGGCCTCTGCTGAGATGTCACCTTCTCTTGGGAAACCAGTCTATCTAAAATAACTATTCCATTTGCTATGCCTATACTTTGCTCTATATATTTTGTTTTGTTCTTGAGACAAGACATTATGTAGCCCAGACTGGCCTAGAACTTGCCAAGTAGCCCAGTCTGGCTTTGAACTCACAATTCTCCTGCCTTACATCCATGCATGTTCTGCTCTATTTTTCTGAGTTTATAACAATACAATAGGCATTATATCATATATGCACTTACTTATGGATGCAAAATTTGACTACTAGAATTGAGCTGCACAGTAATCAACTTCTTAGTTTTCTTAATTTTTTTTTTAATCTTCTCTCCATCCACAATCTCCACTCCATTTCAGTTGTATTCACTTGCTTGGACTACTTTGGTCTTCTACTCCCCCCCCCCCCACACACTACAATCTGATAGCATTCCAGTTGATATCTGTTCTCTACATAGAGCCATTTTGTGAGGGACCATATCTTTACATATTAAAAAAACAAGCTTTTTTCCACAGCATGCAAATCATTTCCAACCACATCTCCCTCCTCTTCCTTCTTCTGTTCTCCCAGGAGTGTTCAAGGCTTGTATCATTTGTGTTTCTTGCCTCTATCCTGGGACACACTGGGGTGTCCTTTCCTGTCTCACAGGGGGATAAATGGTTCCCCCTCTGGTGACATTTCTATTTAATTTTTTAATACTGTACTTAATTGTTTGTTTTTTTTTCAGGTGAGAGGTTACAAATGCATGAATTCCTGAAGAGGAGAAGGCTCTTGTCACATAGTAAGTAGAAATAGAAGTACGGTGGAAAGTGTTCAAAGAATAAGAAGTTATACATACGGATACTATGAGGCACAGATGCATAAAAGGTTGGCATGTTGGGGAAACAGAGAGATCCAGTGCATCTGCAATTCACGGAAAATAACAGGAGATGGCTGGACAGACTTGGGTGAAATCACAGGAGTCTGGTTGGAATATTTTAGGTAAGATAATATTAAGCTAAAAATTCCTTTGAAATGTCAATAGCTGATACAACAACTCATGAGCAGGGATAGTGAGATGGCTCAGAAGTTAAGAACACTGGCTTTTCTTCCAGATAACCTTGGTTGGGTTCCCAGCACATATGATGACTCACAACCATCTGTAATCTCAGCTCCAGGGAATGTGATGCTCTCTTCTGGCCTGCATGGTCACCAGGCATGCAGGATGCACACATGCACAGACATGCATACAGGCAAAACACCCACATACCCACACACATTTTCTTTAATGCTATGGTTTCGGTGCAGCAGCATACATCTGTAATCCCCACACTCAGTAAATAAAAGCAGGAAGATCATGTTTTCAGGTTATCTTCAGCTACCTATCCAACTGAGCCATAGGAGACAGTCTCAAACAAAGAAAACAGATGGTCATGATGGTCTGGGTTTGGTGACTCATGTCTGGAAATCCTAGCAGGTGGGAGGCTGAGATGAGAGAATTGCTGTGAGCCTGAGGTATGTTTCACATAGCAAGTTCTAGGCTAGCCAGGCAAGGCCCTGTCTCAAAACATCCTGTACACAGGGCCAGCAAGGTGGCTCAACTCTTAAAGATGGAAGAAGAAAGCCAACTCCACAAAGTTGTTCTCTGACCTTTACACATGCACATCACAATATACATCCCCACAAATAAAAAAAGAAGTAAGTAATAATAGATGTAAAATTAAACGCACACCAAATCACAATGGCTACCGTGTAAAAATGGATTCAAAGGGTATAAGCATGAATGGAGAGCCCAGAAGGGCATTACAGCAGTAGGTCCAGTAAGAGGTAAAGGTGGGCGAGGTTTAGTTGAAGATGGTAAGAAACAAATGGATTCAGTATCATCTTGAAGGTGAAAGGATAAGACAGATAAAAGAGGATGAGGGAGATGCATTTGCACAACTGAGTGACCAGTGGATTCACTTACTGAAATGGATTTGTCAGAGTGAGACTCAGAGTAACAACTAAGAGTTGAGACTTCAGATGCTCCAACGTGAGACCTTCAATGTAAAGAAGTATAACAAAAAGACATTGGCCATAGGAATGCAGGTTTCAGAGGAGATGTCTGTGAAGAGAAAATAATTGTAAAACTCTAAGAGTTGACAGGAGAGCCCAGGGTTTTTAAAGAGAAGAGTATGTCCAGTGAACCGTTGGGTTGGAGATAATGTGAACAAGAATCTGAAAGGCCATTGGACTTTGAAATGCCCTAGAATAATGACAGATGAATGAGGGAAAGGCTAGACACTGGGTGCTTGAAGATTATCAGGGAATGGGGGAAAGAAGCCAATAGTTTGGAAGAGGCCAGCACTGGGAAGAGAGATGAGCTGAGTGGATAAACAACAAAAACCTCAAAAAAGCAGAGATTCCTACAGAGATAGAGGGAGCAGTAAGGAGGGAGAGCCTACATTTCTCCCCTAACCATATTCTTGGTTTCAGAAAATGAGGCTTTCAAGAGTATCTTTGGGTTTTGCAGATCAAATAAAAAACTCCTGCTCTTTCAAATAAAGTCAATCTCATGTAGGTTTAAACAAGGCAGGAAATCCGGCAAGTGAGGCCAAAATGGTGAACATGTGACATGAGTAAGAGAAAAATAAGGAGTCAAAGTGTTTGAACTGGGTGTGTGGCATACACCTTTAATCCAAGCATTCAGGAGGACAAGGCAACAGGATCTCTGAGTTCAGGGCCAGCCTGGTCTACAGAGAATATTTGAGTGCTTTTGTCCAAGTGACTTTAGACCAATACAGAAGTAGAGGGAGGAAACGTAGCTAGAGAATACCTGGCTAATGAGTTAATTGATCATTCCTATGTGAGCATCCAAGTAAAAACCCTGAGCACTGAGGCTTCATTGAGGCTACCTTCCTGGCAGGAAGTCCACTGGGAAAGTAGTACATCCCCGCACCACAGGGAGGGAGCATGGACACTGCATTCAAGGCCATCCAGAGCTCACTGTGTGTATCTCTTACTGGCCCTGATTTATATCCTTTATAATCTGTAATCACAAGTGCAGTGCTTTTCTTAGTTCTGTGCATCACTCTTGCAGTTTACCGAGCCCAATTCCCTCACAGGAACCTCAGTGTTCTGTAAACTAGCTCTCTTTCACATTCGGTTTTCTGGGAATTAAGAGACTAGTGTCACCCACAAGGTCCAGGGATGGAGACAAGCCCTTGCTCTCTGTAATTGATTATGAAGTGAGCCAATGGCTCAAAGTGGGCAATTAGGAAAAAGCCCTACCCAGAACTTTGTTTAAGGCTTTTATGGACATGCTAGGGTCAGAGGTAAGCAGGGGTAGATGGTTTGGCTGGCATATACAAGGCCCTAGGTTTGATCCCTAGCATATCAGGTAGGTGGAGTGTATTCAAAGGGGACAACAGAGCTGTGGATATAGCTCAGTAGCTCAGTGATAGATTACTAGTCCTGGGTTTATCCCTCAACATTAGGGCAGAGAGCAGCATGTAGAGATGTAAGATTATTCTGGGAATAATATGTGCCACTGTGGGGAGGATATCCTGGGAAATGAGGCCAGCACACAGAAAAGCCAAGCAGAAAGATAAAAATAGAGAGACAGAGGAAGAGAAACAGGCATGGAGTTGCTCAGAAAGACAGAGAATTGGGACTGATGGTGTGATCTGAGCCCTTAGAGACAGCCATCATGAAAACTCTTGGATTCTTTAGTTACAGAAGGCAACCAATGGCTTTCTTTGCTGAAGTTCATTTAAGTGAAGAGTCTGTATTGATAGAATTTTGGTGAATTCTGATTTTCTGGTTCAAGCAGATTTGAAGTGACAGTAAAAGAAAGTTTTTGCATGGAGGAATGTGAATCAGCAGTAAGTTCACTGATTTTTGAAATGTTACAAATTTAACTCAATAAAATGCAGTAATTTGCTGTTTAGAGCTAATGCCAAAAGTAGGCAAGAGAAAACCCCAAAATCTCTCTCTCTTTTTTTGGCTTTTGAGACAGGGTTTTTCCTGTATAACACTTCTGGTTGTCCTGGAACTCAATCTGTAGACCAGGTTTGCCTCAAACTCAGAGATCAGCCTGCTCTGCCTCCCAAGTGCTGGAATTAAAGGCAAAAATCTCACTTTCAAATCAAGAAAGAAAAGAAAAAGAGAAGTTTGCTTTCTTAACCATGACACCTTATAAGCCAATATCTTACAGGGTAGGACAGTGTTTCTTTTAATTTAATTTCTATTTATTATTGTTCTGTATGTATATGATGTGGGGTGTGCACACACCACAGAACACATGTGGAGTTCAGAGGACAAGCTTAGGGAGTCAATCATCTCCTTCCACATTTATGTGGGTTCCAGGGATTGAACTCAGGTCAGCAGGCTTGCTCAGCAAGTGTTTTTCTGGCCCCCAGGATAATGTTTCTAACCCTAATAACATTTCCTATTTTTATAACTGACCTCAACATTCTCCTATGCCATCTTCGGTTTCCTCCCTCACTGAGTAGCTGGAATGCCATTAGTGATGCCTCTGTTTTAATTCCCTGAAAAACAAACGCACCAGGCTTTATTCTGATATATTTTACATGTCCAGCATTTATGTTTTAAAATTGAAAACTAAATATTACTTAACACATTTGAAAGCAAGCATTGTGAGCCTGGCATGGTGGTATATGCCTATAATTCCTGCACTTGAGAGTAAAGACAGGAACGAGGATTGACACTCAGTTACATGAGATCCTGTTCCCCACCCAAATCCAAAACATTAACAAAAACAAACTTTAAAAACAATACAAGATGTCCCCTGGCCACTGCTAGCTCTGCTGCCTTCTGAATGGTCACCGT
This sequence comes from Phodopus roborovskii, assembly GCF_943737965.1. Classification (NCBI taxonomy): domain Eukaryota; kingdom Metazoa; phylum Chordata; class Mammalia; order Rodentia; family Cricetidae; genus Phodopus; species Phodopus roborovskii. Next base: position 3,496,074 of record NW_026125562.1, read on the forward strand.
TTCCAGGCCAGCTCTCTCCCTCAAACTCCCCACCATGTTCATCTCTGACAGCAGTTTGGAAAAATTTCCAGACCTTGCTTCCAAGTCCAGTTCTCTGTGGGATTTCAGGAGTACTGTCTCTGGCTGAAATGATCTCTCCTGAGTCCAAGACAGAGGGTCACAACTACTGTCTGATTCTTTCCCATTCCCTGTGGGTAGATTTCTTCCTTTGGAGCCTCCTTGTGTCCGGAACTTGCTGGCCTTTTTGCCAGGAGAGTGTGTAGTGGAGGGTGGTGAATTTGGAAGAGATGGAGAATTATTAGTAGGGCCTGGTAGTTATGAGAGAGTGATGGGGCTCATAGTAAGGGTGTTTTGTAAGAAGGAGGGGAGAGAGGGAAGAGAGCGTGAGTAAAGGAAGCTGCTGGCTGATGTGTAAAATAATGGTATCACACCGCAAAAAAACCAAACCTCCGTGCTTAAAAATAGCATAGTGTGTCAGAACGCAGACATGTAGAAATGCTGACACACAAACATGATTGCATCCCTGACTCGCAGGCAGAGTGGCCTCTGAATCTCCCTAATTTCACTTCAGAGACACATCTGTCCACCAACAGATTCTGCTTTCTGAAATATCCTTGGCCTCAACCTTGGCAGGCTCTGGCTCTGAACTAGGAAGGAAAGCCATTTGCTTAGCTAGCCACATTAACATTGCAGACTCACTCATAACTGTTACATGCTGGGTTATAGGCTGACCTCAAATTCATTATTTTCTTGCCTTAACTTCCCAAGCACTAAAATTATAGGTATTTGTTACTATGATCATCCCAAGAAGCCTTTATGGTCTCCAGGTTACCTAAGTTAAAAAAGAGAAAGAGAAAAACTAATAGGCAGAAATTTGACAAGGGGCTCTCTCTCTCTCTCTCTCTCTCTCTCTCTCTCTCTCTCTCTGTGTGTGTGTGTGTGTGTGTGTGTGTGTGTGTGTGTGTGTAGTTATCTGTGCCTCTACTCCTAACAGGCAGGCATGAACTATATGCTGGAATATCTATTATGGAGTAATTTCATAGGTTTGATGGAAAGAAAACCAGCTTGGTGGCATGTACTTGAATTACCAGCTACTGAGAAGGCTGAGGTAGGAAGATCACTTCATCCTAGAAGTTTAAGGCCAACCTGGGCAGCATAGACAGACTGTCTCAACAAGCAAACAAAACCACTGACAGGATGATGTTTCCTTTAATATGTAGTAGGTTTGGCCACAGTGTGTCTTAGTTACTTTGCATGTTGTAATAGTTACTTTACATGTTGCTGGAACAAAATTAAAAACCTTTGTTCTTCCTACATAGCATTAAGAGAACGCAAAAGGCAAACTAAAGACTGGGAGAAAATATGCACAAATCTCATATATATATATATATATATATATATATATATATATACATGTATATACATATACATATACATATACATGTATATACATGTATACATATACATGTATATATGTACATATACATATAAGATACAGCTATACATGTCTATCTAAACATGTCTCAAAGAACTTACATCCAGAATATATAAAGAATTTTCATAGCTCTATAGTAAAGAACAACAGCCTGAGTTTTTAGAAAGGCAAAAGCCTTGAGCAAAAGAATTCATCAAAAGAAGATAGTCAAATGCAAAATAAATTAATTAAAAGATGCTTAACAGTATTAGCTCTAGGAAATGCAAATGAAACAACTAAATAGTCACATGTATTTTATGGTTAAAAAATAGTTAAAGCCTAAAGTAATGAATCCTACCAAGTACTGGAGCAAAGGAAGCAATGGGAATACATACCTAGCAGTGTGAATTAATGCAGTCACCATGGAAAGGGTTTGCTTGTTTAACATAAAGTTAAACTTACATCTACATATGACCTAGAAATCCATGCCTTAGAGACAGAGATTTGCACTCACACAAGAATACATGAGTGTCTATAGAGGCTCTACAAAAAAGAACACAGAAAATGGAAGCAACCCAAATGCACTCTGCTGGTGAATGGATAAAAAAACCATATGCACCATATTAAACATCATGGAATACTGTTCAGCAACAAAAATGATCACGCTGCTGGTACATTTGACAGTGTGAATGAACAACAAAAACACCATGCTGAATGAAAGAAACCAGACACAAAAGGGCCATACTCTATAGTTCTATTTGAAATTTATTAGGATAAGACTAATACTGTATCATTTAAAATGTATTTTTAGTGAATATATTTCACAAATACACTGAAGAATCATGCAATGCTGTCTACATTAGATGCAAGTCTGGGCCACACTCTTTGCAACTGAACCTGTGTAGCAGGTCTTTATTTGCCTTTATTGCCTACAGTGACCCCGGCAGTGTCGTCAAAATGAACACCCATCTTTCTTTATTTTTTCAAAGATTGATTTATTTATTATGTATAGAGTGTTCTGTCTGCATGTTTGCCTGCAGGCTAGAAGAGGGCATAAGATCTCATTATATTGTGAGCCACCATGTGGGTGCTGGGAATTGAACTCAGGACCTTTGGAAGAGCAGCCAGTGCTCTTAACCAATGAACCATCTCATCTCTCCAGCCGCAGCACCCCATCTTTTCTATATGACTTTCCTTGTCGAGTTACCACTGTTGGATGAACCTCTTTCTTAACTCTGATTTGTCATTCTTTTCTTCCTTCCTTCTTTACTTTTTGGAGACAGGGTTTCTTTGTGTAACCCTGAATTTTCTAGAACTTACTCCATAATCCAGGCTGTCCTCAGATTCACTCTACCCTCTGAGTGCTGGAATTAAAGGCCTGTGGCCACAATCTCCAGCTGGGTTGTCTCTCTTCACGGTGTCTATCACCATGTCACTCACCAGCAGCAGAAGTCTGTCCAGCCATCCCTTGATTTTCTTCGCAGAGGCACATTGTGGCTTCGCAGAGGCACATTGTGGCTTCGCAGAGGCACATTGTGGCTTCTGTTTTGTTGGCACAGTTATTGAAGCTCCTACAGAGAACCAGGGAAGTGCACCGAAAAAGTTAGAAGGCACCGGTTTCATTTTTTGATGACAGAAACCAGGATAAAGACTGCCTGGAGATGGACTGCAAACTCTTTGAAATGAGTAGTACCCATCATGATGGTCATGGGTGCATACATTTGTTGAAGATTGAAGTTCAAAATGTTCATGTCTTATTATCTAGTGAGATTACTTTTAAGTATATTGCAATGTATCTCAAACTGCTACTATAGACTCACTATGAATAAGCCATTAAATCATTATCTGGAAGGTAATGAGGCCCAGGGTTCTTACTCAATGGCTCAGTTAGTTTTGTATAAAATTTTGTGGGCTGGATAGATGGTTTAGTGGGTAAAGGCACTTGCTACTGAGCCTGATGACCAAGTTTTATACCTAGGACCCACACAGTAGAAGAAGAGAACTAACTCCCTGCAGGTTGTCTTCTGATTACCATCACTTGATATGGCAAAACACATATGAATGACTGTAAACACCTTTTAAAAATACCTTTACAATAATACAATTTTGAAAAAATTGCAATAACTTTAGGCTCCATTAAACCTGAATCTGCTGCTAGGTAGCCAGAATTTCTTAATGAAATGGAATAGAAAATATGAGTTTCACAAAATCTTTGTTTCAGTTTACTTTTAAAAATTATATTTATAAGATGGGCTTTTAATTCCAGCACTTATGAGGCAGAGACAAGCAGATCTCTCTAATTCAAGATCAGCCTGGTCTAGAAAATGAGTTTCAGGACAACCAGGGCAGTTACACAGAGAAATCCTGTTTCTAAAATAAGGTAGAGTAAAATGTTAAAATAAAATAAAATTGTATGTGGGTCTACTGTGGCACTCTGTTGTCTCCTTTGTCTGTGGGTTTCAGGGATTGAACTTAGGTCATCATCTTGAACCCTCTTGAATCATCTTGTCAGTCCTGTCTCAGTTTATACAATGGGTCAGGCTGTAATATTTTACAAGCAAGGTATGTGTTTGGACACACACACATGTACATAAGAGTACACACACACATGCTCATGCACTTGAGCATACACACACACACTGAAAACTCAGTGCTGTGTAAGAAACCTATACAAGTAAAATAGATATGTATATAATAGCAGTGTGTTTGAAAAGTGGACTTTTGGAAATAACCCCAAAACTCATAAATATGAGAGTAGGAAAATAAATATTCTGCACTATGTTTTTGGTGGAATTCTCTACAGCTAAAATGAAAACAAAAATAAAAACAAAACAAAACTAAAGCATCAGGTCAGACGATTGTCACAAAACAATAGCAAGTCAAGGAACTATGATATTAATAAAGTTTCAAACAATTTGAAATATTATGATGTAATGTCAATGTACTGTTCTTGGATATAGTAGAATGGGGGGGTGGTGGTAAACACAGGATAAAACAATGGACTTGAGTCAAGGCTGGCCAGCAGGCACTATAATATGTTTTATTTCATATCTGTGTGGTTTGCACATTTATACCTCATTCTTCATGGTGGCTTCATAGAAGTAAATGGAACAGAAATGACCATAGAACAGGAACCTAGGACAACAGAATGCTTTTTAAAAAGTTGTATTTATTCTTACTTTATGTGTATGAATGAGTGTATTGCATACCTGGTTCCAGAGGCCAGTTAAGGCAATGGATAGCTAGTTAAGGGAATAGATAGCTTAGAACTGAATTGAAGATGTTTCCAAGCCTCCATGTGAGTTCCAGGAACCAAACCCTGGTCTCTGAGAAAGAAATGTTTTTAACTGCTGAACCATCTTCTCACTACACCGACCCCATGATTTATTAAGGGTATATCTGTGTACTCAACAAAACCTTATTTATTCCAAATTTGCATGTAAATGCATGCAGCCGTTTCCTCTAAATCTTGCCTTAGCTGCTTGCCCCGCCCACTCATGCCTAGGTTTGGGAAGGTTCTTATTCAGTGGCTGAATTATGTAAATAACAACAGAATGGTTGATCGAAAAGTGTTGGCTTTGAGATCCTTAAATGATGGAAGTAGGGATTAGAGATACATCATCAAAGAATGACTTTGATGAATAACTATTAAGAACAAAGGAGGGAGGCTGGTTCCCTCCTAGCTCGGTCCACTGATTCACTCAGATTGGTTAAAGGCGTCTGTCATCTTTTACTACTTAGATCTCCACTCCTTGTAAACCTAATGTGTAATAGTCACAACTGCTCACTCTCAGCTCCCACAGCTGAGTTTCATTCAAAGTCAATCAAAATGCAACTTTGCCTTAGTTTTCAATACAAGCCCCAATCTTTGCACCCACAGTTCTGCAGACTTCATTCTCATTTAAATAGTGTTGGATATTAAAAGGAGATCGAGTTCTTACATTTTAAAATGTGATAACTTTGAAGCTCATTAACATCTAAATGCCGTTTGTTGTTAAAAAGTAAAACCATGTCTACTGTGAAGCAAAAGTCTACAGTCCAATTAGCTTTCTCCGTTGTTCTGGCTGGGAGAACTCTGTTATAGGAGCATTGAACTTGCCTTAGGAAAATCTTGTGTGCTGTAGTTATTACAGTATGGAAAAAGGAGAAGAACCCTCTGACAGAACTCAGGAAAACCGGGAAAGTTGCACTAGGAGCCCACGCATCCCGGGTGGGTTTTTTTTTTTTTTTTTTTTTTTTTTTAACCTTGGCTCAGGTATTGGACCCGCATTGAAAGCTTCTAGCAAAAACCCGGAGCCTTCTGGCAGCCTGACGGCTATCAGGCTCCACAGGTCCCTTTAAGGCACCCTACGCGCGGAAAAAGGGGAGCGCAGGGGGCGGGAGCAGGGTTCGCGATCGCACGCCACGTGACTCCGCTGCAGACTCGACCAGAGAGTTTGACAGAAGTTTGAATCGGACTCGGGGGCTTTCTGCAGCCGGCGGGGCAGCGGTGGACACAGCCTCCGAGAGCGCGAGCAGCAGCGCCCCCACGACCCAGCCCGCCAGCCAGCCTGGAGCCCGGCCTGCCCACGGCCGCGAGCCCGCCTTCCCCAGCGCCCCCGAGCGCCCCGCAGCCCCCCGGCCAGGGAGCCGAAACCCCGCACTGCGCCCCGCAGCTCCAGCATGTCCTCGACGGAGAACCCCGGCCGCACGTCGGACAAGTCCCAGCGTCCGCAGGTACGCCCCAAGCGCCTGGCCCGTGAACTCTCACCAGCCCCTGTCCACCTGGATGTCCTGCCTGACTCTGATTCCACGTTCCCCGCCTCCCCACCCCCTGTATGAGTAGCTGGGGACCCAAGCCCCCATCCCTGCCCGCCGCCTTGACCGTCTACTGGTTCTGTCTCGGCAGGTGGACCGCCTGCTTGTGGGGCTGCGCTGGCGGCGCCTGGAGGAGCCGCTGGGCTTCATCAAAGTCCTCCAGTGGGTGAGTCGGCCCTAGTCCGGGGCTATTTCGGGAGCCTGGATTGTGACGCTGACCCGAAGCAATGTGGCCCCGAGGAGGCTGGGGAGATGCGTCGGGCCCAGGCTACAGCGGAAGGGTGGCGGGTAGCGACAGGTGGGCGGGGGGAGGGGATGGCCAGGGCTGCTTCTCCAGCACTTGGTGGAAGGAGGGAGAGGAGCCAGGCCTGCGGAGTCCTGGATTCGGACCTTCTATGTGCAAGACGCCTTTGCCCAGAGCGCTCACATTTCACTCGGGCGAGAGGACCCGGGTGTAACCTTTCCAGAACTCTGATCCTGCACATACCACTGTGCAGTGGTGGGAGGGGTGAGGAGGACAGGGGGGTAAGGTCCGCTTTGCAGTGAGAGCAAAGCCACGGAGGGCACAGGAGGGAAGGAAGAGGGTTACAGAAGCCATTCTACCCAGAACGCTCTAGGACCTGGATGACAGACTCCCAGCTGAGGTCACTGGAGTAATTTGGGCATCTGTTACCGAGTAAAGAAGTAGATGAATGAATGAATAGTTTCCCAGTCCTGTGATTAAATAAAACAATTGATACAGAAGAAAAAAATCACAGCATGAGTAAAATATGGCAACTAGGATAACAGAGCACTGAGCTGGGAAGGTAAGGTGGTAGGTTGCAGGCCTAGATTTACCTTTCTCAGCTCTGTGACCTTGGGCAAGCCACTTCTCTGGACATCGGTTTCCAGCATTAGTCAAACCTGTCAGCATGCTAGACTATAGCTCGACATTAATTTTACCCTGTGTCCTTGAAATGTTCATCTGCTAGGTCCTCCGTTTCCCCTGCTTTGGTCTAGTAGGAATATTGCTTTGTTTCACTGGTACTTTGAGACATTGGCAAGCTCTCTGTTCTTAGACCCAATGCCCAAGATCGTCATATATTAGAAACGTGGACAGATATGATCAGTTTTTCAAAACGTAAAGACTTGGGGGGGCATTTTATGCATTCTTGCAAAAAGGATTTTATTAGATAATCCATGTGCCAACTGCTATATATGAAGGTTTTTTTCTTTTTTCACCACCGTGGTTTTTCTAGACAGTTTCTTTGTGTAGCCTTGGCTGTCCTGGAACTCCCTTTGTAGACACACACACACACACACACACACACACACCAGATTCACCTGGCTCTGCCTCTCTAGTGCTGGGTTGAAAGGACCGTGCCACCACTGCCTGGCTTATGTGAAGTTTTTAATGTGCCCTCAGCGGTGGATTCAGCTGGGGAACAACTTGCCATTGATACCTGGGAGGAGTGAGAGCTTTGCATTCACCAGTGACAGGATTTATCACGCTGTCACCAAATCCTAAATACTAGTGGTTTGGATGGGACTAGTCAAATTTGGAGTTCAGGGTCAACAGTGCATTTGGGATTGTCTCTGGGTATCTGAGACCCTGACTGGCTGCAGACCAGTCTGGGAGTCCCAAGTGTAAAGAAACTATGGGACTTTCCACTCTCTCTGATGCCTCAAGAGTGGGGCCAGTGTTGACTGAACTCTTTCACCTCTTGCCCTTTCTTGTTCTGACTTGAGAACCAGACGGGATGGGAGTAGGAAAAGTAAGTTCATAAGTAAGGAGGCATTGTGAGCAACCCAGACGAAAGGGACAGAACTGCTGTCTAAACCAGACAAGTGGATCTAATAGAAAGTTGAGACAGACTGCCAAGGGCCAGAGGTAACCACGAGGAAAGACCAGGGATTTGTTTTCCCCAGAAAGATTCAAAAAAAGCTTCCTTCTTTGACCTTGCCCATCTTTCTCGCCACTACCTCCTACAACACTCCTGTGCTCAGCAATCCCGAGCACAATGACCCAATGTTCTTCTAACCTTAAGTCTTAGGTTCCCAACCTTCCTGATGCTGCAACCCCTTGATACAATTCCTTTTGTTGTGTTAACCTCACCACCACCAAAAAATTATTTTGTTGCTACTTCATTACTGTAATTCTGCTACAGTTATGAACCACGACCCAAGGGGGTCATGACTCACAGGTTAAAACCACTCTCCTAAGAATTAAGACTTCTCTGATTTTTATGAACATTATAGGGAAGGAATTGTACAAAACAGGGACCTCCTTTCTCTTATACTGCTAAATTAGGCTCGGGAAAGACTTGGAACTGACCTTTATTCACAGAGTGGCATCATAAAGAGCCATGATTTGCTTTTAGTGCTACTTCAGGTAGACTTAAATTCAGGGTGTGAGTTTGGCTTGCTTAAATATTTGCAGATGGACAGAAAAGTACATAGGAACCAGTGTTAGAAACACTTCTGGAGGAGAAGTGGAGGAGAAAAAGAACACAGATAATTATTACAGTGACTATTAAAATTTTTTATTATTATTACCCAAAGGTTTTACTGGAATCCTTGTGAGAAGAAAGTGAGTTAATTCTTTTATGAGTTGGGACTTTGAGTGTCTTTAAGATTTGGAAATTAAGCTGGCCTTAGTGACACACACCTTTAGACCCAGCAATTAGGAGCAGAGATAGGCGGATCTCAGCCTAGCCTATCCAACCAAATAAGCAAAAAGACTCAGAAATTAATCTCAATTCAGTTACAATCCAAGAATATTATCAGGTCTATATCAAGCCAGCCAGACAACTCTATCCATCCATTTGTCTGTCCATCCATCCATTCATCCATCCATCCTTTTTTTTTTTTTGAGACAGGTTTTTGTTGTTTTCTTTTTAACTTTTATATTATTTTATACTAGCATTCATGTGTGTGTGTGTGAGGGGGAGGGTGCAGCTCACAAGTGCAAGTGCCCAGCTTTCATATGGAGATCAACGGAGTTTGTTTTCTCTTCTAATTTTTACATAGATTCTTGGGGATGGAACTCCAGGTCACCATGGTTACATGACAAGTGCCTTTAAGCCATCTCCCTGGCACCCAAAATTAGCTTTAAAAGAAAAGAAAGGAAAAAAATACCTAGGATTGGATGGATTTTGACTTAAAGTCAGTCTTCTCTGTTTTCCATCTCTTAAAGCTTGGTTAAGTAATGAAATCTTTATGGCCTCAACTGAGGCTAAACCATGTCATTCACGTTTACTGGGAGGACTATGTGAGGTAATGTCTGCAATGCATTGAACATTCTTGAAGATCACGGTGAGCAGATTCCATACATGTGTGTTCCCTTTCCCATACTTTCCCTAACTTTCTTCTTTATGCATACTGTCCCACCAAAGTCACCCTTTGGTGAGGTTGCTCAAATACCATTGCCAACCCTTCAGTCAGAATGTAAGGTACAAAATAGTCCAGGTGACTCAATCATATGGGATTCCATTTCCTTACCAATAATAATAGGTCATATTAATTTTATCCTAGTATGCTCTCCTGATGAGGACTGATAATTTGGGAGTGGGGAGGCAGGCTTTGGGATTTATAATGCAAAGAAGTTATTTCATTGGTGGAATTTATTTTTATTTGTTTGGTACTTTCTTTTTTCTATTGGAGATTTTGAATGGACACTGTCAGAGTCTACAACAGCAATAGATGATTGTGAGCAAGACTTGGGAAAGAACCAGTGAATTAGTCCACATCAGAGTGGAGCCCTGATCTTAAGCCTGGAGGGTTATTCTATCTTTTCCAAGAGATGCAAGAGATGCAAAGGAAGGGGGAAGAAGAAGGGGAGGTAGAGAGCAAAGTGCAACCATCACCATTTCCAGCACCAGAGCTCCTGAAAGTATCCTGCTCTCAGGCAATCCATCTTTGTTCTTTATGATCAGTGTGTTATCTCACAGCCTTGTATAAGAGAGGCGTGATTTCAAGGTCTTCTCCTCTTGTTCCAGGGGCTTAGTTCCCTATGTGGTCATGGCAGCAAGCAATCTGGTACAGAAAAGTAAAGGGTTTGAAGCTGAGAATGGGCAGGGATGGTGACTCTGCTCCTGCAGCCCGGGGCAGAGTGCCTGCCTCCCTCCTTGTAGCATTCACTACACAGAAGAGATCTCTTCTTCAGCCTTTGGGTCTCACTCATCTGAATATCTCAAGTGTCAGGGCACAAGGTAGATGCTGAGTTTCAAATGAATGAATGAAATAGAAGGTGCTCAGAACAGGGAACCAGGAGCTGTGAATTTGAAACCCAGCTCTCACATTAGCTAAATATGACTTTGAGACATCACTTAATCAGAGAAAGGAGAGCTTGTGTCCAGAAGTGGTCTGATAATGTCTGAGGTCTTTTTGGTCCCTATGAGGTGCTCAGATTTTCCTGTTATCCACTAACTCTGCTATCTGGCACCACTGATTGTGGTGTTCTGTGTTTGGAGATAAGATTTTATGGTAGAGCACTTGTCTAGCATACTTAAGGCCCTGTGTTCACCAGACACCACAAAATGAATAAATAACATTCACTCTGACAAGTTAAAAAAAAAAACCCTACTATAAACAGTGTTTAGATATTCCTCTCAATCAAAATAGAAAAGAATAAACAATTAACAGCAAAGTTGTTATGAGTATAGTTCACTTTTCAAAGAATCAGAGTAGGTTCATAGCTTAGACTTACAATTTTTATTAATGATGAGAAAGTTCTGTAATCCATGCTGATAGTAGAGTAGGGGTTTGTTGCAATGACTATTAAGCACTTGCTATGTGGCTGGTGTGACGGAGTAACTGAATCTTAGATTTTGTTTCATTTTATTTGAAGCAATTTAAATAGCCATACATGGCTGAACACTACTCGTTGAATAGTATGACTCTAAGGCATGAGCTCCATGAGGACAGAAACCCCTCTGTCTCTCTGCCTCTCTGCGTCTCTCTCTGCTAAAGTGACTGGTACAGGTACATACTTGAGAAATACAGTCTTTTTTTTTTTTTCAGTTTAAAAACGTAGGTTCTTATTTTATTTTCTGAAACAAAAGTTGAAGAAGGTATCAGGTACTCAGTCATTTCCCGATGAGACAAATATGACAGTCTGAGATATCATGACATTGGCAGTCTTGCAAATCAGCCTTGTTTTGTTCAACCAAGAAATGCCATCTTTTGGCAGGTGTTCAACAGTGCCCAGGGAAGAAAAGGTTCCATACTTGGTATTCACTCCCCCAAGTTAGGGGTTTGTACATGTTTCCTTATGCTCACTGACAAACAGCCAGTGAATAAAAATATACCCAACATTGCTGCCCTTGCTCAGATGTGACACCATGATGTGTCCTGTCCTAGGCACTGGAAACTGAGAGGAATTAGGACTTCCATGAGGAGTCAGAGAGTCACAGAGTGGATGAAGTTAAGAACATCCCTCTGAGGATGAGCTAGTGAGGGTCCATTGTGCTGCTTGTGAGGTCAGCTTTGAGTATGTTAAAGGTATGGTATGAAGGCATCTAGGGACTTTTCTCTGTCCCTGGCTCTGTCAGGGTGAGCCAACATGCTCTACTGCAGCTTTCAGAGCTTAGTTCAGACTTAGTGTGTGTTATGTAGGCACTGCAGGCAGGTACTCTGTCCTCTTTCCCTGGTATTGTCACCTATACAGATAATTCTTACTCCTTTGGAGCAAGTCTGCTGAAAATAGGGGCACACATGACCTTTGCAGAGCAGTCAATGGCTCCAGCACTGAGCTCTGCCGGGCCAGGCCATGCAAGGCGTGGTGGTAGCACTGGGTACCACCCAGGGGCAGAGCACAGCTGTTGGTAAACCCAGCCAAGAGCATGCTCTGTTGATAGTATTAACTTCAGAGGGTGGAAAAATTCCAGAGTTGGAAACAGCCTTTAAATAAACCCCAAGTCCTTTTTTTTAAAAAAAAAAAAACGAAGAGACTGGGACTCAGAAAGCCAAGCCTCCTAACAAATGAGTTACAGGGCCTGGGTTTCCTAATCCCTAATCTAGATCTCTTTTCACTTTGATCAGCATTAGAAAAAACGCACAACTCTATTCTTGACTGGATGCAGGTCCCAAGTACAGATTACTGTCTTCTTGCTTAATGTCCAAAAACACTAAGAGAAGCAGATAAAGACAAACAATGAACAATACATTCAACATTTACTAAGAATGTTCCTATCATGTCAAAGGAAGATGCACAGGAAATGAGCTGAACAGACAGACAATTGGAGAGAGCAAGAGATTGAAGTTTCTTACTTTCCGTTCTAATCAATATGTGTTTCCCCAGAAAGAAATGTATCATAGGATGGGGACATTTCATATCAATCAAGACAGAAGGTGTGGTCAGCTGTGATGAAAGGTGGAACAGAAAACAATTCCAGTGGTCTGAAACACCCCTGCTTTCTACCACTGGGAAATGGCAGCATCAGCAGATTACAAAGAGGAACCGCAGTGGGAAATAATAGAGGCTGATAAGGAAAGTGGAGGGTGCTTTCCCTGGGCTTGAGCCAGGCCTGATGACATTCACAGAGCAGATGCTGTTGCTGGAAGGGCATGTGCTTTCAGGGAAGAAAAGTCAGGCTGGCAGTACCACTAAGAGGCTTGGTAGAAGCCTCCCCTCCATCATACCTCCAATGAGGCAAGAAACTACTGGAAGTTAGAAATAAAGTAAGGGCAAGAGTCCATGACTAGTCAAGGAGGAATGGAGATTAAAATAAATGGAAAGCATTCCAGACATGCCTGATCTGGTTTGATTTATTTCTATTCTCTTGTTTGGGGGTGGGGGGGTCTAGCTTTGAAACAGACATTTATTTCCAAAGCCAGAATTACAGAGGTTTTGTGTTAGTTGTTATCTTAAAGAAGCTATGTGTGGTCCTGAGTGCCACGCGCAATAGAGAGGTCTGGAAACAGTTTCCTCTCACTTCCTCTTCCTTGAGACCACACTCAAAGTCAGTCTTCTTCATTTGGTTACTTGGTCCAATGCTTTGTTCAGAAAATACAATATTTGGAGAGGAAAGAAGAATGGCAGCTGAGGGTCCCTACGGAGCAACTGGATAAAAGGAATCCTTCCTCCCTGCTCACTAAGCATCTGCACCCTCTGGAGTCACAGGGTGGCTCTTAACCTTGGACAGGTGAGGCCTTCTGACTCTCAAAGCGACTTCACTCTCTCTCAGCTCTTTGCTATTTTCGCCTTCGGGTCCTGCGGCTCTTACAGCGGGGAGACGGGAGCCATGGTTCGGTGCAACAACGAAGCCAAGGATGTGAGCTCCATCATTGTTTTGTTCGGCTATCCCTTCAGGTAAGTAGGGATTGGTTCTGACCCAGTGACCTCCTTTTACTAGGTTAGCAGGGCTTTTTCCCTCCTCTGTTCCTACCAACCTCACATTATTTATGTCTACTCATAGGACACACAACCTAAAGACCATTTACTATGCACTCCTCTAGAGCAAAACAGAACGACACCTGGCTCATTCTGTCTTTTAGCCATTTCAGACACTCTGACCAGAGTGAAACATGGATATACCGTTGTTATGATGGCCCAGTCCAAACTCAAGCAACGGCAGCTCATCACAGCTCTCTCTGCTCCTCTGCAGATTCCTCTGTGCCTCGAAGGAAGCTTGTTAGAGTTTAAATATTAAACAGTAAATGTGAAATGCTCACCTGATGTCACCCAAATACAAGGAGGTACATCTTGGCCAGAAAATAGAAGAGGATACTCACCCCTGAGTATTTGGGAGCCTGAGGAGGGGAGATGACTGTTCAGAGGGACACGGAGGCAGAGTTCATCTTTTCAGAGTGTCTGAAACCATTTCAGCCTCCAAGTTAGATTAAACACCTCTTCTACACACAAGCTGTATTTTCCACTTATTTTTTTTTTTTTAAATTCAATGTGACCTAATTAGGGAGGGCTAAATCAAACCTTAACTTGGCCACTGCTTAATACAGGCCTACATGTTTCTAAGAACAGAATGATTCTGATTTGTCTAGTGGTTGGGCTAACAAAAATAGTTGGACTGTATATATGTTATGACTTAAAGGTTCCTAGTGATACTTAGAAATCCATGGTGACCATTTCTGGCCAGATGGATGGGTATGGAATGGCTGCTGAATATAAGGCTTGGATGGAATCTTGGACTAGAGCTGTATCTTGGTGGTTAAAGTGCTTGGCTAGCATGTGTGAGACCCTATGTTCAACCTCCAATATTACCAGAAAAAAAAAAAAAAAAAAAAAAAAAAGGATGAGTAGAATCTTTCGGTAGCTTCTGGCTTAACTGCAAGATTTGCTCAGAAGTTCCTACTTACATGACTCTTTTCCCAGGGTGAGAACCAACACAGGGGCCCTTCCTGGGCAGGGCTAGAGAGGCTGGCCCTCACTCAGCATTGGCTTCCATTGCCACCTGCAGGTTGCACCGGGTCCAGTATGAGATGCCTCTCTGTGATGAAGACTCCACCTCCAAAACCATGCACCTCATGGGAGACTTCTCTGCCTCCGCGGAGTTCTTTGTGACCCTGGGCATCTTTTCCTTCTTCTACACAATGGCTGCCCTCGTCCTCTACCTGCGCTTCCACAACCTCTACACAGAGAACAAACGCTTCCCACTGGTGGTGAGTGAGCACAGCCCAGATGGATGAGGTCAAAAAATGGAAGAGCCATTTGTTAGAAGGCTGAAGTCAGAGATGGAGGAGAGGTCAAAAGTGATGGCTCTGAGCCCTTGATACCTATGTGTGGAATGGAACCTCTGCCCTACAAACCTCTCTTGCTTTGTTTGCAGTCAGAGGAGGCAGGGTCTAGAGCTAACCTAACTGGGTTCAAATCCTAGCACTTGCTCGTAGTAGCTGTGTGACATTAGATGAGTTACTCAGCCTCTCTACACATTCATTTCCTTGGCTAGAAAATAAAGATGAAATAATGAATACTTGTGCCAAGTATTTGATGAGGATAAAACGAATATAACTGTAGAACATCTAGCACGTAGCTATTCTCAATGAGCATTATTTCTGCTACTTCCTCTGTCTTTCAGACTTTCAAGATGAAAAGTGGGCTTTAGAGACCTCAATTGTCTTCTGAATCTGCTTTCTTCATTACTTATAGTTTGAACAGTGGGGATCCAAGGGAAGCTGGGAGGAGAGAGTAGGGAGTTTAAATTACTTGGGTTGCAAGGAGGGAGGATTACCAGCAGATACCTTGGCAGCTCATTGCCTGACTATAATTCTAAGGGCAGGAGTATGGTGGTCTGAGTGGCACCATTCCTTTGATGGCACTGAACAGAGTCCTCAGGTAGGATGGAAAAAGAACCTGTCTTGGGACCTTGGGATTCTGGTGACCCCTGGGCTATCCTGAATATGTCTTCTTCCCTCTGCTCATCCTAGGATTTCTGTGTGACTGTCTCCTTCACCTTCTTCTGGCTGGTTGCTGCAGCTGCCTGGGGCAAGGGCTTGACTGATGTCAAAGGGGCCACACGGCCATCCAGCCTGACTGCAGCCATGTCCGTGTGTCATGGAGAGGATGCAGTATGCAGTGCCGGGGCCACACCCTCCATGGGGCTAGCTAACATCTCTGTGGTGAGACCTGGGTCTGGGAAAGGCATAGCAGCCCAGCTGTCCCAGCTGGCTGGTTCTGAGAAGAATAGGGGTGTCCCCAGGGCCCATATGCTGTGCCTCTAGACTAGTAACCCTGTCTCTGACATTGACCTGAGGAGATATTTTTGGACGAGAATCTGAGTCACTTCTTTACCAACACCCCCCCCCCCACTTTAGCTGCTCTGGAGGTTACCCTTTCTTGACTGTTTGGCTACATGTCACATGAGAGCATGTACAGAGGGAGCTCAGGGTTGTTAATGGACCATTGTGAGAGAGAAACTGCCCCTTGTCACATAGCCTTCTAATGGAAAGGGTTTAGGGGGCAGTGGTGGGTTCAGCTGGCAGGCAACCCAAGTTTTGGTCGTCCTGGTTGTTACAAATCTGTATCTATATAAGCTGGTAAATACCCACCCGCGTAGCAAATGCCCTTCTCAAGTGCCCCCTTATCATCTCAGCCACCCCATACCCACTCAGAGAATGCCCCAGACCTCCCCAAGGCCACAATTGAAATATTTAATGGCCATTGCACCAGGGAGCCCTCTGAAACTATGCACATAGGTTTCTCTTCCAATTTTTAAATATAAAAATTTTCACATATCCAGCAAAATTGAAAAAGATTTACAGGAGAGGCCTACATAGTCACCACCTAAACTGTAGCATTTCAATGTATCTGCTTTATATGTATTTACCATTTCTGAGACAAGGTCATGCTACATATCCCAAGTTGTCCTTGAATGTATATAGCTCGAGCTAGTTTTGTGTGTGTGTGTATGTTTTGTTTTTTGTTTGTTTGTTTGTTTGTTTGGGTTTTTTTTTTTTTTTGAGTTAGGGTTTCTCTGGAGCTTTGGCTCCTGTCCTGGAACTCACTCTGTAGACAAGCCTGGCCTTGAACTCACAGAGATCTGCCAGTTTCTGCCTCCCGAGTGCTGGGATTAAAGGCATGGGCCACTACTTCCCTGCCCAAGCTGCCTTTCAATTGATGAATCTCTTGCCTCTGTCTTCTAAATACTGGGATTTATTATTTGTGCTTTTATACTTGGCTTTTTGTTTGTGTTTTGAGATACTATCTCAGAAATTTGAGACTAGTCTCAAATTCACAATCTTCCTTCCTTTATCTTCTAAGTGCTAGGATTACACAGGTGTAAACCACCACAATCTTATTAGTATCATTATTATTTTGAGACAAAGTTTTACTATATAGCCCTGGCTGGCCTGGAACTCACTATATAGAACAGACTGGTCTCCAACTCATGAGGACTGCTGTCTCTGTTGTACAGAGCCACCATGGCTAACTCAATCCAATTTTTAAAATGCCTTTCAAAGTGAATTGTAAACATAGGTTCATTTCTCCCTAATTATCCATTTGTTAGATTTTGTTGGGTTTGGTATTTTGTTGTTGTTATTGTTGTTGTGTGGTGTGTGTGTGGTGTTGAGACAGTGTCTTATAATATAGTCATGGCCGACTTGGAACTATCTTATGTAGACCAGACTGACCTCAGAATCACAGAGATCCTCATGCCTCTTTCTCTGGAGTACTAGAGTTAAAGGTGTGTGCCTCTAACCCTCTCTATGTTGTTAGTTTTTCAAAACACTTAAAATAAATATTTAAATAGGGCTAGTGTGGTGGCACACACCTGTAATACCAACAGCCTGTCAGGCAGAGGCAGGAGGATTACAGGTCCTAGAACAGTCAAGGTACACAGAGAAAACAAACAACAACAGCAAAAACAACAGACATTTGAACAATGCCTTCTCTCACTGAGTCTCTAGCCCGAAGGGAGTACCTTGGACAGCTCCAGCCTCGTGCACCTCAAGCAGGCTGGCACGTGTTCCTTGACTTATTTAGCATTACTAGGGTCAGATTCAGCTAGTGACCAAGCTACACTGCCAATGAGTACTCTGACTAGAGTTTAGACACTTTCACTGGAGAATCCCTTAATAGACAATGGCCGTGAACCCTGCCCCCTACCTAATTCTCTGTGCACTTCCTCTTCCCAGTTCTCCTGCGGCTCCTCCACGACTATTCTCACAAACTCTCCTGATTTCTCTTTTAGCTCTTCGGCTTTATCAACTTCTTCCTGTGGGCTGGAAACTGTTGGTTTGTGTTCAAAGAGACACCATGGCATGGACAGGGCCAGGACCAGGGCCAGGGCCAGGGCCCCAGCCAGGAGAGTGCTGCAGAACAAGGGGCGGTGGAGAAGCAGTAAACATCTGGCTACTCCAGAACTGGACAGCACCTCTTCATCTCCTCTGCCTTCCACAGGACCCTCCTCCTCCAACTCCCTTCCCCCACTATTCTGGGCTTTGAGATTTGAGATGATGGATGGGTAGGCATCAGCTATTGGTAACCTGGGCAGCCCTCTACTGGCTTCCTAATCCCTCATCCTGCTGGAACTGCAAATGGTGGCAGCGCAGTTCTTGTCTACTGCCTGGACTCAGGGAGACCCATTACCCTATCTGAGGGCCCTCTAAGGGTCCACATGAGGCCTGGACTCAGTGGGAGCAGCCACTGTGCTGCATCTTCTAGGAAGAATGTCAGGAAAGTTTCTGGCAGAATACATTTTCTGTCCCCTCAGTTCTCTCTGTCCCTTAGCTAGAATATTTTCAGTAGCTCCCTAAACTCTACTTACTCATGAAACTCTTAACTTCCCTCTCCTTCATGGACTTGGTTTTGTCTCACACTTAGGAAACAAGATGAGAAGGCTAGGAATATTTCTACTTCATTCTTCCACCCCCACCTGTCAGCCCATCTCCCTCCCCTAACTTTTTGGGCATGAGGCATTTAAGATCTGTTTTTTGATGTCTGTCCAGGCTTTCCTTTTATTCCTGTGGGTGTTAGGAGGGCCTAAAGGACCATCACGAAGCAGAGGTGCCCAGGAGTCCCTTACTGTCTGCTCATTTTTCTCCATTTTCTCAAATCAGCACCTTTTCTAGTCTTTATACCTTTCCTTCCTCATCTTTACAAAGAGGTGTTCTCTCAAAGTCCTCCCTTGCTCCTTATGGTAGCCAGGCTCTACCCCTCCTCCAGTCCTGGGCAGCCCGATGCTAATGGTGCTTCTTCACTCTGGGACCCAGTTCCATATTTGTCTCTAGTGTGTCTCCTCTTCTTGACACCTCCTTCCATCTCTCCTTGGGCCCCAAGGTCTGAGGGTACCAACTGGGAAAATGCCATCTGCATCCTGCCCAGATCAAAACCCCTTGGTCTACCCTGGCACTAGGGATGCGCAGGGAAAGATGAAGAAGGAAGAATCCAGACATTTCCCAATGTAGTACCAATTGGCTCACTTAGTATCCCAAAGATGGATGTGTCCTGTACTAACTTGTCCTCAAGACCGGGCCAACCCTCTCCAACCTCCTCACCTTCCTCAATGCTACCCACACCAAGATGTGTATTACTTGGGTCCCCAGGCCTTAGAACCCATAACTTTGGGCCATCCATTTCTTCTTTGGGTTATAATTCCCCACTTGACAGGGGGAGTATGATTTTTACACACTTATAGATGCTCCCAAGCCCTTCAGTAAAATAACTTGGAATTTTTGTTTTCTGTTTTAAATTTTGGGGAAATAATTTAAGGATGAAAAAAGAAATTGATGAGGGCAAGGATATTCCTAAATCTGAAACTGTCTATCCTAAGTTGTCCCCGTGGTTAAGGACAAGGGGGACAGTTTTGCCTACAGATCTAGAGATACAAAGAACAAAGGGGTGACCTTCATTTTTTTCTTCAAGCAAGCCCCTGTGGGGATCTGTGAGCAGCTTCTACTCGAACTCTGGATTCTGCGTCTATATTTATAATTATTTGAAATGTGATGGATAAGGTGTTCTCATTTGGGGGCCTAAGTTAGCAACTGGCCCATAGACTTCTTTAGAAAGGGAACTAACTGTCCACGTCCACTGGGCACTCAGCCCAGAGCTCTCTCTAGGGCTGAGAAGGCCTTTCTTCACCAAGAGTCTGGCTGGTTCTTGGCCAGAAGAGCCTTGATTCAGGCTATGACCTCTCTCTCCATGGTGACCCTAAGAGGAAAGACCAGTTCACCTCATTACCTCCATGGGGCTGAGCAGGATAAATGCCAAGGGCAGGGTTGTCTTCATAGGACTCATGTCCTCTCCAACCAGGGCTGGCACCACCACTTTGCCTAGTCAGGCCTGCAGTAGGAGAAGGTTTCTGGCTTCTCTAGCTGTTGCAGGAGGCCAAGGAGCACGGGACTTGCCCTTTGTCCTGCTCCACTCTGACCATGTGGAGATGCCCATCCAGGACCTTTCTTAGACATGAGTTCCCTTCAACATCCTCACCATGGGTCTCCTAATTCTAGGACTACAGATCAAGGGTGAGGAGAATGTTGCATGTTGTTTTCTGGTGCTTGTCATTACACATTTGAATAAATAGTGCTGCGAACATTTGCCACAAAAAAGCCAAGACCGGAGGGCTGCCGGGAATTTTTTTTCCTCTCTGTTCCCCTTGTTCTATGTTCTTGGACAAATATCAGCATTTCTACCAAGACATCACTCGACTCCTCTCTACTCGGCACCCTAGGCAATAGAGTCTGCTGGCTGAGCAATTGTTCTTGGCAAGCCCCAGGCTGGTGACATCGACTCTTTTGGTGGCACCCAATTAGTCCAAAGAAACTGAGACTCATTAGCAAATCTGGATCAAACTCAAAAGGCAAAAGATAGTGGCTTCCACAGTGCTGTCTCCATTTGTTCTCTACCATCTGTGACCCAAGGGAAGAATCGAGGAGCATATGCTTCCTTCTCTACTATAGGGTTCACGCTGCACGAACTTGCACCTCCATAGAGAGTCACGTGTTACATTTACATTCCCTACAGAAATGTACTTGGACACAGTTTTACATTTAATCTCATCAGGTTCCTGGGTCTCTTAGGGATCACCTATGGGTGAGTCTTGGCTTACAACTTCTGCTGAGATATTACTCTTTATATGGAAAGAAGAAAATCTGCGGTCTTAAAGTCACAGACCTTGACTTATTTGCTCCCAAACTTGGTTTCTTTTGGGCAAAGGGATGCAATATGGCGTGAGATGTGAGGTATTGCGGGGGGGGGGGGGAGGAGGGAAGAGGATTAATATTTCATTTCCAACGAGAATGGGATAGGAGGTGGGGGCAGACTTTTGTCTCTGGTGTGAGGGAAAAAATATTATCAGCTGAGAAGGTGGGTGATTAAGGTACTTCCTGGGTCTTAGCAGGAAAGAGAAAAAAAAAAAAAAAAAAATGAGGAGAAACCTCCCTATGCCAAGGCTTCAGTGGTAGCTTTTCCAGCGGTGAAAATATTCATTAGAAAAAGAAGCCAAAATGATGGATGGAGTCAGGGTTCAGCCAGGATTTGGGAAGAGGCGGTGCAGGTTATCGATCGTAGTTCTCAGGAGGAGAGAGATGGATCAACAACAGAGACACTGCAAACACCAGAAGCCTAGGGGCCACCCTAGTTCCGGGGCTGGTTCTGGCTCGGAGATAGTCTTCTGTCATACTGACAGGTGATCTTGGCAAGCTCAGCCAGGTCCTCCTAAACCTAGACAACAGCACTCCAACCCTCCGTTCTGCATCAAGGCAGCGTGGGTTTTCCACAGAGGAACAGCACAGGAGCTGGGGCCCTCCCCCACTCCAAGCCCTGTGTCCTTCAGCACGTCCTGCAGACTCCCTCCCCTTGCCCTTCTGATTCACTGCGCCCACCTCCCTGCACCTACCCTATTCGATCTACAGGGGAGCAGAGTCGCTTCGTGGCCGCCAGCCCAGGAAGGGGCGCCAGCCAGCTGGCGGATGCACGGCTTTAGTGGGTATCTTGGGCAGAGAGAGATTTGGGGCTCGGGTGTGCGTAGTAAGCTTGGAAGAGTGGACTGGTGACGCAAAGGATGTGAGCAGAGGGGTTGGAAGAGGGTATCCCGAGGTTTTGATCTCTCCTTGCCCGCGTGTGATTGTGCGTTTTGGAAGGGATCCCTCGGCTAGCTCCGTAGGCATCGCCACCACTCCGCAACTACACTTCCCAGAAAGCTGTGCGGGAGTGAGGAGGTGGTGGCAGGACACCCAAACTGCGCTTGCGCAAAGAGTGAACTGGCAAGGTAGGGGGAGGGAGGCGTGCCCCCGGTCGGGGGAGGGTGGGGGAGGGGGCCGCGCGGCGGCGGCGCCGGGGCGGGCGCGCGTCCGCGGCGGTGATGGCGGTGCGTGAACGCGCGGTGGCAGCAATGGCCGCTCTGGAGCGGCGAGTGCCGAGTCTCGATGACTTCGCGGGACAGAGCTGGAGCTCGTGGGTGGAACGGGCCGACCTGCCTGCGGCAGATGGTGAGTACAGCCACACTAGAGTCCGGGGACCCCATCACTACCTCCCCTCCCCCCTTAGGGCCCCCTCCAGCTAAGGGGAGCCGCCGTCTAGAGCCGCCGTCCGGCTCCCCGGCCCCCCAAACAAAGGACCCGCCGGGTCCTAGTGCCCGCCTGCTCAGCCTCCTTCGCGCCTCCGGGTCCTAGCGCCGGCGCATCGCTTGCAGCCCACCCTGCCCACCTCTGCCTCTGCGGGTGCACAGTACCTGCCCCCCACTTTACTTGCCATTATCTTCCTTCTTGTGCGCTGGCCTTCAGCTTCCATCCGTCCTGCACCTGCTCCGGCTCTACCCATCTGCAACAGTCCTCTCCACGTGTTTCCCACGCACCCCACTTCTGTGCCCCCCTCCCCGTCCCCTTGATCCTTTGCCTTTTGCCCTACACCTTAGCTTTTTTCCACATTTCTCTGCCTGCTGCAGTATTCGTGAACCCCCGCCCCCCTCTGCTTCAGTTCATCCATCCTCCATACATCCATCTATCCTCCCTACCGCCCTCCTTCAGTCCATCCATCCATGCCTCCAAGCTTCCATCCTTTCCTGGGCCTCTTGCCCTGCCCCTTGGCTCTCTCCCTTGACCCCTATTTTCTGTAGGCCCTTGAGTGCCTTTGGTGAACAGGCCTGCAGCCCCTTCTGATCTTTGTCTTCTGGGCCCCAGGGAGCACCTGGCCTGGTGGCCTTTCGGGGTGACAGCAAGCATCACACCCCTGAAGAAGTTTGCAAGTGAGAAGAGGTGGAGGAGGAGATCTCATGGAGCAGTCTCTAATGACACTTGTTCTCTTTTCGAGACGACTGACTTCCAGCTCTGTGCTATCATTCTCCACACTTGCATTTGAGGGACTTAGACGCGTGGGAGCTGCCTCTTGTCTTTTGCATGCCTAACCCACTACCACTTACGTCTGGGTATTATGATTGCCAATAGTCTTCTCACCCTGGAAAGGGGCTTTGGAGAGCCCCTTAGTGAGCTTTAGAGAGCCCACCTAGTGGGAGTACAGGCCACCCTTGGACTGCCACATGCTGAGTGGGCTGACATGGGGCCCTAGTCAGGGTCTAGGTGCACTGAGAACCGGAAATGGAGTCAGATGAATTTGGTGACTCCGAATTGATTTTTCCCCCCAAGGGACAGGGAGGGGGCTTAGAGGAGGGGGGTGAGGAATGAGGTAGGGGGATGGGGAAAGAGCTGCTTTGCACAGCTAAGATGTTTTTGTCATTAACCCAGAAACTGAGGTACAAGGGCAGCCCCTGGACAAAGCCCCCCTAAGAAGGGGAGGGGCTTGCGTAGCTGATCAAGGAGACTTTGAAGATGCCAAAGGGTCCAAAGACAGCAGTTTCTCTACTCTATGGCCATCCTCTCAGTGCAGGACCTGAGAAGCTGAGTGTAACTTTGATGATACTATGGTAACTTGGGTGGAGCAAAATGAGCTTATGGGGGTGGGAATCTGGGAGGGTACTTGTCTGGGATGCCACAGAGTAGCAGAAAGGACCCATGTAAGCAGTCTCAAAAGGGACCTGTAGAAAAATTTTAGAATCATTTCCCTTTCAAATGGGGAAGCAAGACCCAGAAAAGAGACATTTATCCACAGTTACCCACCTAGTTAACAGTGGAGCCCTGCAGTGTACCTGAGAGGGAAGGGTCTTTATGATCCTTCCTAATGGGTTTTCTCATCTCAGAGGGGCACATGAAGGGAAAATGGGCACTTGTGAATGACCCATTGAAAGTATCTCCAGGAACTCTGAGTGCTTGTCTGGGAGTATGGGCTTCATACCACTGGGCTGCAGGCCCTGCTGGGTTCTTGGTAGGGGATGGGCCTCCTGAGCTGTGCTTCTCCTCCAGGGGCTGAACTGGAGGAGAGTAACAAAAACACGAAGAAGCTGGACGCCATGACCCTCATTAAAGAAGGTGGGAGTCAGCACACACAGGACTGAGACTCAGGGAAGAGTGGTCCAACTTCCCTCTTCCACTTTGGGGAGATAGCTTGAAGCAGCAAGACTGCTGGGGGAGCCTCATCTTGATAGGTCTGAGTCAGCCAGTTGCCCTGGCTCCTATGGCCCATTGTTGGAGATCCTCATCACATGTGGTTGGTGCCCATTCACATGAAAGCCCATACATACACTTTGGGTCTGGTTAGACTGGACTGGAAGCTGGGAGCATCCCCCACAAAAGCCTGAATGTCAGTTGGAAGGCAGAGTGCCTTCTAAGTAGTGGGGTGAGTGTACTCTTTGATCTAGAGAAGTCCTGAGTCCTTAACCCCAGTGATAACGGCTTCTATCATTGCAGACATGTCCATCTTCGGGCACTGCCCTGCCCATGATGACTTCTATTTGGTTGTATGTAACCACTGCAGCCAGGTGGTGAAGCCTCAAGCCTTCCAGAAGCATTGCGGTGAGGGGCACCCCAGGGATGTGATAAGGGGACAGGAAGGTAGAACATGGAACTCTTAGGACATTGTCAGTTGGGAGGTCACGGGGGTAAAGGAAGGTGGTGCCGGGGACAGCGTGAGTGTTGTAGGTGTCAGGATTATTGTTGGAACTAACTTCTAGCATCCATCAGAGTTAAGAGGTTTAAGAGGTGTGGTTTACAATTTTGAATCTTGAAGGCTCAATTTTGGATGGGAAGGAGACCAGCTCACAACCCAAGCTTTAGCAATTCAGCTTCTGTAAAAGAATCGGTGGGCTTGTTAGGAGGTTGGGGAAGGAGGCAGTCAATACCACTCACCTCAGTTGCTCTCTCCACCTCCTGGTGACAGAAAGAAGACATGGGCCCCTCAGCAAGCTTTATGCCCGGGCCCCACCCCCTCCTCCAGCCCCTGCCAGCTCTCAGAAATGCCATGTAGTGAATGGGCAGGGCCCAGCTTGTAGAGCCCCAGGTTCCACCAAAACCTCCTCCAGGGAGAAGGGCCAGGGGTCCCGGAGCCGTGGCCATCAGCCTCCTGAGAAGACCCAGAAGGACAACCTCTGGTAAGAGTCTGGAAAACCCCAAAGACTAGCTCTGACCCTGACCCTTACCCTAACCCTGACCCAGGAAAAGGTTGACACTTAGCCCTGGATTGCAAGATACTGCTCATAGGAAGAAATAGCTAACCCCATCTCCAGCTCCTTTCCATATATTCCAGGGAACATAGGCTCCCCCTTTTTCCACGCCTCTCTTGGAGCCCACCCAAGTTCCAGAGCTAGGGAGGAGATGGCTCTGGGCTAGAGTCCAGACCCCAGTCCCAGCCTCCCCACCTCCCAGCCCATACCCTCTCTTCACGTGTAGCCTTTTCGTGCCTGTGGTGAATCTGGAGAAGATGTCCAGTCTCCCGAAGCCTGATGGACATGGAGTCAGGGTGGTTCCACCCTCTGCTTCCCTCAGTCAGCCAGGAGGCCTCCCCAAGGACTGCCCCGGAAAAGTCCCCACGGCCCCCTCTCCTAAAGAACCTCCTGGCAGAGAGAACATGGAGTTAATTCCTGGTGAGGGCTCCAGTCACAGGGCCGAAGGCAGCCCCCCGGAGAAGGAGCCCAGTGGAGCCAGGCTGCCTCCTAAAACCCACCGAAAGATGGCTCGTGAGTAGTTATAGACATGGCTAAGAAAGGTGTGAGGTCAGGAAGGAGTGGACCTGGCCAGGTCTGGCCATTACAGCTTACAGGGTACAGAAGCCCCATTACCTCCTGTCCTACCTGTTCCCAGGAAGCTTTGCTGGTCCAGGTCTCTGAGCCAGTCTGAGAGACCCTGTGTCCAAGCCAACAAAGTCACTCATTCTCACCTTGGGCTATTGACCATTATCTCCTTCCTCATCCCACAGCTGGTTTTCCTGGCATTTCAGATGCCTGTGGCTGCTTTTGCTTCTTGGTATGGGCTGCCCTTCTTTGGGCTTCTAGTCTTCCAAGAGTGCCTGGGCCAGGGATGGGTCTGGGGTAGTTTATGCCCAGCAGGTAGCAAGACCTGAAGATGCAGCTCTTCTGCCTTAGTCCTGCTGTTTCTTGGCCCTGGCAGGAAAAGGCCAGATTCTTCCTTGGATTGAAAGGAAAAAAAAAAAAAAAAATGGACTTGAGATTCATTGGAAACTCTTTCCCCACAGGTAAAGAGTTTGACCTTAACAGGCAGTGTGGGGTCATAAATCCAGAGACCAAGAAGATCTGCACACGCCTGTTGACCTGCAAGGTAACCCATCCCTCTGCATGGTGATTGGGGGGGGGGGTCAGCGTAGACATGGACCCTTAGAAAGGAGAATTAAGAAGTTATTAGAAACTCAGTTCAAGTGGCTGGATAGATGGCTCAGCAGTTAAGAGTACACTGATTGCTCTTTAGAGGACCTGGGTTCAATTCCCAGGAACTCACAAGTGTAACTCCAAGATCTGATACCCTTACACAGACATACATGTAGGCAAAACACCAACAGCAGTGCACATAAAAATAAATAAATTATTTAAAAACAAAAGGAAAGAAACTCAGTTCAAGGATGGGGCTTGGCATATACCAGGGAAGGGGAGAAGAGGCTACCATAGTGGACACAAGATGTCTACGTACCTTCAGATCTCCTTACCCAACAGAGAGTTTTTTCCCCATGAGAGAGTAAAATGGACACACAAACACCCACACCCTCTCTGAGTCAGAGAGGACCGATACCCCTCAGTCCTGCTCAGATTACCCTACTCCTCTACCCTGCTGTATTGTAGATCCACTCAGTGCACCAACGCAGGGAGGTCCCAGGCAGGACCAAGGACTTTGATGTGCTAGTGGCTGAACTGAAAGCCAGCTCTCGCAAAGGAGAGTCTCCCAAGGAGAAGAGCCCAGGACGGAAAGAGCCAGCTCTTGAGCGCCCCTCCCAGGAGCCTCCCTCTGCTGTCCAGGGTGTGGTGGCAGCAACTGCCCCCAACACCACCACTGCTCGTTCTAAGCAGGCCTACCCATACTGTGCACTTCCCAGGTATGTACAGAATCTTAACCCTACCTAGCTTAGGGATACTCAGCCCCAAAGGTACCAGGAAGCCCTAGAGACAGGCCCAGGGAATGTCCTGAAGATGTACCCACTTCTTCTGAGCATGGGAAGATAACTTGAACCCTACCGGTGGTGTGAGGCAGGTGACTGCCCTATTCCTGCCCAAGCACTCCAGCCTCTGTGAGGTGTGCCACATACTGGGATATGAACTTTTATTCAGCTACTCCCATGGGTTAACACTTGTCATCAGGGAGCTGAATGGGTCGGGGTTCTGAGTGAAGCAGGTGCCACCGTGTAATCATCCAGTGGCCCCCTTGTGTACAGAGGCTGCCTTACTGAAAGAAACTCATGTGATCTCTGCCTGTAGTACGAGGGGTAGACGTGAAACACAGGCTCAGCTCGCAGACAGGCTCACAGGCATGTGTGATGAAGAAGAAGCTGAGGGAGTTGACTAGGTGTAGTTCAGCTGAGAAGATTTTATGCAGAAAGAGAGTCCGAAGCAGTTATTCTCCATCAAGAGGCAAAGCCTAGCTAGGAAGAGGCTGGGGGGGGGGGAGAATCCCTTGGAAGCTGTGGACCTTAGTGAGCTATATTATACTTTCTTTTTTCCGACCCCTTGCTTGTCCTCTGAGTACCCAAGCTATTTGAGCTTGGACACCCCCCCCCCCCCACACACACACACTCTCTCTCTCTCTCCGTCATTCACATCATCTCCATATCCCTAACACTTCCAGGTCCCAGGCCTCCTCTGAGAGTGAGGTGGATGATGAAGGTCCCTGTGGTGGCGATGGGGATCCAGGCCTATTCCCCTTCCCTCTGCCCCGGGGTGGGGCCCAGGCTTCCAGCGAGGAGAGTGAGGAGGAGGGAACATCTGATGACCTCCACCTTCCCCCTGACTGCCATTATACAACCCGGCCCCCTAGGCCACAGGCGGTAAGGACACAGGACAGGGAGCTGGGATGGAGGGTGGCTAAGTCTTGTAGGCAGATGCCTTCCTGTATCTCAAGCCCTACCAACCATGTTCTTTCCTCTGCCTCCAGTTTTGCACATTTGGAAGCCGGCTGGTAAGCCCAGGATGCTATGTGTTTAGCCGCCGGCTGGACCGGTTTTGCTCAGCACTCAGCTCCATGCTGGAAAGGCACCTCAGCTCACACATGTGGAAGTGAGTTTTGTGGACTCAGAACTTCCTTTCTCAGGCTTTAGTTTACTTGGGCTTCAGAAGCCCCAGTCTGGCATGCTGCATTTGGCTGATTGTTAAGAACCCAAATTGGGTGTGGCATGAAGGGGTAAGACTTGGTAGCCTGGAGGAGGGCATGGATGAGTGGTGGGGATGAATCTAGACTCTTACCCATCACTTCTAGTACCTTTTAGGTACTGTAGGATGGTGGAATGCCCAGACTGAGACCAAATATTAGGTAGTTGATGGGTCTACATGCCAGTTCATATGTCTTGTACTGATAGGTCATTCCTTCTCTTGTGCCTTCCTCGGCTCTTAGTTCCAGTGTTTCCCAGGAGGGGGCAGCAGCTTTGGGGCTTTGGCTCCGAAGGTGCAGAGACTGGTGTATATTATCAAGGCCCTGGAGTTTGCTCAATATCACAGTGAAACTCTCTCTTTGCTACAGGAAGATCCCACCAGCCGCTGAACCTCCATCCCATCTTGTCAGCCCCTCCCTATCTGATCCCCTGAGTCCATCCTCTATGGGCAGCTGCCCCCGACTTCCAGGCCCACCCCCAAGACCTGCCTGCCCAGCTTCCATACCCCCCATGAAGGACAGCTTTGCCCCTAGCTACCCTGCAGGCTCCCCCAGTGTAGCCGCTGCCTGCAGCCAGGCAGAGTGCATGGGCGGTAGCCAGGCTATTACCTCACCACTGCCTGCCAACACTCCATCTCCATCCTTCAGCAAGCTGCCACCTACCAAGGCCAGCAAGTCATCCAAAGGCAAGGAAGGGGTGGAGATGGAGGCCCCTTCTCGAAAGCGGAAGTTATCCCCTGGCCCTACCACTTTCAAACGGACCTGTATCCTGGAGCCTGCTGGAAAAGGCAAACCCTCTGGCTGTCGGGGTCTCTCAGCCAAGACTAAGACAACCCTGAGCATGGGGCTTAATGGAACAGTGGGGCCAAGAATGAAAAGAGCAGGTCCCCTGGACTGTCGGGGCTCCCCTCATTCATCCCCCATACCAGTCAAGGCTTCTCAGCTAGAGAACCGGGGAACGGCTGGCCACCCAGCTAAGGTCCTGCCAACCAACTGCCTCTCAGAGGAGGAGGTAGCCAAGAAGCGGAAAAACCTGGCCACTTACTGCCGGCCAGTCAAGGCCAAGCACTGTCAGGCTAGTGTCCCTCCTGATGGGACTTGCACTGTGCGTCGAAAGAAGCCAGGTCCAGCCCTGCCCTTTGAGGAGAAGTGCTCTACACTGAAGGTACCAGTCCAGCTTCCTGAAAAACATGAGCAGAGGGGTCAGAGGGCTGAGGTTGGGGAACATAGTAGGTATGTGACATGGAGAGCGAGCTAAGGAGATGACTCCAAAAAAGGGGATAAAGGGGAAGTTGAGAGAGCCCCTGGGCCATCTACTTTAGGGAGAAGTTGGTCAGCTCTTTCCAGGATGGACCCCAGCTTTTTCCTGAGGGACGTTTCCTATGCCCAGTCTTCTCCTGCTTTAATCTGAGGATACTTCTTTTTGAACTGACTGTGACCCTCCCTCTAGGGAACTACTTTTCCTTAAAGGAAAGGGAGTTTGGGTGCCAGCATGCTGAGTTTGTGGATGGGTGTGCTGTTCTAGTTCTTTGGGTCTTCCTCTGGTATTAGGACATCAGAAAGCAAGTGCTCAGCTTTAGGTCCACAAAGTCATTTCAGATTACAGCAGCTTCTCCAGGTTTCTAGTAAAGCTTGCAGCTGGGTTTATTTACCTTTTTCTGTTTAACCCTACTGTGATCTATGTCTGTGATCTCTGTAAGGAGGGACTTCTGGGGGGGTGGTGAGACAGGGTAATAGTCTCCTGATTTAGGCATGTCTTAGGTGCATGCCCACTGGCCTGGCTCCTATAAGGGAAATCAGATAGTTGGTGAAGGGGCTACCTGTGTATACAGTTGTGTGCATGTGTGTTCTCCAGCTCTGTTAGGCTGGCATTTATTTTCCCCTTGCTCATTTGTATTTGTCAGGGCCAGCTGAAGGAATTCAAGGGTTAGCCCAGATGTTCACTGGGAAGGATAGCAGCTAGGCCCCTTCCCTGATCCTGTCTCTTACCTCTTGTCTTCCTGCAGTCAAAAGCCCATTAATGAGAAAGTGCCTGCCCACTGCAACGGAGCCGCGAGCACCTCCTCCCCTCCAGATCCGGGCCCCAGGCTGCTGCCGCTTTTTATAACTTTATATTATTTTTTTTAAGAAAAAAAAAAAACTTTAAAATACCTCAAGACTGTCTCCCTGTTCTGTTGCTGCTAAGAAAATATAAAAACAGAAACATAGAAAAGGATGAAAAATGATGTAGCCCAATGGTGTCCTTACTCTCCCCAGCCCCAGTGTATGGCTGAGACGATAAGCTGTGTACATATACACAGTGCACAAAACCTGGAGCTGGTGTCACTGGGCATCTCCTTCCGGGCAGGATGAGAAGGCATGTGACTCTGAGTGAGCAAGGACCCCAAGTCTTAAGAGAGACAACTCTGGTTCCATTGGGGAAGGAAATGAGCAGGGGAGGGGAGTCACACTTTTGACTCTACCCAAGAGTCTGTGGGAGTTAGCTTATGGCCCTTTTCTGTTTTTCTAGTAACTCTGGGCTTCCATTCCTCTACAAGTTATTTCCTCAGTCTCTTTGGCTGTTCATGCCCTTCCCACTTCTAAAAGCAGCCTTAGTTTCTCAACCATGTAGAGACTGAGCTTGGTGATTGATGCTCTAGCGGTCCTAGACAGGACAGCTCTTTTTTTTTTTTTTTTTTTTTTTTCCATTTTAAAATTTGTGTATGTATGTCTGATGGTGGGTATGTACGTGTGTGATCATGTGATGCCTTCAGAGGCCCTAAAATCAGCCCCCCCCAGCTAGTTACAGTAAGCTGTGACCCCACCCCCACCCCGTGTGCGTGGTCAGAGTACACGTTCTTAACCATTGGGCCATCTCCCCATTCCCTGGCTAGCTTGTCGTGGCCTCTTCTGTGAGTTTGCCCTGAAGAATGGGGTAAGCTTATCGCAGATAGGCTGGGCCATAACATTTTGGAAGTAATAGTGTTGCAGAACTTGGGTTTGTGGGAGACCCTGGTTCCTCTGGATCACCTTGCTCCTCAGGGCTGTGAGCTGTGGAGTTCACAAAGACTGAAGTGCCCTAAGCCTTTGGAGTATCTTATAGGGGACAGCTGTAAATAGGGATGGGATTACCTTTTGGTTCTCATTCTTGAAACCACCAGGTTTGGGTCATTATGTTTTGGCTTTGTCTTTTCGTTTATGCTTAGGCAGGGAGGAATCTTGTCTCCTGAACAAGCCAGACAAGTCTAGAGAGTGAGCAGCTTGGGGAATCCAGTACTTCTGGAAAACTCAAAATACTGGGTCACACTCTAGGGTCAGGGAACCAAGTGTATGCTTTCGGGTTTCGCTGATATCAGCTGCTATGGGTGTGATTTTCACAGGCTGCTTGAGATACCCCAAACGTAGAAATGAAGGTGGGTTGGGAGCCGGCTTAGGTCAATGGAGGTTTCCGGGAGCCGCCCTTTGAGGCCGAGGCGCTTCCCCCCCAGTCTGCAGAGGGCGCTGTGGGCGCTTCCGCCACACGGCCCCGCAGCCTCCCCGGGGAGGAGCCTCTCCTGTAGCCGCAGCCGCCTCCGCGATCGCAAACCCGGAAGAAGCCTCTGGTTGCTGAACTGTACCAGCCGGCTTGGCATTGCCATGCAGCCCGAGGAGGTAGGTCTGGTTCCCGCTCCAGCGAGGGAGCCGAGACTGACCCGCTGGCTGCGAAGAGGCAGTGGGATCTTGGCGCACCTGATAGCTTTGGGCTTCACCATCTTTCTGATTGTGCTGTCCCGGCCAGGAACCAGTGAGTGTGCGAGGAGGGGCGGGGCTATGGAAGGGGCGGGGCCTAGGTGCTGGAGGGGCCGCTTTGAGCGCGCTGGGAAACTAGAAACCTAGACCCTCAATCGAGGAGGGGCGGGTCAAGGAGTGGTTATAAAGGCCTAGTGGGCGGGTCCCCGGAAGTCCTGGGAGCCTGGGACTTGAAAAGACAGAACTGACACTTCTTTAGAATGAGGTCTCTTATACAAAAGCGTGAGGAGGGTCAGGGCTAACTAAGGAAGGTCTAGTCTAGGACTGGGCTGGCAGCATATGCAGAATCCAGGACAAGGTGGTGTAAGGGCCCCTTGGCCGCCACCCTTTTGTGGTGAGTTCTTGATTCTTGCTTAGGCTTGAGACAGTATGCTGACCTTTCCCTTGTGGCCAGGTTTGTTTGTTTGTTTTGTTTTTTTTTTTTTTTGCAATATCCGTGATGCCCAGCCGTCAGCCTGTTCTCTTTGATTCTTACTTAGGTCTTTTCTCCTGGCACCCTGTGTTCATGGCCTTGGCGGTGAGTTTGGATATACTTAGCTTAATCCTTGGGGAAACATTCAGGTTTTCAGCCTTTCTAAGGATCAAAGAGATGGGGGATAGAGGACTTCATCTTTCCCTGAAACCTATAGGATTGGGGAAGATGGAGTAAATTGTCAAGGGCTTGAGGTTGGGGAGGGGGATATTTCCCCTCTAGGACCTGAAAGGAAGATGTGAGAGGGATATTATTAAGGCCTTGCCTTCTGGAAATCAGGAAAAAGTTCAATGTTTTCTATGATCCAGAAAGGACGTGTGTGAAGCTGGAAGTCCCTTAACTTCTCCATGTTTTTCTGGATGTGTGAGAACAACCCCTTTTTCTCAGGCTTCATGCAGAATAGAGGCTCACTGGCCTTCTCCTGTGTTTACAGTTCTGTCTCTGCATGGCTGAAGCTATTCTACTCTTCTCACCTGAGCACTCCCTGTTCTTCTTCTGCTCTCGAAAGACCCGGATTCGACTCCACTGGGCAGGGCAGACCATTGCCATCCTCTGTGCTATCTCGGGCTTGGGCTTCATCATCTCCAGCAAGATCCGCAGTGAGCTGTCCCATCTGGTGTCCTGGCACAGCTGGATAGGAGCTCTGACACTGTTGGCCACTGGGGGACAAGCACTGTGTGGGCTCCGCCTCCTCTGTCCCAGGGCAGCCCGGCTCTCAAAGGTGGCTCGCCTCAAGCTCTATCATCTGACATGCGGCCTGGTTGTCTACTTGATGGCTACTGTAACGGTGCTCTTGGGCATGTACTCAGTGTGGTTCCAGGCCCAGATCAAAGGTGCAGCCTGGTATCTGTGCCTGGCTTTACCGATGTACCCGGCCCTGGTGATCATGCACCAGATCTCCAGCTCCTACTTGCCAAGGAAGAAAGTAGAAATGTGAATGCCTCTGAACTCTGAACCGAGGTGGGATTCTTGCCTTGGACTTCAGCAGTTCCTTGATCCTCACAGGACCCACTTCAGAAGCACACAAATTTTTGCACTTCATGGCTGAGCCAAAGGGTGCAAAAACCCCAGCTGCTACTGCTGAGGGGTGATCTGGTGGGCTCTAATGGGGGAAATGTACTACTGAGTACAAGTGGAAGGTTCTGGAGAAACTGAGCCTCACTCTTGGTGGGCTACAGAAGGATTAGGTGGTGGTGGTGGTGATGGTGATAACTTGCTTATGTGCCTGATATGAAGAGTTGTGTTCCTGTTGGTTATGAATGACAGCCACAGACATTGGGATCCCTTATGGAAAAGCAGTACTGTGGAGAGCCCATGGTCTCAGTCTGTATTGTAGGCCAAACTTAGACAGGTTCCATCTCAGGATCTCCGTTTCCTCATCTGAAAGGCCCTTACCTTTAACATTCAGTGTCTGGCAGATTGACATCACTGAATACTCTCTTAGCTCTGGACCATGCAGACAGCTCAGGATGTAATTCTTTCATCTATTCTTCCTTTACCCCCTTGGAGGGACATCTCTATTCCTGTGCCCTTCAGAAATCTGTGCTGACTTAACTCCTGAACCAAGGAACATGGGCCATGTATCATGGACAGGGACCGAGGTGAGGTCCCTGAACAATAAGATAGTAAAGGCACTAAAGCCACTTTAAAGTTCTTTGGAGGAACAGGAGGAAATTGGCCTTAACCAAGCCCTGGACTCTTGGACTCCTTAGCTCAGTAAGAACTTCTTCCAGCTACCTCTGGGTCTAGACTGCAGAGTCTGGGTATGCTCCTGACATCCATTCTCAGGGTAGAGTAGTTCTGGGCATCTTACACTTTGCCCTTAGGGCTTAGAGTATTTACTTAGCACATTGCTCCAGGGAACTATTCTGAAACTTTCAGAACAAAATAAAAACCAGGCAGTGGGACCCTCTTGATCCAAGGAAAACAGTGTCTCCCTGGTTCCTCTTCTCTCTTGACATTCAAGTTTTCCTTAGTTATTGTCTCCTGCCAGCCCCATGGCTCAAGAGTGGGATGATTTCGGTACCAACTGGGCTCTCTTCCCTGCCAAGATACCTCCTTGGT
This sequence comes from Phodopus roborovskii, assembly GCF_943737965.1. Lineage (NCBI taxonomy): Eukaryota > Metazoa > Chordata > Mammalia > Rodentia > Cricetidae > Phodopus > Phodopus roborovskii. The sequence goes on from NW_026125562.1 coordinate 3,530,657, forward strand.
CCAACTGAGTTCCCCAGAGCATCCCTGGTGATGAGGACTGGATGTCACACTAGTTAACTGTGGTGTGGGTCAGTCCAGGAGATGGGCCCTCTATAGATCCTAGTAAGGTCTGGGGATTGCTGATCTAGGAAAGTACCCATGCAGCTTTCTACCTGGGAGACAGAGCCCATCAGAAACCCTGGGAGGCCTGCAGTACAGGGGCTGGAGCTCCAGGTCCAGAGACGAAGGAAAAGTGTCTGTTGCTCATCTCAGATCCTCTGAAGACTTAAGGCCTTTTCTCGGGGTGGCTCAGAAACAAGGTGGGTGTGATTCAATAGTACAGGAATGGGGACCGTAGGGCAGAAGTGTTCTCTCCGTGGACCTCACCATGCTTTTCTCTAGGGAGATAGCAACTCTTATCAGCAGCTGTCTAAATACAGCTTTACAGCTTACAGAAAGAAGCTCCTACAGTGCAAAGGGGAACCATTTTTTTTTCCCCCTCAATGCCCTCTCTCCCTGTCAAGCTATCCAGTGTGCTGTGTGCTTGGAAGGAATGGTTACTGGGCCACATGAAAGAGATTCTCACTAGGGTCACTTTGATGCAGGGCTCTGGCTCCTTCCCTCATCAAGGCCAATGTTGGGTGCTCCCCAGGGTGGGCCAGGTAAGGTTCAGCAGCTTGTTCTCAGAGCACAGAGGCAATGCCAGAAAGCCTGAGCCTGCCTGAGGTGTTGCCTCCTCCCAGGTGGTGCGGGGGCTGCTGGGCGGGCGGGCAGGCGTGCTGACAGCCGGCAGTTTGCGTGGGCTGTGCCATCTGATGTCTATTCCCAGCCCTGGGAGGAAGGGGAGTCATTTATATTCTGCAGGAAGAAGGGACCCAGCTGTCGCTTCCTCTGACCAGTGGGCCTGGAGGGCATTGGTGCAGAGCAGAGAGGAGGGCACAGATAGCAGTGGTCTCCTACTTAGGGATGTGACTGCAGTATAGGGAGCAGGTCACCAGGAAGAGCCCTTCTTGCTGGTAGGCCAGATTTGGGGGGGACTTCCCTCCCCTCCTGCCTTTCCACTTCTCCATCACCACCTGCCCTCACATCCTGGGGCAGCAGCTGGACAACCATTAGACCTTAGTGCCAGGGTATTCTTCCTCCAGCTGGGATCTGTGGCTGCATAAGCCTCCTGGCTGTGTGCTCCCTCTTCCCCACACTGTCTGCCTCCTCTTTGTATCTTCCAGTGTCTGGATACCACCTGGGCTTCTCAGCATCGAGGCAGGGACTGTGGGGTGGGGGTGAGGGGACACACGGCTATCCTTTGCTAGGGGAAGCTGCTAGCAGTCAGCCTGTTTTGCTTTTTAAAGTGGGGCGGGGGATGACACTCAGGATGCTCAAGATTTAAAAGTCGCCCATCATTTGCACAAATTTCCATATCGTGCTAAGTCCTGATTCCATATTTGATTGTGTTCCAATCTTGATTATACTCAGACTCAACCTTGAGGGAATTAGAAAGAGTTTTGTATCAAATCCAAATGGTAATGGGCATACTGTTCAGGTCTGGAGTCCTCTCAGGAGCCCCTTTGTTCCTGTGTCCTCCCTTTTCTGTGAGTCCCATTGGGGTTGGGGGTGGCAGTGAATGACTGACAGGAGCTCGGCATCTGAGAACTCTTGCTTCCTTCTCTGGCTGTCATCCCCATCTGAGATAGGCTGCTATCACTTGCCAGCCGGTGCTTGCTCTCCCCCTCCTAAGGCAGGCCACCCTTCCTCCATGACACTGGCCTACCCTGTCTCTCATTGTCCCCACCTTTCCACCCCCATGCATGGCTGCTGTGGGTCTTGTTTTTCAAACCTCACTGTGGGAGATCCAGGCATCCCCCCTGAGCCAGCTGGCTGCTGTGCCAAGGCCTGTTCAGAGTTAATAATAATCATTAGTTGAATGGTGCTGGAGCCTTTCAGCTCCAGATCTCTAAGCACTTGCAGGCTGACTCAGCCAGCCTTCGCCTTCCCCCTCTTCCTGGGCTTTGGAGTATAACAGCATGGGAAGGCACTGTGGGAGAGGGAATCAGGATCCTTGCTGCCTGACCATGCCTGAGGATTTTCTCTGAGAGTAAGCAGTGAGGACAAGACACACAGGGAATACAGTATACTCAGCAGAGACCACCATGGCTGTGATAGCTGATAACCCCAGACTTCTAGTACTCCTATGTACTTGCCTGGGTCTCGGCAAGGCACTCCACTTTAATGCCCTTAGGCAGGCTTTGAGAGCAAGAAATTTTCTGGGTTAGTACCCCCCATACCCTTGTCTTCGACTATCACAAAACAAATCAAAACAAGAAAACAACTGTGTGTCATGAACTGAGATGTTCTTCAGCTTGGACACTGAGAAAGCTGCTATATGAGTGTCTGGGTGGCATAGGCAGACTATTTGCTTCTCATCCTACCTCACAGGGATGTTGTGAGGGTCAGACAAGAGAACAAGGTTCAAAGCATTAAACAAATGGAAAGCATGGGATGTTCAGTCCTTTTCTCTCCCTGAGCCTGGCCCTGGGCTTTATGTTTCCTGAAGAGGCAATAAACTGTGGGAGATGATGCTCGGGAGGCACCCAAGTCTCAGAGGGGCTTTGGGGGGTACAAATAGTCACATTTCTTACTTTTGGGGACATGGTCATCTCCTGTCTCTCCCTGCAAGAGAGGCCACCATGGTCATGGTTACTGAGAGTTGTCTTGCCCGTGGCTTACCCAATGTGGTCAAGCCACAGGGCTGATCACAGATCTGCCATTGGCTCAGCTTCCCCCCAGGTCTAATCAGAAGGTAAGGTCTCAGCCTGGAGCTTTGCTCCTAACTTATCTAAATATCTCCTTCCCAACTCTACCCTTTTAAAGGAAGAGTGGGATAGGAGGAAGGGAGGGTCAATAGTAGTGATCACTGCAGCCAGATGTGGTGGCAAATCCCAGCCTTTAATCCCAGCACTCAGGAGGCAGAAGCAGGTGGATCTCTATGAGTTGAAGGCTAGCCTGATCTACAAAGCTAGTTCCAGGACAGCCAGGGCTACATAGAGAAACCCTGTCTAGAAAAACAAACAAAACAGTGCTGATGACTGCACCACCACTCTGACTCTGCTTCCTCTCTGGAACCTTGGGCCTATATTCTAAATTCTAGGGATGTGATACTGTGAGGTACATATCTTTTAGCTTCCAGGGATCCTCAACTCCAGGTTCCCTTTTCTGTTTTAGGAGTAAGACCATAGTCTCCTCTCCTCCTGAAAATGCTTTGCTGGAATTACCACACAAGCATTGGTATATACACACACACACACACATACATGAAAGCAGTTTTAAAGTAAACTTTCAGTTAAGAGGAGGGATACTTTCCATTCCATCTGTCTGAGGGCAGGCAGCATTTGGCCCAGAGTAGATGAAGGCAAGCAGAACCAACAGTAGCAGGCAGGCTTGAACATTTGTCTTTTTATCTTGTTTTTTCTGCCCTGGGATCCAGGAATGATAAAACTAGTCTAGCCTCAGCCATTCTTACCAGAATGGCACAAAGAAGTCAGAAGCTGAATGTGGGAGGGCAGTGCCCCAGAGCTGTCCTGGAGGGGGGTTGGGAATAGATGGTCAGCAGTGGGTGGGGCTTAATGTTAATGCAAACAAATTACCTCTGGTGGGACTACCTTATCCCAGAAAGCTTGGCTAGTCACAGATGTGGTCAGAGAACAGCAGTCCATTATTAACCAGCCAGCTATTGTCAGAATTTCCCAAGGAGGATTTTAATCTGTCAACGAAGGAACCATTTCAGGTCAGTCTATGGTGTCTGGTGGATTTTGTGTCACTGGTGACATGAGTGGCTAGCACCCTATTCTCAGTTATCTCTGTGTGTTCTAGCAGTGATACTTAGACCCACCCCTACAGTAAACCAAACCATGTGAGGGAGGGAGCTTTTGGGAAGGGAGGGAAGAAGTGCAAAGCACCACCTCAGTCCAGCCCTCTCCACCCTGTGTGCACATCGCCTTGTCTATGCCAGTGCAGAAGTCGCCTAGTAGGACTGCGTGTTCTGGTCCACTGCAAGACGCCTCTCAGGCCATACTTCTATGCCCTCTGTGCTCCAGGGACAGGAATCAGGCTGGCACACACCGGAAGGGAAGGCCTCAGGGCAGTTCTAAGGATTTTGGTCATTTGATATCTTCTACCCTGCAGTGTCTGAGCTGGATGAAAGTGCCTGACTAGCAGCTTTAGCCTTCTCTTTCAAAGCCCTGGGAGAGGAAGCAGCCAGCAGACTCCCTGTGGCCTGACCAAGAAAGCCAACTGTCCTTACTGCAGGGCCTGAGCTTTTTTTTTTGGCCATGTGGGTGGGGAAAGTACAGCATCACCATTGGTTGCCTAGGAGACAAGATAAGTGGTACAAATGCAGAAAGGGGAGGAGAGACCAGGTGGAAGGACTAGGCTAGCCCATGCACTGGACTTCTCTGTTCCCCCCTGAAGTGCTGCCTGAGGAATGAGGGAAAGTCCTGCAAGACCTGACAGACAAACTGCATGTCCTGACCACGTTCCAGGGAGCTTGTGGCTTGGGAGTGGAGTGAGCAGAAAAAGCAGAAGAGATATAGGTTTGGAAGGTTAATTGAGCTCGAAAACATAAAAGGAGAACTCCAAGCAGTCTTCCCAGCCTGTTCTCTACCAGCACCATCCTCTCAAACAGGGGATTAGCCCTAGCAGAAGCAACTTTGTAAAGACGAGAACATACCCAGATGTGGACTATGGAGAGCTCTGACCTCAACATCTGTATCTCCCTCACTGACTTGATATGAGTGATGGTGGGGTGACTCCACCGTTCCCAGACAGAAGTGGGCTGCAGTAGCTCAATTTCATATACATGAGAGGTTAGGGTAATTATGTACGTTTTTTCTCTTTAGTCTCCCATCCAAGTACAAACCAGGACTGATCCTACTTAGCTTCTAAGAGCAGCTGAGACCTGGCACATGTTGGGTGGGCCTAGACTTCATCCGCTTTGGATCTACCATTGACAGTCCCTTCCGAAGCCCCAGGAGCCTAGTCAGAGTATAGTCCAGTCCAGTTTCTGTTAGGATATGTCTGTTAGGATATGTCTGTAAGAAAAAGTGAAAATTCCATTTTTTCCTATTCTGCAAAATACTGACTGCACACGAAACAGTCACTGAGTGTTAACATACCCATTAGATGAATATGCTTTTAGCCCAAGATGAAAATATCCTGGTAATAATCAAAATTTTATGAAAGTGAGCTGTTTCCCACCATTAAGAAAAAAAAAAAAAAAAAAAAAAAGCAACCTCTCAACCCAAGCATTTTCCCATTGTACCAATTAGAAAGCTTGATCTAGCCTTTAAGAGAAGCCTGTAGGGAGGCAACCTCCCCCTTAGGGACCTAGAAAATCATCATTATGTACAAGCCTCAGCCCAGGGTATCTAGACTCTTGCTTGCTCAGGCACTGTGATGCTGCTTTTGAGTCTCTGTAAACTATGGTCTGTTCAGCAGACCAACCCCTGCCTGATTTTGTGTGGTCTGTAAGTTTGGTAACTTTTACAATTTTAACTGGTTGAAACAAATTCAAAAGACATTAACATTTTAATGCCCATAAGTAAAGTTTCATTGGATGCTATATTTGGCAATGATTTGAATTAAGTACCTAAAGGATTTATGTCCTAGACTCTCGGACCCTACTAGCTGAAAGGTGAAATCTTTTGAGACACTGGGTCTGGTGAGAGATGATTAGGTCATCAAGGGCACCATCCTTAGAAGACATTAATGTAGTTCTCATAGGACCCTGGCTACTTTTTACAAAAGTAGCTGTCATAAAAAGAGCAAACCAAACCAGTGGATCTCCCTTACCTCCTGTCTCATCACTTGATCCCTTCTGCATGCCCTCCCATTATTCTGATGACATACACCACGAGGCCCTCATGACATGCACAACAAATATGACCACCAGATCTTGGACTTTCATCCTCCTGTAAGCTAAGTAAGCCTTTTTTCCTCCTAAAATACCCTGTCTTGGGCATTTTACTGTAGTGAACAGAGTACTGCATTGAGACAGAACCACCGCCATTCATCTGTATATTGTCTGGACATTTGATCACTATAGCAGTGCAGTTGAGGGTTAATAAACGGTGAAGCCTAAAATATTTACTGTCTGACTTATAAGGAAAAGTTTGCCATTCTCTTGTCTAATCTCAATGCCTGGATGATACATATTTCATACTTAATTCCTAGACAATACAGGTAATGACACTTAAAAGAGAGTCTCTCTTTAGATATGCCACACCTTTTTGAAGTATGCTGAACCCACCCACAGGCTAAGATAAATAAACCGTCACAAACTGTGCCAGAGCAGAAACTCAAGCCAGGTTTAATGGTCATTGTCTAGTATTGATAGAGCCCATTGGCTCTAAGGTTCTCCAGCCTGGTATACATAGTGGGTGGAAGAGTCCTAGACACAGGAAAAGGGAGTTACAGAGGCAAGAACACACACAAAACCGGAAAGTTGGCTTTCTTCTTCCCACATGGGTCTACCCTTTCCTGGTCTCTTTGAGGAGCCCCACAGATACAGCAAAGTAAAGGATCACAGGTAATTACACAGACTATAGAGCCCTGTCACATCCTGTCTCCAGAGACACCTGCTTCTCCTTCCTGGGAAACAGTTTATGGGTGCAGATGAGATGAAGGTCAACCTGGCAGCTTTCTTTCCAAGGTCTAATGGGTCATACATGTGGGATACAGATACACATGCACCACCCACATACACACACACACACACACACACACACACACACACACACACACATACACACGGAGAGAGCTACTATTGGGTTATAAGAACTGAAACCACAAGAGACCAGTCAGTTAAATGCCCTAGTGGTGTCCAGACATATCCTCCAGGTGTCTCAAACTAGGGCCCATGTTAGTGGATGTAGTGGGGAGAGTTGGGGCTACAGAGTAGGACTTACAAAGAAAATGGCCCTCCTGGTCCCTAGGAGCTCAGCTAGAATGCCCCTAAAGGCAAACTTCATTCAGCCTCCATTTTAAAGAGTTTCACAGCCCTAGATGGAATCTGCCACATAAGAGATTTCCCCATTTCCTGATGAGTCTGATGGCTCTCAGACCTGGTGACAAAGTCCCCAGAAGTCTTTGGAATACAACCAGACAACATTCTTCTCTAACCCTTGTCTCTCAGGACAGATAACACAGGGAGAATAACTCAGAGCTGCTTTGCCACGACTAGCATCCTTTGGGGTCCTTGACTGCTCTGGTTCTAGCTTCCTACCTTATGCACGTGTTGTCTTTAAGGAGGGTTTCTGAGGAGTCTGTAGAACCAGCTGGTGCCTCACCACCCCTTCTCCCAAAGACTCCACCATGTGCTCCCCCTGACTTTGGCCTCTGCAGGGAAGTTATTCAGAGCCATGGAGATATGGGTAAAGTTCAAGGTGTTCAGAAATTAAAGTACAAGAGATTGTGCATTTGAGAAGCCTGGCATAGTCACTGTCTCTCCTACAGCACGAGAAAATTGTGTGTGAGAAGTTGTACACGTGGGTGGAGGCCATTCTAGACGGGGCCACAGATTCGCTGTCCCAGTGGAGAGGTCAAGGTGCTGGTGTGGTGTGCATGCATACCTACGGGCATGCATACCTATGAGCATGCAACTAGGTAAGGGGAATCGCTGCACCTCTCTCTTGACAAAGCTAGGTTATTAATAAAGGATGGACAGCAGCAGCCTTGAGATCCCAGGAACAGAGGACAATGTTTACTTGAGTTTCTCTTCCCCAGTCCGTAGAGGCAGCCTGACAGGCCCTCCTAGCACTAAGCAGCCCTCACCATAGGTAAACAACACCTCTTAGAACTTAAAAAGCAGGTCAGGAAACTGGAGGACCTGGACAACTTCCAACTACAGGAAACAAAGGAAAGAAAAGACACTGAAAAAGACCAACACTGGGGAGCGCTTTCACCTTTGCCCTGCTCACCCCCTTCCAAAGCTCCTGGACCTGCACATGGTCAAAGGGTGCTGGGCACAGTCATCGCTGTACCCAAAGCATTTCACAAGCCTGGATGGAAGCTAAGGCTGGGTTTGTTTTCAAGGCTCTCTGCTCTGACAAGTACAACTGCACTGACCTCCAACTGAGAGGAATGGTATGATGGAACTTCCTTTTCAAGTTTACTGCCCCTTATGCCTCTGTTGCAAGGCTGACTTAGAGCCTGGTGGGGAGAGCAGAACTCTAAGCCACACTGTGTAGCACTATTGTGGGACAGAGACCACTAGGTTCCAATCCTCCTGGACAACAAAATCCCACACTTTGGCTTCGCAGCAGGAGTGAGGCAGCCTTGTTAGCAGAGAGAAGATAAATGTTGAGTCCTGTCTATCTCCAGACCTAGTCTAGCTGAGCAGGACCGGACTTTACTGGACTCCTCCCTTTGCAGAGCAGCATAATATGGAAGGCTCAGAACCCCACCTGAGTTGATTAGAGGGTTGACTGAAGAGAGGGCACACACAGAAAATCAGGTAGGTCTAGCTGGCTGCTACATCAAAGAGGCTGGTTTTCCTCATGCTTTCAGGGAGAGTGGCCCTTGTGCCAATTAGTGGCAGTCATCCATAATGTTCCGCCTTAAGCATCCCCTATTGTGGTCCCAACAGACATACACCGGGAGTCAAAAACTAACCAAAGCTTTTCCTCAGCCAGGGAATTAGCCTACCTGGAATTTATGTCCTATCTACAAATTTTACGTGAAGACAGGAACCCCTTAATTCATTCTGTACCTATCTGTGCCACTTGCCCCAGGACGAGGCACAGATACCACATCCTATATTGCTGCCATAACTAACAGGCAAGAGGCCAAACTCCTGCAAAAATCCAACTACTCTGGACTCCCGGGGAGAAGCCTCATAGCAGCTTTAGGCAGCACTATAGATCTAAGCCTCCATCTTTCCCTGACTCATTTTCCAAAGGTTTTCAATCCCCTAGCTCTGGATGGGACTTCCTGACCAGAGAAGACACTGCAGCGTCCCAGCATGGCTCCTGTGGAGGCTCCCCCAACACACACAACTTCACAGGTGTGGGTGGGCAGAGACAGAAAAAAATTGTTTTTCAAATGGTTTTCTCTAAAGGAGCTAGGGATGACCTCAAAAAAGTTTTGGGAATCTGCTCTTCCCCTCACCCCTTTCCTCATTCCCATCCAACTCAGTCGCGTCCCTCCTCCTCTACCACACTGAGAATAGCCAAGGCTTTGGGTAGGGGTGTGGTGTCTGCCTGAGGATTAATATATCCTTATGTGAAACTTGCAGCATCCACTCTGTCGCTGGGGTCTTGCCTGCTCTTGTGCCCATGACCAATTCCCTGGTGGTCAGGAAGAACCCACTCCCTTGGGCAGCCAGCCCTCTCTTCCATCCCCTCCTATCCCTCAGGGTACACTACCTCTCCTGGGGCAGAACCTCCCCACCAACCTATCCTGCTCACACCACAATGGGCGTATCAGAGAAGACCGAGCTGACCGACTCAGGATCTGACATCCTCCGTTGGCCCTTGCCTGTTGCCTCGGGCACCGGCAGAGTGTTGCCTGGCTTGAGTTTGCCATTTTGACCCTGCCCGGGTCCAGTAGGTTCCAGGAAGGCCACCCGCCGGTCAAAACCATCATCTTTGTCCCCACCAGCCATAGGATCATGATTGGGTGTGGTACTGAGCATAGAAGAACTGAGGCTATCCCCTTGATGGCTGGAAGGCTTCTCCACACCCCGGCACCAACAGCGGCAAGGGGTGAGGTACAAGTATATGAGGACCAGAACCACACTGAGGATACAGCCCACCAGGGTGGTATAGGCTGTGTTGAGGGTGTCATGGTGTCCGTGCAAGGTAAAGTTGTACACTTTCAACTCCACAGACAGTGTCTCGTTGAAAGTCTCCCCCATGGCATAGCAAGTGTACACACCCCCATCCTCGACCTGCACCTTTTCAAAACGAAGACTGCCATCCTCAGACACAGTCACTGTGCCATTAGTCCCCTGATTTAGCACCTGCTCATTGCTTGGTGTCACCCACACTTTGGTCATCCCTTGCTGTTTGGTATCACACGTGATGGTCAAGGTATCTCCCAGGTGAGCCTCCCAGGCGCTTTCCTTATACTCGCTGCAATTAAAGAAATCCAGATTGAAGACATTGTGCAGCTTCTTGGAATGCATGCAGTATAGATCCTCCTGGAAGTCCATCACGGAACTCAGCTGCCGGTACTGCCAGTGTGAAAAGAGCTGGTAGAGCTTGCAGTCACATTCCAGGGGGTTGTTGTGCAGGTACAGCCCATTCTTGACCCATGCTGGCAATTTCTGCAGGTCAGTGAGCGGCAACTTCTTCAGCTTGTTGGAAGACAGATCCAAGAGCATTAGTTTGGGTAATTTGTTTCCATCCTTGATCAGTTCCAGAGGGAATCGAGAGATCTGATTCTGGCTCAAGTAGAGTTTCTGCAGCTGGGCCATGTCCTCGAAGGCATACCGGTCCACCACCACAATGCGGTTATTGTAGAGCAACAGCACTTCCAGCGCATGCAGATCGCTGAACAGGAACTCATCCAGTGTGTGGAGATGGTTGGAGGAGAGGTCCAGGTACCGCAGGTTGGGTACTGGGACAAAGGCCTCGGAGGAGATGAAGTTCAGGTGGTTGTGGCTCAGCAGCAGGGAGTGCAGGTTAATGAGACGGGTGGGGGTCCACTCAGCCCGCAGCCGGCTCAAGTTGTTATGGCTGAGGTCCAGAAGTGCTGTGTAGCTGGGCAAAGATTGGGGCACACTGGGCAGCTGCTGCTTGGAGCAGCTGAGGATGTTGCTGGCGCACAGGCAGTTGGCGGGACAGCTAACCACAGATCGGCCAGCCCTGGCTACCTCAAAGAGGAGCAGGAAGAAGGAGAGCAGCAGGAGCCAGAGGCCTCGCAGGTCACGCAGGGGTTGCATAGTGTCACTGAGGAGAGCGAGGAAGGCCACTGGAAGATCTGGGAGGGAGTCACCCCGGCATGTTCTGGTGGAATATGGAAGGGTCACTTTCACTATAGGCTTGAGAGAAAGAGGATGGGTTTGTAGTCACCAAGGACTCAGGAGGGATGGACCACCACTCCCACTTTCCCCTCCCACCGCTGCCCCCACCCCCTTCCTTGGTCGAGTGGAAAGAGGAAGCGATCCCGGGTAGTTCCCAGGCACAGTGCAGGCAGACTGTGGGCTCAAAATACTAGGGCATTCGAGGCATTGGCGCAAAGGCCCCGTGGGCTGGGGTCGCCGGGTACAGTGAGGGTATGCACTGCGCGTCACCTGCGGCGGTAGTGGAGGGGTGTCACAGGGATTGCACACTCGAGGTCTGGAGGCGGGGTCATCAGGGCCTTTCCCGAGGAGGCGAGGGAAGGTCAACAGGGTACCCGGCTAGGAAGGGCCGAAGGTTTCCGGGGCCTGTGACGCGGGCTCCCTCCCCAGAACCTCCGGTCACTGCACCTGCTCTGCGAGGATGCGTCTCAGCCCATGGCCAGTCCGGGAGCTCCGTCGCGGCCTCCCCCGTCCGCGCCTCCCCGGCCGGCCTGTCACGGCGCCCGGCGTACGCAGGGGCCCGCGCCCGGCGACATCGCCTGCGGGGAACTTGCTGGGTTCCGCGCTGTCCTCCCGCGCCGCCGCCGCCTCGCCTCGACCACCGCGCCCGTCCGCCCGAGCCCACGCACGACTACCGCCTCCGGACCCACGGGCCAGGCGTGGAGCAGTGCGGCGAGCGGGAGACGCCGCGATCCCAGCCGAGGGAGCAGCGTGGGGGCAGCGAGCACCGCGCGCGCGCCCGCCGCCGCCGCCGGAGCCTTGGGGCGCGTGCGCGCGGCGGGGGCGGGGCGCACGTGCGTGTGTTTGTCTCCGGCTCCCGGCGGACACGCGGGTGGCTGGCTCGAGTCAGGGGTCACTTCCTCTGCGAACCTGTGCCGGGCCCAAAGCTAGCGACTGAAGCTCCTTAAGCGCCTCTCCTCCCTTGATCCCCTTTCTCCATCCTCCTCATGCCGCAGCACCTACCTCTTCCTGCTCAAACCCACTGTCAGGAAAAGTAAGTCTAACGGGAGTGAGTTCTCTGGAGCCAGTGGATTGACTCCGGGGCAAGAAGCGTCACACGGGTCTTTTAATTTTCCAAATTAAAGCCATCTGGCTCGACTCCCGCCCTTCAGTGTTGGCGGGAAATTCATCAGTCATTTTTTTTTTTTTTTTTTTTTTTTTTTTAATGTTCCTCCTGCTTTCTCCGTGGAGCTGTGAAGTCCCAAAAATCTGGGGGAAGAGCTTTATTTTTGTTTCCCTCCATTCTTGATGCCACTAGTCTACACACCTTGGATTACCACTGAAGAGCACAGCTCCACAGCCTGCAAGCCAGCCCGGGCACCAGTGTGGATGGGAGGTGTGGCCTTCCACTGACAACCGATTGTGCTCGCCCCACTTCCCATCCTATGCTCTCTCAACTTGTCTTCTTCCCAACGTAGGACCCTCACTTTCTGGCTGTGGGGGTGGGCCCTGTAGTTTCTCTAGTAACCTAATTCTCAAAACTGAAGGCCAGTGGGGGGGGGGGGGCGTTTGAGGTGATTTCTGTAGGGTAACCGCCCAAACACAAAGCTGCTAATGTAAGATATTGATGATTGGGGGCGGGGTGTAGAATGAACCATTCTTGAGATAGTGAAAACTGAGGGAGAAATTACCAAATTTTCTTCTTAGTATCTTACAGTAGCAAGACCAAGCCTGAGATTAATGTCTCAACAGATTAGCTTGCTAAGAGTTTTAAAAAGAAAGAACATATATCTGTCCCATATGTTTTACTGTGAATTTAAGTGACTGTATTATCTCGTCAAGGGATATTAGCATGTTAACCTTATGCACGATTTGAAAAGATCTTTTTTGGTTTTTTTCTCCTTCCCTATTTAATCCAGGCATGGGTGAAAAGTCAGGGAAGGTGGGTGATCCTTTGTGGAGGAGAGGGTAGGAGGAATCATGAAAGCAATTGCTGTGGAACAGATTCTGTTAACCAGAGATTCCTGACTACACTAGTCTGCCTTGGCTGGCAGGTTTCTCCATTGCAGGTACATGTCACATGCAAGCTGGTCATCAGAAAAGTTGACTGCGTGAGAAGGTCAACTTTCAGAGAGTCACATGGATCCCTCAGATGGCTGGCTGTTTGCAAGAACTCAGTGACTCTCCAGGAAGGGTCAGGTCTCAAGACTGCTTAAGTGCCAGGACAGGACAGCTTCCTTCAGGGCAAGAGGTTCAAAAACACACAGACAGGAGTCACAATGACCCAGGTCTTTAAGGGGTTGCTATCATCTCCATTTTGATCACATAGATAGATCCTCGTGGAAAAAGACCACATAAAGTCGTGAATTCCAGTAGAAGAGGATTGTAGGGGGCCATGTGTTATCTCACACATGGTCTCTGAAATCATGTCTGTTTTTTTTAGCAAGGAAATACTGTCATTTCACTTTATGCAAATATCCCCCGGGGGGGGGGGGATGCATCATCCTATCTCAATCTGACCTCCCTATTCTCCCTTAGACTCTACCATTCCAAGCTCTCTCTTCCTAACCCCGTCTTTTTACTGTCTTTGAAAGAGAGAAGTCATGGGTAGCAAAAAAGATGCCAGTTTTACAATAGGTGTAACCTATATATCTATAATTTGGATAGATGTCCTCAGTCTCTTTTGATCTGGAGTGTACTTGATTTTTTAAATAATTTATTTAACTTTATTTTATGTGTGAAGGTGTCAGATCCTCTGGAACTGGAGTTACAGGCAGTTATGAGCTGCCATGTGGGTGCCTGGAATTGAACCCTGGTCCTCTGGAAGAGCAGTGAGTGCTCTGAACCACTGAGCCATCTCTCCAGCCCCCTGGACTTAAATTTTTAAAATATGTGTGTACTAGCAAGTGAGGAATCTTGTCAACAGTGAGATTCTGAATCATTAGCCCGGAGAGGGGCCCAGCATCTGTGTTTCTAGCATGGTATGAATGCTGCAGATCCACAGACGGCGTGTTGAGTAGAAAGGGGCCAGAAGTGTGCCACTCAAGTAGGGAGCCATGAGTCAGCACATGTAGCTGGATTAATTACAAACAAATAGCCTTACAAACCACATTTTCAGTTGTCCTAGCCACACTGAGCAGGCCATTGTCCCAGAAAGTCCTTTGGGAGGCACTCTATAGAGAACTGACTCATATAACTCTGTCACAGCTGCTTTTTAGGTCAAATAGCTATCCATTAATTCACAACAAAGACAACCCATGCAGGATAAATAGCAACAGGTTATTTACAGTGTGTGTTTATTTCCTCTCACTGGAATAGATCAATTCAGTGTTCCTCAATACAATTTCAAAGGTTATTTGGCTAGTTCAGAACTTGAACAAAAGAGATTGCATATATCTATTAGCTTATGAGACTGGATGGATTGCTTTCCTCTACACTAGAGGTGTTTTTTGTTTTGTTTTTGTTTGTTTGTTTTTTCTGTTGGGCTGACTGATACTGACTTCAAAGCAGAAGGGGTGGTAGTGTACACGTTTATTCCCAGCACCTGGGAGGCGTAGGCAATACAAAGTGAGTTCTGGGACAGCGAATCCTGTTACACAGAGAAACCCTGTCCCAATAAATAAATAAATAAATAAGTAGATCATAGGTAGTTAGGTAGATAGATAGATAGATAGATATAAATAGAATAAGACAGAATAACACCAAAGCAGAGGATGGTGGGGGAAGACACCCTGTTAAGAAGCTAACTTTTGGGGCTGGAGAACACAAAAAATTGAGGTTGAGGATGTACTTAGTTGGTAGAGTGCTTGCCTAGCATTGAAGAAACCCTGAGTTTGATAAAGACTAGCATGATTTGTATATAATATATATACATATATATATAATTTTTAAAATTAAAATTAAATAATAAACAAGAATCCATAAGGTAGCTCTATCTGAAATGATTTGTTCATGTGTGCATATGTGGGGGGGTTATGACAGTGTACACATGTGTGTATGCATGTGTGTGTACCATGTGTAGGTACTTGCAGAAGCTAGAAGCTAGTGTCAGATCATGTGGAACTAGAGTTGCAGATGTTTGTGAGCCGCTGATGTGGGTGCTGGGAACTTAGCTCCTCTGCAACAGCAGCAATTGTTCTTAACTGCTGAGTATCTGTCCAGCCCCCAAACTGTAATTCTTTAAGTGTTCTAGCATTTTGTGGAGACCATCAGGGTGTTAGTAGTAACAGTAACTTTGTGGCATCTCCAGAAGTGGAGCCTATGAAATGAGGTTACCTTGGAGAAGTTAGCAAAAGAGACTTTGTCCTGAGATTTGCTTAAAGGGATAATGGTTTAGAGATCACCATTGGGTTGCATTCTTCCTATATCAAGAGGCTCACCTGTGTTTCCCTTTTTGTTTTGTCCCTGATGGCACTTCTTCTGAGGGAATTTCTATGGCCACTTCCCACCTTATAAATTATCACGTTTTCTTTGTTCTTTTACTTATTCCGTTCTTGAACATGCTCATACACTGATGTCTTTTCCATCCTATAGGCAAAGGGTTCCCTCTTTTTAGACAGTTGATGTCACACTCCCCCTTTGCCACCCCTTGCCTTTGTCTCTTCAACCATGCAACTTCCTGAAAGCTCTGGGTAGTCTGCAGAAACCACAAGGACAAGCATGTTGACTGGAGGCTGAAGATGGATCAGTGGTGTGGGCTGAGGGTACCACAGTTTTGAGTGCTCTGGGCTCTTCAGATTTATCAAACCTATATGATGGGACTTGTTTTAATTTATAGCTCTCGGTCAGGGCTGTCCTGCCTTCATGGAAGTGATTGTTCCAGGTAGCTCGATTATGAACGTTTTCTTGACTTCTGATACTCACATATGAACATCTCAAAATAGTCCTGAACTGAGTCATCAGACAGACGTTTCTTGGAAATATATCTGACAGTTTCATGGTTTGAAATGTTATGTCATCCGTGAAGGACAGGTTTCTACAACCAGTCTCCCTGCTCCTGACCAGGCATCCCAAAGTGGACGATGGGTTCCAAGGCATGGTTACAAACAAGAAGCCCCTAGATCTCTTGAGGTACTATTGTATTTTAAAGGGGATTTGGCTTTTCTTTTTCTTAATTAAGGAGTTTTGTCATGAACCTGAAAATATTTTCTTCTCTTGTTCATGCAACCCCTTCTTTTGATTTTTTTAAAAGGCTTCTAAGTCTAAAATTAAATCCTAGCTATTGTTGAGACTTCTCAGCTAATTTTCATATTATACAAATTCTTGACTAGTTTGTATTATGTCTGGAGAGTTTGATATTCCAGTTTAGGAAGTTGGGGCTTTTCAACTTGGGGTGAGATAATTGTTATATAAACAGCTAAGGATTTCTCTCCCTCACCTGTGGCCATTTATTTAATTAACTCTTTATGCAAATAGATCTTTCTCCACTAACATTTCCTTCTATCTTCCTTAATTTCTTTTCTTTTTGGTTTATTTGTTTTGTATTTTGAGACAGTGTCTTTCTACATGGCCCTGGCTATCCTGGAACTCACTATATAGATCAGGCTGTCTTCAAACTCACAGAAATCTACCCACTTCTCCCTCCCAAGTGCTAGAATTAAAGTTGTGTATCACCATGCCCAGGTCTAATATACTTTCTGAGTTCAATTCAATCATGCTTAAGGAATTTCAGCCATTTTACTATTCTTAACTGATTATCACGTTCACTGTAATTTTGTCTGGTCTGGCCCTTACCTATGGTAAAGAGAACTTCAGCTGCCCAGGTTATAAGAGATGTTAACAGTCAAGTTCACAAGCTAGCTGGCCAAGCACTAAGAGCCAGGAGGGAGAAGTGTCATTTTGTGGTTTAGAGTGCAGTCTCAGCAGCCAGGCTTCCTGTGCTTGCTCTGCCCCTCACTGTGTTACTTAGGCTATACTATTGAGACAGTAAGAAGACCTGCCTAATAGGGTCCTGAGACTTTAACAAGCTCCTACATCCCAATAGAGACTCTTAGCAGGCAGTAAGCACTACACACATCAGGAAGGAGGAGTGGGCTGTCCTTGTGTCTTTGGTTGGGATCCTTTTAAATGTATTTTTATTCTTATGCGTTATGTGCATACATGTACATAATGAACTGTAGTCATTTTCACACACCCCATTACTCTCTTTATCACCACTCCTCCCACTGAAATACTTCTTCACAGCAGGTTACCTCCATCGTGTGTGTGTGTGTGTGTGTGTGTGTGTGAGAGAGAGAGAGAGAGAGAGAGAGAGAGAGAGAGAGAGAGAGAGAGAGATTATTGGAGTATGGGCAGTTTATAAATGGCCACAGCACTGAAGAAAGCCATACCTATTACCTCAGCCACAATTAGCTGTCAATAGTCCCTCAGAGAAGGGTGGGGCCTCATGAGATCTTTCCCTGTCATGATGGAATGTTGGTGGGTCTGATATGCAGGTAATCACAGCTTCACTGAGTGTCAATGTACTACAACCCTGTTAGGAACAACACACAGAAGAGGGGAAAGCTGTGGACTGTGGTCTGTGCTCTACAGAGTCCTGTGTCCCAGAGTGCAGTGGAGCTTATGGACAGAGTTCTAGGTATTAAAGAATGGGAAGCTAGGGACTGGAGAGATGGCTCAGGGGATCAAGAGCACTGGATGCTCTTCCAGAGGACCCAGATTTGATTCTCAGAACAAACATAGAGTCTCAAAACCCTCTGTACCTCCAGTCCCAGGAGATCTGACACCTTCTGCCTTCCACAGACAATGTACACATGTGGTGCACAGACATACATGCAAGGAAAACACCCACACACACAAAATGAAGAAAACTTAAGAAGGATTAGGAAGTAATGAGGAAGCCACAATAGAGGCAGAACAAGCAAGCAGGACCTGGAGTCTGCAGTCAGCCACCCTGCCGGCTCCTAAGAGGGCTCTTGGTGTTCCGACAGGTCCAGCCCCCAGCACAGAGAGCAGTACCTTTAAGACTAAGGGATCTCTGCTATACTCAGTTTGGGTCAGACTATAGCTGCAGCATCCGGATGAGTTCTGGGAAGCTCGTTTACAGCCTGGAGCACAGCCAGAGGTCGCTGATGGAGCTGTGCACAGTCCAGTAATCATATCATATGCATTTGCTCACAAACATCTGCTGAGTCCCTGGGGCAGAGCACTGTGTTACAGGCCTCAGGGTGAGGCTGGGAAAAGGGGGGTTTAAATATGCTTCAGCAATAGTCCTTCCTCTGTCTGGGACCAAGAAAGTATGATACACAGGTTGTATTCAATTTGGCAAGTACCAGTCAACTGCATGCTAAGTTCAAATTCCCCGTAGGTGCTATGGTCTTTTAGGTCTAGTCAGAAGATCACTGGATTTACTCCAAGGCAGCTGGACTGTCAGCGAGCTGTGAGACTATTAAGACTCGGGAGTCTCAGTTTTCTCACACAGAAAGTAGAAGTTATAAGACCTTCTTTATTAACAGCTTAAACTGGGGCTGGAGGGATGGCTCAGTGGTTAAGAAAATGGGCTGCCCTTGCATTAATATAGAGAGGTTCATAACTATCTGTAACTCCAGTTCCAGTGTCATCTTCTGGCCTCTGTGGGCACTGTATACATGTGGTGCATATCCTTACATTCAGGCAAAATGCCCAGATAAATAAAAAAATATATCTTGAAAAAGTACTGAATGAGGATCTTCTTATTAAGATCATGGGAGGCACTTGGACCAGGGAAGATGGGGAATGCCACCCTTTAGGGTAATGTTTTCTAGATGTGGGCTTCATACAGAACGTCAGAGGAACCTGGAGAGGAGGTACCAGATTTACTTAGAATTTTGGAGTGTGAGGCCTGTAAATTGTAACTTAATGTGATTCTAAGTGGTTCTTTGCACCCTTAGATTTAAGAGTCATTATCATATAATTTGGGCAGGGTTAGATGAAGACATTGGGGGAACTTTGATAGCTCATGCACAAGGGATGATGGAGCATGGTAAGCACTTCTGAATGATGTAGATTGGTGCATCTTTTGGAATCTTCAGAGCTGCAAAGAAGAGTCCTAGACAGCCCGGATGTGGTGACACACACCTTTAATCCCAGCTCGTGGGGTGCAGAGGCAGGCTGATCAATGTGAATCCTGGGCCAATAGGGTCTACACAGTGAGCTCCAGGCCAGCCAGAGATACATAGTGAGACCCTGTCTTATCATCATCATGTTCATCATCACCATCACCATCACCATCATCACCACAACGATCTTACATAGCAGTCTTTGGGAAGAGAGATTTGCTGTAGGATCCTAAAGGGCCCTTATTCTTCTAAAGGACCCAGGTTTGATTCCCAGCACCACTTTCCTCAGGTACCGGGCATGCATGTGGTGCACATACATATGTGCAGGCAAAGCATTCATATGAATAAGATTTTTAAAAATCTAAAAAATGTTAAAAGAAAGAGAGGGAGAGAGAGACTTGGCAATCCAAAGGTCACTTACTTTTTTGGTTTCCACAAGGACACACTTCACCTCCAATAAAAGGTCTTGAATGAATCAAATTGCTGTCATCCAATGTGGGGAATGCTTTGGGTAGAACTTTTACTTTCCTTTGACTTCTGTGTGCCCCGTCCATTCATGGTTAATTTTAGTGTGTTGACCAATCTCTGTCTAATTACTGTAATTAGTAGAGCAGTCTTGTTCAGGGTGTCTAATTCCTGGGGTCTGCTTTCTTTTCATAAAAGTTAGCAAGGAAAAATCTTTGAAAGTAAGCATAGGACTGATAAGATGGTTCAGCAGTTAAGAGCAAATTCTGCTCTTTCCAAAGTTCTTCCTTCAGTTCCCAGCACCCATATCAGGTGGCTCACAACCACCTGTAACTCCAGCTCCAGGGGGTTTGACGCCCTCTTCTGCCTCTATGGACACGACACTCAAGTGCACAACTTCCCACCCCATACACATAATTAAAATTAAACAATAAAATCTGAAAAACAAACAAAAGAGCAAGCCCTTTGTTCATCTAGTGTAGATGCTTATGAGAAAGAAGTGAAGTGTGTTTCAGAAATTTGGTAATACTAGCAGATTGCCTCCTACTAAGCACATGGGCAGACATACATGCAATTTTACATTCACGTTTTTAGAAGCATAGACTTCATAAATTGCTAGATTGAGAACATCTATTCTTCTTGGCTTTTAAGTGATGTTACTCTAAAACTGGATAGTAAAAGAGTCAGACAAACAGATTTCTACTCCATGTTCAGAAATACCCTCTGACATTTCAGTGATGAATTGTCTCCATCTTGAGGGAGTGGGCTTCCCATCATAGGAAGTGATCATGTGCACTTCCACTTTGCACAGATGTCCATTCATTATTTTTTTCATTCATTCTTTCATACACACATGGCAAGGACTCTTTTGAGTGTTTAGGAGTACACTAGTGGAATATAAAGATACACACAAGAGAAACTATCTCTTGTCTCAATGTTACAATTAAATAAAGGAAACCAAGACATGGGTGGTCATTGGTCATGGTGACAGTGAAATCTCATGTATAAAAGGCTCAGAAAGCCAGAGAAGAGAAAGAAATTAATCTACAGATGGGTCCCACATAGCACCAGAAAGTGACCGATGACCTCTAATCTCCTAACACTGATGCCTAGTGCAGAAGCAGGGTCAAAGGGTAATTGGGGTAGGAAGAAAGGGCTTCCACTATGTCCTTCCAGACAGATGTATTGTTAAAGTAAAACAACAGTGAGCTTTCTGTACAAACAAACTTCGGGACAAATCATCTAACCCTCCACCCCCCCAGCTCCTGTTTTCAACCAGTTGGCAACCTCTTAGCCTGTTCTATGTGGATGCTCTGGAACTGCCACTGGTCCTACGTCTGACCCCATCCTGGTGTAGTATTGGGATGGAGCATCTTCGTTGTGCTGTTGAGGTGGAAGCCAGAGACTACCTGTGAGAGCCAGCTGGTGAGGATGCTGAGGTGGACAGAGGGTAGTGTACTGAGCACAGATTGGCTATGCCCAAACACGGCCCATCTCCCCATAGTTGTCCCAACAACTCAGGTTTGAAAGCGTTTCCTTCCCTGTAGGTTTTCTTCATTTGTCTGTGCCTGCTTCCACAGACAGTACACCCGCCCTTTCTCCCTCCCACCAAGGTCACCACTCAGCAGGCTTTGATAAATGTCATCTTTTTTTGAAAGTCGCCTTGGAAAAAGGCAATTTGACTGCAGTGAGGCAGAACAGGGAGCTGAACACCAGCCGCCCTTTATCGACCAGAGCCCAGCCCAAGTACAAAATGAAAAGTGCGGAGCGGCCCTGAGCTCCCGGTGATGTTAGGACTGGCTCTCCCGGGGGACCTGTGTACTGAGCAGAAAGCCTTGCAGAGGAGCCTGGGTCTGGGGTCCAGGTTTCCTCCTCCCTCTGTCCCCTTCCTTGGCTCTTTGTCTTCTGCTGCTTGTTTTCTGGCTGGTAGCTAGAGGTCCCCAAGAACCCCCATAGTTCTGGGGGCGGGAGCCCTTTCCACTGTGCAAGCAGTGGGCTGCTGATTAGCGCAGGGAATAAATAACAGCAAGCTAATTATCTCCCTGATTGCGGCTTGCCTCACTAACAAGGCTGGGCTGGAGTGGTGATGCGGCAGTTGATACTATTCCAAGCATGCTTCTGGGCTCAGGGAAATTTCCATGCCTTTCCAGTCTGTTGGTGCTCTCCCTTCCCAGATGCTCTCCCTGGAGCTCTAAGTGGAAATGTTCACTCTTCTGCTTCACCTTGGAATTGAGAGACTCACCCCAGACAGACTGTTTATGTCATTCCCCAGTGGGCGCTGGAGCCTGCTTCTCAAAGAAGCAGGCAGAGGCTTTCAGAGGGAGGCTAGAGGTTGGCCAAGGGCATGGAAGGATGGGTCCTCAGGGACCGCATACTCCAGTACTTAGTATCCTAATTACATCTGCTACTCTGACTGCTAAAGCTGAATGGTTCCCATTGGGCTAGTGGATAAAAGAAGAAAGGGGCAAAGAAGAATGTTCTCCTGGACTGTGGTCAGACCTGACTACCTCTGTGACCTTGGACATGCTCCTTAATCACTCTGGTCCCTCTTTTCTCTTCTCAAATGAGGTATAATGACTTTGAAATTTTTTGTGACCGGAAGTCTGAAATCTGATTGGTGTTGTCTTAGAATCCCATGCTAAAGAAGCTGCTTGTGTCTCTTATTGTCCACATCTCCAGAATGCATTTCTCCTTCTGCAGCTACCACACTGCCCCTCCTCTCACTGGGTCTTGCAAACAAAGGGCGAACAACACCTGCCTTAGGAAGAGTTTCTGTTCTCTGCTTTTTTTGTTTGTTTTTATTATTTTTTAATTGCATGTAAATATGTGCGTGCCGAGGGTATTGCACATGAGTCCAGAGGAAAGTATCGGATACTCTGCAGCTGCAGTTACAGGTAGTTGTGAACCTCCAGATGTGGATGCTGAGAAGGTGGATGCTGAGAATGGAGCTCAGCTGCTCTACAAAAGCAGTTCAGTTCATGCTCTTAACTGCTAAACCATCTCTCCAGCCCCAGAACAATTCCAGCAGCCTGGGCTGTGCTAACTTTGCAGAGCAAGTAGTTAGAACTTGCAAAAACACAGGATGTGGAGATGCCTTCCACCTGAGCAGAACTACTCCCAGCCAACTGTGGACAAAGGAAGAAGTAAGTTTGCCTGCCAGGCATTTTGGACCATCCCATCCCTGGCATAGGGCCTATTAGTACCTTCACACCAATTGCAAGAGCCACTTGTAGGAAATTGAAGGGCCATCCCTTTCTCCTCAACAGACTCTATTGCAGGAGTTAAGCCCACCTCTACTGGAGTGCAGATGTTAGACAAACCAGATGTTTTCATCTGCTAAAAGAAAAATGTAGAAAAGCAAACCTGGGAAAAGGGTGAAGAATAACATCTGGGTCACAAACCCAGAGAAAGGGGTAGGACTAATGTTATACTTGGACCAAGAAGAAAAATGTTGTTTGTGGATAGTCAAAGATAGGCTTGGGGCCTCCCCAGGTACCAAGTCTGTATTACCTGGTTTGGTCTGATGGGAATATTAAACGTTAGCACTTTTATATTGTATTTGGATAAATTATTTACTTTCTGTATTGAGTAGGGTGAGCTAGTCACAATCCCTGACATCTCTGCCTTATCTCAGTTGAAAGTGCAGCGTAGTGATTCTGGGAAGCAGCACTATCCATTAAAGGTTCAGTCACTGCATGAGCTTTAGAATTCTCTGCTGACTCTCTCCATCCAGTTGGCAGATGCAGGAGGAAACAGGGAACATGCCTAATTATATGGAAGGTTTTACAGGTCAAGTCTGCAACTGGCATTCATCATTTCTCCCTTATTCCCCTGACCAAGACTTGGTCATATGAACACATCTGACGGCAGGGAACCTTGGGAAATGTAGTCAAGCTATGTACACAGGAGGTAAAAAAGGAAAGTTTGGTAAACAACTAGTCGATCTCTAATATACATTGCTTGAACTTCTGTTCCTGTGTGGCAAAGAGCCTCTATTTTGTCATCTGAGTGGGCATGATATGAAGTAGGACAAAGTGCTTCACAAATGCAAAGTGCATAAACAAGCATGTGCTTCTCAGATTAACATATAATTAACGAGTCTAAACCCTAGTGTACATAATAAGTGCCAGGCCAGTTAGGGCTACATGGTGAGACCCTGTCCCAAAGATTTTTTTCTCTAAATTAATCTAGCAATAACTTTAAAATTGCTGGCTTTATTAGAACCACTAAAGCTCTCGGTAGTTGGAATAAATTCATTTGAAAAACATGACAAGTGTTGGAATGATGGAGGAGCTGGTTTGATGGCATGCTAAAAACGAACTCTTTAATACGTTCAACCCATAAAATGGTAGAACTTGTCCTTCCTCTCCTCTCACCTTTGTTTTGGTTGGAGGACTCCTGGAGGCCCAGCTGGTGTGGCCAGTATGGCTGGAATCATTATTTGACTGCCCCAGCCTGCATACTGGAGCCACCCATGACCAAGATGGTAGCCTGTGTGGTCAGTAGGTTGATTCTGATCAAAGAGATAGAATAAACAAATGATGTATTGAGGATGAGAGCAGTGTTCTTTCCTGGTTAGTAATCTTGGAGTTATCTGTGCAAAAGGGCATATATATATATATATATATATATATGCGCATTGGTAAGAAGTAGGTAATTAATTCCACCTTCGTGTTTGCAATATAAATAGGTGTAGGTGTGTGTGTGTGGGGGTATACAAGTAATCTCTTTTTGTGTATGGTGTAGGTTTGGTATATGTGTATCTGTTCATGTGCTTGTGGAGGCCAGAGGAAAACACCATGTGTCTTCTTTAATTGCTCATCACCTTACTTTTTGAGACAGGGTCTTCACTGAGCCTGAAGCTCACTAATTCAGCTGTGCTGGCCCAGCAGTGAAGTCCAATCTCTGACTTCTCAGTTTAGGGATCACAGGTACACACTACCAAGCCTGACTTTTACATGGGTTCTGGGCATCCAAACTGAGGTTCTCGGGCTTGTGTGGCAAAGTTTACTGGCTAAGCCACTTCCTCAGCACTTGTATAATTATTTCTCTATTGTAATCTAAGAGCTCATTCGTGTGTCCTGAAAGATATGAAAAGCAAAAGCAGCAAGCACCCCAACCACCCACATCTTGGTTTCTAACTATTGTTTTACACACACACACACACACACACACACACGTACTCATAGCAGATCAGCCTAGACATTACTAGTAAACCTGGAATATCTTCAGTAGAAAGGAAGGACTATCAAAGAATAATGTAAACTTGTCAAAAGGATAGAAAATTCAGCTTAAATGTGTGCTCACAGGTCAAACCTGAGACCAGTTACACAGTAGGACAAGCCATTTTGATATTAGGCTATAACCCATTGAGTAAACTATGAATGGATTCGTACATACATTAATAAATAAAGGGGAAAGGGAAGTGTTCATCATACAATAGAATGCCAATTGATAAATATAAAAAAATAAAGTTAGAAAAATCACCACTTGGCAACAATCATCATAGTAATAAATAATTTAAGCAAGATTCATCTGTGGATGTTAAAACCACTGGGTGAAATTTTGATGAGAAATAAGATGTTTACACAACCTCAAAATGTTTCCCCACAAATACTTACTAATTGATAAATACACAAAACTTATTGACTTATTGTGGGACAACTTGGCTGACCTCAACCTAACCAAGTGACAAAAGCTAATGTTCCAGGGAGCAGGACATCAACTGGGAGCATCTCTGGGTGAAATGAACTAAAAACAACAATGAACACCATTGCTTCTGTCATTCCCATCAGAACTATAGAACCTGAATCCACGCACTAGGGCAACATCAGTCCAACCCATACGAGAGACATTCTACAAGGTAACCAGGAGAGATATTCCTAAGGAAATGGGTGTGGGGGGAAATACATGGGATTATATTGTTCCAGATTGAAAGAGACTAAAAGACAACTCTAAATGCAACACACCTGATTGTGGATCTGGATTGAAACCTAGATCTGTAAGCAGTGTCATTAGGACAGTGGGTGACATCTGAATTGAATATTATTGTGTGCAATGTTGCCCACTTTACACAGTTACAACAACTGCAATGTTGTACTGTGATCATGTAGGAGAATGTCTTTTTTTTTTTCAATGAAGTATATACTGAACTATTAAGTGGTAAAAGGACATTATGTCCAATGTATCAGATGTGTGAGTGTGTAATGCATGCACAAGCATGCACAAACACAACACACTCATGTACACACAACACACACATGTGCTCTCTCTTGAGCATGAGAGAGAGAGAAAAAAGAGAGAGGGAGAGGGAGGGAGGCAGAAGCAGAGGGAGAATGGGAAAATTGAAATGTAAAACAAACTGAGGAAATGGAATGAAAGATATGTAAGGGTTCTTTGAAACTTTTCTATAAATTCAAAACTATTTCAAAATAAAAGGTTGGAGCTGGAGAGGTGGCTCAGTGGTTAAGAATGCTGCTACTCTTCTAGAGGACCCAGGTTCCATTTCTAGTGCCCACATGGAGGCTAATGACCTTCTGCAACTCCAGTTCCAGAGGATTCGATGCCATCTTCTGGCCACCTGAGAATTGCATGCATGTAGTATACAGACATACATGCAGGCAAAACACTCATACACATAAAAATAAATAAAATGGTAAAGTAAATAATAAAAAAGCACGTAGAGTGAACAGAATGCTTTTGGAGTCTGGCAGGAGAGACATGTAAGAGGTAGAGTGTGAGAAAGAGGTAGTAGTTAGTGTCAGAGAGACTGACTGGATTTGGGATCAGTGTACTGGATTAGGTTATGATCTCGTCTCCTGTCAGAGAGGCTCTGCAAGAAGCCATTTCACCCTGTAGAGCTTCATCTGATAGGACTGAGCCCCTGCAAGAGTATCATGTCACTTTAAATATTAATAAAATAATATATGTGATAGACTTTGTAAGTTATAAAATGTGGCAGCAGGTATGTCACTGTAATATGTATATTCTTTGGGGAAACTATAGCCAATGAATGCTGAGCTGCCCCTGAGCCCCCATGGCTCTCAGTGTGGTGACTTTCCAAGAGATGACTCTCAGTGGACTGAGAACTAAGGACATCCGCTTCCAGAAACAGGCTGACACAGACACCAGGGCTTGGCAGTGGTGTGTGTGTTTGTGTTCATATGTGCAGGTGTGTGAGTGCACATGTCTTGGAAGCCTTGGTTTCCAGCCTCCTCTGTGTATGCAGAGATGCTGTGGGGGGTGTTACATGTTGTTACAGATTCATAAACATCTGCTCAAACGGCCTGGGCAGTGGTTTCTAGAAGGAAAGCCCTCTGCTTTGGTCACGAGTGACAGAAATAATTGTGCACACAATGTTATGATGCCAGCTACTCTGACAGCGTAGGAATCAGGGTCCTCATGCTGCCCACCCGCTGGTAGATGGCAGAATGGGCTAACGAAATCATTGCTGAGGCCTGAACACTTCCCAAGGCCTTTCACCCACATTCCTTCATGTAAGCCTCAAAGCCACAGCAACCTGGGTGGCAAGAACTGCTGGGTGTATTTCTTACATATCAGAACTTGTCCCGATCAGGTCTGGGATTTGCCATAGACCACAGTGCTAATAAATGGCACCCAAGGGAATGAAGTTGGGACTTTAGCAGTGCTTCTCCCCACAGACATTTTATCACCCTCTGTTCCCTTTCCTGGGCCCCTTCCCCTTACCTGGAGAGGGGGTTCTCTTTCTGATGCCTTTGTTGTCTCAGTACGCTCCTTTCCAATCACAAGACATACACCCTGAAATACCTTACTCCTGCCCCTGCTCCAGCTGGTCCAGCCATCCCTTCCCCCAGTGCCCACATTCCAGCTGGGCCCACAGGGGTTAGCATCTTAGTCTCTGCTGCTGAGGCTGTCACTCACGCCCTGTTCTAGAGCCAAGAGAAGACAATGAAGATGAGGATGCCTGCCAATGGCTCCAGGAAGCTGGCCCAGAGCTCACTTGCATGCTCTCCCTGCTTCCTCGTCCTGTTGCTATGTCATCTTCCAGCTCCTGAAGATGTCCCCTTCCCTTCCAATATCAGAAGGAAGAGCAACCCTGGCTTCTAGTCCCTCAACCTGGCTGGAGGGAGTTCAGCTGAGGCTAACTCATCACCAGTTCTGTCTGCCCTGAGCACTGCCTAGCTCCACACCAGACGGAGCGGAGTCCAGAGGTCTCTGCTACACCTCTTGGGTGGAAGCTTCTTTTTACTGATGCTCATCTGATAGATGGCTCTGGCAATGGCGGGAGCTCCTCACTGTTCTAAGAGCCCCGAGCAAGGATGGGGGGTAAGTGTGAGGGTGGGTACATGAGCAAGGGGCTGGGATTGGGGGCTTGAGGGTTGATCGGCTGGTTTGCTGGAGAAGATCTCAGAGACAGGCCATGTAAAGAAACCTACCAACACTGACTCAGTTGGAACTGGGAAAACGAGTCTCGAGTCACCCTATGGATGTCCTCGAGCAAAGCCTGTTCACTGAGGCACAGCCTCCTCATCTGTGCCTTCTCATTCCGAGCACCTTTTCCTTTCATATGCTTCTGCTTGGAGCCAAGTGCTGGTTTCTAAGGGCTAGAGCTGGGCCTGGTGTAGAATTCAGACCACTGCCCAAGCTTCATTCACTGCTGAGTCTGTGGGGATCATCATAGGAATACAGGGTGCAGAGGGTGTTATGTGTAGCCTGGCCTCTGTGCGGTGGGATGGGATCACAGTCTTGCAATGCAGCTAGGGCTGTGAGAGGCCCAGGAACTGCTGCTTTTTCTCATGGTGGTGCTGAGCAGGATGGACAGAGGCCAGCAGATCCACTCTTCTCCTGCCCTGTGCCAGAAACTCAAGGGCATGTGTCCTGGAGGCCTCCGGGCTACAAAAAAACTCAGTATGGGGTGCTTGCAAGAGGTGGGAAAGACTGGAAAGGACCACTTGGTAGAAGAATCAGAGAAGCACAGTGGAACTCAAAGCTCAGGCTAGCCATCTCCCTCAATCAAATGAGAAGGAAGCCTGTGAGATCCCGGAGTGTCCTTTGACCTTGGAGGATACTTTTAAACTCTGACAGTAAAGAGCCAGTTTACTAAGCAATGCTGGCTCCCTGAGGCTCCTGGGGTCAGGCAACATACAAACCTGCCTCAGGTGCCACCCAGCTAAACCTCATGCCAGGGTAGGGACCTACAGAGAGCTATCGCCTCTTCCCTCCCTACTCCCCAGGGATCGGAATCACTCCTGTCATTTTCCCATCCCACAGGAAACCAAACCCGACTGGGCCCAGAGGCACACTGAAGCAGCGGGGCCAAGAGAAACAGCTGCCTTGGGTGTCATCTTCCTGCACAGTGGTGAGGACCTGGACTTTTAAGGTCCCCTTTGAGACTGGGTAGGTAATATGAGCCTTTCCCCTCCCAATGCCCTGGGAGGAGGTTGGAAAGGTCCCCAGAACCAGGCCAGCATTGGCCCCCAAGTAAGTCTATTTCTCCAGGCTCCCGGATGTTTAGGGCTCAGTTCCCACATGTGAAGTCAAAGCTTGTGGGCAGGAGGCAGCCTTTGAGAGAAACGCAGTCGGGAGTGTGCCAGGGGAGGCAGCCACCAAGCTGCTTCCCACACACACAGACAGGGTATTGATCCCCGCTCCCTCACACACAACCCCCCCCCCCCCAGCCTCTTCTCCACTTCATGGCGCAGCTAATGGCCTGGAAAAGACTGGCCAGCTGTTCCCCAGCTGTGACATAATGAGCTCAGGGACGATCAATGCCGTTCTGGTCTCTAATTAGGCCGGGAACTGGCTGGGGTGAAAGTGTGGCCTGTTTCCTGAGGGCGCAGCTTCTACTCCAGTTCCCAGCTGCAGTCTGCTGGCAGCCACCTGGGCCCCTGCATCTGCGCCCTGGAGGAATAGGCAGGGCCCTCCAGTGGCCGATGGGAGGGTTTCTGGCTGAGTTCCTTCTCCAGAGGCAGAAGTTGGGGCTACAGAATGAGGTCTGTGCAGTGAGTCTTCAACCCTGAGCTCCTCCAGCTCCGTAAGCCTGAAGCCCTGTCCAGGACTCTGCCTTACACAGGGCCCAGATGCCCAAGCCAGGGGCTAAAGGCAAGTCTGGCTGCTGGCCCAGCCTCCCTCTGCTATTTATACCCTCATGCTGGGAGGGAGGCACAGATCAGCTTCTCCCGCATACTCACTGCAGAAGAGGAAGTGAGAGAGACGGCAAGTGAAAGGTGTACATTCAGGCAAAGACACGAGTAGAGTGGGGAGCCCAGGACCTTGACCCAGAGCTTGGGAGATGGCAAACAGGATAGAGACAGACAGACAGACAGACAGGGACTGTCAAAGGAGGGAAACCAAAAACCAAACAGAGAGGCAGAAAGTGAGACAAGGGGGCATTGAGGAAGAAATGGGAGCTCAGAGTATAGAACGAGGGCACACCTTGTGCTTGCAGAGTCAAGCCCCAAGTGCCGGATCAGATGCCCCACCAGGGAAGCTGAGGTGCCGCAGAGACTATCCAGGGGCCTGGTGTGTAATTTCAGGACCGGGGAGAGAATGGTTGGGGTCAGAAGGGCACAAGGCGAGAACCATGGGTGTGTGGGAGGGGCTGGCTTGAGGGACAGGCAAGCCAGTGAGCCGCGTGCCCTGTAGGATGAGGGTTCACAGGGGAGCAGGGAGCAAAAGTTAGAATAGAGGAGGAGTTGATGCAGGGTTCTAGAAGGAGGCTGGGGGCGGGGCTCTAGGCTTTTATGGCTTCTGATTCCGGGCAGCTCATTATGGCCCCATAGAGTTTAGAGGTGGCCAGGGTTGAAAGGGTGCATTCTTTAGCCAGGCCCCAGCCCTTGAACCATTTTTGCACCTTCACATATAAACCAGTCAGACCCAGTTGAATATGGCTATCCCTTTCTTGACTCATTCGTAGTTCTTGGGCACTTTCTACCCGGCTGTGATTCTGAAAAGGACGACCCATTTGGAGAGGTCAAAAGTGATTACTGCCATCCACTTTTCCACCCCACCTGCCCAAGCAGTAAGCCACCGAAGCTGTGAGCCACTAAGAGGAGCCACCCAAGAACCGTAGCTGCTGGCTCGGACTCAAAAGACATACAATAAATGACCCTCGTAGGTTGAACTAGAGTTGGACTAGCATTCTAGTTCAACTATTCATTAGAAGCTGGAGCTTAGAGGAGCAGGGAGAGGGTCCCCAAGTGTAGTGGGTCCTCTGCTCTGTCACACAGAGCTGCTGCAGGCACCTCAGTTAACCAATCCACCGTACAGCCTTTTGGGACTTCTTGGGATCTTTGTCCCTTCTGTCCAGCCTTCATTTCTGAGACTGCAGAACTGTGAAAGGGTGCAGGCAGGACCACAGGGCCCCAGGATAATGAAAGCAGTTGTGGGTTTGGTCGAGGAGCGCTGTGTGCGGAGACACTGCGGTAACTCTTCAGAGCTCGGTGGCCAACACTGCCCTCTTGTGTCTAAAATCTACCAGTGCTGGCTGAGGCCCTGAAATATCGCACCTGTATTCTTTTTCTCATCTAGATCCTTCCCATCCAGGGACCCCTACCTCAGTGTGAGGCAGATTTAGACTCTTTTAAGATTATTCCTGAGGGTTAGATTGTAAGAGGGACAGATTCTACATGCCACTTTCCACTCGTCATCACCCATCTCTGAGGGGGCAGTCACAAGCTATCTCTCTATAAGGAGCATTTGAGAGTTCTAGGACTTGCGACCAAACAGGAATGAGAGCCCAGTAAGGTGTGCTTCTGTTTTTCAGTAGTTCAGAAGTACAGGGAGAGAACGATGAGGGAAGGAGAGTTGCTGGGAAAAAGACCACAAGGTGGTTGGCCAGTCTGGAGAGGAAGAGTTAGGTTTCCCCAGGGGCCTCCTAGTAAGGCCTGGTTTAGTTCTGCTAACACTTGGGGCAGTTGCCCCAGAGGCATAGAGCAGGTATGACCCCAAGAGTACAAGGCCAGACACTTGGGAATGCTTTGGTTCCCTCCAGTGGGAAACCTAGCCCAGCTCCTTGTTCTTAGGCCAAAGCTGAAGAAGTTAGTCTTGAGTTGGGCATCCCAAGCTGAGATGTGCATCTGAGTGGCCTAGGGTACCACATTGTGTGCAGATCTGGCTGGGCAGCTCCTTACAGCATCAGGAATCTAGAGGGGTGATTTCCAAGGACTCAGATTGCTGTTCTGTTCCTTTTCATCTCCTCCCCCAAGAATGGATATGCACCTTGCTCACACTTACCTCAGCCAAAGCTAAAGGCCCCACTGGAAACCTGAGGATCACCATCTCCACTCTCCTCCCCTCTGACCTGTCCTTTTCTCTGTGTTCACTCTGCCCTTCCTTTGCCTTTGGTTCCCAGGCTCCTTCATGACATAGGCACTTTATGCTCCTCTCTCTGGTCCCAAAACACAAGGAAAATTCCAAGAGTCTAGTTTAGTCCCCTTTTCTCTGGAACTTGTGTGTTCATCAATGCTTAAGCATCGAGTCACAAAAATCAGTGGTGATAACTTCACATTTCCTTGCTCACAACACTTTGCTGTGTTGATTTCCAAGTCTGCCCTCTCAGACTGACTTACAAGGTCACCTGCAACCCTGTAGAGCTACCTCTCTATTTTCATTTGTTTCCTATGTGCAAATTACTTTCCCATCAAGTGAGCAACTGAAGATGTCCTGATAGTTCCTTTCTTCTTTTTCATCTGCCTTCCTTCTTCTCTCCCTTTCCTCTCTCTTTCTTTGTGTATGTGTGTATGCATATGTGTGTACACATGTCCCTGTATGTGTGAGTGGTTTTGTATGATGAGTGCATGTACATGCATGGGGGGGGGCAATAGGGAGCAATATAAGAATGGTGTTGTTCTCAGAAATGTCTTTCATCTCTTTTGAGACAGGGTCTCTCATTCGCTAGGAGTTCACCCTTGAGACTGTTCCAAAAGTCCTCAGGGCGCTTCTGCCTCTGCCTCCCCAGAACCCAGCACTTGAGTTACATACACCTGCTACCACTCCAGATGGGAGATGGCATTCTATAAATATGTTTCTCATATTGGTTAATGAATAAAACACTGTTGGCCTATGGGAAGGCAGGATAGGCAGATCTGGGAGACAAGGAGGATTCTGGGAAATGTAGGTGAGGATTCAACATATAGGACTGAGAGAGCAGAACACGGGACCCTCTCTCTGGTAAGATAAGACCATGTGAAAATACTTAGATTGATAGAAATGGGTTAATATTTAAGACAGAGCTAGCCGATAAGTAATGCCAGTAACAGGCCAACAGCTCTATATCTAGCTCTGGCACAGCTCTGGGACCAGGCTGGTGGGAAACATACTCGTAATACACTCCTGTGGTTTTTATGTGAGTTCTGGGGACCACGCTCAGACCCTCATGTTTCACCACTAGCACTTTAACATCCAAGCTACCTTCTCTGATAGTTTCTTTCTTTTCAGACACTCTCACTATAAAGCTTAAGCTAACCTTGAATTCATGATCCTCCTGCCTCAGCCTTCCCAGTGCTAGTATTACAAGGGTGCACCTCCATGCAGGGATCTTGATTTTTTTTTATTGAAAATAGTTTTTTTCATATAATACTTCCTCCCAGTTCATCCTCCCCTCATCTGGATCCACCCCCTTTCTGTCTCTCATTATAAAACAAATAAATAAAAATAATATAAGATAAAATGAAAACAAACATCGGAATAGGACAAAACAAACAAACAAAAGTAGATATAGACATATAAACAGATATAGAGGCAGAACCCACTTGTTCTCACAGAAATCCCATAACACAAAGGACCTGTGAGTGTGGGAGAGCAAAAAAGGAAAAGATTAAAAAAGAAAAAAGCTCTGACACAACATTACGAGACAAGGAGCCTCCAAAGACACTGCCAAGTCCACCTTCTGTTGGCATCTATTGCTGGGCATGGACTCTACCCTTCACTGTAGTTTGTTTCCCCAGTGAGACTCCCTTTAGTGAAAAAACTAAATGTGTATTTGCAATTGATTATCAATTGGAGAGAGCTAACCCAAACCTGACACTGCTTGGGTAACCATGAACCCTAGACTAGAAAGCCCAGTGACTTAGGGTAAAACCAAATACTACTGTTTTATTAAAGGAATTTATGGCTCCTAATGGCATTCTTCTGTACTCATAGACTGGTGCCTTGCTCAGCCACCATCAGAGAAGCTGATGGGAACAAATACAAAGGCCACAACTAGACAATATATGCAGAGAGGAAGGGACCTAAAGATACTCAGCCCTAAACAGGATGTCTCCATCAAATCCCTCCTCTCAGGGCTCTGGGAACCTTCAGAAAGAGGAGGAAGAAAGAATGTATGAGCCAGAGGGGATGGGAGACATCAAGCTCCTCTAGACACAACAGGATGGAAGCATACAGGAACTCATGCAGAATGAGGCAGCATACACAGGTCCCAATTATTTTTCACTCTCTATTCTCCATGATTTGCTAAGCCTGTGCCCTCCTCATGAACCACTGCTTCTCAGCTTCCTTCCATCACTCACAGTTAATATCCCACCCACAAGTAGCTTCTAATATCCTGTAGCACAGCAAGCTAACTGTGGTCAGCAGGTAACAGACTCTTTCAAAATAACTCCTAGAGTCGATCAGAGAGGTGCATGTCTGTATTCCCAGCACATGGGAAGCTGAGGTCTGAGGATTGGGAGTTCAAAGTCAGCCTGAGCTGTGTAAGAACCTGTCTCAAATACAAACCAAACAAACAAACACACACACACACACACACACACACACACACACACACACACACACACAATAGCTCCCAGAAAGTAGGTTGAATGTTTCAGCATACATAAATGATAAATGGGAGGGGGCTGAAAGGGTAGTTCAGAGGGTAAGAGCAAGGGCTGTTCTATCAGAGGACTGAGTTCAATTGCTAACCCCCACTGGGCAGCTAACAACTAACTGTCTGTAACTCCAGTCCCAGTGGATCTGATGCCTTGTTCTGCTCTCTGATGGGACTGCATGCACATTCAGGCAAACACCCACACACATAAAATTTTAAAAAGGGCTTGGAGGGCTGGAGAGATGACTCAGAACTTAAGAGCACTGCTTGCTCTTCCAGAGGACCTGAGTTCAATTCCCAGCAACCACGTGGTGACTCACAACCATCTATAATGAGATCTGGTGCCCTCTTCTGGCTGGCAGGCATACGTGCAGGTACATGCAGTCAGAAAACTGTGTACATAATAAATAAATAAGTCTTTAAAAAAAAAAGAAAGAAAGAAAGAAAAAAAAGGGGGGGAGGGGGACTATAGCAAAGGCTCAGCGGTTAAGAGCACTGACCATTCTTGCAGAGAGCTCCGGGTACCCCCATGGTGGCTCACAACTGTCCTTTACTCCATTTCTAGGTGATCAGATGCTCTCTTCAGGCTTCCATAGGCACCAGGCATAGTACATGTAGACACATATGTAAACATAGGCAAAACACTCATATGCATGTGGGTGGTGGTAGCAGCCTGCCTTTCACCCCAGCACTACCGAGGCAGAGGCAGGCAGATCTCTGAGTTCAAAGGCAGGACAGCCAGGGCTTGAACAAACAAACAAACAAACAAAAACACTCATGAGCAAAAAAAAAAGAAAAAAAAAAGTAAATCATTAAAAGAAAGAAAACATAAATGTCCGTAGTGATGTTAATTACCTTGATCTAACTATTAACACATTGTGTACAATTGTCAAAATGTCAGGGAGTGCCTTGTAAACCATACAATTTCTATGTGCTGCTGTGTGAATTGAGCCTGGGGAGATAGCTCAGGTGGTAAAAAGCTGTGTACAAGGGGCTGAGTTGGTTCCTAGAATTTTTGTTTTTTTAAAAAAAGAAAAAAGCCAGGCTAAACTGGGCATATTAGAGCACACCTTTAATCACAACACTTGGTAGGCAGAGGTAGGTGGTCCTCTGTGGGTCCAAGGCCAGTGTGGGCTACAGATCAAGCTCAAAACCCAAAAACAGACAGAAATATTCAGGCTGATCCTGTGTGCTTGTAATTTCAGCACTTGGAAAGTAGAGACAGGTAGATTCCTGGGGTTTATGGTCTAGCACAGCCCCAGCTCCCAGTGAAAGGCTAAGTCTGAAGACAACAACAAAACCCCCAATGGACAAAGTGGGACTGAACTCAGACTGAT
The DNA here is from genome assembly GCF_943737965.1 of Phodopus roborovskii. Taxonomy (NCBI): domain Eukaryota; kingdom Metazoa; phylum Chordata; class Mammalia; order Rodentia; family Cricetidae; genus Phodopus; species Phodopus roborovskii. The sequence continues at coordinate 3,566,261 of NW_026125562.1, forward strand.
CCCTGGGACCCACATAGTGGAGAGAGAGCCACTCCAAAGTGATTTATCTCTCTCTCCTTCCCTCCCCCCTTCATTTCTCAATATACAAACACAAAGAGAATAAGTAAGTGTTGAAAAAAATTAAAAACAAAATGGCGCCAGTCAGACGGCTCGGTGGGTAAAGCACTTGCCACACAAACCCGACGACTTCAGTTTGATCCCTGGAACCCATGTGAAGAAGATGGAGAGAACCGACTCCACAAACGGTCTTCTAATCTCCACATGTGCAGTGTAGCATACAAGTGCCCACATACCTCTCTCTCTGTCTCTCTCTGTCTCTCTCTGTTTCTGTCTCTTACACACACACACACACACACACACACACATACACACACACACACACAATTTAAAACAAACAAACAAAGTGGAGGAAGACACCCAAGGCTGACTTCTGACCTCACACGTATGTGCACACATCCGAACATGCACACATGCCTACACATATATATACAATAGATATATAAATTAATAATTTAAAATTTGGGATACAGGGGCCTAGAACTTGCTATGCAGTCAAGGATGACCTTGAACTTCTGATTCTCTTGCCTCTAACTCCCCAGCACTGGGATCCCAGGCGTTTGTTACTCTGTTCAAGGGATCAAACCCAGGCCTTTGTGCATGCTAGGCGAGCACTCTTCCTGTTGAAAACATCTCTAGTCCAATAACGACAGCTTTTCAATTTTTAGAAAAGAATCACATCCGATCCTATCCTTTTCCTCCTTTAGAGCTCGTGGCATTCACGAAAGCCTCCTGTCTCCTCATGGGGTAGTTCTCCCTCACCCCCTCCTTTGGAGCTGCATAGCACTTTGACTCTTCCTTCCGGTTATAGCCTGCCCCTTTTGCAGCTTCACCTTTGAATCCCACTCCCCATAGAGCAGGGGCACACACAGCACACTTTCACGGAGTCAGCTGGACTGTTGGAAGCAGAAGAGGGGTGAGGAAGGGGTCCTATGCAATGCCAGGAAGCGGTAGGAATGTGCGGGATGGGGAGCCTGGGCCCCTGCAGTGAGGGTAAGGGAGCCCTTTGTTGAAGAGGACAGCCATCAGGAGGGTCTTGGAAATGAGCTAGGTTGAGGTAGGGTGTAAGGGTATTGGGAAGGGCTCTAGGTTGCCCTGAGACAGATCCGCACATTCCTAGTGATAGACCAAAGCAGGGGGTGGGTGGGGGGATAGAGTCTAGAAGCTCCGAGTCTGGTTCTCCTCCACTCTCTAGCTGTGCATCTTGAGGCAAATATGTCCCCTCCTGGTCTATTCATCTGTAAGATTGGCACTAGATTCCTAAACTCTTTCAGCTCTGGTACTCTCACTCTGTCAGCTTGCTCCCCAGGCCTCAACACAGAGCTGGTCTCCCCTAAAGAATCAGAGCTTGAAGCCACAGGGGCAGAGGTGAGGCTCTGTGTGTGTTGTGTGCCCACCCTAAGCTGTGATCTCACTTGGAGGAGGCAGAAGTAATGCAGGTGGGGACAGCACCCTGCTTCAGAGCCAGTAGGGGCAATTAGACAGGCCCCGGGGGAGAGTTTTCGAGGGACCCTCTCCCCTTTCCTCTTTTGGGATTCTTGTCCTCTTCCATTCCCCGTCAAGTGGTACTGAACCCTAGTAACTCAGCTATGTTGCTTAGAACGTCAAGTAACCTCTCTGAGCCTCCATTTCCACCAGAAGACTGGGTGATGAATCTGCTTGTGTGAAAGGTCCAGCATCGTGCCTGCTTTCTGGCTGAAAAAGAACAGCTGGTACTCATTGTCCCCCAGGTTCCAGGCGAATGGTCATAGCACTTTGCACGGGGCTCTAGTGTGGGATGAGGCCTATTGGAGGGACAGGCTGCCGAGGGTGTTGGATGGGAGCTCCTGATAGAGAAGGGAGGCTCGAGCTGATCTTGATTGCCGCTGAGATGACCTTTCTGCCCATAAACCTGTTATTGTGTTGTTATGGACGCAGAAGCTGTCAGCAGCTTTTCTTTGGGGGTCCGGGGCTGAGGCTGGCTGCCGGCTAGGAAGCAGACAGCACAGCCAGGGCTGTTCATTCACTGTGGATGTCCCTGCCACTCTTTTGAGTCTGGTTCATCCGAGGCCCCCAGTTTCTAATCTGGTTGGGAAGGATTTATTTTTGGGTCCCTGTAACCTAGCAATGGGCTCACATGACCAGTGGCAGCTGCAGGCTGAATATACTGTTGAATCTCAGCTCCTGGCAGGGGGTGTGGGCCAGACTGTGGGGGAACAAAAGGAATGGAAAGGCTCTCACCTCAGCTCTCAAATGGGGGCAGGGGAGATGGATGCCTAGGGAGCAGGTATCCTGGACGGCTAGGGCCTGAGCCACAGTGGAGAGGCCCAGCAGAGAGACAGCCTGCTCTTTGGGCTCTGTATTGGGGTGGAATGATTGGGTGTCCGGTGGATGGAGATGGATACAGAGAGGAACAGTGCTGGCATGCTGGGGTGAGGCCTGGCAGAGAATAGGTGACTCAATAGGCACTCTGTATATAATAAAGAGATCTCAGGGACACCCCTGGTCCTTGCTGTCATCCTAACGTTCCCTCCTTCCCTTTGCTTCCCGTTAAATTGTTAATATTCCTGGGAGAGAGAGCACGTGAAGCTGATCTCTGTGTGAGCGGATTGATGAAGCTCTTTCCTAAGAGAAGATTTTGGCAGAAAGCAGAGGGGCGGGGAAGGAAGGGAGGGTACCACTAAGCAGGGGAGGCACTTCCGGGAGGTGGGGAGGTGCATCCAGAAAGCCACTCACATTTACAGAGGGAAGGATGCACAGGCAGCCGGTAAACACCCTCAGCTTGAAGGTTACATCCTGGGCAGAAACGCAAGAATGGGATGGACAAAGCCAACCAAGCGGTGTCAGTGGGCAAAGATGGCATAGGGCTCTGTTCCCAAGGCTCCACCTGTCCCTCAAAAGAGACTGTACAGAGGGGGTCTTCCCCCCATCCTGGGACAAGGGGCCTAGGAGTCCACAGTGGACGCAGAGGCACTGGTGGGATTTGGGAGACCACATCTAGTTTCTCTTCTTTGGTCTTCTTGCCTCCTCATCAACATCCAGAAGGCTGAGGCAGGAGGATCACACAAGGTTAGCTTAAGCTACAGTGCCAGACATTTTCTCAGAAAGAAAGAAAGCGCAAGAAAGGAAGAAGGGAGAAAGGGAGGGAGGGGAGGAGGGAGGGAGAGAAGGGGAATAGGAAGTAAGTTAGAGTGAAGGTACTCTGAACCCTCACTGAATAGACCTTAAGGGGTAACAGCAGCCCCCTTACTCTCAGTAGCATTGCTATTATCTGTTGCTCCAGCCTTAGGCCATTTCCTCCCCTGCTTAGGGTTCCTTTTCTCTGCCCCCTGATCCAAGATGGCTTCCAGCATCTGGGAAGAAGCAGTAGCTCCCACCATCTCCTTCCTACCTCTCTCCCCAGTAGTTTTTTAACAGAGGGCTCATGACCCGGCTCTTGGCCCCTCACCAGCTTATTAGCCAGCCATAATAACTGTACTAACTTCCTGGGAAGCATACACCATCTGTATTATTGCCTCTGTACCCCACTAGAGGCACTGGGAGTGAGGAGTTTGCCCTTTTCACGTATGGAAAAACTAATGCACAGCCAATTCAGAAGCCTTACTTCTAACCAGAGTACACCCAAAGATGCACCATGGTTTCCTGGCCTGTCTGGTATTTTTGTCTGTATCCCTATTACAAAGATGCTGTCTGTTCTAGCTTGCTCTCTCTCCCTCCCTCTCTCTCTGAATCCCTGGAAGGGCTTCTAGGTCCTGTATCAATCTGTGCTTTTGTCTTAGTGTCACATCAGGGAGACCATTCGAACAGGAAAGACTGAGAAAACACTTTATCTTCAGACAGGCTGGGATTCAAATATTGGTTCTGGCTGTATTTGATCTGGAGAAAATCACTTCACCTTGTGCCCTCTTTTCCTCGGAGGTAATTGCTACCTTAAACATTGGCATGAGGACTGAAAGATGTCACAGGTCATGAGTCTGCCACTCTTTAAGAATCCAGAGATAGTGACTGGTGGTAGCCCAGTTCACTTACCAGCTTTAGGGAGTCAGTTCTCTTGGCCAACCTGGCTGGGTGGTGGCACACACCTTTAATTCCAGCACCTGGGAGAAAGAGGCAGGCAGATCCCTGGGTTCGAGGTCAGCCTGGACTACAAAGCAAGTTCCAGTATGTTACACAGAGAAATCCTGTCTTTAAAAAAACATAATAATAATAGTAACAACAATAATAATCCAGCCTTTCCTTTTGAGCCCCCCTGGGTAAGATACAGTAAACAACTCTAGAATTCCTTAGCCAGAAGAAAGTGTTCAATATACAGGTGTTCCCTCCATGAGGCTCTGGGGGCAGCTCCAGATCTGATCTGATTCCCTGTTGAAGCTTGTGACTCTGCTATGTGGGGTGTAGACTTGGGACAATATCTTCACCTCCAGAGTATGGGTGCCTGGGGCAGGAGAGTTGGTGCAGTAGTTAAGAGCACTTGATGCTCTTACAGAGGACCCAGGCTTGGTTCTCATCATCTACATGATAGCTCACAACCATCCATAACTCCAGCTTCAGAGGATTCAACATCCTCTTATGACCTCCACGGGCAGCACACAGGTGGTGCACATACATGGACACAGGCAAAATACCCGTGCACATAAAACAAACCTAGAAGAGAGGAACTACTGAGTGCATATTCTGTGGGAATCGTAAAATGCTGTGTTAGGCACCTACTCTTGGTTGGTATCTGTCACTGACAATGTCCTTCTTAGCTAGCAGGATGCCAGACTCCTTCTCTCCCTCCTTCGGGTTTATCACACAGTGGTGACATTGTGAGTGATGCTCCCAGCTCTGTCCAGCCCTGCAAATATGGACCAAGCTGAGTCTTCTTGAGAATCTGGCTTCTACACCACCTTCATGGGGCAAAGGTGTGGTAGTTCAGGAGACATCAGATTCCCCTGACTCCACAAGCCCTCACAGCTTCATACAGTTCAAGAAAATAATAGTGATGTGCTTTGGATGGGGACAAGTGCAGGGCCTTTGGTTCCTCTTCAAATCCCACTGCTACCCCTTAATCTGTCTGCTATATGAATTTGTCACTTTCTGAAGGAGTCAAACCATGAACCCTCCTCAGGAGCCTCAGCTTTTCTGAAGGTATAGTCTTGGGGTTCTGGCTGTGCACTGATCTGCCTGCTACAAAAGCACTTTGGTTCTGGTATCATACAGAACCATGCAATAAACAACAAGGCTGTCAGAAACCTCGGGGATCATCTATCCCATAATCCTATTGAACAGATAAGAAACAAAGGCTAAATGGAAATTACTTGCCCAAGGTAACTTAGCTATTAAGTGCCTAGGGCTTTTTGTTTATCAGACTGATTGGGAGGGTTTCCCCTGCCTGCTTGCCATGAGCTGGCTCCTGGAAGCTTTTGAGATGCAGTTTAGAAGCCTGAGAGAAATATGAGGGACGAAGCTTCCAGAGCACTCTGCCTGGGAGCCTCGAGGCCCAGCTGTTTGCTCCAGAAGTGGCTCCAAGGGGCTCGAGGTAAGCAGGAGGCCACTAGGACCCAGAAGCTCTCTGAGCATCCTGCTCTGCTGGCTGCCTCTCTCCGCTCACTGCAGTGGTTCAGGCTTCAGCAGCCTCGGAGAAGCATCAGCTGAGAGCAGCTATCACATAGGACCTGGGAGCTGCTCAGCAAAGGTAGGAGTTGCCGACTAGGCCAGGAATGGGGGCCAGACCAGGGTCTGGTGGTGAGTGCTGCCTCACCTTACAGAAGGGTGGCATTCCAAGGGGCAGCCCACCCTGTGGGATGGGATGGTGGGCAGTTCTGTCAGAGGATGGGCTCCCAGGTGTCCCAAAGGTAGTATTGGGATGTGGGCATCTCTAAAGCCTAGAAATGGGAGGTTGATCATCTCCTGCTGACAAGAGTAACTACATCCTGCAAGCATTCTCTGTCTGCCTTGCTCTGTGTCATAGAGATAGGTCCCCACAGCCTAGGAATAGGCCCTTCGGCATTCCGGGATGATGGGCATCTGAGTCCTGGGCGTGGGCAGCTCTGCTAAGGAGAGGTGTTGAAGGTCCCTGGAAATCTGCCCTGGCCTAAGAGGGCCATATTCTTGCCTGAAGGCAGGCCCAGGTCTGATCCTTGGTATAGAAGCTCTGGATGTGAGAAACAGGTACATGTGAATCCCAACAACACCTATGTGGCCTCGGACTAGGCACATGTGCACATCCTACATCCCGAAACGAGGATATCTGTCACTTGATCACGGCCCTGCCAGAGTGCAGACCTCAGACCCTATGGTGGCAAAGCCTTCCAGGTACTGAAAGGTCCTGGAGGTGGTATTGAACAAAGCAGTGGGAGGATGCGAGTGTCTACTGAGGTAGAAGGCATGATGACATGAGCTAGGAGTGGAGTCAGACTCCTTGGATTTCCCCTATGAAGCCATTACACCACGGCCCTCCCCTCCATAACCTTCCATCAATGCAAGAGTACCAAGTAGCTCAGTATATTGGTCTGTCTGCTATGAGGCAAATTAGAATCCTGGAATTTGAAGTCACTGTATAAATTTTGACAAGACTGGAGTGGTGGGGGTATAAGAAAGAAAAATGCCCAGTGCTTTCTTGCCCAAGGCTCCATCATGGCTGCATAGGACCCTATGTGTCCATGTGTCCACATGAGAACCATGGCCGCTGTTCTCACTCAGGGATTGTAGCTAGGTCTTGCTGGATTGGTCTCCTGCTATTCATCTGCACATAGTGAACTCTTTCTCCTTTTAGGCTTTACTCCCAGGTAGAATGGATATGGAGAGTAAAGGGTAAAGGATTTCTTTCAGGCATTTTTTCCCTGGTAGACTGTCTTATGAGAATCTGACATCTCCCTGGAGAGAGGCAAGTCTCTAGGCAGTTGTCCAAAGTTAGGGAAGCCGCAAATCCAGGAGCCTGGGCTATCCTCTTCATAAGCGAATCCCCTGGCTGGCACACGGATGACTGAATATTTTGGGAGTTTGTACTCTGGGGCCAGGATTCAATTAGTCAATTTGAGTCTGATTCAATTCGCAAGAATTGCACTGAACACCTAATGCCTGCATGTCATGTAAGAAATTGGATTAGTGAAAGGTTTATGGCAACACCCCAAACCTATGGTGATTGTAAAGTAACTTTGAGAGAACTGATGCTCTGGCAGGCTATGTGGTTCTCTTCACTGCAGTTGAGAAATGACGTTTTGTTTGTTCATTTGTTTTTTTGTTGTCATTGTTTGTTTTAAGTGGAGCAACCACCAGGTGCCCCAGCCCAGGAAACTGATGCTTGATGATTTTCTAGTCCAATTCTCCCAAGTCACAGTTGCAGAAAGTGTGGCCCAGAAAACTTTTAGCTTGTTTATAGAATGGCCCAGACTTAACAAGTCTGTGGCTTGTCTCTAAGCTGTGTAACTCAGCAAACTGTATTATAGGTGTAAACATAAACACACACACACACACACACACTTTACACTGGGGCCATCCTATTTCTATTATGTGCAATGTGAATAATGACACATAAAACAGATGCTACCTGCCACAGCTATGGGAGGTGCTGGCTTCATCTGGTTTCTCTGCTTTATGTGTACCTAATTCTATAATCAAAGTCCTCTACCTTGCCCCGAAGCACCTTCACCCTTTTCACATCATCATTCACTTTCACCCTTGTGACCGTGGGAGGAGACCAGAACCCAGAGGGCTTTGGGGTGAACTGCTTTTCTTCCACCAGCCAGGACATCGCAGTAACCATCCTGAGAAGCTGAAGAGCAGGCAGCCGAGCTAGGTGGTGGTGGCACTCACCTTTCATCCCAGTACTCAAGAGGACAGATGAAGGGGGATCTCTGAGTACAAGGCCAGCCTGGTATACAGAGCGAGTTCCAGGACAGCCAGGGCTACACAGAGAAACCCTGTCTCAAAAACAAAACAAAACAAAGGAAAGGAAAGACTAAGTAGGGAAGGACAGCTTTCAAACGGAATGCATCCTCTGGCCTTGGGAGTCCAGGAGCAGATGATCTGGCGTTCCTTGCAGCTGGGCATTCTGTCTTCAATGCAGCTCTCTCATTATTCCCAAACTGGCAACTCTTTGTTTGGGGAGCGATGATGTCAGGGGGAACTAAAGCACACTTGACCTTTCTTAGGTGATAGCATTATAGTGGTGAGAGACGCTAGGGTCTGTTCAGATTCAACAATGATTTGCAGAACACCTAGATTCTAGTCAATATGGAGGCCACTTCCCTGCAAAGAATGACACAGTAGGCAAACGAACTGTCCCTAGAGTCAGACTACCTTGTCTCTCTTGTCATGTAGTTTGGGGACTCTCTTTAACTTCTCTGGGCTGCAGGTCTATCTGTGAAGAAATGGAGACCATATCATCTGTCTCACAGGGTCATGTGAGGATGGTAATGAGTTGATGGGCATGGAGTGCATGGACAGGGCCTGGCATGTGCAGAGCACCACATAAAACCTATTCTCTGTGGTCAGTACTGCTATTAAGCAACCAAACCAGACCCTGTGAACAGTTATGAACTAGGTATCATTCCTTCCTTTCACAGATGCCTTCTAAGGAAATTGGAGTCCAGAAGAGTTGCAGGGTGAGCAATGTCCAGACCTGGAACTAGTAGCTGAATTTTATTCTCCTGCTCCCTATTCTGATGAAAAATCAGAAAATTCACACAGCCACCCTAAAGCCAGGGCACTGTCTCAGAGCTCAGCAGGATCTGGGAGAAGGGAGCCGGAGAATTGAGAATTGCCTTCAAGAGAGAAGAAAAGCCTGGAGAGCTAGAAAAGGGAGTGGGCAAAGAAGTGCCAGAGACCACTTGGAAGGTGGGGTACTGCAGGAATGTGACCATCCGTTCCCTGCCTGTCTGCTATTTCCCATCACCAGGGCTGACCCTGGGGCTACCTCCTGACAGAAACTGGACATGAGCTCCTGAGTTCAGAGCTGCCAGGCCTGGCACTATCACAGAGGAGCCCAGCTTGGAAGGCTGCTGATAGGGGTCTGTCCTGCAGGCTCCAGTGGAAGGCTCCCAATGAAAGAAGAAAGAAATCTGGAAGCCTAGGCCTGGGGCTTTACATCCCAGGGCTGTGGAGTAGGATGGGGGATGGGCCTGTAACAGGAAGTGCCCTGGGTGTCCTCTTTCGGCCCCATGGAGTCCTCATCCATCCCCCAGTCATCAGGAAACTCCAGTTTGGGAAGAGCTCTTCAAACTCCAGGTCCCTCTACGGCCAGCGGGGTCCCAGAGTTGGGGCTTCAGGACGTGGCTGCAGAGTCTGTGGCTCTCTTCTTCATGCTCCTGTTGGACCTTACTGCTGTGGCTGGCAACGCTGCTGTGATGGCTGTGATTGCCAAAACACCTGCCCTCCGCAAATTTGTTTTCGTCTTCCATCTATGTCTGGTGGACCTGCTGGCTGCTCTGACCCTCATGCCCCTGGCCATGCTCTCCAGCTCCGCCCTCTTTGACCATGCCCTCTTTGGGGAGGTGGCCTGCCGCCTTTACTTGTTCCTGAGCATTTGCTTTGTCAGCCTGGCCATCCTTTCCGTGTCTGCCATTAACGTGGAGCGCTACTATTATGTGGTTCACCCCATGCGCTACGAGGTACGCATGACCCTGGGGTTGGTGGCCTCCGTACTGGTGGGCGTGTGGATAAAGGCCCTGGCCATGGCTTCTGTGCCAGTGTTGGGAAGGGTCTCCTGGGAGGAAGGAGCTCCCAGTGTTAACCCAGGCTGTTCTCTCCAATGGAGCCATAGTGCCTACTGCCAGCTTTTTGTGGTGGTCTTTGCTGTCCTTTACTTCTTGCTGCCCTTGATCCTGATTTTTGTGGTCTACTGCAGCATGTTCCGGGTGGCTCGTGTGGCTGCCATGCAACATGGGCCGCTGCCCACATGGATGGAGACACCCCGGCAGCGCTCCGAGTCTCTCAGTAGCCGTTCTACCATGGTCACCAGCTCGGGGGCTCACCAGACCACTCCACACCGGACGTTTGGGGGTGGGAAGGCAGCAGTGGTCCTCCTGGCTGTAGGAGGACAGTTCCTGCTCTGTTGGTTACCCTACTTCTCTTTCCATCTCTACGTTGCCCTGAGCGCTCAGCCCATTTCAACAGGACAGGTGGAGACTGTGGTGACCTGGATTGGCTACTTCTGCTTCACATCCAACCCTTTTTTCTATGGATGTCTCAATCGTCAGATCCGGGGGGAGCTTAGCAAACAGTTTGTCTGCTTCTTCAAGGCAGCTCCAGAGGAGGAGCTGAGACTGCCTAGTCGGGAGGGCTCTATTGAGGAGAATTTCCTGCAGTTCCTCCAGGGGACCTCTGAGAACTGGGTTTCCAGACCCCTACCCAGCCCTAAGCAGGAGCCACCACCTGCTGTTGACTTTCGAATTCCAGGCCAGATTGCTGAGGAGACCTCAGAGTTCCTGGAACAGCAACTCACCAGCGACATTATCATGTCGGACAGCTACCTCCGTCCTGCCCCCTCACAAAGGCTGGAGTCATGATGGACACTTGGAGGGAAATAAGGCTTGGGACTGGTTTATGGTCTTAAGGACTGCCTTTTCCATCTGGCTGGGGTTTGGGCTGGGGTCTCTGGACTTAGCTTTTGCTTCGTGTTTCCTTGGTCAGGACCAGAGTCAACAGACTGGACATGTGGCAAAAGCCTTGGACTTGGCTGTGATCTTTGACTATTGGGGGAGGGAACCTGGGTATGGTGAGCCGGTGATGAGAGACAAGGGCCACAAAGGTGAGGTGATGCCTTTCTATCAGTGAACATGTCATGTCTCGGGAAACGGGAAATTTCCAAGGGTAGGCATTGGAGCAGCAGACTAGGAGCACAGTTATTCTGAGGACCACTGAGGTTTATTTACTTCCTTCTGGTAATAATAGTTCAGGGTAATATTTACACTGAAACAAGGCAAGGAATTGGCCCATATCTTCTCATTTGCGTACCAGGTTAAAAACAAAGACGAAAATACCAGGTTAAAAACAAAGACAAAACGGTAGCCAAGTGTTACCAGGAGTTAATAGATTCCTTTTTAAAAAATTAATGTATAAGGTTTCTCTTCGAGTAGACCAGTAGGGTGAACTCTTCTGGATTTGTCCGATAGCGAGGGAAAATGCAGTAAGAGCAGTGGAAGAGACAGAAAAACTCTCTGCAGCTCTCTCCTATTATCTTCCCTGCATGTAGGAGATCAAGTACGGGTCTTGATCTCAGCAGAGACAAACATGAGGCGGGCTGCCGCGTTCCTCCTCATCTTTTGAGTAACAGGAATGACTGGGGGGGGTCAGAGAGCTGAGGGTGGGGGTTAACCTTTGAACTGATAACATGGCTGGATACAGAAAGGCCAGGTAATCTATTCTGATCAATAATACTGCCAATCTTTTCTTTCCAGGACTGGCCTCCCTGATCTCTCTCCTCATGGCAGTGACCCACTTCCAGCCCCCTGGACAATCGGGTACAGGAGACTAAGGTCGGGCAAAGGGATGGGTGGGGTTTCCACAGCCCATGACATGCTTCCCTGTTCTCAAAATTAGCTTCTGTGATGAAGACTTAAAGGTGTCTCCTACCTGCATCCCTAGGTGGGAGCGAGGGCAGAGAGTTGGGCATTGCTGTTTACTGATTAAGACTATAGGAATCATATTGGTTAGTGTCCATGAAGGTATTTTCAATGGAGAGGGATTAATTGCAAGCTGGACAGGTTACCTATCTGGGACCTCCTGTCCATTCCACTTCCCTCAATTGAAAGGGTTAAGATAGAAATAGAAGGTGATGTGGTCTATATCTGAACAAATTTCTGGTTCATTGAACAACAAAGGGGGAAAGTGTGTTGGGGTGGAGTAGTTTCCCCTTTGGACAACTAATAAATTTTATGATAAAAGTTATATTGATATCAACATTGACTCCTTCAGTTCTATTCAATGCATAAATAGTTAAATGCCAGCATTCTCTGGGACACACACCGATGATGTGTGGTCTCTGCTTTCAAGGAGTTCATAGTCTAACTTGACCAGAAACTGATACTTTGGTAGAGCATATAGGTCTGATAAAGTAGTGCAGTATAGAGAATATATCCATGGTTCTGACTTCTGAGAATTCACTGAAGTGGTACATAGAGCCTCCATGCAGGTTGTGGAAAGTGTGGGGAGTGTAAACAAAGATCTCTAGAGAAGAAAACAACCCATTAAATTAAACTTGGCAAACAGCTTTTTCCCCTTTTGGACTGGGTACATTTCCAGGTTTCTGTTTTCCTATCTTTTGTGTGTTCTTCTAGTCTAGTGCCTATTACACTGAGGAAATCCTTAGAAAGTATATACATTGAGGAGAATCCTTTCATGTTCAAAACCATCTCCCCTCTCTTCTGAGATGAACTCATGCTGAGAAATCTTCTTACTGCATCATAAGGGAAAAACTTTCATAGACTTATTAATCCACCAATCAGCTAGTATACCCAGAAACTGCCAGAAGATGGCAGTGTGAGCCCAGTAGAAACAGGAAAGGCCTTAATGGGTGTGTGTGTGTGTGTGTGTATGTGTGTGTGTGTGTGTGTGTGTGTAAAACATTGCTTGACAGCCATTTTGTTAAATTTATTTATTTTTTGCTTTGCCCTCCAACCCTTACTTCACATAAAAGTTTTAAGTGCAAAGACAGTTCTAATCCATACTGAAATAACCTGATACTGAGATCTTGCTGTCATTAACTAATAAGTTGGGCATATAAGAAGTAAAACTTTCCCTGTTATTATGCAGACAATTTTCTCCACAACTTTTGCTATAACCACCTTCCAGGAATTTTCTAGTCACCAAGATGTATTGGTAAAGTTTAATATACAATCCTCAGTTCTTCAAAGGTGTTCCTGGAACAGCAGAATGAGACCATCATCTTGTCAGCTACTGTTGCCTACATCTTGGTATTGAGGTGACTGCCATCCTAGATAAGAACTTTAGATTTTCTGTTGTCAGGTGCCCTCAAACAATACTTTCTAGAGGCCTGGTAGAAATAGGGGTAGAGTTTAAATCGGTAGATGTTCTTACTGTGTGTTTATGAGAGAGCTGCTTAATTTCCCTGAGCCTATTTCCTTATCTGTGACGATGGGGACCAATATTACCTACCTCACAGGGTTGTTGTGAGGATTAAGAGATGAGACATGGAAGCACTTAGCCATACCTGGAAAATAGGTATTTAATAAATGTTGTGTTTTCCCTTTCCTTTTGCCCCCTTTACCCCCCAGAAGTGATCATAAAGGAAAAGCAGCCTCTTTGTTTTTTAATGGCCACTTGGAAATGAGTGGGGGACCTTTCAGACTTGGAATTGATAAGCATTATGGTGAAGTAGATGAGGTTAATCTTCTGATTAAATGGTTCTAATTAATTTTCACTGTATAGACCTTTCTGTTGGGAATTTGTATTTTAAGTTTAGTTTCTACTAGAGAAATAGTTCTAAATTTTAGGGGAAAGTTTCGGAGGCTGCAAAAAGGTGACCTTTCTTAAAAGTGGCAAGAGTCACTGCGGGACTATTTGTCAGTAAAGGTATTTTAGGATTACCTTCACAAGGTTATAATTTATTTACAAATCTTCAGGCAATACTAGAGAGATGACTTTTAGTAAATTTCCCTTTTTCAGTGGTTATATCGGAACTCTCGTTAAAGGAGGATACACTGGTTTGCTTCTGGGCATGGAACTACGTCTTGGTTTATATTAGAGAAAGGGAAACTTGGAAATGTTTGAATGAACGACACTTATCTTCCACGTTCTATTATTTGCCAGAAGTCGAGTGATCCTTTGCCAACACAGAAGTGCCAGGCAAATGTACAGCTCACAGAAATTCATACGTAGTTGCAGAAGGACTACTCCTAGGCCTAATGGGTGTAGCATGAGTCATAAATGGAACCCCGGCTGGGCAGTTTGTTCCCATCTCAAAGTTCAGACTGAGTCAACTTTGGATGAAGTGGCCAACACTCGGCTTTGGGCAGAGACCCAGGCTCCATAATCACAGATCAACGGGTTGCTTTTTCTTTTTTTCTTTTTCTTTTTTGGCCAGGGGGACTTTTCCCAGGTGAACTTTCCAGAGGGCTCTGAGCTCTCCTTTAGGAATCCAGTCTTCACCAAACCTCCTGTGCGACCTCAAGAGTGCACCGTGAGCTGGAAGTCCCTCTTTTTTTTTTACGCTTATCCAAGCCCGGGAGCTCAAGAAGTAAACGGGTGTTCAGGCTGGGAGGTGCGGAACGAGGGAACCTTGTTCCTCCACGGGAACAGCCCGTCTCTCGGCGACTTCCGCTTTCCGTACCTCTTTCGCTTCCCACCGCCACCGTGCTCTAACTGGTAACGGCCGCTGGGCGTCGCCGGAAGTGTCGTAAACGGCAGATATCCGGTTCTTCCGGGCGCTGGGGGAGCTGACGGAGGAGGCCACCGCCCAGCAGAAGACGCGTCTCAGCCGGTGTAGTCGTGGTTCCCGCGGTGTGTGAGTCCGGACCTGGTCCCCTCTCCCGCCGCCGTCATGGGCTGCACGTTGAGCGCCGAGGACAAGGCGGCGGTGGAGCGGAGCAAGATGATTGACCGCAACTTGCGGGAGGACGGCGAGAAAGCGGCCAAAGAAGTGAAGCTGCTGCTGCTCGGTGAGGGACTGGGGGCGGAGCTGGAGTCCTAGACTCCCGAGAGTCCGGCCCCGGGAGCAAGCTGAGCTGACAGGGGTCTGGCTAGGCCGTCGGAAAGGACCCCAGAGGGATCGGGAGGGGATGGATGCCCGGCATGGGGCGAGTTCTGGGCTTGGTGATCGAGGCCCCGGAAGGCGTGGGGAATTTCAGGTTGGAGAGGGTGTAACCGGACTGGCATGGTGCTTAGCAGAGTTTGGGAGTTTGGAGCTTTGAGGCTGGGTTGAGAATCCGGGAAAGGCTCGTAAAGGGAGGGACCAGTATAAGGGAAGGTTTCACACATTGGATCGGTTTGGGACGTGTTGAGGAGGATAGTGTATGGTGTCTGATGGGCCTGTCCGGGGTTTGTGTGAATATGATACTTGATGGCAGCATAAAGCTGGAAGGATTGAACGGTTAGAGAAGCCAGGACAGCGGGATCAAATAAAAAACAAACAAACAAAAAACCAAAATAACAAAAAAAACCCTACTGTTTGTACAAGAGCTCACGTAGTTTTTGTACTGTTATTAAGGTGGATTGTCCAGTAACACCGGTGAAACAAATGACAAAGTCTTAAGTATAGAAGAAAAGAACTTGGATCAGAGGCCGGCTATACTTTTTCAGCAAGGGATAGGGATGGTATAAGCTTAGAAAATTGAAAGAATGCCATCTTTGAGGTTTGTGATAGAGGATTAATGGGCAATAGATTACAGTGGGGACGTTCTAGGAATGACGTGTGTTGGGAATAGAGTAAGAATAGGATAATATGTGGGATGGGACATATTTACAATAAAGATTGCAATAAATTTGGGGGGATTTTAAAGTAAAAATATTGGCTTCCAGACTACAGCATGCTGTCTTATACCAAACTTAAGTGGCATATATATATATATATATATATATATATATATATATACATACATACATACATATATATATATATATATAGTCAGACCTGTTTTTAGTCAGAACAGTTTAGTTTTAAACTTTGATAGACCCAGTAAATCACGTATAAATTCTCTGGTATTAACTTACCAATAAATACAGCCACATTCATTATGCATATACTTGAGGAATCTGTTAGATGAGAATATATACAAGTTACAGGTTCTGTAAGCAGCAGAACCTTTAGGTAAATTGAGTTCCGAGGAGTCACTGTAGAATACCAATTTCACTTTGTGAAGGTCCAGAGGTCAGACACAACCACTGTAATCTCAGACTTACTTTATGCTTTAAGATGTACTGGGTGCTTGTTTATATATCGTGGAAGCTCTAAGGAACAGCTTGAATATAAAGAAAAGATTGTGCAGTGAAGTTTGTGTTTCCAGAAGATAGGAAGTCAAATCATAGTTCTAGACTGCCAGTGCCTATGTAACAGGTATCTTTTGTGGATGAACATGGTTCCTGGTACTTAGCAGATACTTGAGTATTTACTGTTAACCACCCAATTTAATCAAGCTGTGGTGGACATTGGTTCATGGGGGCCTTTCAGAAGTCTGGTATAAAACACTACACATGCTAGTTTTCTCCATCATCCTGTATCAGCTCCCCCAGTGCTGGAATTCTAGCATGTATCATAATACCATTAACATTAGAATTTTCTCTTTTTAAAAAATGATTTATTTATTTTTATTTCGCATGCATTGGTGTTTTGCCTGCATGTATGTATGAGGGTGTCATCCACTGGAACTGGAGTTACAGACAGTTGTCAGCTTCCATGTGGTTGCTGGGAATTGAACATGGGTCCTTTGCCAGCCCCTGACATTAGCATTTTCTATATTGACCAGTCACTTATGAAATTAAATATGTATTCTCATCCACTATGATTTGATTTATATTGACCATTGATCATTGAAGAACTTAGGCGAGCAGAACTATCCAAGTATCTGTAAAAATCTTTATTCAGGGCCTTTAATTAAGAAAATTAAACACAACATCGATTAGAGAATTTGAAGTTTTAAAGTCAAAGTACTGAAACATTTGTTTTTCATTTTTACCTTTTTTTTTTTTTAAAGCATTTTGTTTTGTTTTGAGACAGAATCTTGGTCATGAAATTCATGAGGTCCTAAGCTGAGATTACAGGTGTGTATCACACCATGAACTCCCCCCTCATATTGTTATGTTTTTTCATAACAATATTTTGAGCAAATTAAACCAGTAAGTTGAAGTAGGTTGCAGAAGCAGCTGTTCTTAACCTGAGTTGTATCATAATGCATATGTGAAATTTAAATGATCTTTCATGGTGTTGGAGAGATGGCTCAACAGTTAAGATCACTTGCTATTCTTATGGAGGATTTGGGTGAGGGTCTCAGTACCCACATGGCAGCTCACAACTACCTGTAGGCACGTACATGGTGCATAAACATATGTGCAGACTAATCCTCAGACATAAAATGAATAAATCTAAAACTTTAAAACATGATCTTTCATGATGTTTCTTTAAGTAAAATTTACCTATATGGTGTGTGTGTGTGTGTGTGTGTGTGTGTGTGTGTGTGTGTGTGTATATATATATATATATATACACACACAAAAACACCCTATATGGTATTCCAGTTACCCCTTCCCCTCTTTTTTTTTTTTTTTTTTTTTTTTTAATTTCAGAAAGCTTCCTTTGGTACATGTAAAGCCATTTTTACTCCAACACTATGGGACTATCCAATTTAGTTTAAATTGGAAATCTACTTCTCTTGTCTTTCTTGGTTTTTTTTTTTTTTTTTTTTTTGCCTGTGGCTATAATTTAAGTAGTGATTGAAGCATGGGCTTTGAAGTCAGAATGCTTCAAATTCTAATTCGTGTTTACTAGCAGTAACGCAGTAACCTTAGGAAAGTAATTTTATTTGCCTCCATTTCTTTACTTTTGTTTCTTTATTTTTTTTTTGTTGTTGCTTTTTTCTCTGTGGTTTTAGAGGCTGTCCTGGAACTAGCTGTTGTAGACCAGGCTGGTCTGGAACTCACAGAGATCTGTCTGCCTCTGCCTCCAGAGTGCTGGGATTGGCTTCAATTTCTTTACTTTCAAGGTATAGGAAGTAGAGATCCTTCAGAATTGCTGGGAGGATTAAATATGATAGTAATATAAACAAAAGCATATCCAGTCAATAGTAACTGTTTATTATTGTTAAAAGTCAGTGTTATAGATTAAAAGTCCTGTAGAAGTTTCAATTAGTAAGTTAGTATAAGCTTATTACTAAGGATTGTAATTCCTCCTTTGGTTTGAATTTCCTTAGATACTATTGGAAAGATCTTGTTATGCCAAATTGCTGTTTAACTAGAGTTTGCCACTGAATTGTATAAATATTCCCAGCCAGTGTGTTTAGGGTGGTTTGTAGATGTGCTACTTGGAATTATATGGTCAGCTTTAACTCTTGTTTTGAGACAGGACCTTATTGTGTGTGTAGCTTAGTTTAGCCTAGAACTCTGCTGTCTTAACCTTCCAGCATACAGGACTGTAATAAAAGTATGAGGCACCATACCTAGCTCTGGAAGCATTTTATAGCTTCTAAATTGATAGCAGTTGAAACTGTTTGGACTGTTTCGGTATGAGTTTCTCTGTAAGTTTCTTCAATTTGATAATTTGAAGAGAAAAATTATTTACAAGGTTTATACCAGTTCATTATTTAATAACCTGTAATACTTTACATTTCATTTTCATGGCATAATATTGTAAATAAAAATATCTTCTACCAAAACCTTCCTATATATGTCATGATGTCACAAAAGTTGCTAGTGTAATGAACAAAGACACTGCTTTTGGATTCTGACAAAACCAAATTAAATTCCCATCTACTGGTTGTGAAATTCAGAACAAATTCCTTAACCATGTGAATTATATTCACATATGTAAGTAGGGATGAGTTTTCCTGTTTCATAATATGAGATGACATTACATAGAATGCTTAGTGTTAGTGTCTAGATGATAACTATCGGTAATGGCAACCTCTGTGAGAGTATGTGTGAAATCTGTCACTTTGGTTTCTGTTCTTGAGGGGTATTTCAGACAGGCACTTGACATTCTTCCTGTTAATATGCAAAAATCTTTAATTCTAATCTCATGCTGGTAATTATTTTATGGCAAACCTAAGTTACATGCAATGAATTGGAATACTGTATTTAAATTTTATATTATACAATTGGTTATTCATATTTAGTTTGCAGATTACCTGTGGAATGTAGTTACTGAAAATAAGATTCTCAGCCAGGTGGTGGTGGTGGTGCATGCCTTTAATCCCAGCAGAGGCAGGTGGATCAATGTGAATTCGAAGCCAGCCTGGTCTACAGAGCGAATTCCAGAACAGGCTTCAAAGCTATGCAAAGAAACCATGTCTCAAAAAAAAAAAAAAAAAAAAAAAAAAAAAAAAAGAGAGAGAGAGAGAAAAGATTCTCCTTTGATCCCCTTGTAGGGTGGTAGTCATTATAAATTTTGCCACCTATTTAGGATAAGGTTTGTAGAAGCTGAATTTCTAGTCAGGATTAATCACAACTGAAGGGGAAAAAAAGAAACTGGAATTAAAAAGTAGAAATAAACATTGAAAAATTGTTTTAAATAATCTTATCTTTGTGTCTTTTAAAAAAGTCTTTTTTAGAAGCTGGGTGGTGGTGGTGGTGCATAACTTTAATCCCAGCACCCAGGAGGCAGAGGCTGGTGGATTTCTGAGTTCGAGGTCAGCCTGGCCTACACAAAGAAACTCTGTCTTGAAAAAAAACAACACAATTGTTTACATTAATTTTTTATGTGAGTGTTTTGTCTGAATGTATGTAGGTACACTGACTGTGAGCCTCGTGCCCACAGGGGTCAGATGAGGGTCTCAGATTCCCTGAAATTGGAGTTAAGGATGGTTATGGACATTTGTGTGGGTGCTGAGTCCCCTGCAAGGTCAACAGGTCTCCTAACTTGGTAGCCATTGTCCAGCCCCTTCTCCATGTCTTTTACATGAGTGTGTTCATCACTTCTGCGGCATGAAAGTATAGCACCTTTCCATGTCCTTCAGGATTCTCTTTGGCTGTACTGTTGTAGACAGTGATAAATATGGAGTAGGTGTTCAGTACTTAGAAGATTTACAGGGCATGTGACTTCCAAATTGAGGCTGCAACTGTGCTTCTTTTAAAAATAATTTCAGCTGATTACACTCTTAAGACAGTCTTTTAGCTTGGGGGCAGGTGTTTCTCTTGAGAATGGTTCTTGATGGAGAGATCTGTTTTAGGGTTAGTGAAACTGGAGCTGCTCTTACTGAAGTCCTGAAGTGGTTATGGTCTGTCCTTGACTTTATGAAACCTTGTGCTTTTTTAATGTCACCCTTAATGAACACACACACAGGTACATATATTCACATATATGTATATACACAGAAACACACACAACTTGCTTCTGTCTGGTCCTTTAGGCAGGAAGACTAGGAGTTTCTCTTTTGTTTCAGGACATACTAAAATCTAAAGGTTGCAAGGAACAGGAAGCAGTCACTAGAACAAGTAAAGGACAAGTCTTTAGACATGACATAAGTAACTAGGCAGCTTCATATACAGCATTTAAGGTTAGGCAGGAAACGAAATACAAGCAGGTTGCATGCTCAGGAATTGCAATACTGTCCTCACTTCTAGAGCAGAATGTCCGTGTACACTGCTTTGCTAGCTAAGCCACTTCTTCATGTCATCTCTTTCTGCTTCCTCCTAATACCCCTCATCCTCCACCACACACCAGCCTTCAGCTTTGGCTGTCCTGCGCCCTTTCTGGCTCACATACTGCCATAATTAGTAGTTGAATCTTATCCTGATTCCTGGGAAGTGTCAGAGTACTCTAACCAGAGTTGGTGGTGGGTATGAGGTAGAGTTGGTGAAGTATCACAAGTTCATGACCCTTTCATGTGTCAAGGCAGGTCAAGTTCTCTAGTAAAAAAGAATGGCTGGAGAAATAATGACTAATGAAGACAGTGTCTGCCTAACAGGTGTTCATGAAGTCTAAGCTGGACAGGGTAGATGAGGTGGAAATACTGAAGAACCAAGCCCACCCCTGCTTCAGTACCCTTTCATGTCTGCTTAGTCTTAGTATTAGTTTTCATTGTGTGTGGTTGGCAGAGAGGTTTGAATTCACCGGAGGTAGAACATCCTGTTGTTAATACATCGGACTCAGAGTAGTTAGTCACCTGGATTTAATTACTTTAAATTTAAATTAAAC
The DNA here is from genome assembly GCF_943737965.1 of Phodopus roborovskii. Taxonomy (NCBI): domain Eukaryota; kingdom Metazoa; phylum Chordata; class Mammalia; order Rodentia; family Cricetidae; genus Phodopus; species Phodopus roborovskii. The sequence continues at coordinate 3,587,082 of NW_026125562.1, forward strand.
AGTTTAAAAAAATACAGATGACCAGTGTGCTTTTTCAGGGATCGTGCATCATCATTTCTGGTTTCTCCCTAACTAATGTTTCTGTCTGCTGCTTTTAGGAAAGAATGCTGAGGGGTGGGGAAACCAAAACCAAGGAAAGAGGTACGACAGACTGGGTTGTTAGCAAAACCTTTGCTTATAGGTTTTGTTAAGGAGTAGGTTAAAGACATCTGGCAGTGCAGTTTTAGGGGTACAGATAAGTTAGCTCCCTGTGCTGTCGTTTTCTTAAGGCGTTGAGATGGGCTTAGGTTTTTCCTCATGTGATGCTTCGAGGGAAGTGAGGAGAGAGATGCTTTAAATACTCAGGAGTTAGCATAGTAATAGTAAAGACCAGTTTAAAGTGGGGGCTCATACTATGAAGGATGGAGAGCCATGGATACTAAATTTTGTGTTAGTTTTCCTATCTATTTTGGTTGAAATTAGTTTAACATTCCAGACCTGCTTGGGGAGACAGTTAAAAACTAAAAACATGTAAATGTTCAGCAGAGTACAGAGAAGAAAAGTTGTTTCTGTATTTGATTTTCTCTGTATTGTCTTCATTTTAGTATAGCTCTTGTGTAGGCTCTAGCAAGTTGGCGTTATCTTTAAGCTTTTGTCTATCCCAGCTATTCTATTACCTGATTAGTGATCAGCTGTATCATTGCTGTAATTCAAACTGTTTGAACTGAATAACACTGTTAGGGACACAGTTCAGTTGTTCTAGTTTGAATATTGTACTTTGTGTAAGTGAATTTTCTTCTCTTCTTTGGCTGTAACAAATTAATATATTTGATATAAATTAAGCAAAGGAGATGCTTGAAGATCCACATTTGACTGTACCTGAATAATTGCTCAGGGCTTAGAAATAAATTTTAGGAGGAGCTAGTCTGTAGACATGAACCTCCTTTGACTTCCACATTGAACTTAAGGTTAAAAAAGGTTATAAAGGGCGTTGGAGAGGTGGCTCAGCGGTTAAGAGGACTGACTGCTCTAACAGAGGAGCCAGCTTCAATTTCCTGTGCCCACATGGCAGCTCACAACTGTAACTCTAGTTCTAGAGGGTCTGGCACTCTTATACAGACTTGCATGCAGTCAGAATACCAATGCACGTAAAATAAAATAAAAATCTTTTTTTTTTTTAAAAAAGGAAGATTATTAAGAATCGGCTGAGATAGTATTATGTTATCTATGATACATCACTATTATACACTATGGGCATTTTTTTTATTACTAAGTCCTATTTTTAAGTGGACAGTTTTAATATTTATATATGTTTTTTGAATGATGCTAGTATTTTACATCTCAGACTTAAAAGTAATTTTCTGCCAGAAGTGGTGGTGCATGCTTTACTTCCATACTAACACTTACTTGGGAGACAAAGGCAGACAGATCTCCGAATTCAAGGCCAGCTTGTACTTCATGGTGAATTCCTGGCCAGCCAAGATTACATAGAGAAACCCTGTCTTGAAAAGGGAAAGTGGTCTCCTTCCCTTCCTTCCTTCCCTCCCTCCCTCTCTCCCTATTATTTCATTCAATGTGTGTGTGTGTGGGGGGGGGGAGTATGAGTGTGGATGTGAATGAGTGTACACACCATAGCACACATGTGGAAAGTCTGAAGATAACTTGTGGGAGTTGTTTTCTTATTCTACCTTGGGGAGGGGGGCAGAGATGGAACTTATGTCATCAGGCCTGGTAGCAAGTGCCTTTACCTGCTGAGCCATCTCTCTGCCCCTAAAGATTTTTTCCTACTTGCTCGTGTAAATTTCTTGCTTTTGAATCCCAAATGTCACAAGTTTGTGTGCATGTTGAAGCTGTGCTCATATCTTTTATTCATGTAGTTTATTGTTAACACGACACTGGTCATATATAGAGATTATTTAAATCAGGACTACTAAAACTTAGCAAGATTGCTTGATTTCTGTCATCTTGTAATTAATCATCCTCTAGTGATTGTGTAGCCTGTTTATAGTGGGCCAAATAACAGAGACTTCCCTTTTCAAATTTGATTTTAAAATTTAAATAGTATCCCACCAAATCCCAAGACGTATGATGGTGCTACACTGGACTGTCCTTTAATTTGCTTTAGTGATACATTGATGCATGGGGTGGGTTACATTGCTAAGGCATACATATGGAGGGCTGCTTCAGGAGTGTTTGCTTCCTACCATGTTTGAAACAAGGTCTTTTGTTTCTGCTGTTGTGCTACGTACTGCAAACTAGTTGGCCTGTAAGCTCCCGTGATTCTCCTCTCTCTCCCTTCCATCCCCCCCATATGAGTGCGAGTGCGGGGAGTAAGAAAGATGTGTAGCTGCTGATACTACATCCAGCTTCTTTGTGGAGTCTGGGATCTGAATTGTGTGGCAGAGGCTTTTACTCACTAAGCCTCAGCTTACCTAGTATATTTATTTTAAAAAACAAATTAAGGATACCAATATAACTTTAGAATCATTGGATTAAAAGTATTTTAAAATCACTGAAGAAAAGGCAGGTGTGGTCACACACGTCTTTACTCCCAGCACTCTGGAGGCAGGGCCAGGCAGATCTCTGAGAGTTCCAAGCCAGCCTGTTCTATGCATGGTAAGTTCCAGGACAGCTAGAGCTACATAATAGAAACTCTTGTCTTCCCCCAAAATAATCATTAAGAAACAGCAAAATGCTTCTCTGTTTAAAAGTTTTTTTTTTGTTGTTTGTTTTTATGTGGGGCTGGAGAGATGGCTCATGGGTTACGAGCACTGGCTACTCTTCAGGAGGACCCAGGTTTGATTCCCAGCACCCACATGGCACCTAATTGTCTGTAACAGTTTCAGGGGCTAGGTGTCCTCTTCTGACCTCTCTGGGTTCTTAGACAAACACGTGGTACACAGACATACATGTGAACAAAACAGTCACACACATAAAATAAGTAAATGAAGATAATTTTTAGAATGAAATGTTTTAATAAGCTTTTTCTTTTGTAATAAAATAAATTTTACAGAAAACTTGCAAGGATAATGAATAGAGTTCCTGTGTACTCGTCTACTAGTTTTCCTTAGTGCTGGCTTTCTAAATAATAACCATGATATTACCATCACCAAGAAATTAATGCTGTTATGTAAATGTTAACTTCAGTATTTACATTTTATCAGCTTTTCCACTAATACTCTTTTTCTGTCCTCGGGTCAGTCTAGTATGCTGCATTGTATTTAATTAAGACTTTCCTGAACTTTGTGGTTTCCAATATTATACTCTCTAGCAGGAGATTATTTATGATTATGCATTTCTGATTGTTTTTCATAGACAAAGGTTCTCTCCTTCCTTCCCTTGTTCTCCTAAAAAAATTTTTTTTGACAGTTTATATAGCCAGGGTGGCCTTGAACTTGGGATCTTCCTGTCTCAGCTTCCCAGTGGTGATAATGTGTGAAATGAGTTTGATTAAAGGAGTTGGTTTTGAAAGGAAGTTGTAGAAGACCTGACATTTGAGATAAGAGGTACAGAAACTCCTTTGCCATGGTTTGTAGTGCTAGAGATGGAACCCGTACTGGGGAATATTTCTACCACTGAACTGCTTGCCAGCTCTCTAAGAAGTGGGCACAAAGGCATGTGGGTTTGATTCTGATTGGTGTAGAACAGGATGCAGGAGATGATTTTCCTGTCTTTGCCATCCAGGTTCAGGAATAACAGCTATGTACCACCGCATCTTGATTTATTTGAAACATTTTAAGATTTATTTTTTAAAGTGTGTGTGTGTATAAGTATTGCAGGTGTTAAAGGCAGTTGTGAGTTGCCGGAACCAAACTCTGACCTGCAAGAACAGCGAGTGCTCTTTAACTCTGGGCCATCTCTCCAGTCCATATTTGAAACATTAAAAACATTTGAAATTTGTAATTGTGTTGGAGTGAGTGTCAGGGAGAATTTGAATGCAGGTGTTACAGTGCACTTGTGGAAGTTGGGTTCCAGGGATCAAACTCAGGTCCCCAGTGAAGTGCTTTTCCCTGCGAGCCATCTTGCTGGTCCTTCTGACATATTTAGTAGTTGTTTTAAGCTATATTTTGTTATACACAGGAGTATAGAGACTTTGCATTGTTCTTATTGCCAACTTTTTTCTGGAGGTGCTACCACAATTAATACTGTCACAAAAGATAAAATAGAAGATAAAATAGAGGTAGTAAACGTGTATATGAAACCCAGACTTCTTTGAGCTTGCGGAGTATTTCTATGGTAAAGGAAGTTGAAGACTTTCATTTTGTAGGCCTATACTCATTTTGTAATGTTTACTCATTTGTTTTAATGTTAATGACTTTTTAAAATGTGGTATTTACATTTGATAAACAAGAATGTAGACATGCTCTATGCTGCCATTGTTTGAGGCTCTGACTTAGGCTATGATTCTACTATTTTAAAATATATGGGCTTAATGGATGAATTTAACAGGGCTATTAGCTTTGAAAAACATTTCCCACTATAATGAAGAATTATTTTTATGAATTAAAAGGAGATCTTTGGGCTACTGAAGCATTACAGTTGCTTGTGGCATTTCTATTTTCTTTAGTTCCAAATAAAAAATAGTTTTAAGTCACGGCATACATAAATACCATATAATTTAGCACCAAAATGGTTTTTTGTTGCCTTGCTTTCAAAGAAGAAAAAGGAAACTTACTCACTATTGGCCAAAATTAGAACTCTGAGGCAGCCAGCATAATCAGGCTCCTTGCTCACAAGTGACTGCTTCCCAGACATTCTATGTTCTGCAAAGGTGAGGAACAAAGCCACAGTCTGCACTTAACCAGCCAGGAGCCAGCTCTCTCTGGCGATGTTGTTCACAGCCTTAAGTGGTAACATTTTGGTAATATTTGAGGAGTTGAGTGTGCTTCCTTTCTTTTCTTAAATCAAACCACCAGTATCTTCCTTCAGTTAGTGTAAGTTAGTTGATCTTCCAATTTTTAAAAGACCTACTTACTCCGTGTGTGTGTGTGTGTGTGTGTGTGTGTGTGTCTGTCTGTCTGTCTGTCTGTCTGTCTGTCTGTCTGTCTGTCTGCCTGCCTGCCTGCCTGTTCGTCCGTCCCTGTTTTGGCCCTGAATTTCCTGTGTAACTGAAGATGATCTTCAATTCCTGATCCTTGACCTCCTAAGTGCTGGGATTATAAATGTGTGGTGCCATATCCAGTTTATACAATACCAGGGATCAAACTCAGGGCTTTACCTGCTAGGCAAGCACTATACCAACTGAGCTACACCCCCAGTCCCCTTTATTTTTATTTATTTGTTTACAGTGCTGGTGATCAAACCTTACATTTGCTAGGCAAGTGCTTTACCAACTGAGCTTTGAGTAGTACTCTCTTTTATGGTTTTTTGTAGGGTCATATCCATGTACTTGGTAAAAGATGTGAAACTCAATAAACCACATACTGTCTTGTAAGTTAGGGAAATATTGGTTAGGGTAGTGTGTATGTATGCACGAGTATGTGCGCATACATAGGCATGGTAGAATTTGAGAATACCTGCCCACCCCAAAATTGCTAGTAGCCTATGTATGTGTCTGTGTATGTATGTATATATGCATGCATGCATACATATTTGTCCCTCCAAGTCTGGCTTATTGCATTCAACATGATGATCTCTAGTTCCATCCATTTTCTGACTGATGGTGTAATTTCTTATTTGTTATGGCTGAGAATATACACAATTTATACAATTTTGTTCGTTTACCTTTTTTTTTTTTTTTTTTTTTTTTTTTTTGAGGCAGGGGTTCCAGTAGAAATGTAGCCAGTCTTGGAACTTGCTCTGTAGACCAGGCTGGCCTGGCCTGGCCCATTCATTTTTGATGGGCATTTAGGCTGGCTCCATACCTTGGTTCTTATGGATAGTGCAGCAGTAAACATTGATGTGCAATTATCTTTGTGGCATGCTGACTTCCATTCCTTTGGTTCTGTACACAGGAGTGGTATACTGGATCATGATAGTTTATTTTTAGTTGTTTGAGAAACTGCCACACTGATTTCCATAGTGGTTATGCTAGTTTACATTCTTATCAGCATTATATAAGGGTTCCTCTTTCCCCACATCCTTCCCAGTTTTTTTTGTTTTGTTTTGTTTTGTTTTTTTGGGTTGTTTTCTTTATGATAGCCATTCTGACTGGAGTGAGATGTGAATCACGATTCTCGATGTAGTATCAGTTTGCATGTTTCTAATGGCTAGAGACTTTTTTTTCCCACATACTTATTAGCTGTTTGTATTTCTTCTTTTGAGAAATGTTTGTTCAATTCATTTGCATATTCAAAGATCAGTTTTAGGGCATTCGATTTTGTGAGTTCTTTATAGTTATAGTCTGTACATGCTAATATCCTGTTAGGTATACAGGGAGCAAACATTTTCCCAGTTCTCATTTTTACAGTCCTGAGCTACTGGTGTCCTTCCAAGTTCTTTATGACTGGGTGGCCAGTGTCCTTCTTATGCTTTTGTGTAGTAGTTTTGGCATTTCAGCTCTATGTTAAGGCTTTAATCTATTTCTAACTGGTTTTTATGCAGGGTGAGAGAGTGGAACCTAATTGGCAGGTTTTTGTGGATCTTTTGTTGTTTGTTTTTTGGGACAGTGTTTCTCTGTATTTCTTTGGAGCCTGTCTAGCACTCACTTTGTAGACCAGGCTGGCCTCGATCTCACAGAGATCCCCCTGCCTCTGCCTCCCCATTGCTGGGACTAAAGACTGCACCAGTTACAGTTTTTTTGCATGTGGATATCCAGTTTCCAAGCACCATTGTTAGAAAGGCTGTCTTTTCCAGTGTGTGTTTTTGAAACTTTGATCAAGAAATAAATACCCATTAATGTTTTACAAAAATTTTCTCATAATACCCTTTAAGTCTTTTTGATGATGGGTAACTTTTTCAAAAACAAGAGACAAAAACTGTCTTAATTACAGCTTACTGCCATTTCTTCTTCTTCTTCTTCTTCTTCTTCTTCTTCTTCTTCTTCTTCTTCTTCTTCTTCTTCTTCTTCTTCTTCTTCTTTTTATTTATTTATTTTTTTATTTTTATTTTTTTGCTTTTTGAGGCAGGGTTTCTCTGTGTAGCTTTGGAGCCTGTCCTGGCATTCCCTCTGTAGCCCAGGCTGGCCTCAATCTCACAGAGATCCACCTGCCTCTGCCTCTTGGGAATAAAGGCATATAGAGCCACTGCCTGGCCATACTTTATTTTTAAGATACTCATTTATCCACTGGACAGATACTTATAAGTGTTGACTGTCTCATGTCCTCAAATGTTAGGATTGCAGTGATGGATAGTGCCATAGCAATCTATTCCATTGGACACAATAGTGGGTGCAAAGGGGCCAGGGAGAAGGTCAGAAGGAAATGAGGCAAGCACTGAGTCCACATTGTCATTTTGGTCCTAGGAGTTGAAAGCCTAACCAGGAGCAGGGTTTGGGGCCGAGTAAAGAGAGCAGGGGAGTGGAAATCTCTCTGTTAACTGCCCACATTGAAAATTCCATCCATTGCAAGTAGCATTTACAAAATGTGATTGGTCAACCACTCATTATCATGGATGCTTAAGTCATTCACCCCACAGCTAATTGCCTCCTCTGTCCTAGATTGTGCTCTGGGTTTGGAAGAGTGGGCCACAGAAAGAAGGCATTGTTTACTCTTTGTACTTTCAAGGTAGAGTTCTAAACAGGCACAAAACCAAATACTTAAGAAAACAACAACAAAAAACTAACCAACAAACAAGACTTGACCAAGTTCTTGTGTTACAGTGCCCTGTGGCCAGGTTAAGCCTGGTTAGGTACACAAGCAAGGGAGAGTTTTCAGGATATGCTGAAAAGGGTTTCATAGCTATATTAATCAGAACCAATGAACAGATTATGACAAGTCAGAGGAAACAGAAAAGAGAGTCAATACATACTTCAGAGCCATGCAGCAGCCAGGGGTAAATGATGAGAGTCGTGACAGGAACCATCCTGAGTTAATTTCAGATGTTAGTTCATGGACTGATGCTGACAGGGAGGAACCTTGGCCAGGCACACTGCTGTGCCTGGCAGAATTCAAGGAATGCCTGAGCAGGGACTGAAGATTGCCTTCAGTAGGTGTTTGGGGTGTTCACACGTACAGAGGCTTGGCATGCTTACAGGGCTAGTAGATGGGGTGAAAAACTATGTTCCTACTTTAGACTAAGGAAACTCTTCCCTCTAATGTCTCCCGCCAGACCAGAATTCCTGAACTGAATTGCATGTGAAGCCTCAATGTACAGTTAGGCACACAGGAGGTATTTGTTAAATAGAAATGAAGAGCGTGTGTGTGTGTGTGTGTGTGTGTGTGTGTGTGTGTGTGTGTGTATGTACACGCGTGTGCACGTGCATACACGCACCCAGAGACATTTTTCTTTTGTAATTCTTCTGACCTTTTGTTTATTTATTTTTCAGTTTTATGACATTAAAAAGATATATGTGTACGGATGTTTTACTAGTTTGTATATAGGTGTACTACATTCAAACAATACCTGAAGGCCAAAAGAGAGTGTAAGGTCCTCTGGGACTGGAGGACTGGAGGTACAGACAGTTGTGAGGCATCATGTGGATGCTGCTAATTGAACCTGGGTTCTCTGGAAGAACAGCCTGTGCTCTTAACCATTGAGTCATCTGTCCAGCCAGTTTTTATTGCACCCTATTTATTTGTTTCTGTGTCCTTAACTTATTTGTGTGCATGAGTGTCTGACCCAAATGCTCATGTGGAAGTTAGAGGACAAATGGAGGGAGCTGGTCTTCCATCACATAGGTTCTGGAGATTGAACTCGGGTTCAGCTTGGTCAGTATCTTTACTCACTGACCCATCTCTCTAACCCTCTAATGATAAAGGTTATCTTTTGTGTATCCATGTCCTTGACTATATGTATGTGTACCACAAGTATGTAGGTACCTGTGGAGGTCAGAAGAGGACATTAGATCCCTTGGAGCTGGAGTTACAGTTGACTATGATCCACCCGATATAGGTATTGGGACTCACACCTGGGTCCTTTGCAAGGGCAGTAAGGCCTCGTAACCAGTAGCAGTCTCTCCAGCCCCTTCTTCTAACTTTTGAATGAGTTAAGCAGTTACAGTACTTCAGCCCCTGAGGTGGGAGGGTCATGAATTGAAGTCTGAGCTACATGGTGAGACCCTGTCTCATCATCAACAACAACGAAACGAAACAAATCCAGAAGCAGCAACTAGATTTTGTAGTAAGTATAATGTATTGAAATCATTTTATGTGAAATAGTCTTCATATTGACCTAAAGTTTTACTGTGTTGCAGAGAGTGGAGGGTGGCCTGTAAGAGCATTCACTGCTTCTTCTGAGGACCACAGTCTGGTTCTTAGCCCTCATTTCAGGTGAATTACCTGTAACCATAGCTCTGCGGGTGGGGCCTTAGGTCCTTTTCTGTCTCAAGGTACCTGCATGCATGTACAGATAACATACTCCACACAGATGTATCACGTGCATACATCCTAAACAGATGAATTAGGGAGCCAACAAGATGGTACTTGTTGCCAGCCTGATAATCTGAGTGTGATTCCCAGGACCCACATGATAGAGAAGGGAATTGGTGGAAGCAATAGTTGTCCCTATTGGAAGTAGCATGGTTTGTGCTCTCTTGATCTGTAGTAGTAGGGACTCATAATCACCTCCCTCCTTACCTCCCTTCTCTGTGCTGTCCCTCCCCCCAACCCCCTGCCCTAGCCCAGCCCATCCTAACAGCAGTGTAAACTTGAGTGCTCTGCTAGATAAAGTCCCTTCAAGCATGAGTATAGGGGTTGGCATGTCAGACAGAAGTTGATGCTTCCCCCTGTCCTGTATGATGATAGTTGTTTTGAATTGTCGAGTTGTTAGGATGGTGTAGATTTGTGGTTTTGATTGGAGTCCTGTATTAGAATAAGAGATCAGTTAGCTTTGAGTGTAACTGTAGAGTACTCTAGGCCAAAGCTCTTCATCCTTTATAGATAAGGAGGCAGACATTGCAATCAGGTAACTAACCCAAGGTCACATGGTACACATGGTATAGTAGTACTAAAATTTATTGTCCCATTGAGTTCATTACTATATGACATCGCCAGCTAAAAAATTAAGATAGAAAAAAGTAAAATTTGTTTGTTGCTCATATATATGTCAGTAGAAGTCTAAGGAAAATTATAGCAGTAATATAATAAATAGGCACAGTGTCAGGCTCAGATATGTGAAGAGTCAGAGATTAATTTAAGTAACTTGAGAATTACTTGAAAAAGAAAATTATGTTACACCTTGGTAAGCTAGTGTGCTGGCTGGTTTTATGCTAGAGTGATTGGGAAGAGGAGTCTCAATTAAGAAAATGCCTCTATAAGATCCAGTTGTAGGCATGCTGGTAGAACTTTTTTTTCCTTTCTTTTTTTTTTTTTTTTTTTTTTTTTTTTTCAAGACAGGGTTTCTATGTGTAGCCTTGGCTGTTCTGGAACTCTATCTGTAGACCAGGCTGGCCTCCAACTCATAGGGATCCACCTGCCCCTGCCTCCTGGGTGTTGGAATTAAAGGCATGTGCCACCACTGCCTGGCAGGATATTTTCTTAATTAGTGATCATGGGGGAGGGCCCAACTCATTGTAAGTGGTACCACCTCTGATCTGGTGGTCCTGGGTTCTATAAAAAAGCAGACTGAGCAAACCGTTAGGAGCAGGCCAGTAAGCAGCACCTTTCCATGCCTCTGTCTGCAGCAGCTCCTGCCTCCAGGTTCCTATCCTGTCGGAGTTCAGTGATAGAGTGTGACCTTAGATTTGTTAAGATGAAATAAACCCTTTCTTTCCCAAGTTGCATTGGGTCATCATGTTTTATCCCAGTGATAAAAATCCCAAACTTAGACATCTAGAATAGTGAGTGGATTCCAAATGACTCAGATTTCAGGGTGTACTTGGAAGATGGGCAAAATGGTGGCACTTTTCATGAGAGTCTACAAGCTGAATGGGCTAAGGCCTTTTGATATAAAATATGGTTCATTCTTTATTATCGCAGATACCTGGTAACACACACTGAAAACAAACCCTGTAGGCCGTAAGGGTTGCCTTCATTTATGAGACGGATTGAACGCCTAATAAAAGCTAGGGGATACTTACACAGAGTAACAATAAAAGGAAGGCAAGCAGACATTTCTTTTTCTTCTTTTTGCAATCCAGGGGGTGAAACCCAGGGACTTGCACATGCCAGGTAAGTGTTCTACCCAGCTTCCAAAGTGATGTCATCTAGGGAACCTTTGAGAAATATAAGAAAAGTAGGACAGCATAGAGGTAGGTGTTGTAATGACAAAGTGCATGGGGAACCTTGGCAGATTCCGTGACAGGCAAGGGTGACTTGGGCAGAGGAACAAACATGCCAGGCAGACAGAGCTTAAGTGAGAAGTTTTATTAGAAAGGGGAGGGAAGGGGGAAGGAGAGAAAAGAGGTAAAGAGGCCGAGAGAGGACAGAAGAGAAGAGGGAGACAGTTACCCTGTCTGCCTCAGGGACACAGCAGGAGGGGAGAGCATAAGTGGGCAGGGGTCTTTTTTTAAAAGAGGTCCTTTGCACCTAAGTGCAGATTATGCAACCATGGAACCCTGGGCTGACTAGGGTACTGCCTGAGTGCATTCTGCCAGATGCAGGAGCAGGCCAGCCTAATGCCTGAATCCTTACAGGTGTGTGTGTGTACTTTCATAAAGTAGAACTTAGGGAGATGGGTAGAAATCAGTGGTGATTTTTATAATGCCTTTCAAAGTAATCAGACATGAGCAGTAGGAATATCAATTTCACTATTGAAAGGAGAGCATTTAGTACCTCATTATACTAATGTTCATGTGGGATGGTCTGGAATTTTGAGTTTGACGATTTAAAAACCATTCAGCATGCATTTCTGTTTTCCCCCCAGAACTGAAAAGTTTTTCTAGGTATGAACAGTGAAATTTATATTTTTGACAGTGTTATAAGATACTGTGCTACTTGAATGTTATAGTAAGAACAGAGATAAAGTCATATCTAGAAACATTTTTTTTTTTTAAGACTTATTCACTTTTTATGTACATTGGGGTTTTGTCTGCATGTTTGTCTGTATGAGGATGCCAGATCCCCTGGAATTGTTACAGATGGTTGTGAGCTGTCATGTGGGTACTGGGGATTGATTCCAGGTCCTTTGGAAAGTGGCCAGTGCTCTTAACCACTGAATCACCTCTCCACCCCATACAAAAATTTCTTGATTCTGGAAGTATGTAGTTATTTTGGGTGTTTATATTTAGATGCTATTTTAACTTAAGTTTTCTGTTGATAAAGTGAAGAAATATTTAGTGCATTATCATGCATATTAAATGCACTTTTGTCTTGGGCTGTGATGGTGCACGCCTTTAATCCCAGTACTCAGGAGGCAGAGTCAGGTGGATCTCTGAGTTCAAGTCCAGCCTGTTTTACAGAATGAGTTCCAGGACATCCAGAGCTGTTACATAGAGAAACCCGTCTCAAAAAGCCCCCCCCCAAATCAGCACATTTGTTCAATGTTTGATTAATTATTTGACTAATTGCTATCAGGCCCAGTTGGGGCCCCTGGGAATACAGGGAAGAACATCTTGGCAGAGCTTTTGTTTTAGTGGGAGATGAGAAAAGTAAGTCTGTTGTGAAGATACATGCTGTGAAGAAATGAGACGGTGTGGGGTGGGAGGTATTCAGGTAATTTCATCAGGAAATGTTCTGAGGGGAGCAGAAATGTGAGTGAAGAAGAAAATCTTGCAAAAATTATTTCAGTCCTAGGGAACAGCAAATGTGGAATCTGTGAGTCAGAATCTGGGCTGGTAAGAACCAGTTTTGCATGTTAGAGGACACACAAAGAAGCTGGCCTGTCAAGAGCATTGAGGATAGACAGACTAGAAATGAGGGTGAGGAGGTAGGCAGCGATCAGAGTACATTGGACATCATTGCCCACACTTTATAATTTGGGTATAAATAGAGGCCATGAGGCAACTCTCGTCAGTGTTGTGACATGATCCAGACAGGTGTGCCATACACTTGCCATCCCACAAAGAGTTCAAGGCCAGCTTGGTCTACAGAGAGAATTCCAGGACAGCCAAGACTACACAAAGAAACCTTATCTTGAAAAAAAAAAAAAAAAAAAAAAACACACACACAAAAAAAAAAAAAAAAAAAAAGCAAAAACAAAAAATACACCAAATTTAACATGTATTAACACTGGAGTCTTCATTCCATCTGTTTTCCTTCTATATCCCTTGCCAGTTTTTTTTAAGGTTTATTAATTTATTATTCTGCCTACATGTATGCCTGCAGGCCAGAAGAGGTTACTAGCTCTTATTATAGATGGTTGTGAACCACCATGTGGTTGCTGGGAATTGAACTCAGGACCTCTGGAAGAGCAGCCAGTGCTCTTAACCTCTGAGCCTTCTCTGCAGCCCCTCTTGCCAGTTTGACCTTAGCAAGTTAGTTAGATGTTAGTACCATTTACTGGGAAGAAAGACTAAAGGAAGAACAGCTTTGTTTGAGGCAGAAGTTGGGAATGAGTAACGGTCAGTATTGAGCATTAAGTTTGAGATGCTTATGGGACATCTACTGTGATATTTAAGGTAGGCGATGAATTTAAAGCCAAGCTTGCAAAGTAAAAGTGGAGGTCTGGGAATCTAGCACAGCTAGATTCAAAGCACAGCTTTGAAGTGAGACTGAGTGGAAATACCTATTTTGCCAGCTGCTGTATAACTGTGGTCAGTTTCCCTGTCCTTTCTGCTTCGTTTGTCTCACTATAAAATGAGGGTAATAGTCTCACTATAAAATGAGGGTAATAGTGTCTACCTTACAGAGGTGTAAGGATTGGATGAATTAATATTAATTAGCCAAGCACATAGAACATCCTGGTACATGTTACTCTTTGGAGGTTAACTTTTATTCATGAATAGTGCTTCAAACCATCAAATTAGGTAAGATAGGAAAAAGACAAGGATCGGATTGGGAAAAGCAGATTTGAACGGCAGGTGAGGCCTAGACATGGTCACTCAACTTGTCAAAGGTGCAAGTGGCTTGGAGACCTTGAGAAATGGTGTCAGGAGAGTGAGTGGTGGGAGTGACTTGGAGGTACTTAATTAGAGATTTTAAGTAGAGCTGACACACTAGGGAAATTTTGCTATAAAGAGACACAAAGAGGGGTAGCCAAGATCGCAGCTGCTCAGTGAGTAGAGCCACTTACTTTTAAGCCTGAAAACCCAAGTTGATCCCGGGGACCCTCATGGGGAAGGAGAGAACTAACTCATGTAGGTTGCCCTCTGACTTCCACATATGTTCTGTCTGTCACGTGTGTTGTTACTTCCTCTCCCCACGGCCATGAATAAATAAATGTAATAGGGCTTTTAAAAAGAGGCACAGCGAAAATGGAATAGCAGAGAGGAAAATGGGTGTGTGTGTGTTGGAGGGGTTCAGAGAAAGGTAGGGTGGGGTGTGAGTAAGGCTTTGTGGACTAAGGCTGACATATAAGTGATATTGGGCTCTCCGCAGGGCGCAGCCGCAGGGCGAGGGAAGGTGAAGGAGGTAAGTAAATAAGGAGAGCAGTAAGGACATTGAGGAGACAGACAGCTTACCATTGATGAAGCTAGAGAGTATCAATGGAGATACACGTAGATTAGCAGATTTGGTTATGGAAAAAATGAGGTAATGTTCCCTGCTTGTCCTTTTCTAAAAGGGGGGGGCAGGGTTGTCATTTAAGAGTCAGAAATAGCATGTGATGTTGGAGAGGTGGTAGCATTTTAAAAGGCATTTTGGAAGATGGAAGAATTATTGAGCAGGGAGGATCTAGCAAGCTGACTGTCAAGATCTGAAAAGTTTATTTGACCCTAAGTGATTCCATTTGGCTAAAGAGGGTGGTACAATCCTTCCCGAAAGAGGAGCTATATCATGAAAGGTAGAGGTAATGTTCTACTTTTTGGAACCTTTCTAGCCCTGTGACTGATGGTATTGATCTGGAACATTCCTCAGGTCCATTGGCAAGTCACAGAATTAATAACTATGAATAGGTCATAGGCCACAAATTCACAATTGCTCTTTTGCCTGTGTTCATTGAATGTCATGTTTCCTGATGTTACTAAAAATATGTGTCGTTGCCTTTGAGTAATGTCTGTTTTGTACAAATGATACCAATATAAAGAAAGCAAAATGCTCCATAAAAGCTCACCAAAATTTCACAGAACCTATGGTTTCCATTACCCCAGACTTACCAGTCATATTACTCCATACCTTCATTATACTACAAAGAAACTCAACATCTGTTTTTGTTGTATTTCTTTTCAGGTGCTGGAGAATCTGGTAAAAGTACCATTGTGAAACAGATGAAGTAAGTTCGCACAGGGCTACAAGACTGAATTTCCCTTCTTTATAGAAAGTTCATGTTTCCATTTCCATTCCATTATAGTATTGACTTGTGGTTTTCTTCTTTTTAAAGAATCATTCATGAGGACGGCTACTCAGAGGACGAATGTAAACAGTATAAAGTAGTTGTCTACAGCAATACTATTCAGTCCATCATTGCGATCATAAGAGCCATGGGACGATTAAAGATTGATTTTGGGGAAGCTGCCAGAGCAGTAAGTATTTCTCATTTCCTCTTCACTTGCTGCTCTGAGGATGCAGTTAAACCAAATTTGCGTCATGTTTTAGGGAACAAGAAGATAAGATGGTACAAAATACTGTGTGCTCATTTTTGAAGCACTGGCTCTCTGACTCAGTAGACACAAGTTACTGCTGCGAGCAGAGCCCCGGAAATGGAACTCTGTAGCTACACTGTAGGTTTCAGTGATGGCTCTACTCTGTCTCCTCCTTCACAATGTGATTGACGTAGTTTACAATAGTTGGTGACAGTAAATATATACTCTGAAAGGCATATTGCATATTTAGCCCTGCTGTCCGAGCTGTAGTGGTCAAGGGGGGAAAAACAAAACAAAAAAAACCCCACAGTTTCCCAAAATAAATTCTGTAAGGACAAATTCCCCAATTTTAAAAGAAATTTCAGGTATTCAAAAATATCACTATCTTACGTTGAACTCTGGGTTACAGAATTGGATTATTATTTACTCAAATATAAATCTTAAATGCTTTACATACATCAGAATTTAAAAGTCAGTTAATAGTAATAGTATTTAGTAGACTTTTAAGGCAGTTTGTGAAGAGGATGTTTGATGCCAGTGGAGAAAGGGCCAAAAAGAAGACAGGAAACCTTGTACATTATCACCAACTCAAGTTTAAGAAAGTGCTTGAGAAGTGTAGAGTGCATCAAAGGACACCAGCTGTGTTTGGTGACACAGTACTTAAGTGCCATGGGAAAATACATGAAAGTGACTTTGGGGCTTTGCCCAGAAAGACAAGACTGTATGCTTGTGAGAACCTTAGGGACTCTTATCAGCTACCCAGTTTATCAAGTGCAAGTTAATATATGATAAGTGGGAAGTTGAAGGGGAAAATATTAGAAGGGCCATTGTGGTTTCAATTTGTTCTTGAGTAGATATATCTTTGAGGTAAAATAAGGGAACAGGGCCTAGATAAAGGGTTATGAGAGAAAAGAATGGCAAAAAAAAAAAAAAAAAAAAAAAAAAAGGGAAAATGTGAGTGACTGTCATTGCCATATGACATAGTTCAGGGCCTCTTCCCTCCTAGGCATAGCAATGCTGGGTGAATAAGTGAACAACATTTAGCCCAGAGGCTTTTTCTGCTTCCCCCCCCCTCCTTTTTTTCTTTTTTTCTCTTTGAATTTTACTTAAATTATGAGTATCTGTGTGTCTGGGTGTGGATATGTACATATTCATGTGATGTGGATATATACATATTCATGTGGATCCCCTTGGAGCTAGAGGTCCAGGCACTTGGAAACTACTTTATGTGGGAGCGTAGACTCCAACTCTGGCTCTGCAGGAGCAGTGCATGCTCTCGACTACCAAGCCTTCTCTTCAGGACCCCAATTTTGGATTTTAGAGATAGTGTCTTACTGTAGTCCAGCTGGATTTGAACTCAATGGTAGTCTTCCTACACAAGCTAGTTTTCTGTTGTTAGGGAAATTTGAGAGTTCAAGAAAAGTCAAGTTTTTATTCCTATCTTAGTCCCTTTCCATTCTGTCTCTTGTTGACTTTTCTTCTTTGTACTAGAATTCTCTGTGTCTTTTTCTCTCTCCTTCTTGTCACTAACCACTTCTCTCTAATATTTGTTATATTTTATAGTTGGTTAACAATTCTGTGGTTATTGGCTTTTTCTTCTCTGTTGATGTTTTCTCCTGTTATTTATTCCTCTTACTTTCTCAGATGTCTTCCTTTTGCTCTCCTTACTTCTTCCCATCATCTGTCCACCTCTGTTTCTCTTGACCATTGCTCCCTTTCATTTACTTCCTTCATCAGATGTCATCAGGGCCTGGGGAGAGAGCTCAGTCAGCAAAGTCTTTACTTGCTATGACAACCTGAGTTTGATCCACAGAACTCATAACAAAACCAGGTGCTAATGGTGTGCACTTACAACTCTAGTGTTGGGGAGACAGAGATAGGATCCTAGGGGACTCTGGCCAGCCAGGCTAGCTGAGTCAGTGAGTCACAGGCCAAAGAGAGACCCTGCCTCAAACAGACAGACAGAGACAGCTGCTCCTTAGCAACAGTACCTGAGCTTGCCCTTTGCTCCACACATATGCTCATGCTCACGCACAGACACAGCTGGGGTCAGTAATGCTCATGTGTCACTGGATAGACCTGACATTCTTAATTCCTTGTGACTCCTGAGTCATCCATCTTTACAACATATACTTAGCCTAATCAAAAGTCCTCTTAAAATAAACTTGAAGTTTTAATCTCTTACAGTTTCTCTTTTTCTCTCAAAGCTAAGGGTTTATATTTGTATTTATCTTTTTTTGCTCTAGTTTTTAATTGTTAACTAAGAGTGAAAAGAATAGAGCTGGGACAGTTTTCTTTCATATCTGTTTAAGGGTAGAGTATAAAGTTTGTTGTAAGGGGGGGGCTCTAAGTTTACAGAGAAGGCTTTATTTTGAGGCAACTAGAGCAGGCTGGTGAGCAATTAAGAACATTCTCAGAGTAGGACAGCACCAGTGTATATTATTCTGAAGCTTCTAAAATTTGAATAACATGGTATTAAAAATATACCGGTGCTTGATTATCTGTATACCTGCTTGAATATAGGTCAAATTTCAGGACTTGTGTAATTTTCAAATGTTATATAAAGCAGTACATTATATATGAAAAAAGTCTTGTTATTTAGTGTGTTTGGCAATTTATATAATGCTTAAACATTTCTTGATCACTTGCTATCTATCTTCATCATCATCATTATTTTGGAAGAGAGAAGAGGGGCTGGAGAGATGATTAATTGTCTAAGAGTGCTTGTTGTGTAAGCATGAGGACCTGAATTCAAATCTTAACATTATCATTAAAAGGGAATCATGCATGGTCCTACGTATCTGTAGCCCCTGTACTGGGGGCAGAGACAGACACCCTGGAAGCTTGTTGGCTAGCCAGTGCAGCTAAATGGCAATCTTGAGGTTCAGTGAGAAACTGTGTCTAAAGGAAATAAGGCAAAGAGTGATAGAGACATTTTGATATCTTTCTCTGACTCTCGTGTATGTTCATACATGGGTGTGTGTACATACATATATACAATACTCCCACGCCTTGTGAAAAAAGAAAGGAGAGCATGAGAGGAAATGCAGATTGTTAATGAAGTTAGTTACAGAGAAGATCTACATTATTACCAGAATGAATATTGGACTGGATCTTGACGGCAGAGTTTGGAGTTCGGCAGTTAATTTAAGTGCAGTATGATGACTTTGTGAGTGGTTAGATAGATGTACAAATTATAGGTGTGACTGCATCTATGTTCCTGTGTTCCATAATGCTTTTTGCTTGCTATTTTTTGTTGTGTTAGTGACTACTTAGATATAAATGGACAGGCCGTGGTGGTGCACACCTTTACTCCTAGCACCCTGGAGGCAGAGGCAGGCGGAGCTCTATGAGTTGGAGACTGGTCTGCAGAGCTAGTTCCAGGACAGGCTCCAAAGCTACACAGAGAAACCCTATCTCAAAAAGCAAAAACAAACAACAAAAGACTTGGAATTTTTGAAGTTACAAATATTAGATTTATATAGGGAAATCTTTGAGATCTGGGTTCAGTTTTGTAGTTTTGAGACAGGGATTCTTTGTGTAGCCTTGACTGTCCTGTCTCAGTCTATAGATATTGAACTTAGAGATCCGCCTGCCTCTGCCTCCCTGAGTGCTGGGATTTAAAGGCGTGTACCACCACTGGCATGCGGGATTCAGTTTTACATTTTCACGTAGGCATGGATAAGATAAAACTATCAAAATTCTCATATCCCATTAAGATGTATAAACAATGGAACTCTGGCCTGAAAGGCATGACATTCTTACCACGTCAGTCTGTTGCCATTTTCTCTCCTGCTTCCATCTTTCCCCTGATGTAGAATGTTAATGGCGATCCTTTAGGAAATCTAGAGACTAAACCTTTTCCCCGAGGGTTTGGTTCCTGTTACTGGGCTTTAAGTGTCTTACATGCTTCATCACCTTCCTGTCTGCTGTCTGCAGAGAAGGGGAAGGAGCAAGCAACCTTTGCCTTAAACTTGATTAATGTGCCCGTGTTTACACTTTACTTCTTATGTGCAGATCTTTTCATTTCTATATAGAGGTAGGCAAGTGCTCTACCATTGAGCTACACCCCCAGCAGGTCTTGGGAGCATACACACATGCATGTATGTATGTGGACATGGAGTATGTGGAGACTGGAAGTAGACTTGAGGTGTTTCCCTCTACCATTTTCCACCTTACATTTGGAGACAGTGTCACTCCAAATGTGGAGCATGCCATTTTGGCCAGACTGGTAGGCCAGTGACCTCCAGGGTCCTTCTTTCTCTGCTCCTCCAGCATTGGGGTTACAGGCTTGTGCTGTTGCATCCAGCTTTTACGTGGATCTGAACTCAGGTCCTCATGCTTGCACAGCATATACTTTATCACTGGGCCATGCTCTGATCCTCATTAAGAGGTTACTTTAACAGAATGGAAATCTGTTACATATATTTGTCTTATAGACCAGTGGGTATCCCCCACCCCCACTCCATCATTAATCCTAAGTCATCAGGATAGAGGATTGTGAGTCCATTGGAAGGTTGTATGACATCTAAAGTATGTGTACACATGCTCAAGAGCATGAGTGTGTGTACAGTGAGACTCATCTAGTCTTGAAGAAGTGGGAACTCATCTGTCCCTCTCTTAACTCTTTTCCTCAGGATGATGCCCGGCAGTTATTCGTTTTAGCTGGCAGTGCTGAAGAAGGAGTCATGACTTCAGAACTCGCAGGTGTGATTAAACGGCTCTGGCGAGATGGTGGGGTGCAGGCATGTTTCAGCAGGTCCAGGGAGTATCAGCTCAACGATTCTGCTTCATAGTAAGTAATTTTCCCCCTTGAAACTGTAATAGAAAATGATTTGGTGACTCTAGAGCAACATTTTCTTAAAGGAAATACTGAAGTATTAGAAATGTCCAAAAGTATAGAATCCTTTATTACAGTTGTCTTACTTTTAGGCTATATCTGGTACATTTTGTAGCAAGCAAGTGAAGGTGAGTCATCTAGTAGAGATAAGTTCCCTGTGATAGGACAAGACACTGATAGCCAGCTAGAGAGGGAAGGTAAAATTGGACTTCTCTTCTCCTACACACACACACACACACACACACACACACACACACACACACCCTTGTTTATTATTGTTGTATTTGAGGCAAGATCTCACTGTGTAGCCCTGGCTGGCCTTGAACACACAGAGATCCACCGGCCCCTGCTTACCATGCTAGGATTAAAGGTAAAAGTATGCAGCACCACGTCTTGTGTGATAGCCCTTTTTATACTGTCTCTATTGGCTGTACTATGAATTTTTCTGGTAGTAGTCATTACCACTTAATTGTGGGTGTACACTAGGGATTGAACCAAAGTCTCACGCATGTTAAGCACATGCTTTACATCCTTAGCCCTCTTTTTTGTTTATATTTTGAGACACAATCTCACTCATATTGGCATTGAACTCATTCTATAGCCCAGGCAGGCCTGAACTTGTGATCCCTCTGCTTCAGCTTCTAAATAGCTGAGATTACAAACAAGCCTGCACTACAAAACCCAGCACCACTTACATCTTGTGCCAGACTATGGTAGTAGACTTCTGTAGAATAATGATGTTTTGTCATAGACTAGAGTTGACTCATTTCCTTGTCAAGAAAGTTTCTTGAGTATTAGTTTTAGAGAATTGGTAACCAGGACTCTTATTTTACTATTATATGTGATTCTGTTTTGGCCCCTGCATATTTACATTGTTTTTGGTTTTTTTTGTTTGTTTGTTTGTTTGTTTGTCTTGTTTTGAGACGGTTTCTCTGTAGCTTTGGAGCCTATCCTGGAACTCGCCCTGTATACCAGACTAGACTCAAACTCACAGAGATCCACTTGCCTCTGCCTCCTGAGTGCTGGGATTAAAGGCATGCACCATCACCACCTGGCTACACATTTATTTTTAAGACCTATATTCATGTTGTCTTTTTAAAATGTGCTTGTCATCTGTAACCCTCTCTGAACTAAGTAATTAGGGTATTTTCTACTAGTATTATATTTTCCTGTTCTCATTTTGTCACAGATTGTTATAAGAAATTAAATGGTATTTATGAAGCTTACTTACTCTTCCAGTGGAAATGATTTAGCAAACAGTAAAATAATTCTTGGTCACTTTTTAAAAACAAGATTGTTTCTATGTACAAAGTGATAGTTTAGGTAATTCAGTGGTCATCAAAGGTAGATTTTTAATTAATTGCCTCTTCTGTCATATGTTAGTTAAGCT
This sequence comes from Phodopus roborovskii, assembly GCF_943737965.1. Lineage (NCBI taxonomy): Eukaryota > Metazoa > Chordata > Mammalia > Rodentia > Cricetidae > Phodopus > Phodopus roborovskii. The sequence goes on from NW_026125562.1 coordinate 3,608,946, forward strand.
CTGACTCCCCAGTTACATATTGTTTATGGAGTTGTCTCCCTTCATCTGAGCTTGACTCTGGTATTTGGTTTGTAGAAGACCTGAATGACACGCTTAAAGTAGTTCCACCTACTCTTCAGCCTTTTTGTCTGGAATCAATGAAGATTTAGCTCTTTGTCTCTTTCTCAACTCTCTTCCCCTTGTTTTGAAAGAGGATCTAGTTACATAGCCCAGGCTGGCCTGAAACTCCTATATGTATATATCTTCCCGGTTAATTCCAAACTTGTGGCCTCCTGTCTCTTCCAAGTGCTGAGTTTACAGGTTTACTGAAGATTTAATGTTTTTCTGCCCCTTCTCCGAGCTTTTTTTTTTTTTTTTTTTTTTTTTTTTTGTGGTTTGTTGGTACTTGGGATTGAACCTTGAGCCTTACACATACTAGTACCCAGCTAGTCTCAGAGTCTACTTTTTGCCAAGCATATAGTTTAGTCTGTTGATTTGTTGTGTTCTTGGTTGACTTTACTAAGTAAAAACCAATGCATATTTCATCTAGTTACCTAAATGATTTGGATAGAATATCCCAGACCAACTACATTCCAACTCAACAAGATGTTCTTCGGACAAGAGTGAAAACTACAGGCATTGTGGAGACACACTTCACCTTTAAGGAGCTATACTTCAAGTAAGTTACAAGCCTTTTTCTGCCTGTGCCTGGTATAAATGTCAACACTTACTTGTTTTTATTTTTGAGACAGGGACTCATGATGTAGCCCTAGATGACCTGGTACTTGCTATGTAGACCAGGTTGGCCTCAAACTTGCATACTCTGCTGCTGCCTGCTGAGTGCTGGGATTATAGGCACACCCAACTTGTTAGTCCCTCTTATTTAGCTTCTCTAGAAGGGTGTAAGTTTTTTTTTTTTTTGTTTTGTTTTGGTTTTTTTTTTGTAAGTAGTGTTCCTTGGTTTAGAAACTTCATACATTAATTGGCCATTAGCTTAATGTCTCATCTGACTGAAGACTACACATTAATTTACTTGTTTATTTATTTGTTTGTTTGTTTTCTTCAGGTAGCATCATTATTTATATCCATTTAGAGAAAGTTGAATGTAAAGTTAAATAACAATTTACCTACCATCAATCCTGTAATTGCCAATTTATGTTAGTTCACATTTATTTTGGGACTTTTTTTCTTAGTTGCCAAATAGGTATTGACTATTGCTAGAAGGATCGCAACAGTACTAAAGAGGTAGAAAATAACTTTCATAGATGATGGCTTTGTTCTGACATTGTGATACTAAAGTAGAAATATTTTCTCAGCAGCATCACTCCTCTCACTGGTCCTCTTTCCCTCAGCATCACTCCTCTCACTGGTCCTCTTTCCCTCAGAATCACTCCTCTCACTGGTCCTCTTTCCCTCAGCATCACTCCTCTCACTGGTCCTCTTTCCCTCAGCATCACTCCTCTCACTGGTCCTCTTTCCCTCAGCATCACTCCTCTCACTGGTCCTCTTTCCCTCAGCATCACTCCTCTCACTGGTCCTCTTTCCCTCAGCATCACTCCTCTCACTGGTCCTCTTTCCCTCAGCATCACTCCTCTCACTGGTCCTCTTTCCCTCAGCATCACTCCTCTCACTGGTCCTCTTTCCCTCAGCATCACTCCTCTCACTGGTCCTCTTTCCCTCAGCATCACTCCTCTCACTGGTCCTCTTTCCCTCAGCATCACTCCTCTCACTGGTCCTCTTTCCCTCAGCATCACTCCTCTCACTGGTCCTCTTTCCCTCAGCATCACTCCTCTCACTGGTCCTCTTTCCCTCAGCATCACTCCTCTCACTGGTCCTCTTTCCCTCAGCATCAATCCTCTCACTGGTCCTCTTTCCCTCAGCATCAATCCTCTCACTGGTCCTCTTTCCCTCAGCATCACTCCTCTCACTGGTCCTCCTTCCCTCAGCATCACTCCTCTCACTGGTCCTCTTTCCCTCAGCATCACTCCTCTCACTGGTCCTCTTTCCGGTTAAGTTTAGTGGGGTGGAGCTAAACTTGGCTTGGCTTTTGTATTGATGTATGCATAGCATCGTGCTCAGTTAAGTTTGTAGTGCAATGCAGATTAGGCCTGGGAATAGAGGTGTTTTACAATGGTATGATGACATAAACAGCAATTGTTTAAGAGGACATTCTAGTGTTTTAAAAGAATTTTCTCATAGCACCAGTAATTCTGAGAAAAGGCCTCCACTTCTCTTTTTGTTAATGGTCTTTTCAAATACTAAAACTGTTTTTAGTTCCTTTTTCTGTTTGGGACCTTTGAGGTTGGAAATAACCTTTTGTCCTTCAAGGCATGATAAGTTTTTAAGAAGTTACTGTTTGTGATTAGGGGGTGATATGTGAAAGTCAGCATTATTTCATACAAAGGGAACTACTACCTCAGATTCTCAAATGAAGAGTCAGAATTTGTGAAATCCACACAGGACTTAAACACTAGTACTAGTTGAGGTATTGGAACCTTGGGTTGGGGGTGGGAAGTTAAGACAGGGTTTCTCTATGTAGCCTTGCCTGTCATGTAACTCACTCACTCTGTAGACCAGGTTGGCCTTAAACTCAAAGATCTGCCTGGTTCTGCCTCCTGAATGCTGGCATTAAAGGTGTGTGCCACCACTGCCCAGTAAGGTATTATAATCTTAACACACTAAACTGGATTTGGAACCTGATGAATGGTTATAGGGTAAACTGGCTGCTTATCGTAAGTACTGGTGATTTAATTAACAAATCAAAAGGAACTATATGGATTGACTATAAAGCCATAGGAATGAGATGCTTCTTTGTGTGTTATAAAATTAGCAATTCATTTCTAATTAAATACCAAGACCAATATTCAGTGTGGGAAATATTTCTGGCTAATGTCATAGATTGATCTTTAGCAAGGTTACCTTTCTATGAAGGATCAGTAGCCAAGTCAGATTAAAGTGCCACATCCACTTTATTATTGGCATGTAGATATCTGATTATGAAGTACTATCACCTCTCCTTTTCCTCTTCTCTCTAGGCAAAAGCACTATCCATTTATTCAAACATTTATTGAGCATCTACCATATGCAAGGCATTGTGTAATTGCTTATTTGCCTCTCAATTATGAGGTAATGTTTATAAAATGTTGATTTGTTAGTAAATAATACTGTGTTACTATGTACTAGAAGCCAGCATTGGGAGTTTATAGCATTCTGCTAGTTTTATGGACTTACAGGAAATGGGATGTAAAGTAGAATTCTTGGTATACTAATATGCCTCTCTTCAAAAGATTTGTATGTCAACCTTTCTAAAATCTTCAATACAACTCTGGATTAAGGCCAATATGTGATTAGATCAATGATCAGAGGTTGCAAAGAACTGTAAGACCCTCCAAAGAAGAGTTGAGTCAGGAAGAGACAGGGTGAATGTTCATGTCAAACATAATTAGAGAAATCATGTGAATCTTACTTCTCTTATCTTTAGAGGTGAAAAAAACCCCTGGAAATTTAGGCTCTCTCTGAAATTTCACTCTTTAGACCAGTGCAGCAGACACTAACCTTTAAAAATTTTACCATTGCTATCAGATACAGATGTTGGGAGTGTGTGAGCATTTCACTGCTGATCCCACCAGACTCAGATATTGACTAAAAGACAAAGTAGGGCAACTGTCCTCATCATTATAGGAGGTGAAAAGGAACACTGTTGACACAAACTTAGCACATAGAGGTCTAAAACAAATCTGGAGTAGAACACATGTGTGAGCAATTGAGGCTTTGCTGTTGCTCATTAGGTCAAAGCAAGGTAAGGTGTTGGGAAATACTGATTAAGTTTATTTTTGTGATAGTCTCACTGTGTAGACAGGCTGGCCTTGAACTTGCCATTCTTCCTCAGCCTCCAAAATGCTGAGATTATAGTCATTGACCCCAAACTTGGCATAGATTTTAAGAAAAAATTTTGGTTAAATTCTTAGAATCCTAGTATAAAATTTATTTTTTCCCATAATTTTCTTTCTTTCTTTCTTTCTTTCTTTTTTTTTTTTTTTTTTATTAATACAAGGCAAATAAACTTGGGAGTCAGAATGCAAGACGGGTATGCAGAAACAAGCCAGTTTGAGAGGCAGCATAGTGGAGCTGAGGAAGGTCTATAGAAACTGGAGTTAGAGTGCCAGATGCTTTAGGGTAGTGCCTGGCACCATGGTAAACCCCAACAAACACTAGTTGTTATGGCTGCAGTTATCTTAAGCTGTATTGTTCAGCTCTTCATTTATCCTTTCTTTTCCTTCCTTCCTTGAATCCATTTTTAGTTCTTCACTGCGCTGACATTTGGCACATCCAGTACATGTTTTAAAAGGGAGGGAGGCTCAGCCCAGCTGTGGGCTCTACTTTTAGCCAGTGACAATTATTTAGACGTGTTTGATTTGATCCTTGTCTTTCCTGTTATAAATGGGTTCAAGTGTGTGATGGGGAGGTTCTTAACCATGACAGTTTAGAGAAAAATATGAATGTGAGTTTGCTGAATCTGTGCTTTCTTTCTTTTCGCAGAATGTTTGATGTAGGTGGTCAAAGATCAGAACGAAAAAAGTGGATTCACTGTTTTGAGGGAGTGACAGCAATTATCTTTTGTGTGGCCCTCAGTGACTATGACCTTGTTCTGGCTGAGGATGAGGAAATGGTGAGTTGAAACTTTGGACCCATCTGGTACAGCTAGGAAACGAACATAACTCAGGAAGATGGGTTGCTACCATTTGCTCACAGAAATCAAAGCTTACTGCCTTTTATTTTCTTGTCAATGAGGCTAGATTTCCAAAAACAATTGCTTCATTCCCCATTTGCTCTTGGTAGCCACATTATATGGACAGGATTGCATCTTGTCAGCCACCTCTTTCATCTCCTAACCCCAAGAATTACACAAATCAGGATTGATTCAGCTTCAAGTTATACTAGTGCCTGACCTCCATGAGTTCATTTTGCTGTCCTAAGACCTCTTGGTATATAAATGAATCTGCTTTCAGTTTGATGCTAACCAGTCATAACCCTGATTGTTTTTTAGAACCGGATGCATGAAAGCATGAAACTGTTTGACAGCATTTGTAACAACAAATGGTTTACAGACACGTCAATCATCCTCTTTCTTAATAAGAAAGACCTTTTTGAGGAAAAGATAAAGAGGAGCCCATTAACAATTTGTTACCCAGAATACACAGGTAAAGGTCGTGGGCTCTGTTGTGGCTATGTCTTGGGTCAGCACTGAAGGGTCACACATTTACTGACAGCGACCTCAGCATTAAGCATCTGGTAAGATCCCTTAAGTTCAGTTACTGCAGAGACTGGTGACCCGATTTTTTGGGGAAAATTAAGTATAAAAATGAAATTTTAGCGTATGTCCAAAGAGATACAAAAGCAGGATTTCTTAAGAAACTCATATTAGTTCCAGAAAGAAATTCACAAATAGCTTTATAATGTAAAATATATATTACCAGAAGTAGAAGTAGTTCAGCCTTGATGGAGTCAGTGTGTCATCCCCCCCACCAGGGGCAATAACGGTTATGTGAGTTATTAAAAGGATTAAAAGGATGATGTGGAAGGCATCAGGAGAATAGAAGCATCTCAAGAAGGACAATTGGATGTGAGACACTATGGAGGCTAACATGTGGCCTGGCATGTTCTGAATATGGCAGCACTGGGATTTAAAGTGGTTCAGAAGGGAGGAAGCCAGCCTTATGTCTTACACTGTGGCTGTGAGGACCTAGTGAAGCATTTCAGTGGGTACATATTGGAGATGAGGAAGTGACCAGAGAGAATATAAAATGAGGAGAGAAAAGGATAAAGAGAGAAAAATGCTAGCTATTGACAGGAGAGAAATAAAGGGTTATAAAGGGTATAAAAGGACAGAACCAGAGTATCTTAAAAAGTAAGGGCAGTAAGCCATGTGAGATGGCTCAGTAGGTGAAGATGCTTGCTACTAAGCCTGAAGGACCTGAGTTCAGTCCCTGGGACTTATGTTACAGAAGGAAAGAACCAGCTCCTGAAAGATGCCCTCTGACTACCATGTGCACACTGTGACATGCGTGAGCCCATGTACATACACTCACAACTGCTCATAAAGAAGTAAGTGTAATAATGAGTGTGCAGACAGCATGGTGAGAGTAGTGCTAGGTACAGTAGATGACTAAGAGAGAAAGGCGAGCCTAGGCTACCTGTGAGCAGAGTGGGCAGAAGGGGAAGGGGGATATAAAATGTTCATAGGCTGAATAGTAAAATCCCGTAACAAAAGAGAGGCAGAGGTGGGAGCAGAGCAGTGGTGGCACACGCCTTTAGTCCCAGCACGCGGGAGGCACTTGATAGGCACATCTCTGTGAGTTCGAGGCCAGCCTAGTCTACAGAGTGAGTTTCAGGACAGCCTCCAAAGCTACAGAGAAACCCTGTCCTGAAAAACCAAAAGAAACAAACAAGCAGGTGGGAAAAGAAAGAATTAAGATTCAAGTTATCGTAAAGGAATAAACAAATTGTAGCATATGTGCAGACTGTTAACTTAGTCATAAAAAGAACTAAATACTAGTAGGGGCTGCATGTTGGCTAAATACTATACTAAGTAAAAGAATCCAAACACAAAAGTCATATAATGTGTGGCTCCTTTTATATACTATATATAAAATAGGCAAATCCTTAGAAAAAGGAAGCATATTTTGTGTGTGTGGGAAGGTGCATGTTACTTAATGATAAGAGTATTTTTCTCAGATGATAATTTTGAAACTAGGATGGTAGTAGTAGTATAATGTCATGAATATACTAAATGTTCTAGAGTAACATACTTAAAAATGATTAAATATATATTTGGTGAAATTTCCTTATTATGGGGGGCACTAGAAGGATTGCTCAAAGGTAAAGATCACTTTTTACAGAGGACTCAGATTTGATTCCCAGCACCCATATGGTGGGTTATAACCACCTCTAACCCCAGTTGCAGGAGATCCAGTGCCCTCTTCTGGCTTCCATGGGCACCTGCACACATGTGCATGTACCTATACATAAAATTAAAGAAACAAAAAACTTTACCATTTAAGAAAAGTCTTTTACAATTTTAAAAATGTTTATTTGGGGCATTGTTTCCCCCTCCTGGCCCCATTGTTGAAGAAGTTGCCAGCACTGGGCCTCACCATTAGAGCCTCTGGTTTTCTTATCGGCTTAGAAGGTACCTCTTAGACTAGAGAAGACATACTTGAAGGGTAGTTTAAGCCCTTTGGCTTTAGAAATGTTAAAGATGTCATCTGTTCAGAGTAAGGAGGTTGAGGATGGGGAAAGAAATCTTGACTAGAAAGGTTGACATTGATGTTGAATGGCTACACACACACACACACACACACACACACACACATACACACACACACACAGAGGAAAGATCTTTCAATATCGTGTCATCTTGTTGTGAACTTTAAGACTGTTTCCCACAGACTTTATTCTGAGACTTGAGCATTCCTACAGTCCTGGTATCATATGTGTTCTTGCTGGATAAAATTCCCTTTTCAATGTAGAAACTTTCTTTCAGATTTCATGAAACATGCTTTAGGCACCTACTGAGTATTCTTCCTTTAGTTCTTTATTTTATGTGGTATTCTTTCTTTCATGGTCTCCTCTTTGTTTCCAGTCTTCTTTATTAGTTGATACTCCTTGTCCTGCTTGATCTCATTGGAAATAGCCTCTGGTTTATAGAAACAACTGCATGGTGTCTTTGTAGTTTACTTGGGTTAACCGGCAGTTTCTAAGTTTGTCCTAACTAAAGGCTTCCCAAGGCCAAAAGATGGTGTAGAGGGTAGCCGGCCGGACTAGTGCTAATTATAAGTATTAAAATAAGGCTTACTGTTTGTCTTATCTTGTCCTTACTCCTTAAAAAGCAACAACTCTATTGAGGTAGACCTCATCCTAATTGTGTTACTAGTTGTGCATGGTCATGCCTGAATCTCAGCACGGGAGGATGATGTAGGAAGTCATGTGTTTGAAGCCATTCAAAGGTGAGAGTGACCTTGTGGCAAAGGATGTTACTAGGCTCCCACTTGTTTCCCATCTGCTAGTTTGTCTTTGCCTGTGCTTCTTAAAAATGGGAATGATTTTGAAATGAATGCTTTACCTTTTTGGAACCCTTATTTCAGATTCACTCCAAGGGGCAAAATGTGCCGTTTTAAACAGCTGCGTTCTCTAGAAACAGACCCACCTATTATTCTGGTTCTTTTTGTATACTAACTAGATTTCTTTTCCAGCTGAAAAATCTAAATGAAGAGGAAGTGAAACTTGTTATTTTTCTCATTCCATGTGTGTAATGATTTTATTTTAGTTACAGTGGTAGTCTGTTTTCATGAAGATTCTAATGATTATAGAAAATCCTAATGACAATAGAAATGGGGGAAGAATTCTGTCTGTAATCAATTGTGTTGTGTTGCCTTTCTTAAGTAAATACTGATGACCTAACTTAGCTGTAATAACTTGAGCTGACAAAGTTGGTTGTGTTTCAGGTTCCAATACATATGAAGAGGCAGCTGCTTACATTCAGTGCCAGTTTGAAGATCTGAACCGAAGAAAAGATACCAAGGAGATCTACACTCACTTCACCTGTGCCACAGACACCAAAAATGTGCAGTTTGTTTTTGATGCTGTTACAGATGTCATCATTAAAAACAACTTAAAGGAATGTGGACTTTATTGAGAGCAGGGCATTAGTAAAAGGTAAAACTTTACACAGTTTAGTTGCAGTGGTGTGTTTTGCCTTTGTAAATGTTTTTCTAATTAACAATGTCCTTCTTTTCCAGTTACTACAATGAGAAGTGTTGAGACCAGACATCATCTGCTGTCTCTTGGGTCAGCTACAAGCATGGCGGGACCAGGGAATGTCAGCAGCATGCAGAATCTTAGCACTCTTTAGCACAATCTTCTGTTTTAGGGACTGTTTAGTTGGCATGAGATGTTCAAATCAGACATTGGAATTGGAACACCTGTAAACTATGGTTGACTCATCAAGGCATCACTTGGATTTTATATTCTCAAATGTTTAGGGCATATTGAAATCGAGGTGCTGCATTCCAGAACTTAAATATGTAGCTTACATTTTTTTCCCCTTTTTTAACAAATCACCCGTAGTTAATTTCTAAGGTTTTTCTCGTCAGGAGAAGAAAAACTTAAAAAATCTTATTTGTTTGCAAAAGAATTTTGAGAACTCAGTCTTAACTATGCACATGATGTGACCAGACATCTTGAAAATATTCCTCTTAGTAGGAACTGTTTGTTTTTAATTCTTGGTACAGTCAGGCATAATATTTCTGTAATTAAAATTCTTCCTGGTTATTGGGACTACATTAATACAGCTTTTCTGACTGAAACTTATGTTACTGTTAGGTTTAAAGTGCTGTGATGGTTTCTAAACAGCAATTACTTTGGAGAGTTCTTCAGTATGCTTCTAGCTCTCATTTCTTTAAGCTTATGGTTGAAGATTAGCCTTGTTTATGCTGATTACCAAATTACTAGATGAATACTGACGTAATATTGTAAACTCTGCTTCCTGGATATAGACACACCCAGGATAGCCGTCAATTAGACTTGCAAACTGCTAAATTGTGAACCAATGACTTGCTGCTACAGATCTACTAAATTGACCACTTTGATTCTTGTCTGTTTGTTTCAGTCATGGGGAATCTTGTATAAGGTGTCCCTTGTTTTCCATCTTCGTGGCCTTTTTGGTTGGGAGACCTCTAAAGTGTATTAACAGTGCATGCTTTCCCTTTGTAAATGTGGTGCCAAACCCCTGTTTGCCATTGTTTTTACTGTAGCAATGTTAATTGTGGTAGTGAATCTTAGTCATTACGTTCTTTTTCTAAAACTTGCATTTTGGGACTCTTTTCCACTTTGTCATGTGTACAGATTTTATCTGTTACAGCTGGCAGCAGTATTAAAACGGTGAGTAAAGAGTCCAGGATTGCTCTGCTTGTAACTAGTCCTTTCTGGAAATCCTGTCTTCTGTTTCCTTTTGCCCCTGTTGAGTATGCTTTGGCCTTTGTCTGGAAGTGGGTTTAGGTAGAGAGGGATCTCTGAAAGTGTAGTTCTTCAAATCTAGGACTGAGGGCTTTATGTCCAGTCTATGTACAAGGGATATGAGTCACAATCTAGCCTCCCGATTTACATTCTGCTTGTGCTGAGAGTGACAGTCCTTTTGTACAATGTATAGAAAATGTCATTAAACACTGAGTGAACCACTGAGGGATGGCAGACAGAATGCATTTTGAGCATTTCAGATCAGTAGTTTGAGCAGTGCCTTTTGAGGTCCAGTCTTTTCAGATTGGATCCATTTCATCTTTTGATGTTACCTCCTACTCATTTAAAAGGTTGGTGGTCAGACCTGCTTTGGAAAGCAAACCACAGAGACCAGTGCCTTTGCTGGCAGCTTTTAAAATTTTTAATCTCACAGAAAATCATTATTATGCAGACAGTATAACTATTATCTGACGAGTATTTCTTTAGGCCTAGGAAAATACCATCTGGAAGGATGAAAAGTATTGATTTCAATCAGCAATGGACTTAATTCCCACAGTGTAGGGGTTCATAAGTCTTACCCTGAATTTGTCTTTCCTTTGTTGTATTCTGTAATACAAAAACATCTGGGAACAAGAACTAGTGAAATGTTTTCATAACTTTTCTATACTTTGGGGTTAGTAAAATGGTGTTGATAATTAAAATAATAGATAATCCAAATTTAATTTTACTTTAGAATGCATTTTGTATTTTCATTTGAATCTGTCTATTTTTTAAACCTTTCTGTTAATTAAAAACACAAGTTCTCCACTCCTTGCCTCTACATACCACTTTTATTTGCTTTCTGTTTACATGAAGTCATTTTCACCATCCAGGTACCTTCCTTTAGAACAAATGGGAGGCGTTTTGAGTTTTCAACGGTGACCTGAGGGGGAAAACATCACCTAAAGCTGTCTGAAGAGATTGACTTTTTAGCTGTGGACTGTTAAAGTGTTTTGTTCAGCTAGGCTTTCAAATCGATAATCTGTATTTTGAAGAATATTTCTTAGGCAGAGTCCTGGAGGAAAAAAAGATGGATTCTTACAATTAAAGAAGCCAAAAGTTAGGAGTTTCCTCTGGAAAATGCTGGAGTTTTATGATGAATAATGTTCACTTTGAGGTGGCCAAACCTTTGGACCATCTAAGAAGTCAGCTAAGAAAATTAATGTTGGATTAATAAAACACAATAGATAGACTTTATCCTTGGGAGGATGGCAGCCATGGCTTTTGTTGTTGACAGCCACATTTTCTCCTGAGTGAAACCTTGGGCAGATAGGAGACATTCCCCTAATGGACTCTTTCCTTACCTAATCAGTTCAGGCTTGTAATAGACTACACCTGCTGTGAAATTCCCCAAACCATTACAGGTGCTTATCACACACCCACCTACACACACACACCACACACACACACACAGACACACACACACACAGACACACACACACACACACAGAGTGAACCATACTTTAGAATTTGTCAGGGTAGTACAGTTTTGTTTTTCCCACCCGATATGCCTGACGCTGGGGGTACGTGGTTGATTTATGCAGATTCCCAGACTAAACTGAACTAAATTAAAACTCACAAAAACATCCTGGGAAAATGTGGGTTTTTTGTTTTGTTTTGTTTTGTTTTTCTGTTACTTTTTTGGTTGTTTGTTCGCTTGTTTTACTAAATTCCTTAAGCAACTTGTGCCAAAAGTGGAGGGCAACAGAACAGACTAATATTAACACGCTTGTATCCATTACCGAACATGTGTAATATTAAAGTCACTAGTGAATGGCAGGGTTTTTATGTGTTAGGCACGTGACTCAGTGGTTGAGGGCATTGGTTGCTCTTCCAGTACACATGGCAGCTCCAGTCCCTGGGGTTGACTGGGGTGTACAAGTGGTGCACATACATAGATGCAGGCAAAACACTCATGCACAGAAAATAGAAATGCCTTAAAATTTTTAAGTTTATTTTCACACACACACACACCTTTAAAGTGCCTTTCACACAAACCATTGGTGTGAGGACTGGAGGCTCAGAAAACATTCCTACATCTTAGGTGCAGAGTATCTAATTTTATACAAAGTTTCAAAAGAGACTTAAGGCACCCAAACATTATTTCATTTGTTTGTAGTATTTATGCAGTGAAAGGTTTAAAAATCTCATTACAAGTGACCATTACATGTGTTAACAGATGAATGTGCACTTATGGGGATCACAAGGTGGGAGAAGTAATAAATAATTAGTGGTACATTATTGCAGTGTATTAACATTGATTTTGTGTGGTCTGGCTTATCCTGTCATCTTCTATCTCTTGGCCCACCTCAATATTCATTGGGCTACTCAGACATTTGAACTTAGAAGTTTGTTCTTCTGTGAGATTCCCCAGAGAGAGAATACAAGAAATTACTTTTTATCTTTTCTCATGTAAGACAAAAGTCCTGGGACCTCTTAGAAAATCTTAGGAGCCTGAGACTTACTGGGCGTACTGAGTTCTGCTCTTTTCTCGGATTTTCCTAAGCCATGAACTTTTGAACAGGTGGCTTTCAGTCTTACATTCCTTTTGTGTTGTCCAAAGATGGCCTGCATGTAACAGGGCAAAGACCTGCTGTTGTGGTACCTTGAGAATGCAGGGAATACTGATTGGACAGGTAAGTGTTGTGGTCAGAGTAGGAACTCTGAAGTATGTGTGTCTCATTCCTTTATCTGCAGAAAGTGCACCAGCACACTGCTAATCCTTTTTCCCATTATTTTTATTGCAGGAAAGAATACATAATAACATCCAAGTTTTATAATTAAGTAGAAAGCTGAATAGCATTAACTACTGTTATTAACCACTTACTGTATTTCCATCACCCCCATCCATCTCCAAAATTTATTTCTCCCAGGTCTCTCCTCCTTCCAGGCCCTGATAACCACCATTCTCTTCTGTTTTTCATGTTTTAAGTACCTCAGATAAGTGGGTTTATACAATATTGATCCTGTCGTGTCGTCATAGTATTTAAATCTCATCAGATTTATGTGACGTTTTAGCAGCAGTCGTTATGCCGGCTGTCACCAGTGTTAAATTGTGCTGTGACAGGAAGTGCCTCCCAGTCTCACTGCCGTCTGAAGGTATAAACTGGAACTTACGCTCTCAAGCAAACAAACTCATTAACACTGTCATACTGCTAAGTTCAGTTTGGGAACCTATTTATCTTAGTTGAGTTCCTTTTGAATCAGCAAATCCTAAGAACTAAGGTCATAGAAGACAGGGCAGGCCATCAAAGAATATGACATCTAACAGTAGTGACTAATGTCAGTTTTTAATGAGACAAAAGACAGCAGAATATATGGTATAGATTTAGTTTTCGGCCTTCCTGTGTTTTCTACACAGAAAGCTTTTCGAGTACTTAATCAAAAAGGCAGAGATAAAAATAGGCTATTTAGTCTGGTTGTTCACACCTTTAATCCCAGCAGCTGGAGGCAGAGACAGGTGGATTTCTGTGAGTTTGGGGCAAGCATGGTCTACACAGTGAGACGGTGTTTCAAAAAAACAAGCAAGCCAAAAAAAAAAAAAAAAAAAAAAAAAAAAAAAGCGGGACCAGGCCATTCATGCAAGAGTAAAAATTGACTTTGACTTTCTCTGTGCTCTGAAGAGTAGAGTGGAGGGATAGTGTCAGCCTGCCAGGCTAAGCTGGAGTAAAGATTCATGGCAGCACCAATGGCCTTCCTCCCTGTCCTTGGTGACTGGGGCCCACCGTGTTAGGCAGTGTAGCCAGTGTATGTAGCCACATCCTAATGTCAATTGAAAAGCAGCTGGGATCTGGCCTTCAAGAGTCACTGTTTCTCCTCTGCCTGCCAAGAAAATAATTTTGTGAGATGCAAGGTACATTATGTGAATTTGTGAGCCGGTTAAGCATTAAAATATCTGTCAAAAAACAGCAGAGAACTACAATGCAGCTCTGGTTTTGGCTTGAAAATTTTATTGTTCTGCCAGAAGTCCTGTTCCATCAGCTCTTAACAATAGAGGGCAAATTTTGTGTGAATATCAGTAGCCAAAGAGATAAAGAGGGGAGGCTCTCCAATAAGAAGCAAATGGGGTAAAATTGTTTTAGGGCCTGAATAGACAACCGTACTCTGGGTTCTGTTCTTTTGAGACAGAGTCTCGTGTGTCCCTGGCTGTCCTGGAACTCACGGTGATCCTCTTGCCTCTGCCTTCTGAGTGCAGTGCTGAAATTAAAGCTGTGTGGCACTACTCCTGGCTATAACTCTGTTTCTTAAGTTGGGGGTTCAAAGTCTACAAATAAAATCGCTTATTTTGCTTGTCTCTTTTGTAATTCTGAATTGTATGCATTTTAAAGCATTTTGAGGGGCAGAGTGCTGGCTCAGTAGTTTCAAAACACTGGTTGCAGCCTACAATCCACAACCCCAGAGAAGCTAGAACCTTTTCAAGAAACAGATGGAAGCAGATGCAGAAATCCACAACTAACCACTGGGCCAAGCTCCTGGACTACAAAGTGAGGGTGGAGTGATAATTTGAACAAAGGAGTCAAGAGCATGATGGGGAAACCCACAGAATCAGCTGACCCAAGTTAGTGAGAGATCCCTGGCTTAGGTCTGACCATGGGAAACCTGCATAAGACCGAACTAGACTCTCTATTATTAATATAGGTGGCAGTGGTTGACTGGGGCAGTTTATGAGACCACTGGCAGTTCGTCCAAGTTTTAACATTAATGCACAAACTGACTTAGTGGAGTTCGTTCTATATGGACAGATACCTTGCCTAGCCTAGACACAGGGGTGTGGGAGAGGTGCCTTGGTCCTGCCTCAATGAAATGAGACAGAGGACAGGCTGCTTAGACTTCTTAGGGGAGGCTTTACCCTCTCTGAGGAGCAGGTGGTGGGGGGAGCGGGAGGAGGGAGGGAAGGGGACCTGGGATTGGAATGTAAAAAATAAAACACTGGTTGCTCTTCCAGAGGACCTGGGTCCTACTCCCGGCACCCACATGGTGTCTCACAAATCATGTGACTCTAGTAACAGGTTCTGATGTCAGTGGACAAGTAGTATAACAACAAAAACAAAAATTCTGAGATGGGAGTGCAGGTGCATGCCTGTAGTCAGTCCTCTTCACCAGATCGAGGCAAATGGATCTCTCAAACTCACAAACTCAGGAGCAGTTTTGGCAGTACAATGAGACCCCATCTCATAAAAGCAGAAAAAGCAAACAATATTACTCCAAAGAGAAAGATTCATATCCTTTCTCATCCTGCTTTAGGGGTTCGTGATCTAAAACACTCAGAATCACCGTATACTTAGAGAGGACAGATGGCTGATGGCTGGGGCGTACCATTCAAGGTAGCTCTTCCATTATCTTTCTGCAAGTGCTTTGCCCAGATGGGGTTTGTTTATTTTTGTTTGAAGGGGTTTTTGTTGTCACTAGCCATACCTAGAGTAGTACCTATGGTGGTTGTGGCAGGTTGGGGTGTGTATGTATGTGTCTATGTTCGTTTACTTGTTCAGGCTATTAAGTGAATCTTCATTTCAGTGGTCGCAGGTCGGTTCTTTGGTACTTTTCAAGCTCATGAGGCTGGCTGGCTCTCTAGTACTAATATTGCTGGAAGCAGCTAAGTGTGAATGGGTGTTTTTTGGCAAGGAACAGATTTTCATTTTAATTGACACTTTCTTTTATATACTAAACCATGGATGCCAAGTGCTTTCCTCACTAGTAGTTGTAAATGCTAAATCTATACATGGCTTCACCACCTCCTGTCAAGATAAATGCAAGCTTCATTTCCCCTCAGAGGAGTTCAAAGGAATAATTTACCCCTGGTTTGTTTGGAAAGATCTTTGCAGCCAGCCTCATGTGGACCCAGCTGCAAAAATTTCCAGTGCCTAAAGCAAGCTCAGCAGTCTTTGTTCCTGTAAAACATGTAGCAGTTGGAATGAGAATTCAGATTGCTTGCTTGTTCAAATTCTGTGATACAGAGGTGTTGGTAGGAAAGTCTTAAGTGGGGGTATGTTGATGTCCTCAAAGTTCAGCCAGACACTGTTACATTATAGCTAAGCAGTTATTTATAGAGAAAGGAAACTGGGAACCCAGGGTAGGGGAGAGGGATAATAAAGACTGTCATTTCTGAATGAGTGCCTTAGAAATGAGCAGGTTCACATGGTCTCACCAGTGATCCAGGTCTCTGAGCTGAGGCATATTGACCTGCTAATAAAAACCCAGGGACTGGTTTACCGCTCAACGTAAGGAAGGTTTGCTGACACACTTTGAGATAGTTTATTCTAATAACCAAGTGTGAGAGTCCATCGGTTGCAGCCTCATGGGCTTTCTGTGACCAACCACAGCAGCTTCCATGCACTTGCCCTTCAGTTAGGTTTGTGCTCTTGAGAATGAATGGCCCTGTGAGTAGGTAAGGAAGTTACCTTATTATCTAGGCGAGGGAGTTTTGCTGCAGAAAATCTACTGTGCTAAGCAGAAACAGGATTGGAATCTGGCTCTTAGGACCCTAGGCCACACATTATTTAAACTGTACTAGCCACACTACTTCAAAACAGACTGATTTTCTGCATGCAGCCTCTCAGATTCTAAGCCTGCTTGTAGAATGTACACCTGAGGACCTGAGCATTAAAACAGCCCACAGTCCTTGAGATTTTCTTTGATGATAATGTCTGTAACTGCATCAAACACAAATTTGACATTCTGTGTGTCTGTAGCACAGGTCATGTGACTGTAGATTTCTTTGACATCTTTTCTCATGTTGAGGTCAAGGAACTGGCTCTTGATATAATTCCCAGCATCTTCATAGGAGTTGTTCCCTGGTTTAAAAAAAATTAGTAAAATGGAATAAGTTAACCTATAGTGCTCAATTTTCAGGTGACTAATTGGCTTCTTGGAACATTGCACTAGACAAATATGGTCAGGGACTGGTGGGGGAGTGAGGACTGTCTTTCATGGAGGTGGCTGTTGGAAGTAAGGGCTCTATGGTGCCTGCAGGTGACAGGTGACCATCAGGGGCATGGGGGCTCTAGCATTCATGCAGGTGACTGTCAGGAGTGAGGCTCTGTCAAGCCTGCAGGTACTTCTCACTTGAGTGAAACAAGGCAATGGAATGGAAGGTCTCTGTGTCTCCTCTGTGTGCACTTGGCCTGTGGGATGAGGCGACTCCATCACTGCATCGCTCTTGTCTGCAGTGGTCGACACCTACCATCATACTCCGGGAAACAAATGCTGAGGTGGACTTTTTTAATTTTCTCCTCAAAGAGGTCCTTCTTGTTGAGGAAGAGGACGATGGAAGTAGCCGCAAAGAACTTGTGGTTGCAGATGCTGTTGAACAGGTGCAGAGACTCATGCATGCGATTCTGGTGAAGAAACATTGTGGAATAGCAGATCAGCTTGTGGGATGTGTCTGTTTATTCCTGTTCTAACTGAACAGACCCATGTTCCAAATATAAAGGGAGAGCAAGGGAACAGATCATCTGTTTTTAGTGTGGTGGGGTACAACCAAACATTCAGATTTCCTTTCTGTCATATTAATAGCTCTGATTTGATGATTAGCATCCCAGAGTCTTGGTTTTCTTACAGAGTTATGAATGCTAAAGAGGGCGTGTCTGTGGTACGCATGGTAGTAGCTGGCTGTAAGAATACTTATATGTGGAGATCTTTAGCTGCCAGAGTCCAGGTAGCATCCATAGTGCTGCAGTTAGACTGAAACCAGGCCCAAATTAGCTCTTAGTTACTTGCTTTTGCTAGGCTTGTGTCAGGGGATCCCAGATTTCAGCTGGGGCATGACTGTAACATGGATTCTTTGGCCCCAGTGCCATAGGTAAGGACTGGAGGATTCCCAGTGCCATACCATCAACTCTTCTTCCTTCTTCTCTCATAGCTACTTTGAAAGAGAGGGAGGAGACATGTGTCTGCGTAGTCCAGCACTAGCCAGTGCCCACATCAGGTGAGCGTTTAGGGACCTGAAGTGTGCCATTGGCTGACTTGAATTCATCCTTGTCATCTGATTAGGGAAAACTGATTTGTAGCCTTTCCTCGCTGTCAGTGCTCCTGCTGTTGATACCTGGTAACGTCAGGGTAAAATGGAAGTGATCTTGGGTGTATATGATGCTATAAGACATTTTGGTTAAAGGTAGAGTGCTCTACTGTGAACCCTACCAGTTACGGAGAAGGGAGGAGAAAAGAAGCCGGGGTGGCAGTGGGACAAAGGCTGTGTCTTCTGTTGAGCAGCTGGCCAGCATGGGAATTAGTGTGTTCATCTTTTATCTCAAGAGAAGGGAACTGACATATAGACATCTTAAGTCCATCCTTGCATGCCTGTTTCATCTCTCTGCTTCCTTTTAGCATCACTTCCTCTTGAGCTCTGTGATGGCTGTAAAATGCTTGGATTCCTAATCTCAGATCGAACTCACCCTCAGTAAATTTGGAGCTTTGACATGCTAACCTAGCCTACAGCAGAAAAGGAGTTTTCTGGGGCTACTAATAAACTGAGGTAGAGATTGCTCTGCCAGATGTCTAGGCTGTCAGTGTTAGCCAGTTGGGCAGTGAAATGACAAGGTTTGGAGAAGGGGCTGTGAAAACTGACCCCCTGAAAGTGGTGTAAACACCACTCACCACTTCGTCATCTTCCACCAGCACCGTGTCGTAGGCACTGAGAGCAGCACAGAAAATAATGCAGGTGACGCCCTCAAAGCAGTGGATCCACTTCTTTCTCTCTGATCTCTGCCCGCCCACATCAAACATCCTACGGGAAGAGACAGCTGTTCTCATGGGTGTGGACAACAAGTGACTCACTTGTCTTTGGTATTCACCCCGAGAGGCGGCTGCTTGGTGAGGGCCAGTTAGTAGCCAAATCAGAAACAAGCAAGAGGAGGAGGGCAATAATTTGGATTGGGCTTTGGCAAAGGTAAAGAAACATGCTGTGAGACCTGCATTGCCCCAGTGAACCAAACGCTGACCTGAAATTCAAATCTTTAACAGAAAACTTGGTTTCGATGATGCCTGTGGTTTTGACTCTGGATCGAAGCACGTCTTGCTCATTAGGGAGGTAGTCAGGGGCTGTAATCCGGTCCAGCTGGTTCAGGTAGCTAGCAAACAGAGAGTAGCATTGGTGATGTTACGGTCTTCCAAGTCAAGACTAAAGGAGGCCAAGGTTCAACCCCTAAGTCACACAGCTAATACAATGATAGACGTACGACTGGCGTTTACAGCACTGAATCCAGGATTGTGCAAATGTTCACGTCCTTAGGAAAGAAAGAGGACAGAGGGCCACACCCACATGAGGGGAGGAGGGAAGTGTTCTGTCCTCCTGACTAAGCTTTTCTAGACCCTTGAATAAGACTTGTTTAAATGTGTCCAGAGTTCCATCAAGAGAGGAAATAGATTGAAAGAGACGCTGAAGACACAAGAAGGCAAGGCCATGCGTGGGCTTTTTCTCCTGAGCCTAACGGGAATGTGAACACACTTTGATATTTGGAGATATTAAGGAATTATTAAATATTTAGGTTTGATTATATGAGTTCTTTGCATTTTAAATACATAATGAAATTGTTAGGATGAAGTGATAGCTGCACAGTATTTTAAAATAACCCAGTGGGAGGGGTGTAAAGTGAGCGAAGGCCATGGACCAACCTCGAACTGCCTGGTCTCCTGTGTTCCACTTTTGTATGTTTAGAAGTTTTCATAAGAACAGGAGGAAGTTCACGAAGGGTAGAAAGAGGGCAGATGTGAAATAAAATGACCTAATATGGAGAGGGAAGGAAAATGGACATTTCTGGTACACACCATCTATTCTCAGAAGTAAATTCTCACTAAATCTTAGAAGACTTGGAGATCCATGTCTGCACTTTGTAGATAAAGGAGAACTTCAGAGGATTACTTGGGAGGCTGAGGCAGGAGGACTGAGTTTCAGGCCAGCTTTGGCTACAGAGTAAGACCCTGTCTTAACCCAAAATAAGAAAGCATGGAGGCATACCATAGAAACTCAGCATTGTGGTTGTGTGGACCTGGACCCAAATGCAGCCTCTGTTGTTTATGTACACAGTCCTTGCCAAGTTATCTAACTTTACCTGACTGCAGATCTTCTACTAGAAAACGGGACTAATATACCTTGAAGGCTGGTGTGCAAACAGGGGTCCTGAGATAGAGTGTATGTTGTGCACCTAGCAGGAACAGAACCTTACTTAGGAAGAAAGGATTCCAGAACTAAATGATAACATTATTGCAAGATGAGGTGGCAGAGGGGGTAAACATGGGTTTGCTTGGCCTTACAGCTCATGCCCACATCTGATACTGTACTGTAGAGGGTTGATAACTGTGTCTCTTATCTTTTTGGAACCAGCTTTGCAAAGTTGATGGTCTCAGTCTGGCCATCTTTCTCTGGTTTGCCTCTTGAGATAGGGCCAAGGACTGCTAAGCAGAGCACCTGTTTTGAATTTTGTGTCTTCAGCTTCATAGACTGCAGAGAGGCAGCATAAAGGAATGCAAAAACGGGAACTGGCAGATGTCTCTGTAGCCTTAAGTTCAGTTTGTGGGTCTGCAGCTCCCACGATCTAGATCTTAAGGCTGGGTAAGTTTTCTCCTGAGCACCATCCCCCTCTCTTCCCCAGAATCTTACTAAGATGCCGAGTCATTGAGCTGGAACTCTGCAGCTCTATCAAAGCAGGCTTGAACTCCCCTGTCATTCCACAACTTCCTGATGACCTCCACCAGCTCAGGAGGCATGGTCCCCTCCTCAGTGGAGTCAGCCAGGTTGTCGAGCTGTCGACCAGCATCCTGTATAATTCAGAAATGTGGTTGAGAATGGGCTAGGAGAACTTTAGTGACTTCTCAGGAGGTTTCTGGGAACTTACTGAATAGAAAGCATGTTGCATGGCTACCAAAGCCTACAGTAGAACCGTCTGAGTGAAGACAGAGTGTAAGGAAAATGCTAATTTACTTTGAGCATGCTCACCAGATATAGCCAGCCCTGGGATGCCTAGAGGATAGTCCGGGATGATCCTTCAGGCTTTAGACTTCAGATTAGGCTGAAAGTGGATAGCTAGAAAGTATAGGTCCTTTGCTGCAGGGACTGGAAATTTAAAATTGGCCCTGCAATACATAACCTAGTGTGTTTCAGTGTATAAAAGGCTAGTGTATTAGCTTATAAAAGTTCCATGGCTAGTGCAAGAAGCTCAAAGAGAGTATTTAAATAATAAAATGAGGTTAGAGGGCAAAAAGATGCTGGGAGTCGATTTTGGAAGCATTTGTTATAAAGGTAGAGGTTGTTTACTCTCCTAGGACTAAGATGGTCTGAAGCTTAGCAGATGTGATTTGAGTTACCCAGAACTTTTTCTTATTCGACTTTCCTTGTGGTTTGTTGGTTCTCTTGTCTATTTCTTCTCCTGCTTCCACCCTGAACCAGGTAACATTAGTCACATACCGCACAACTTGGTTCAGCGTAGTCAATGTCTAGTGTGGACATGGCTCTGATGATAGCCAGGATGGACTGTAACACATTCCCGTAGATGACAGATTTGAACTCTAGGCATTCTTCTGGTGAGTATCCATCCTGGTGAATGATCCTTCAAGGAACAGACACCAAACTTAGTGGGACCTGAGGAACCAGCCTTAAGGGATTGGGACTCTGGGGGGGATACAGGAGTCATAGAAAGCCACTGTATTTCTACTGCTGTCTCCAAGTGGGGGGTGAGGAAAATCTGGTCCTTTGGAGCTAAGGACTCTGCTCAACATCAGCACCGCCTCCTTCCCCCACCTCACTCCTCCCAGGGTTGTGTGCCACTCACTTCATCTGTTTGACGATAGTGCTCTTTCCTGACTCTCCAGCACCTGCAAGGGAAATGTCCGTGCCATCAGCTTCCACCAGTTCTCCTCAATGGTCCAGAAGATGGTGTGTGAACCGTGCTTTCTGGGAGACTTACTGAGAGACACTATGAGTTCAGGCCATCCAGCCTGGACTTAGAGCAGCTTTGTCCCTGTTGGCACTGTTTGCATTGGGGACCATTCCTTGTCTCTACCCACTAGAGGCCACTAGCATCCCACTCTTAGTTGTGACAGATGTCTTGTTCCCATTGGGAACCACTAATAGATTAATAGAAATTCCTTTCAAAATTTCACACTGCCTATTTTTGACACAGGCAAGTAATCCTGGTTAGGATTGGAAAGAGCTGGGGCTCTTCACTGAGATACTGTTTACCCTACCATGATGGTGTTTGTCATTGGCTAAACCTTCTAATGTCCTTATTAGGCAGTCCCATTGCCCATCCAGAACTCACATTCCTTCCAGGCCTCTACTGCCCTGATCCCTCAGTCTCCTCCCATCTTGCCTGTGCTTGTTTCCTCTAAGCTGCTTATCCTGAACCTAGACAATCTGCTTAGGCTTAAAAGATCTATCTGTCAACTCTGTTCCTGTATGTGACTGCTGAATTCCTCGGTCTAGGCCCATCAGCCCCTGTTCCTGTGTGGGACTCCTGAATTCCTTGGAGCCTGGGTCCAGCTTACAAATAGGCCCATTTAGTGTGTGTTTGGTCTTTACCACTCCGGTCCCCAGGTTCTTTATGGAAGCCTGTCCCAGGCAGCCAGGTTTCTGCTACACAGATCCAGTGACCCCACTTCAGTAGTGACATTGGTGTTTTTGTTTCTTGGGTTTTTCTTGAGCCAGGTGTCAGCTTCTTATGTTCTGTTTGAAGCCATGATCGGCTCCCATGAGTGACCCACGGA
Source organism: Phodopus roborovskii (assembly GCF_943737965.1). Classification (NCBI taxonomy): domain Eukaryota; kingdom Metazoa; phylum Chordata; class Mammalia; order Rodentia; family Cricetidae; genus Phodopus; species Phodopus roborovskii. The sequence continues at coordinate 3,631,674 of NW_026125562.1, forward strand.
GGTGCTTTTATCATCTCTGCACCCACCAGTGATCCGCTTAGCATGTGTCAAGTTGACAAACCTTCCAGATGTCAGCGGCTTTAGACCAATTACTTACTAGAAAGCCAGGAGGGCATTGTGTTGTTAATGATGCCATCTCTCCTATGACCCTCCCCTCCCCAGGATCCAGTCACTTGGCAGAAACCAGTAGGCTTATCCTTGAGACTGTGTTAGGATCACGATTATGTCCCTTTGTGGCTCTGTAGCTGAGAGTCCTGTTTACTTACTGTATGCCACAGTTCTCTGACTGCAGATTTGGTGTGTGCCTGGTGGTTCTTGGTAGTTGCTGAACCAAAAGAAGGCATTGTTGCTGTTGGGCAGCCCAGTTTTGTCCTTGCACTATTCATAGTTCAAGGAAAAGTAAAACAATTCCAGTGACCCTGACATTCCGGGTCCCCTTGTGGTGACTGTGCAGGCTCCATATTAACTCAGCTCTAAGCTCTGCTTGGTTTCTTAGCTTGAGACTGGACCAGGATGAGAAGAACACACCTGGCCCGCCCTGCCCTGTGGGATTGGCCAGACCCCATCAACCCACCAGAAAAGCAAAGATGATGAACCACTAGTTCACCTGCTCATACCACTCACCGAGCAACAGCAGCTTGACAGTTTTGGCTTCTCTGTCAGCATCCTCCTGCAGCTTCTTTTCCAGCTCCTTGGACCTCTTGGCAAGTTCTTTGTCCTGAGCACTGACTCCACTCCCCATCTCTGTTGTCTCCTCAGAGAAGAAGGGCTTTCTCTAGCTCTTCAAATTTCCCAGTACTGTTCCTGTCTGTGAGAGAGAGAGAAAGAGAAAGGACAGGATGGGATAGAGTAACATTCTCTTGCTCCCATAAAAGCTGGATGACAGTGAGGACTGCCAGTTCCTGCGCCCTGCCTACCGTGGCTTGGGACTCTCTACTTCTAGAGAACTGCTTCTTAATCTAGGGATTGCCCCCTTTACATCTAGCAGTATGACACAGCAAGCCAATTAGAAGCTCTGCCAGTTAAAGGGCAAAGACTCTGATGGTCTATAGGGAGGGAAATGATCTGGGTTCCGACACAGCAGGGTAGAATTCGGGCACTGGAGCTCTGGGAGGAAATGGCCATCTCCTTCCCCTTCTGAAGAGCTTATCCCTAAAAGCCTCTGTTCCTGTGGATCCACTTGCTTTGGAGAGCTGATGGTTAAGGGTACTCCTCAAGTTGAGTCTTCAGGTTATACAAGGTCTTGGTTTTAGGCAAGACGTGTGCTGCTCCAGGGGCTATTATTTTTTCCTTTGTGCTGGTTTATCTCTCAGGATGCCTAGCATGAGAGAGAGAGAGAGAGAGAGAGAGAGAGAGAGAGAGAGAGAGAGAGGAAGTCTTTCCTTTTTGTTGTTTTTTGTGTTTTTGAGATGGTTTCTTTGTGTTTCCTTGGCTGTCCTGGAACTCACCAGCATGATCTCTGCCTCACAGAGTGCTGGGATTAAAGGTGTGTTCCACCACCTCCTCACTCTTTTCCTTCCTTCCTTCTTTTCTTCCTTCCTTTCTTTTTTTTGGAGACAGGATCTTACTATGTATCCCTGGTTTGCTCTGACCAGGCTAACCTTGAACTTAGAGACCCACCTGCCTCTGCCACCTGAGTGAGTGCTGATACTAAAGGCATACGCCACCGCATCAGGCTCAAGCACTTATCATTTCATATTGTTCTTTGTTTTCCTAGATTATTTACATCTGTTACATTTCTTCCATTCACAGACTAACTCTGATTTACCTTTGAATTTGTGGTTTACTAGTGGGTCCTGATCAAATAGTTGGTAAATGAAGACAAGGAAAGGGAGTATGTGGTAGAGAAGTTTTGTTTGCTTCCCCTCACCCCACACCAGCTTCGCTTGGTTAAGTGAACTTCGTTGGTATTTTGTGTGGGCAGTGTGTCGTGTCCCCTTACACAACAAACTTCTCCCTTGGGCAGTTAGACTCTGCCTACGGAGAGGCTGGGATAGCCCCGCCCCCACGGCCTCATCTTGGCGGTTGTTCTGTGGGAGTAAGGGTGCAACCTAGCAGTTGCTGCACAGACACTGAACACACCTCATTGGCCAGAGTTTCATTTAATTGAGTCTTCCCAGTGCAAAACCCCCTCACCTAGAGAGACTTTAGAACAGTGGTTCTCAACCTTTCAACTGCTTCAACCCTCTTTATATAGTTCCTCATGTTGTGGTGACCCCCCCCCCCAACCAAAAAATTATTTTCAGTGCTTCTTCATAACTGTAGTTTGCTACTGTTATTATAATGTAAATATCTGATATATAGAATAACTGATATACAACCTCTCTGAAAAAGCCGTTCAACCCCTCAGAGGGGTTGTAACCCATGGGTTGAGAAACCACCTTTTTAGAACATTGCTACCCATATGTAATGCAAGGAGCACATCAGATGCCTTAGCAGTTTGCTAGGAAAACAGTCTCAGACCTCAGCTCAGAAAGTCCAATAAATAATCTGCATTTCAGCAATACCTTGGGTGACCTACAGGGCTTTAAGGTTGGAAAAACCTGCCCTTGCCTACTTGCCTACTCCTTATGTCTGTTTCTTGAAAAACATGCTTGTAAGATCACCTGGCTTTTCAAAAATGTTAAAATAGTTTAGAATACTGGAAAGGGTGTGTTTTAGAATCTATGAATTTCAGTTACTATTAATTTTGGAGCCTGAAATGAAGCTAATGTATGTGGTTATTATCATCTGACAAGTTTAAAAACTTCACCCTACAAAAGTACAATGTGGGATGTATACATTGGCAGTTACTGGAAAGATTTTTGATGTTGTTGTTGTTGTTTTTAGCTATGTCTCATGTAGCCTAGGATAGCCTTGGACCTGTGTACTGAAGGATGACCTTGAATTTCTAAACCCCTGCTTCCAGGTACCATGATTATATGCTCTCAAGCCCAGTTTATTTGGTGCTGGAGATCAAACCCAGGCCCAAGTACATGCCAGGAAAATTCTCTACCACCTAAGCCACATCCCCAGCCCCAAAGTTTTGTTTGTTTTTCAAGATTTATTAAATCTTTGAAGTCCAGTCCAGGCATGAGATTTAAATTTTCCTCCAGGTGATTCCCAGGTAGAGCCAAGGTGGAAAAGAACCCTTAAGATAAACAGACTAAATTTGCACATTAGAGCCAAAATTGTGTGGCAGTCGGGTGAGGAGAGAGGAGGAGAAGCTAGCCCCCCCCCCCCCCCGCCACACACACACACACACACTGGACCTCGGAGCCCTGGTTTCTCATCTTCCTTTGCCCACCTTCCAGTTACACTCTGGCAAACTGATGAGAAATAGCTTCTGAGGTGCCTGGCATGGCAACCCTGCTTTCCCAGTCGAAGATTGGCAAGTCCTAAGTAACTTCAGGGCAAACAAGAATCTCTGAAATTGTGACTGTTTTGGAATCCTAGCTAGAAGGTTCCAGTAATTATACCCCCAGCACTGCCCTGCCCTGGTAACTTAACCACGACCAGACCTGTGCTGAAGGCCGAACTGTTCCAAAGAAGGAACAGCAGAGGATTGTGCTGGACCGGTCCTGTGCCTTTGCTGCAGGTGGCTCTCCAGCTTATTTCAGGCCACATAGGTTAGTAAATAGAGAAGTCGATAGTCTTCCTTTTCCTAACCCCCATCCCACTGGGCGAGAAAAAGAAGCGAACCCTTGAGCAAACGGGAAACCACAGACAGCAGGTCTGTGCTTGAGAGAAACCCCCAGTGTGATTCACACATGGGGGAACACTTGCATACTCTCTCTCTTGCCAGCTGCCGCTGCTGCGAGCCATCAAGCTCTCCACTCTCACCTTGAGCTGAGAGACTCTCAGACCTCCTGCCTCCCTGTGGTTGTCTCATTTGATTCTTACTTTTAGAGACAGTGTCCTGGTGAAGAAGATAGGGCACGGGCAGTGCCTGCTTTAGAGATGAGGGAAGTATAGAGTAGTGACTCCCCCTCTGCATGAAGGTATGTGGACAAAACCCGGGTGTTTGGCTCACAGCCCTAGATGGCCATATCATTTCAGGTGAAAGCAATCCCTGTCCCCGAAGAATTTGGACACGTTTCCTAAGTGAAGGCGATCTCAGGATCTGCCACACATTTAGTAAGAAGCTGTGCCCCAGATGGAGTGTGGGACACTGACACAGGAAGAATTACTTTTGGGAACTTGCAGTCCACATGAGGAGGCAAGGGTAACAGTTAAAGGGCTGATGCTAATGTTGGATTCAGAGCGCTTGAAAATACATCTATTGTGATTTTTTTTAAGTGTGTGTGTGTGTGTGTGTGTGTGTGTGTGTGTGTGTGTGTGTGTAAGCCAGCAGCTCATGCCTTTAATAGAGCATCCAGTAAGTTGAAGCAGAAGAATTCTGAGTTCTTGGCTAGCCTGAGCTACAGAAGGACCACATTTTAATCACACTAATATTGAAAGCCAGGGGTGATTGTGAAATTGACAGTTTCCACAGGGAGCCAGGCCAGCAGAAATGGAGGATATGAGTCTGGGGAGAGGAAAGGATGAAGGAGAAAAGGTGTGAGGTAAATACAGACTTAGGGAGACTGTAAAGCTTGTGACAGGACATGAAAGGATGGGAGAGCTGGGAGATGAGGACAGGAAAGGGAAATTGAGACTATCTGGTGAAGGGCTCTGAATGTCAGGCGGGGACCTGACCTGCAGACAGAGGACAACTGCATGGAGCTATTAATGGAGTGTTGGGTGACTGAGGTGAGGGAGTAACAAGATGCTGGGTCAAGCTTGATTCTAGAACAGTCTGGGAATAGGCTGGGGCTTAGAAAATTGTCCTGGGCCAGTATCCCTGGGAAGCTTCAGCTGTTTTCTCCCAAGTCTAGCATCTGCTAGCAGAGGTCTGTTCCTAGCCAAGCTGGCATCACCAGGAAGCTGAAGGCTAGAAAAGCAGGGAAGCTGTTCAGACAAGCAGGAGTGTCCAGCTGAGAAGCTATGGTGGAAATTGGTTAGGAGGAGGAAGCTGTGTTTAGGGGCAGGGAAGTCCCAGAGGCTGAAGCAGCATTGGGCTACCAGACCCACACCTTCATTCCCCAGGCTCTGCATCGACAATGAAACCCTGCTGAAATTCTGTTTGTATTGAGTGGGTTGGACACTGATGCTTAGCTGGAAGCAGGGTGGACTTCTCAACAACCACTACGAACCATGTGACCTGAAGGTAAGGGAGTGGGGGAGAGGGATACAGTGAAGGGTGTGTTGTTGCTGGTAGGACTTCAACATGAAGACATTCCGTTCATGAACTGGTTTGCCTGGGTTGGGTGGAGAACAGGATTGCCACCTATTGGCTGGGGAGGTAGGTAGGTCTTGACATAGGCCTCGCAGTGTAAGGCTGTGACCCTTAAAATTATGTCAAAATCTGCATCTTACTAGAATGTAAATGAGCATCTATATGGTCACATGGTACTTGATTAATTTTGAGATTTATTTTGTTCATCCTTGGAAGCCAACATTCTCACAATGTCTAAGGGCCATATTCAGAATAGCCCACTTTCTAAGTCTGGGGAAGACTGCAGATGATTCGAGATCTGCAGGATTTTTGTTGGTTTCCAACCTCTTGATCATACTGTAAATTTCTGTGTGTTTCTTTTCTGTGTATATCATATCTATCACAATTAGGACTATTCTATTTGTGTAGTTCTTTGCATACTTCCTTTCACCTAACTTTATGTTGTAAACATTTTCACATGATTAAAAAAATTCTCCAATAATAGTATTAATGGTTGTATTTCATTGATTCGTTTAAATATTCCCCTGTTTAGCTGGGAGGTGGTGGGAAGGTAGAGGCAGGCAGATCTCTGAGTTTGAGGCCAGTTTGTGCAGAGTTTCAAAACAGCCAGGGCTACACAGAGAAACCCTGTCTTGAAAAACCAAAAACCGACCAAGCAAGCAAAGCCATAACCTGTTGTTGGGTCTTTATGTTTTTCAGTTTTTCTGTGGTAAACATTGCAATATTGGACAACTTTGTGGATAATTTTCAGACAACCTTTTATTTTTTATTATTATTAGTTTGGTTTTTTGAGATAGGCTTTCTCTGTGTACCCCTGGCTGTCCTGGAACTCACTCTGTAGACCAGGCTGGCCTCTGGCACCGAACTACAATCCTGCTGGCTCTGCCTCCCCAGTGCTGGGACTGCCCAGGCTCAAATAACTCTTTGCTAAAAGAACAGTTTTGTGATCCCCATTCCCTGAAGAAATCCCTAGAAGCTGCCATGAGATTTGCTGGGTCTGCCCATCCTCCTGAGTCCTGATTAAGAAAGGTACAACTTCTTCTTTCTTTCTCTTTCTTTTAAATATGTCTTCCCTTCTCTTCTAGGCATCTGCTGAGAGGCTGAGAGTCACAAGTTGCATGCCCTGGGCTTTTCCTTTAAACACTAATAAAATTATTTTTTGATCTTAAAAAAAAAAAGACTTGTTAGGAGTGGATTACTGGGTCAAAACAGTGAAACTTGAGACCCTTGATTATATTTTGCTAAATGGTTCTTAGATTATATTAGTGTTCATGGCCACAAAACATGTGTCCCAGTTCAATATACCCTCATCTGTATTGGGATGCTTTTAGTGGTCCTGCTTTGATATTTAAACGTAACAAAGTAAGAACAAGCTATCTCTTGTTCTATTTTAGCCTTTGACACTCTGTGAGCTGGATTTCCCCCACTGCACTCCCAAGTTTCTGGAGGCCACTGTAGGGGGTTTCTTGTTTGTGTTTTTGTCTTTTTACAGTGCTGGACATTGCTGTCTCACATGTATGATAGAGGGATACTGCCATTGAGCCCTCACCCCATCCCAAGTTTAAGACTGGTGGACAGGAGACACCCTGGAGATATAGAGAGAATGGGGCTCAACCCAGAATTCAGGGTGGGGGCAGGAAGGAAGGAATGTCGTGTGGGGATGGTGAGACCTTTACAACAGCTGGATGTGGGGGCAAAGGACTCCCCAAGGGCAAGGGTAGGGAAGGGACCAATTGCTTCTCATAAAGGTAATTACTTTCAGTGAGGGGGCTTTCCCTTACAGGATTCCTTTAGGTAAGACTGGCCCTTGAATATGGAATGCTGGTTTGGGAGGGCCCTCTGTGGCCCTATGCAAACACTTAACCCACAAGGATTGTCAGTGAGTTGCAGTAAGGATCCCAGGCCAAAGCAATGTTACTTGAACACTGATTGGGTAGTAACTTGCAGGTGAGACACAGATCTAAGCACTTGTAATTAACTCATTTATCTTCACCAGTATCATATAGAGCAGATACTCATTTTACAGAAATAGCACAGAGAAGTTCAGCATCAGTCAGGAAGTAGGTGGCAATGCCTGACTTTGAACCTAGACATCTGGCTAGTCTAACCTCAACATAGAAACTAATGTGGGATGAGGAAGCCAGCCTTCCAGGCCAATGACTAATAGAAGGAAACAGACTCAGGTGGGAATGCGGAGAATGCAAGGGCAGGGCTTCTGCTTAAAATGGATTCTGGGACCCTAATAATAGCTTCCTGACTTTGTGCCAGGCATTGTGCAAAGAGACTTTACATTCAATCCTCAGTAACTCCTTTGAATTAGATACTGTCATTATCTTATTTCATCTTACTGATGAGGAAACCGACACACAAGTCACCCAAGACGGAAGGGGCCAAGCCAGGCCAACCCTGGCCCGGTGGCTGCCCACGTGGCGTTAAGGCAACAGGAAAAACGGTGGGGGTGTGGCCAGATGGCCGGAGGCGTGGCCGAACGGGGCGTGGCCGCAGACTTGGCGGGGCCTGGGGCAAGCGAGGTTGGCGCGCAGCCGGCAAGGTTTAGGCGGGGGTCGCACCTGTTGCGTGACTCCCCCGCAGCCTGGCCACGGGATTCGGATCTCTAATTGATACCCAGAAAGTAGTGAAAGAACCCTAGGCGAATTCCGGGTTCGGTCTTCTGTGGAGCACGTGGCCTGCTTCCTCTTGAGTGCGGGCTGGGGGTCGCGACACCGGGTCTCCTGAGGTCAGTCTGGCCGCTGAAGTCCGCAGGAGTCCGCCTCCGTCCAGCTGGCCATTTTGAAAAACTGCCTTCCTTCCCGCTTCTCAGTGCGGGTACAGGGGCCAGTGGCGCGACTTCGCCCCTGTGGGGCCCTCTCCCCTCCTCAGCCGTGCTTCCCCGCAGTGCAGACTAGGCAGCCTTCCTGGTACCACTCGGGACTGGCAGTATGGCTTCAGGTAAGCGTGTGGCGCGTGTGTTGGTGTTAGAGGGATCCGGGACAAAGGTGCCTTGGTCCGGGTGACAAGAGGGTAAGGGTCTTGGCACAGTCTGCAAGACCTAGAGGGTGTAAGCAGACCCTAGAAGGGTCTAGGGAAGCAGGCCTTGAGTGTGCAGGCAGAGGGACAAGCCGAGGAGGCTGGGGTCTTTCCCACAGACCTCAGCAGGACCCTGCCTCTACTCTTCCTGTCTTCTAGGAGGCAGCTTCTGCCGGTCAGTGGAATTTTCCCAAGACAGGCCCCTCCCTTCTGGGCTCGAATTCTCAGTTCAGCCTCCTTCTCCCAGAGCTGGGCTGTCCCTAGAGCTGGGGTCAGATGGAGAAGAAAAGAGTGGGCTCTGCCCCAGAGGCTCTGGGTTTTCATCAGTACGCTTGCCCTGTCCCTGGAGGAAATGGGTTTTGAGGTTGGAGGAGCTCAGGCTGTACTCTTGCTTATTATTTTTTCTCTCTGGCTGGCCGGACCAGCCTAGCCTGGACTTTGGCTTCTTTGCCTTGAAGCTTTGGCAAGGGATGAGGGTTCCTGAGATGGGGTGAGGGTGCTGCAGAGCTGAGGGTTGGCGTTGCTCCATCTGTTTTCTTTGCGCCCCCACCCCCACCCCGGTTCCAGCCACCATCAGTCACGTCACTCTAGGGACTGGAGTGGGAAGGGAGGGAAAAGGGGCAGGATGGAGGCCCCACTCCCCGAGGTTGCCTAGACAACATCAGAAATCGTGGCCAGGGCCTCTTCCGCCTGCGGGGCGCTGCTTCCTGCATCAGTCACTCCCGCTGGGGGCGGGGCGGAGGAAGGGGTTGGATGTAAGAGAGCTTGGCCCCAGCCGGTGAGGTTCCTCCGCTGTAGCCTTGGCCCCAGCCATGGCATCCTATCCCGGCCCGGGCAAGTCCAAGGCCAAATATCCCTTTAAGAAGCGGGCCAGCCTGCAAGCTTCCGCTGCTGCTCCAGGTAAGTGTTCTTGGCTTCAGGCATGGGGCTCCTCCGCCTCCTGTCCAGGCCACCCAGTGCCTCAGAGAGGGGCCCCCTTCTGCAGCACCCTCTCTGCAGTGATGCCTCTCTGCCTTGGTTCCAGGGCTGACAGACTGGTTTGGGGGGCACAAGGAGGGAGGTGGTGGTGGGGCGTTGAGGAGTCCATGTCAGGGATGCAGCCCTCTGTAACAAGGAGTGGGTGTGGATGTGGGTGCAGAAGAGGCGTATATGCACACGTGTCTGCTTGTGCAGATGCTAAGACTGTGTGTGAAGTGTATGTGAATGGAGTGGGGAGGGTGTGGGACTGACTGACTGTTTTGCGGACTGGCTACCCTGTTTGGTGCCTATGCCTACACCAGGCAGGCTCAGGTTGTTACTCTTTCCAAGACCCTAGATCTCAGACCTCCCTCCCTCCTTGGTGAGTGAGGTCTGACATCTGGGGTCATGCATTGCTGGCACACACACCAGAGCAAGGGCTCAGCTGCTGCTCTTCTTGCTGTTTGCTTGTGCCTGGCCTGTGTTGTGTGTCTCCTTGGGAGAGTGGAGGGTCCTTGAGATGGCTGGTGGGCTATGTGCCTGGCAACCTTGGGTTCGGCTCCTTCTTTGTGGGCACCTCTGCACCATCTGCAGCTGGTTGTGTGGTGGCGAGTGTCCATCCAGGTGAGGACTTAGCTACTTGAGTTTGTGGGTGTCTGCAGCTCTCAAGTGTTCTGGCTGAAGAAAGACCTTTTGGTGACTGGATGTTGTTAACCCCTCATAGCTCTATTTACAACCTGACTGCCCCCTCTAGCTTGTTTTTACGCTGCCCAAAATGCCTGGCTAGGGCTTTGTGCTATGCTTGGATCTGTGTCTTAGGTTGTGAGCTCCCATCTGAGTCTTCCAAGTGTGTGCCCTGGGGCTAGCTCTGTGCTGGTTACTCTATTGCTGAGCCAGAGACCCTTAGGTGGAAGGGCCCTGAGAGCATCTTGTCCTGGGGTCAGGCCTAGTGAGGAAGTCTTGATTGCGAGTGAGGGGGCTCCTAGTCAAGAGGAGAGACTAGGCACCAGAATCTTGGAGCTGATGGGGTGATCCCCCCCTTGACTTTGGGCTGTATATATGATGTTGGGATGCCAGCTTTTGGCATTGGGAAACCGGACCTGGCCTGAGGAAGTATGAAGGTTGTGGTTGGTGTGTCACCTCTGGTGAATCGAGCAGTCGCTTGCAGTCAGTGTGGCAGACTAAGAAGATGGCTGGCTGCTGGAACGCTTCCTGCTCACTCAACACTGCTCTGTAGGTCCAGGGTTACCTGAGAGGAAAGGGTTTTTTGTTTTTGTTTTGAGACTGTATTGTTTTGGAGCCTGTCTTGGAACTAGCTCTGTAGATCAGGCTGGCCTTGAACTTACAGAGATCCGCCTGCCTCTGCCTCTAGAGTGCTGGGGTTAAAGGCATGCACCACCAATACCCGGCCAGGAAAAGGTTTTAAATGAGGGCTTTTGACTTCATTTCTGCCGCTCTGTGGTTTGCCTTTGGGGACTTAGAAGTGGTTGGTAGCTGGGCGTAGTGATACACACTTAGAAAGCTGAGGCAGGAGAATGGTGAGTTCCAGGTATACTTGGACTCTTAGTAAGATCTTACCTGAGAGTAAAACTAGAGGACTTCCTTAGCACACACAAGGCCCCAGGTGGTCCCAGGAATGCAAAGACAGAAAACAAAACTCCCAAATGGTCTAGAGCTGTCTTAAGAGAATGGATAGGTTCAGGGTTCTTTTTGTTTGTTTCTCTCTGTTGCCTTGGCTGTCCAGGAACTCGCTCTGTAGACCAGGCTGGCCTTGAACCCAGAGATCACCTGTCTGTGCCTCTCGAGTGCTGGGATTAAAGACGTGCACCACCAATGCCTGGCCTATGATTTGGGTTCTTGATAATCAAAGACTTGAGACTCTGGGTTGGGTGGATGGGTATTGATCTTCACTGCTCTCTCCAGTTCTGCTGTCATCACCCCTACAATATTCCTTTCTCTTCACTGCTCTCCCTTACTTAGCAGCCTTGTCCCTGCGCTGGGTTCAGAGGGCCTCTCTCCCTCCTCACTGAAGAGTCTCCATTTAAGTGTTTGGAGCATCCCAGGAATTTCTGATTGCAGCCCCATGGGCTCAGAGTCCTAAACTTTACTGAACTCTTGTAGGTCATTCCCCTGTGAGTCCTGGGGCTGTGGCCAGATAGGACAAGGCCACTTCTCACCCATTTATAGCCTGTGTCCAGAGCTTAAGACAAGCAAATAAACAAAAGTAGAGTCCTATGTGTCTTCCAAATGCTGCTCCCATATTCCAAGGTACTCTTCCTGAATAGCTTTCCTGACAATGGACTTGGGACTGGTTTGTAGGCTGTGAAGCCTCTGTAACTAGCTCCTACCCAGATTAGGCCAGTGGCTCAACTACCAGCCAGCCTCTGCATGTAGCAAAGGCCTTATCTCTCCTCAAGAGTCTGTAGTGTAGTCAGGGCCCAAAAGACAATGGTGGACAGAAGAAGCTGCCCAGAGGGGTAGAGCTCAGGGGAGCATGGCAGGTCTCCCTCCTTGTCTCTTTTTCTACCTTTTGGCCAGAAGGGCTGTGTCCACTTTCTGTCCCCTAGGGCTGTGGTTTTAAGGAGACCTGGCCCCTCCCTCCAAGCTGCCTTGGCCGCATCAGCCTGTTTTGTGTCTCCCTGTTGAGATCCCTGGATCTAGATGGATCTCACTGGCACTGAAGAGGTTAATGCCCTGTTAGTTCTTCTCATTTCCCAACTCCTGCGCCTTCTCTGGGTTTCTAGACTCCCCTGAACTCTCCCAGCCCCCTACTTGGGGCCATCCCAGGGTCTCCCCTGCTTATAGCTGCACTTGGTACAGCCCATGCCAGCCCCTGAGCTGTCCTGGGGGACTGGCTGCAGCTTCACAAGGCAAACAGGCAGGCAAGGGGCACAGGGCTGCTGACCAGAGCACTCTTGAACTCTGCAGGTAGGGTTCCAGTAGAGACCAAGGCGAGTCGGTAGCTGGGTCCTGATCTAGGTCAAGCTCCTTTTTCTTTGTCCAGCTTTGGGACTGCACCTGGAGCACTAGAAGTGGTGGGTGCGGAGATCTTAAGGCGTAATGCCTAGACAGAGCCTGAATCCTTTTCTAAGACAGCGGAGGTGGGGGAGACGCTCTGGGGGGATTGCATCTCCTACAGCTGGCTGGAAGAACCAAATGGTCTGTGGACAGCTTCCTGTAGGAGGAAGCTAAGACTGTTGAAGGACCCAGAAGGGTCCTTCCTGGTAGCCTGGGAGCTTAGGAGTCCAGGAGACTAGCAACTTCAGACCTTCAGGGTTAGCCTCATGGTGGGGCCATGTAGAGTTGTTCTGCCCTTGTTGAAGTAGAAAGACCCCTGGCTTCTAATTCTCCCTTTCCAAGGGCCTTTCATGGGGCTTCCAGCCCAGATTCTAGGGCCTCCAAGTGGCGTAGACTGTGGTAGCTCCTTTCAGAGGAGCAGCCAGCAGTGGGAGGGGTAGCCTAGGATCAGCCCTCATCCAGGCAGCCCTGGGGTCCTGGAGAGAGGACAGGCCTCCAGGGGAGAGAGGGCTCCTTGCCAACCAGGTCCTCTTCCTTCATAGTTGCTTCTCAGGTCAGAGCTGAGTGGCTGCTGTACTTTGCCTGTGCCTCGAATGTCTAGGAGAGTAGACTGCTGTTCTGTTCTTCTCAGGGAAGGACCCGTTAGGTCAGGGGCAGATCTGACCCTGGATTAGTGCCCTAGAAGCTGATGGTCCTTAGTGTGGTCACTGGTCCTAAATGAGTGCCTGGTGTGTGTGTGTGTGTGTGTGTGTGTGTGTGTGTGTGTGTGTGTGTGTGTGTGTGTCAGAGAGAGAGAGAGAGAGAGAGAGAGAGAGAGAGCATGCACACCCTTTCTGGAAAACATTCACATGCAGATAGATTCTCCTGACCTAAGGGAGTGGGCCACCCCTACCTCAAGTTCTTATTGCAGAGTTAATTCATTTTTTCCCCAGGTGGGCACAGGACCTCATCCCTGAGCTTGGGGTAGTGAAGGGCCTCCGTGTGCATGGGGGTGGGTTCCCTTGGGAGCCCCACATGGCTGGCTTGTCTGTCTCAGCCAAAGTATTGTCCAGTGTCTAGGCCCTGGCTTTTAATAGGTTCTAGCCCCAGGGTAGGAAGGGGCTCCTGGCTTCCAGAGGCATCCAGGCCCTGCCCCTCCTCCCCTTGACCCCTATCATCACTGTCTCTGCAGAGGCTCGGGGTGGTCTGGGGACCTCTCCACTGCAGTCTGCCCGATCCCTGCCAGGCACTGCCTCCTGCCTCAAGCACTTCCCGCTCGACCTTCGCACGTCTATGGATGGCAAATGCAAGGAGATCGCAGAGGTATCACCTGGTACCCCCCACACCTCACCTCAAACTACCTCTGTGGCTATGGGCCTCTACCTCAGCCACCTCTCATCTCACGCCTGGCTATCCCTGACCCCAAGTCTTTCCCAGGATCCTTGGCTCCTGCCCGCATCCTTTGCCCAGGCTCCGCAGGGGAGGGAGGCAGGGGGGCTTGAAAGCTCGGCCACCTGACCTTTCCTTCTTCCCCCCTTGGTGCCAGGAGTTGTTCAGCCGCTCACTGGCTGAGAGTGAACTCCGCAGCGCCCCTTATGAGTTCCCAGAGGCAAGCCCCATCGAGCAGCTAGAGGAGAGGAGGCAGCGGCTGGAAAGGCAGATCAGCCAAGATGTCAAGTGAGCCTGCTGCTGCCCCTTCCCTGTCCCTTTGTCTCTGATGTCCACCGGGGAGGCAGCGTAGTGCACATTCTTTGGAACCCGGCCACTACTGGTTCCATCTTCTGGGAGGCTTAGAGTCTACTGTATAAACTTCCTTCTGGGGTTGCTTTCTCATCTCTGAAGTGGGCTGAGAAGAGCCCAGGGTCCACAGCCCCGCCCCAGCCCCGCCTGTGAGGGACCACATGTGACAAGTTTGTGCACAGCAGCTGGCACAGTGCTGGGACCCGGTTACTGCAGCCACTGCTCTTTACTTCTCTCACCTCTAGGCTGGAGCCAGATATTCTGCTTCGGGCCAAGCAAGATTTCCTGAAGACAGACAGTGACTCGGACTTACAGTGAGGAAGGGAAGGGGCATGAGCAGGGCATGTGCAGCTGGGGTCTGGACTGTGCTGTCTCCAATCCTTGTTTGTCTCTGTAGACTCTACAAGGAGCAAGGAGAGGGGCAGGGTGACAGGGGCCTTTGGGAGCGTGACGTGGTACTGGAACGGGAATTTCAGCGGGTCATCATCTCTGGGGAAGAGAAGTGTGGGGTGAGTGTGGAGTGAAGCCTTAGGTTCCAGAGAGTTCTGGCCTGGGGAGGGGGTGGGAGCTAGAGAGGGTATTTCTCTCCTGGTGCCTGGCGGGGCAGAGGTACTGGGCTCACTGATATGCTGGGACTAGACAGAGCTGGGTTTTTGAGGCCTTTGGAGCTGGGGGTGGGCAGTGTGAGGTTAGGGACCGGCCACGACAGAGACCGAAGGAAGTGACTGCTTGTCCTTGTCTTCAGGTGCCATTCACAGACCTGTTAGACGCAGCCAAAAGTGTGGTGCGGGCACTTTTCATCCGGGAGAAGTACATGGCCCTCTCACTGCAGAGTTTCTGCCTCACCACCCGCCGTTACTTGCAGCAGCTGGCCGAGAAGCCCCTGGAGACTCGAACCTATGAACAGAGCCCTGATACCCCTGTCTCTGCTGGTGGGGGCTCCCATCCCTCCTTAAACCCCAACTTCCCTGGGTATCTAGGCTTGGAGTCTAGGCCCTTCTGCCTTGCCTGCATCTCCCCACACCCAGGCTCTTTCTAGCTTCTTGACATCAGGAGGGTAGAGGTTGGGAACCACAGCTGCTCTTTTGGAGCCTTTCACATACCTTGCCCTTTATGGAGCCCATAGATTGGGTAGCCTCAGGCCTTGACGCTCCCTGGCTCTGACTCTTCCCTCTCCCCTTTGCAGATGCCCCAGTGCACCCTCCTGCGCTGGAGCAGCACCCATATGAACACTGTGAGCCAAGCACCATGCCTGGGGACCTGGGCTTGGGTCTGCGCATGGTGCGTGGTGTGGTGCATGTCTACACCCGCAGGGACCCTGATGAGCAGTAAGAGGGGTGTGGTGTGTGTTGGGGTACACCGTATGGAGCAATGCATTGGCTTGGGAAGGGCAGAGGGCTTGGCTTGCTCTTCTCACGTGAACTTCCTCCATGCTAGCTGTCCAGAGGTGGAGCTTCCGTACCCTGACCTGCAGGAGTTTGTAGCCGACGTCAATGTGCTGATGGCCCTGATTATCAATGGCCCCATGTAAGATTCTTCCTTCCCATTGAGATCCCTTCACAGCCTATATTCTCCAGCCTCAGCCTTGCCCTGCCCTGCCCTGCTCTGCCCTGCCCTGCCCTGCCCTGCCCTGCTCTGCTCTGCCCTGTCCCAGGCAACTGTCACTTTGCCTTCTGCCACTCCCTGTCACCTACTCCTAGTCTGCTGCCCTTATTCTGTATGCTCCTGCCTTTACCCCTCACCCTTCCCAGGAACCTTCTCCATCAGGATCTAAGTCCCTCTCCTCTTTCTTCTTGCCCAGAAAGTCATTCTGCTACCGCCGGCTACAGTACCTGAGCTCCAAATTTCAGATGCACGTTCTGCTCAATGAGATGAAGGAGCTGGCCGCTCAGAAGAAAGTGCCACACCGGGACTTCTACAATATCCGTAAGGTGGGCCCTCAGCTTGTGGCCTCTGTGTCCTGATCCATCTCTCCCTTTCAAAGCCGGGGTTCCCCCCGCCAGCATTCAATGTGGAGAGCCTTGTTTTACCCACTGTTTTGGTCATGGACCTCTCCTTTAAAAAATTACTACCACTTAAATTATGTGATTTGTGTATGTATATGGTGTAGGCATGTGGAGACAGAGGAAAGATTCCCAGGAGTCATTTCTCCTCTTCCACCATGTGGGGTCCTGGGAATTGACTCATGTTGTCAGGTTTGGTGACAGGTGCCTTCACCTGCTGAGCCAACCCTTCCCAGCTTTGTGTGTGCATATGGACATGCATGTTTGCTAGTATGTGATCACATTGTGTGTGTGTGTGTGCGCGCACACACACGTGTGCATGTGCATGTATGCTCACATGTTGTAAGCTTATGTGTGTGTGTGGTGGGGAGGCCAAAGCTGACATTGGGTGTCTTCTACCTTATATGTTAAGACAGTTTCTCATGAACCCAGAGTTTGTTGCTTCGACAAGTCTAGCTAGACAGCTTATTTTGTGTGTCCCTTGCCTCTGCTGCATATACCTGACATTTATGTGTGTTCAGGGGATCACAACTGTAGTCCTCCTGTTTGTACAAGAAACAAACACTTCCTGTCTGAAGTCCCAAGGCCCTAGCCTTTGGTGGATCCAGCAGTCCTTCTCCACTGCAGGTGGACACGCACATCCATGCCTCATCCTGCATGAACCAGAAGCATCTGCTGCGCTTCATCAAGCGGGCGATGAAGCGACATCTGGAGGAGATTGTGCATGTTGAGCAGGGCCGCGAGCAGACACTGCGAGAGGTCTTCGAGAGCATGAATCTCACTGCCTACGACTTAAGTGTGGACACACTTGATGTGCACGCGGTCCGTCCCATGGGATGGGCTGGGGTGCTGGGTCAGCACTAAGGGTCAGGGTTAGGGTGTAACTTAGGCCTTCCCATCTCCTCCAGGACAGGAATACCTTTCATCGATTTGACAAGTTCAATGCCAAGTACAACCCTATTGGGGAGTCTGTTCTCCGAGAGATCTTCATCAAAACCGACAACAAGATTTCTGGGAAGTACTTTGCTCACATCATCAAGGTATGGAGGCAGCTCTCCCCTGCTGAGCTAGAGCCCATGTGTAAGAGGGCTCAAGTGACAGGAGGAGGGAGGCGAGAGGCTTGATGAGCACATGGGGTGGGTACAGAGGGCAGGAGGAACCTAGATGTGATTGCTTCTGGTGTCTAGGAAGTGATGTCAGACCTGGAGGAGAGCAAATACCAGAATGCAGAGCTCCGGCTGTCCATCTATGGGCGTTCGAGGGACGAGTGGGACAAGCTGGCACGCTGGGCAGTGGTGCACAAAGTACACTCTCCCAACGTGCGCTGGCTGGTGCAGGTGCCCCGCCTCTTGTGAGTGTCGTTTAGAGTGGGGGGAAGCTCCAGGCTGTGGACAAGGGGCCAGGGTCTGCCTCCTGTTCTACTGGGGATGGCTAAGCCTTCGGTATCCAAGCTAGGCACTCTGAGGGCCAGAAAGGGCCTCCCAGGCCAAACTGCAGCCTTGTCTGGCCTGGCCATTCTGGCTGTCCCACTTTCCCGCTGTGGTTCACACACTCTGCTGCTTCTCATGACAGCTCTGACTCTTACTGGCCTGCTGCTGGCCCTGCATATATATGCCTGTGTCCTGTCTTCCCTGCAGTGATGTGTACCGCACCAAGGGCCAGCTGGCCAACTTCCAAGAGATGCTGGAGAACATCTTTCTGCCACTGTTTGAGGCTACTGTGCACCCTGCCAGCCACCCAGAGCTGCACCTCTTTCTGGAGCACGTGAGCTGGCATGGGCTGGGCAAGGGCAGGACAGCTGGGTGAGGACCCAGCTGTGGCTCTAGGACTGACCACCAACTCTTTGCCAGGTGGATGGTTTTGACAGTGTGGATGATGAGTCCAAGCCGGAGAACCATGTCTTCAACCTGGAGAGTCCCCTCCCAGAAGCTTGGGTGGAGGAGGATAACCCACCCTACGCCTACTACCTGTATTACACCTTCGCTAACATGGCCATGTTGAACCACCTGCGCAGGTGCCTATTCCAGGGGTGCAGCGCATTCCAGGGGTGCCTGCGCTCTCCTTGCCTTGCTTTGAGCACCCTGGGCTGAGGCCCCCAGTGCCCTGGCTCACACATTGTTCCCGGGTCCAGACCGCCTAGGCTCTCTCTCTGCCCTTAGGCTTCATTCCTCATCTTTCCAGGCAGGAACCTGCCCCGTCCTCCGTCCTAGGCCCCCATAGTCACTAGCTGGAGGGCTTGTGTGTGCTGGTGGTGTGGGATCTGGAGTCAGGTGAGCTTAGGTTTGCCCAGGCTTTGGAGCTGACTCTGTCTTCATGCCCCTCAGGCAGAGGGGTTTCCATACGTTTGTGCTGAGGCCGCACTGCGGGGAGGCTGGGCCCATCCACCACCTGGTGTCAGCCTTCATGCTGGCCGAGAACATCTCCCACGGGCTGCTTCTGCGCAAGGTCAGGGTCTACACCCCCAGCCTCCACATGCAGCTGTTTGCCTTCCTGATCCTCCTCCTCACCCAGCCATGAGATCAGATTCCTCCTTCCCAATATAATTAGCTCTTCCCACCCATCCTCTAGTGGAGGAGCCCAGCTTGGATTCACTGTTCTTATGTGACACCTAGCCTGGAGCCCCCTTCCCCTATGCCCCAGAAACGGCACGCTGCCCTCCCAGCATTGAGGCCCCCTGACAAGTCCTCCATTCCTCCTCTCTGCCCAGGCCCCCGTCCTGCAGTACCTGTACTACCTGGCTCAGATCGGCATTGCCATGTCTCCGCTCAGCAACAACAGCCTGTTCCTTAGCTACCACCGGAACCCTTTGCCTGAGTACTTGTCCCGTGGCCTCATGGTCTCACTGTCCACAGATGACCCCCTCCAGTTCCACTTCACCAAGGTCAGACCCAGCTCAGCAGACAGCCAAGGGCGGGTGTCTAGGGGATTGTGGGGTGTCTCTGGGTCTGTGCTGCCCCTTGCTGGTGGAGCATAGCAACAGTTAGCTAAGCCCTTAAAGGAAGGAGGGACTTCAGGGACCTGATGCCTCTCTCAAGGAGCCTGGCCTGTGCAGGAACCCCTGATGGAGGAGTACAGCATTGCCACCCAGGTGTGGAAGCTCAGCTCCTGTGACATGTGTGAACTGGCCCGTAACAGTGTGCTCATGAGTGGCTTCTCCCACAAGGTATGATACGCAACCTGCCTGGGGCTGGGCATCACCTCTCTGCCCTCCTTTGCATTTGAGATCCTGACTTTGTCCCAGTGATGGGGGGGGTCTCCCTGCAGCTCTTCCTGTTACCTGTACCCTCTGCAGGTAAAAAGCCACTGGCTGGGACCCAACTACACCAAGGAGGGCCCCGAGGGCAATGACATCCGCCGCACCAATGTGCCGGACATCCGAGTGGGCTACCGCCATGAGACCCTGTGCCAGGAGCTGGCGCTGATCACACAGGCCGTCCAGAGTGAGATGCTGGAGACCATCCCAGAGGAAGTGGGCCTTGTCATGAGCCCGGGGCCTTAGTGGACCTAGTTCATGCAGTGCTTGCCCCATCTCAGCAACTCGGTCATGTCTCTGATTGGACCCCTCCCACCTGGTGTGGTCTCTGCATGTCGCTGTTCTTTGTTTTGTCCTGCATGTCTTTGACCATGTCTTGCCACTGGGCCACCACCTCAATGAGAGCAAGTCCAGGGACCTGCTTCACTGCTGTCTGGGCTCAGGCGGTACCTGATGGCTGAGATTTAAGGGCTGGCCCTGCTAGTGACCCGTCCCAGGATTGTCAGAAGTCTGGCTGTCCTATGGTGTGTCTTCAGTGTCCACAGGGGCTTGGGATAGTTGTGTGGGGCTGGCCCCGCTAGCCTCTGGAGCCCTACCTCGGCAAATCCAGGCTTTGGCTAGAGTTCAAGTTAAGTCTTCTCCTGTTTATGTGGTCATGGGCAGTCAGGAGGGGCCCATTATCCCTCTGTGTGGCACTGACTGCTCAGTGTCTGTGAAGTTGTGACCCATCTGTGCTAGGCAGAGCGGGCTCGGGCTTGCTCATGGCCCCGGGGGCCTGCTCAGGGGCTGAGCATGCCCCTGCCAAGTCACTGCCCCATCAGCCTCCTCTGTTCCTCCCCAGTCCACATGTCCCTTTGTTACCAGCTCCCTTGTACCCCTGTGGGAGGGGGCAGCTGCCCTGATCTGTGTCTACAGTTGGAGGCTACTGCAGTTGGAGGATGCTGGGTCTGCCATTAGCCTTGGGGGGGTGGTAACCATCTTCGAGGGTTTCCAGGTCTTTGGCCAACCCCAGTTAGCCTCTTGTGTTATGTTCTAGACCAAGGCCTTTGCTATGAAGAACAGTGTTTCATATGACCCATTTTCCTAGTGCATGAGAAATAAAGACTATTTAAGTAGTGAGGTGTGTGAAGGTCTCTGTTGGGAGAGAAAGGGTGGTGAGTGGCAAGTACTCTAGGTGGAGTACAGTGTAGCAAAGGCTGTTGGTTCTGCTGACACTTCTGAGTGCTGGGATCACGAGTGTGTGGTGTCACAGCTATGATGTACAACACATTCTGAGGTGCACGGCACGGATGAAGTGGATTAGTGCATTTGCACACTGACTGGGGTATGGGAGATGCCTACTGAGCCCTCATCCAGTTTGCCCCTTCTGAAGGGGACATGTGCTTCTAGGTCCATGGTGTATTCTTGTCACCCCTACATGCCTGCCTGAGGCCTCTGGTTTCAAAATTATGGGACCTTCTAGGTTGTCTGTCTAAAACATTCTTTCCAGAGCTCTCCCTCAGGGATTCTGACATGAAGGTGACAGTTGTAGTAACAGACATCACTGTCAGATTGTGTTGCAAGGAGCTGAGCGGCTTGTATTTGAATTCATCTCTAGCAATTCACTTTCTACCCCAAATCCATGGTGCAATCTGCAGTGCACCTCTTTGCTAGAATCTGCTGCTCCTGTAAAGAAGGGAAGTAGACAGGTCCAGGACAGCACAGGGTACTTTCTGCCTGCTTGCTACAGCTGCTGCTGGGTGGAGAGGAACGAGGGGCCTCCTGCCTCAGAATTGCAAGCCTGTGATGGAGGGCTTGGCTGGGAGCCTACCGAGGCTGGAAGCAGCCTCCCTAACCTCTGACTGGGAGCAGGTAGAAGGGCTCATCCTCATCTGGCCTCAGACTGTAGCAGGTGCCCCGGGGACCCAAAGCAGCTCTACTTCCCCTCCTGGACTCCCATTGGCTCCTAGCCTATCCATTTTAGTCATTCTGAACTAAATGCTGGAGTTAGAGCATGAGCCAGAGGCTGTACACAAAATAACCACAACAAACAAACAAAACGCCCAGACTGATTCTTGCTTAGAAATGGGCTCTGGAGGTAGAAATGACCATCAACAGAATGGAGACAAGCACCATCTCTAAGGTTCTCCACACCTCACTGGGCCTTGTTTGCACTCACCCCAAAACAATGCTTTTCAAGGGTGAGGGGAGCTAACTTGGAGCATCCCTTGAAGGCTAGCACTGCCTGTCCCATTCCAGCACTAAGGATTCCATATTCATTCTCCCAGTTGTCATTAAGTCAAACCCTTCCTTTCCTCTTCCTGCCCAGTGTTTCATAGCACATCACTAACCCACAAAATGTTTCTTAGTAGCCTCTCCAGTTTTGTATCAACTGGACTTTGGTTTTCCTTCTTTGCAGAAATTTTTCTTTCAAACATTTATCAGGAGTGAATCTTTCCCCTTTTAAATTTGATTTTGCAATGCCAGGAATTGAACACCGGACCTTTCATATACTAGGTTAGTGAGCTGCACACGTAGCTCAGGAGCAACAAATCTTTAAAAGGTAAGGAAGGTTTTGCCAGCTAAAAAGGGAAGAAAAATTTCTGCACTGCCATATGGGTCACATGAATTTCCTGGCTGGTGCTCTCAGGAGTGCAAAGGATGCTGAAGAGATGCACACCCCATCCTTATCAGCCTGTGCTCCAGGGTCCTCACCTGGTTCCCACCTGGGAATGAAGCATGGCTATGCTTGCTGGCAGTCATTGCTGATCACAGAGCTGGAAAGTGAGCCTCACTGCCAGGCTAAACAAGTGTGGCATGAGCAGAATAATCCACTCCCACACAACCAGCTTGGTTTTATTGCTCTGAGAGCCTCTCAGGTGGCAACATGAAGCATGAAAAATTAGGTTGAAAATGCACAGGAGGGAAGTCTCTGGGGTTCTTTTTCTAGGGGCATAAAACAAAAACATTCATATAAATAAAATGCCTGAGTAGAAAAAAAAACTTTGAAGATGCAGGAAAATAGGAAGTAAAAATCCTATTCTTGCCTATCAATTTTACTAAGAGCTTGCTTATAATGTGCATACTTGAGCTATATGTATGCATGAATATATTTTACATATTTATGTTTTCCTTCTAGTTCACTTTTCACTTTTTTTGTTTGTTTTGTTTTTGTTTTTCAAGACAGGGTTTCTCTGTGTAGCTTTGGAAGCAGTCCTGGAACTCGCTCTGTAGACCAGGCTGGTCTCAAAGTCACAGAGGTATGCCTGTCTCTGCCTCCCAGGGCTGTGCCTGGCTCAAAATTTTTTTATTAGATTTGTTTGTGTGTGTGTGTGTGTGTGTGTGTGTGTGTGCGTGCGCGTGTGCGTGCATGTGTGTGTGTGCTCACGAGTGCACGTGTATACTTGTCATGGAGTGTATGTAGCGGTCAGTTTGGTTCTCTTCCTCCACGTGGGTCCTGGAGATGGAGCTGAGGTTTGTCAGGTGTACCAGCAATCATTTACTGAATCATCTTGCCATTTCTGCTTCTTTTTTTAAAAGCAGCATTTTGTTTGTTTGTTTGTTTTTGGACAGTCGTCTATGCAGCTCAGGCTAGCCTTCAATTCCCAATCCTTTTACACAGCCTTCCTAGTGCTGGGGTCACAGCTGTGTGCCACCACATGCTAAATTCAAGCGATTTTTTTTTCAATCAAGATTATGTTATGTATAAGTTTGCATTTAAAATTAATAAGACATCTTTAACATTTCATTAAAATGATATATAAATGTAAGTTTTCATTGTTGTGCTTTGCCCCATGATTTACCATCATAACTTTCTTTGTTAACAATAACTAGACCTGGGCTTGTGAGATGGCTCAGTGGGTAAAGGCACTTGCTGCCAAGCCTGACACCCCAGGTGGATCCTGGGTGTTACATTGTGGAAAGGGAAAGCTTGAAAATTGTTCTCTAGCAACATGCACCATGGTATGTGTGCACATTGTGGCATGTGCGTATGTACACACACACTCAAAATGCAAAAAGACAGTAGTAAGTCAGTCTGGGGTGTGACTGGCTATGCACTGTGGAGCTGTAACTCCTGAGCTTTAGCTGTGCTGCTGGTCCATGTGACCATGGGCAAGATACTTCCTTCTCTGTGCCTGTGGATTCTTCCTTCTCTGTGCGTGTGGATTCTTACCCATAGTGCTTTCCTCATGGTGGGGTCTTCCCATCATTGCACCAAAAGCATTAGGTAAGATTTTGGGAAGCTTTAGCTTTGGTTTGCACAAGGCTTGAGATTCTCACCCTAATCTACAAGACCATAAGAGAGAATTACTAGGTTTAAGATGCAAATTAGAATAGAAAGTAAATTAGGTACAAGACTTTGGACTCACCAAAATAGAGTAGATAATGAAGTATTCTCTCTGAGTTTGTCAAATGCAAATGGACTAGATATTGTTGATGTGCTTACTGCCTGTATATATTGTATATAGTTATTGTACTTACTGTATATCGTTTTTCTTATGTAAGTTGTAGCCTTCTTTTTGTATTAGACAAAGAGGGGAATTGTGATGATATATTAGTTATGATTCATTAAAGTTTGCCTGAGGGTTCAGAATGCAAAGCTAGCCACAGCCAGAGAGCCAGGCAGTGGTGAGGTGATACAGGAGGTGTCTCCTGACTCAGGAGACAGGCAGATGGATCTCTCTGAGTTCAAGAACACCCTGGCATACACAGGAGTGAAGAGTAACAGAGCTCATGCCTTTGGTCTCAGCACTTGGGATCACACGCCTTTAACCCCAGCACTAGGGGGCTATAAAAGGAAGAAGCAAAGAGTCTCATGTGGATATTTAGTTTTCGGACAGGGAGAGCTATTGTCTCTGAGGATTCGTGGAGAGAATATTGCACTCTGAGGATTTGTAGAGCCAGAATCACCCTTTCAGTCTGAAGTAGAGATAAGAGCTAGTGGCTGCCTGCTTTGTTTCTCTGATCATCAGCTAGAACCCCAAAATCTATCCCTGGGTTTTTATTTTTTGTGTTACATTAAGATGTCTTTTTCACTTGATAGAATGAAGCGAAGGCCTTTCCTTGCTTGCTCTCTGCCTTGCCAGATCTCTCATCTAGCCCCCCTGCCAGCCCCTGCCTGTGATCTACTTGGGATGAGTATGGACCTGTCCTGAGGAAGGCAGCCTCTTACCACCCTCCAAAGACTGTTCTTGAACTCATGTAGTCCTGGCTGGGACAGGAACTGCCTCTTGATTGTTTTAAAATGCCCCAAGCAGTCCATGCAAACAGGAGAAGAACCTCCCTCCTTGTGACTCTAGGACTGACCCAGAGTGCAGTTTACACCTAAGCACTGCAATCATAAAACCTAGTCAAGGGGACGTAACCTGGGCTGCTCTCTGGGCGCCCCCTCCTGGGGAACTGGGGAGGAGTAGGTGAGGACATTTCTTTTGTGCTCATTCAAACACTATTGCCTCATGGGTGAATTTACTCAAGGAAAGTCCAACAGAATTCTAAACATTAACTTACATTTAATCTCATGTTCAATAATTTGATTTGTTTTCTAATTGGGAGTAAAGACGTTCAACTTGACATTGCCTGGTCGATGACCTGGGGTAGGTAGTCTCTGCAGGGAGAAGCCACCAGACCTTCTGCAGTGCCTAGAGTTGGGGTGACCCAGGAAGGAACTCTGTCTGTGGATGCAAACCTGTAGAGTGGACTTTCAAAGGCTCAAGGAACGCTATGGAGCTAGAACTTTGGAAGCTGTAAAATGGGGGGGGGGGGGAAAGAAAGAAATGGAAACTAACAAGTGTTTAAAGAAAATAACACGTCAACTTCAATATTTGTTAATGTTAGTACCCATACAAATGTCATTATATTTGAAAACAATTTGTAAACTTGATTTTTGGCAAACACTCCAGAACCCACAGCATGATTGTAGTCATAGCCAGTTCTAGACTAAATGAGTTACTCATAGTCAAAAGCAAGGTCCCTTTAGTTTAAACCAAAGAAGAGTTACATCGAATGAGGGGCATGGCTGCATTTGAATGTTGAGGGGAAGCCTGGTCTGCACAGAGCTCAGGAGAGCCCCACCCCAGCCCTCTTCCAGAGAAAGTCTGCTCAGGTCCAGTCTTCAGGACTCCTGTCTGCAAACAGCCACAAGAATGGTTAGAGTGTCCATCTCCATTCTGCTCATGAGGACCTAGCCAGGTTGTGAGCCCTGAGCCATGTGACAGTGATAAGCAGCCTACCCAGCCTGGGGCCCTAAGAAAGGAAATGAAGGGGCTGGGTGTTGGTGGCACAGGCCTTTAGTCCCAGCACTAGGGAGGCAGAGGCAGGTGGATCTCTGTGAGTTTGAGGCCAGCCTGGAATACAGCGCGAGTTCCAGGACAGGCTCCAAAGCAATACAGAAAAAACGAAGGAAAGAAAAAAAGAAAGGAGGGAGGGAGGGAGAAAGTGACGGAGGGAGGGAGGGAAGGAAGGAAGGAAATGAAGGGACTAGTGTGTTTCTAGTGGGATAGAACCTCTGCACATGGAGGTCTAAGCTCTTCCTCTGTGTGTAATGTACTAAGGGCTGCTCTGCATACCAACCAGCATCATAATCACACTCTTCCTTTTTTGGTACAGATGTTCTCTCTGTATCCCAGGCTGGAGCTCACTGTGTAGCCCTGGCTGGCTTTGATAGTAGCAGTAATCCTGCCTCACTCAGCTCCCTAAGTACTGGGATTTCAGGTGTTCACTCCCAGGTTTGGCATTCTCCCACTCATGAAGAGAGAAACCCGAGGCTCAGTGAGGTTGAATAATTGTCAGATGACTCACCTCGAAAGTGCATAGCTGACTCTCAGCCACTCACTGCGGCCCTTAAGGTGTGTGTCCAGTTGTGGGCAGAAGTCTGAGAAGGGACAATGTTCTGCCCTTGTTGAGTGATCTGGATGTGGCTGGTCACTGTGGGAGTAGAGAAGAGCATCAGAGGAGAAGGAGTTTAAGATCTGTAGTTAGTGGTGGGAGATATGGCTAAGTGGTTAAGACCACTGGCAGCTTTTCTACACAATTGCCAGCACCAACATGGCAGCTCACAATCATCAGTAACTCCAGTTCTAGGAGATCCAACTTCTTCTGACCTCTGTGGACATATGATACACAGACATCCATGCAGGCAGAATACCCATACATATAAAATAAAAATAACAAGTACAATAAAAAAAAAAAAAAGATTAGCTGGGCGATGTTGGCACACGCCTTTAATCCCAGCACTCAGGAGGCAGAGGTAGGCAGATCTCTGAGTCTCAAGCCAGCCTAGTCTATGGAATGAGTTCCAGGATAGTCAGGGCTACACAGAAAAACCCTGTCTCGAAAAATCAAAACCAACCAACAACAACAACAGATATGCTGGGCTTGGAGCCTCATGCTTGTGATCCCAGTGCTGGGGGGGTGGGTGGAAGCAGGTGGCTCCTTGGGGCTCACTAGCCAGCTAGTATAGCCCAATCCTCTCAAGTGAGGTGGACAATGACCCTGAGGGTTCTACCCGGGTTGTCTTCTGGCCTTCAATACACACATGTGTATGTGTGTGCTTAAAAAGACCAAACCTTAAGTCAGGGTGGCATGACTACCCGTGGTCTCATGACTGGCTGGTATGCCAGTCTTGAGAAAAGACTGAGACATGCATAAGACATGTTGAGAGATGGTGACAAGCCCTACTCTTTCCTGCTGCTGTACACTGGGCCCCATGGAGGTATGAGTTTTGGGTTAAAACTCAGTTTCAAGGTACACTGTCACTTATTAACATGAACTCTTGGG
Organism: Phodopus roborovskii; assembly: GCF_943737965.1. Classification (NCBI taxonomy): domain Eukaryota; kingdom Metazoa; phylum Chordata; class Mammalia; order Rodentia; family Cricetidae; genus Phodopus; species Phodopus roborovskii. Next base: position 3,658,663 of record NW_026125562.1, read on the forward strand.
GAAATTATATGGACTCTGAGCTTCCGTCCTCTTGTCTACAAAATGTCCTAAATTGGTGTGTTATCTCTGTCACTGAGGCAGAATACCTGGGATATCTTAAAAGCAGGAGTTGATTTGGGCTCAGATTCAGAAGCCTGAATCCCTGGCTACTTGCTCCTTTTGCTGTGGACTGGTGACAGCACAATACTCAGTAGTGACTGAGGAGGTCCTTTCACCTCATGGAGGCCAGGAAGCATCACACAGGGGAGGGTCCCAGTATCCTCTTCAAGGGCATGCCCCCAGTTACCCTACTTCTTCCAGGGAGGCCCTACCTTTTTAAAGGCTCACAGTTTCCTACCAACTGGTGCCACCGGCTAGGGAACAAGCCTTCAACACATGGGCCCCTGAGTGATATCCACATTCAAACCACAGCGCAGGCTCTATTGTGGGGTCTGTTGTAGGGATCACATCCTTCGTATTCTGAGGTGAGTTTGAACAGGTGACTTGGACAATTCAGGGCTTGTGGCAGAAATTCTATTGGGAGATCTACAGAAGCATAGGTAAATTACCTTTTGGAGAACATAACCATAATATCTGTTTCGTGGCACCCGTTTTTCCACATTTAGTTTTTACTAGAAAGTTATGGGTTAAACAGGAGTGTGATTATTCCTACCAATAGCCTCAAAGCCTTTTGGAGCAAGGTGGGGTCAGAACTGTTGAGAGGCATAAGGGCATAGACATCTGAGCAGCCACATACCTTGGAGCTCCTGGCCCAGTATTTACACTTTGAGCTCGTTGGGACATCCTATAGATTTTGGTTAGGTCTTGTAAAAAGGCCTGAATAAGGAGCGAAGATGGTGCAGTTCAGGGTGAGGGTGGAGGGTAATGAGGCAAGCAAGCCAGTGTCTATTTTAACTCCCAGGACCTTCTCTTTCCTACTGCACACCTGGCCTTGGCCCTGAACACCTCCTGAGGGAGCCCCCCATGAGCATGGATCTTAGAATACTTTGGGGGTGACAGTGGAGGCCCAGGCCATAGCCCTCCTCTGAGCTCCTGAGCTCCCAGCTCCCACCAGCTAATCAACATTCTATTTATCATATTCGTGTGCCTGAATTACTTTCCCTTTCAAATTCGCACAAACCTCTGGACAGTGCCTCCTTTATTACCCACATCTCACAGATCGACACTCTAATCTATAGATTAAGGGATTTTCTGGTTGTTCGTGTTGTGATGTAGAGCCATGCTCCAAATTCATGTCTATTTAGCTCCATATTCCAAGGTGAGCCACTGTGGCATGTCACCTCTGGGGTTCTAGAAACCTCTAGAATCTTGCAGAAGTTACCTTGGAGCATCTGAATTTCACATTGAGACACAACGACACACAGGTGCTTCAGAGAGACATTTATGGTTGTGACAAAGCAGAAGAACCCACAACCCCCTGGTCTGTCACCAGATTCTGACTAGCCTGTCCTGCCTGGCAAGCTGCATTTTCTTCTTGTTACTCAGTCTGCCAGGGGTTACCCAGGGTAACTTTTTTTTTTTTTATTGTGTTTCTACTCATAAATTTTATACTCCCTTCTTTTGTTGATGCCACTAGAATAGTGTTTTAGTAACTAGGTCTCTGGTGGCTGGGAGGATGGCTTGTGCTTGCATTCTAAGCACAAGGACCAGAGTTCAATTTCTGGAACGCACATTAAAAAAAGAAAAAAGCCCTGGCTGTCCTGGAACTCACTCTGTAGACCAGGCTGGCCTTGAACTCACAGGAATCCACTAGCCTCTGTCTCCCGAGTGCTGGAATTAAAGGTGTGCACCACCACTGCCCGGCTCAGGATATGCTCTTCTAATCCCTGGGCAACCCAGGTTGTGTGGCTGTATTAGCAGAGGCCACACTGGGCAAGGAGATCAATTTCACGTGTTCAGGAGGCTCTTGGGGGACGAGGTCTCACAGGACAGATCCTCAAATGGGCATCTAGAGATGACAAATCCTGGAGCTGCTAAGTGAACCATTGAGTCACCTGGCATAAAGACTCAAAATACCAAGCATAGTGTTTGTAAAAATGTCAACCAGGAGTGGTTTGGGGGGCAGGGAATTGAAGCCAGCCGTGGTTTTGCAAAGTGCAAATTGTCCTGCATTATTTCTTCTGTATCAATGTACCTGGTCAGAGACAGGCTACTCTGTAGTACAGTGCCTTTGTGCATTTGGAAGGGCCTCCTTCTGTGGGCCGGCACAGCCTCCTGCCGGGCAACATGGCCTTCCCATGCCGATGGCCGAGGGGCTTTTATGAGATCATAACCTGTTTTATTCTTGTGGTGGCCTGCACCTGGTACAGCTGAGTTATCGTTGATACTTTTGGTTCTTAATTTAAAAAATGTATTAATATATATGAAACTGCAATATATATGTAATATATCTTGATCATATCGCCTCCACCCCCACCCCTCCACTGGCTCTTGTGCCTGAGGTTGCCACCTGATTGGAATTGGAAGCTTCAGATCGCTTCCTACACGAGCCTATGTCACCTGATGGTCTCGCCATCCCTGCTCCCATACCACCTCGGTCCTGAACCAAACAGAAGCTCAGTATTTGTGGAGCTGGAGGTGCTATCGATATGGCCATACTTCACATATTCCCACCATGAATCCGCAGGGGCCCCGATGCAGGGAATCCTGGTGTTTCTCCTCTAGCACATTCTGTCCCCATGCACCTTGCTGGGACTTTGTTATGTGCAAACCCATGGCTGTTCTTCATCCCATGTCATCTTTGCGGGAATCAGGGAAAAAGTGGGCTCTCTGGGAAGAAATAGGCCTGATAGCTCATGGAACTAATCGCATCTTTGGTTAAAAAAAATATCTTTCCCTTTTGGTAGCTGTTTGGTGTTTCTTCCATTTAATGGGCTAAAGGATCATTAGGGCCACTGCACTGTAGTTGCACATTTGAACACCAGGGGGCACTGTAGGAATTGTTGATGCCAGAAACCTTGTGGGGATCTAAGTCTCCATAGCAAACTAGTTAACTTCAATTTGCAGCTGCACCTACTGATAATCAGGAGGTTTAGTAATTACAGGACATCAGCAGTTTCCTGTTTAGTAATTACAGGGCTTCAGGGGTTAGCTAGTCTCTGTAGGGGAATCTCAGGCTGTAACCATCTAGGAGAAGGAAGTTGCAGTCCCTGCTCTCTATATATACTATCAGCACGGGAAGGCTTGCCAACTCCCAAGGTCTGAGGCACTGAGATCCTTGTCAATAATAGACATTTACTCAGGACATCATTTGCTCCCCATAAGCAGCAGCAAGCAGTACTCTGAGCCCTCTCTCTCTCTCTCTCTCTCTTCTTTCTGTCTTGTTTCACATCGCATTTGCTTTCCTCTCCTCCATGCTTGCAGTTGAAACTGTGCTCTCTCTGCTTTCTGCCTGTGGCCGGCTGCCATGGCCCCTCAGCCATTACAGACTTTCCCTCTGGAACCAAATACCCAAATAAACTCTTTCACCCACATGTTGCTTTTTGGTTGTGGTATTTTATCATAGCAACAAGAAGTAACTTATACAAAAGGCTTCCCTTTGAAACCTGAAGAGGAGCTTCCTTAACAAAAAGGAGGGTAAGAAAACAGGGAGCCACGCACAACACAATGGCAGACCTGGAGAAGACAGAGAAGGAGAGACAGACAGATAGGACACGAAAGCAAGGGACTAGAGAGAGGAAGAACCGGAAATGCCTTACTTCTAGACTTTTCCCTAGGGCTGGGGAGTCTGGCCAAAGTCAAAGCCAGTTTCAGGGATGGGGGCATCAGAGTTGCTTGGTCAGAGTGGGGGATACAGAAGGTAGAGAGCGGGCAGCAGAGGAGACATGGTCTCATTTCTGAGACAGAGAGGAGGCCGCGGGGTCTGTGGTCTAACATCTCTGTCCTTTTTGTTCACATGAAGAATAACTAGAGGGAAAGTTTTATAGGAAAGGGAAGGTGGAAGAGGTAACTCAGGGGATCATGGACAACTGAATTTATGTCTCTGGCCCCCTCAAGCTGACTGTTGAGGTGTAGTAGGATTAGGGTGGGGCTCCTTTTGTAGTGGGTAAGTCAGGTGTTGGTCTTTGGGGCAGAGGCTGGGATCTGGATATACACTGGGGAAATATTGTCCATGTAAGTGTTGAATGGTAACCTGGGTAAACTGAGTCAGTGGGCAGACTAGAGTGGGAGCACAGATAAGACTCAAGAGGCGACTTAGGAAGAATCCCAGCTATAGAATGGGACTTCTCTGATGAGTTTTGAAATTAAATTTGGGTTGAATTGTTGAGGAGGAATGAGGTAAGCAGAGGAGCCAGTGTCAGAAAGAGCACTCTGCTTCTGTTTTGTTTTTGAGAGAGGATACACTATGTAGCCCTGGCTGGCCTGGAACTTGCCACATAGCCCACACTGACCTAGAACCCACAGGGCTCTGCTTGTCGTCTTCCCACAAGCTGGGGTTAAAGGTGCGTAACACGCATCTGGCAGAGCAAACACCCTGAAGGCTAGAGGAGGATGAGGGAAGGCAGCAAAGGGTGAAGATAACGCTTTGCTTACTGTTGCTGTGATAAAATACCCTGGGCAGAGTAGAGCAACTTTAGGAAAACAAATTGTTTTTGTTTACAATTCCAGAGGGACAGAGTCCATCATGGCAAGGAAGGCATGGCAGCTGGAGCAAGATGCAGGCCTCTCCCAAGTCAGAGAGAGAGAGAGAGAGAGAGAGAGAGAGAGAGAGAGAGAGAGAGAGAGAGAGAGAGAGAGAGAGAGCAGGAGGCATGGCTGGGCTGTAAACCCTCGAAGCTCACCCCTAGTGATACACCTTTCCCCACATTATTCCACTTTCTCAAACAAGGGTCCCTAACCGGGGTCAAGTGCTAAACACAGGCACCTCTGAGAGACATTTCCCATACAAACTGTAACAAAGATTTTTACTAGAATTGGTTTGTCCTTATTATTTATCTATCTATTTGTTTGTTTATTTATTTATTTATTTATTTTTTTTTTTTTTTTTGCGACAGAAAGCCTCCTGCCTTTGCCTTCTGAGTGCTGGGATTCAAGGTGTGTGACACCACACCCAGCTTTGGTTTGTCCTTAAAGTTATTTTTCTTAAAGCAGTTTTGGAGTTCCTATCACAAGAATATTATGTCACAAATAGTGGTAAGTAATAGTCTGGGTGTTAATAAAGCTAAGGTATAAGATAATTTGGCTTTAGAGTCCTATCAGACCTTTTTACATAAAAGAATCAACTCTTTGGTCTCTTTTGCCAAAACAAGACAGGATGGTCCTTCAGGGGTTCTGCTTCATGGAAGAGTCTGCCAGACATTCTGTAGGACACAGAAAAAAATGAATGACAAACTGTCAGTATAGTCAGGACAGTTTTTAGTTTTTCTTCAGAGAAGTCTGTCAGAGACTCTAGGCCTATAGGCTGAGGATGGATGCCCCAACATTGCAGAGAGACTTTGGGTGATTGTCCAAGTAGCTAGATATCTCTGTCATTTCTAGAGTTTTGGTAGTTGCTTACAATGCACTTCCAATTTATGGAGGTAATATTATATCCTTCTGGGGTCTTTCATAGAGTTGAAGACTAGATAGTTATAATTATAGTTTACCTTAGTTATGATACAAAATAAATTACATATAAAACTTTAGCCGCACAAAGATAGGATAGATGATAGAGTATTTTCTTTAATTTTGCCAAATACAAATAGACTAAATATTATAACTATAATTCTTGTTTGATACCAGTTTTGTTAGATGTAATTTTACTATGTTAAAGTTAAAGCCTTCCTTTTTAATTAGACAGAAAAGGTGAGAAGATGTGGGATGTCCTTCTGAATGCTATGAATATGTTTTATTACCATTGGTTAGTAAAGAAGCTGATTTGGTCAATAACCAGGCAGAATACAGTTAGGCGGGAAAGGCAAATAGATACAGACAGAAGGAAGGCAGAGTCAGGGAGGTGCCAGAAGCCACCAGGGAAGCAAGACATAAGGTAATAAGCTATGGGCCTTGTGGCGATACACGGATTGATAGAAATGGGTTTATTTAAGTTGTAAGAGCTAGTTAGTATAAGCCCGAGCAATCAGCCAAATATTTATACTTAATATAAGCCTCTGAGTGGTTATTTGGGAACTGGCAGACAGGAGAGAAATGTCAGGTTACAGACTCCACCCTTTTTCTTCCCAGCATTCTCTGTTTTCCTCTCCCCCTAACCTTATCCTGTCCAACTACTGGCTAGTCAGTTTCTTTATTAAACCAATCACAATGGCATGTATTCATTCACACAATGTAAAGGAATATTCCTTACTTTCTATATAGTTAATGGTTGCTGTGGGAGGGAGGGACATTTGCCAATACTCCCT